>NC_062280.1:163484203-164111703 GCF_902655055.1 Lutra lutra
ACCTAGATGATTTATAGAATCATCTATAAATTTATAGAAAAAAATTCTTTACATTCTTGGGTTGGTTTGACAATAATTTTTTTGATACAATACCAAATGTATGGTCCATGAAAAAAATTGATAAGCTAGACTTGATTACAATTAAAAATATCTGCCCTGCAAGTCACTTTCAAGAGATAAAAAGACAAGGCAGAGATTGGAAGTATTTGCAAAGGACATTTCTGCTACAGGACTGTTACCCAAAATATAGAAAGAACTCTTAAAACATAACAATGAGAAAACAATCAAAAAGGGCCAAAGACTTTAACAGACACCTCACCAAAAAATATAAACACTTAAAATAAACATGTGAAAAACTACTCCACATATGTGATCGTTTGTCATCAGGGATATGCAAACTAAAACAATAAGATACTACTGCACACCTATTAGACTGCCAAAACTAGAACATGGATAACATCCAAATGTTGGCAAGGATGTGAAGCAACAGGAACTCTCATTCATTGCTGGTATGGATGTAAATGGCATAGTCACTTTGAAAGATAGTCGGCAGTTTCTTACAAAACTAAACATATTCTTACCATACAGTTCAGCATTTGTGCTTCTTGGGATTTTCTCAAAGAATTAAAAACTTACATCCATGCAAAATCCTGCACATTGTTGTTTATAGTAACTTTATCATCATTGCCCAAAAATTAAAGCAACCAAAATATCTTTTGATACGTAAATGGATAAATAAACTGTGGTACATTAAAACAATGGAATATTATTTAGCACTAAAAATAAATGAACTATTAAACCACAGAAAATCACAGAAGAAACTTAATCGCATTCTCAAGTGAAAGAAGCCATTCTGAAAAGACTATATACTATGTATTTATTCTTCTAATTATATGACAATTCTATAAAAGAAAAAACTATCAAGACAGTAGAAGTGATTTTGGGGATAGGGAGGTATGAATGAACAAGCAGAGCACAGGATATCTAGGGCAGTGGAACTTCTCTGTACGATATGATAATGGTGGGTACATGTCATTTTACATTTGTTAAAATCCATAGACTGTGCACCAAGAGTGAATCCATATGTACACTATGTGCTTTGGGTGATTATGATTTGTCAATAAAGGTTCATTAATTGTAACAAATGCACCACTCTGGTGGGGGGTGTTGATAATGGAAAGGGTTATTCATATGCAGGGGCAGGAGGTATATGGGAAATCTCTATACCTTCTGCTCAAATTTTGCTGTGAACCTAATATTTCTCTAAAAAATAAATTCTACTTTTGTTTTTTTCTATTTTTAAAATAATAGTAAGAAATTATTGAAATTTATAGAAAAAATTCTTTACATTGAAGATAGTGTATTGACTTATTCACAATAATTCATTGCATGCTAACCTCCAGATAAAGGTTCTGTTTTTCCCTCCTGATAGAAACAAGAAAAACAAATACAGTCCAATGATTAAATTTTTGTTGACCCCAAGGCTTTGATTCCTCCTGCTCATACATGTATTGTAAATGCCTTATAACTTAAGGACTGAAGTTTCTCTCCTGTAACATGAGATCCAGCCCCATTACAGACTCTTGTTTTCTACAGCATAATGAACAAAGAATAACCACACAACTGCTACTATTTCTGTTTTTGTAAGTTTTTAGTAGCTTATGAAGTGAAATATAAAATAATAAAATCATTAAATGATGCTCAAACAAGCCCAGTTTGTGTGCTATTTGACAATTTACTCTCATTTGCATGATATAGTCCATTTTTGTTGTACTACATTAATAAAATTTTTAATAATAAGTAATTGTGCTTTTGGAGAGAAGCCTCACTTGATCATAGCTAATTAGGTTTAATTTCCCATTAGATCATGGGACTTGATGAATTTAGATATTTTGCATCTTTTTCAATACATGAAATTAGCTTATAACTATCTTTCCTTGGTTTGCCTTTACCTTATTTTGCTAAAATATATTGTGGTGCTTTCTCTTCTTTTCCTATACTTTTGAAAATTTCTTTTTTTTTTTAAAGAATTATTTATTTATTTATGAAAGAGAGAGAGAGAGAGAGAGAGAGAGCATGAAGGGGGTGAAGGGCAGAGGGAGAAGCATGCTCTCCACTGAGCAGGAAGCCTGTTGCAGGGCTCAATCCCAGGACTCCAGGATCATGAACTGAGTGGAAGGTAGATACTTAACCAACTGAGCCACCCAGGCGCTCCCTTTTGATAATTTCTATAAAATAGTATTTATTTCTATAAAATAGTATTTATTTACTATATAAAATAGTATATATTTACATATACTATAGTACTGTACTATAGTATAGTAGAACTCACCTGTAAAAGTCTATAGGACTGAGATTCAAGGAATTGCAGGAGTATTTTTTCTAACCTTTTCCTTTATATGACAGTTATCCCTACTTTCAAGTTTTCTATTACTTCGACTGCCAATTTTAGTATTTTACAAGTGAAGAAATGTGTCTACATCAAAAATGTTTCCAAATTTAGAGCTATAGCTTAAATAATATTGCTGAATAATTCTTTTAAAAATCTCTGCAGTTATTAGTATCATAATATAGTTGGATCCTACTTTACTATTACTTGTCTTTCTTTGAAAAAGAAAACTTTCTGAGGGACCCCAGGAAAGTGCCATATGATTGAGAATGAAGACATAAAAATTCACTTAATTTCTATGAATAATAAAAGTAAAATAAATTAAAATTTTCAATCTAAGCAACATATGGTAATAAATGTTTTGAAGTATAAGGATAATTTTAGACACAAATTGAGAAAGACTATTACATCAAAACAATGTGAAATTTCATTGACCAATTATCACTGATAATTGGCTGTCAAATTTAGAAGCATATAAGCAATTAATACACTTATGAATTCCTTAAAATAAAAATAATTATAAAGATAAGCAAAGGATAGAATTTTGAGACAATATATGGGTAGTGGTCTTATTTTTTTTTTTAATATTTGGTAGAATGGCAGGAAGGTTCATCACAAAATTTAGTATAGGGGACATAAGAGTGTCAGGATTAGAGGAGGGGGAGGTGGATTTATTGAGGAAAACATTTTGTTCCACAAGCTGTTACGTAGTGATTTTTTACATAAAGATTTCTTGTGTTAACTCAGTAAAAACTCTCCATAAATTTCAAAACTATTAGTTTTCATATTTGATATGAACTATATAGTCTATATGTGATTGTGGGAAAATATGTATTTGTATTCTTTGGAAGTATATCACATGAATGAATTTTATGTATAAATAGCTGGAAAGTTAGAGTATATCCTTTAATAAAAACCTCTGGCATGTTATATGGAAAGAAGTGTCTAGTTCCAGTATATGCGGATGCAGAGTATAATTTGAGGATATGTTATACCTAAAAGAACTAATGTAAAGATGACAGCTGATGGCAAAGGTGGGTGAAACAAATGGCACACATATAATGACAAGAACTGCATAAATTTAGGACAAATGAAAGGAGAAAGAAAAAGGGAGTTGTAGAGATAAAAGTATTCTTATAACAAATACAAATCCCCCATTAAAAATGATATTCAAAAAAATTATATTCAGTGACCTTCCCAAGGAAAAAATACTTGAGACTGGAACCTATACTCTTGATTCCTATTTTACAAGGTTTTAATTCTAGAACTCCTTTAGGATAGACTTTTCATGTCTACTTCCCAGATTAGTTGTGTTATTGATGTTGTGTGTGCCATTAACTTTCTTGGATAGAAAATCGTAGAGAAAAAGAAAGCAGATCTCTAGGGAAGAGCAGCAGACAGTGGAGAGATAAAAATAGGCTACCAGAAAACCCAACTGTACTCTTTTATCTGGTATTATTACCAAACACACTTATCTTCTGTTTCCTTGAGTTTTAGCTGCCTGAGGCTTGAAAGCTACTTACCTGAGACACCATAGCCCCCAATCTATCAGGAAAAAACCTGGAATCCTACAATCCCTGGAAGCTGTTTGCCCTCAAAGTGTCATATGCTAAGTCACTTGTCACATTGCTGCCAAACCACTCTTTTGTGCACAATGCTGCAACTCAACAAAAGTATTTGTTTCTATGCTTTGGGATGTTTTTGGAATTCATACTCACCCTGTTAATTTAAAGTTTGTGAATCACCTTAAAATCCTTGAAGTTGACACATACATTGTAAAAATAGAAACTACATAATATAACAAGTAGGTTGTTAAGAAATACCTTAGGTAGCTGGCATTCTCTGGACGATACATATCAATGACAAGGTTGGCCCAGAGATACAAAGGAGTCATGCTGAAGACCTCCAACAAATTAATCTGTGTCCCTAAATCAAATGCATAGAGTTCTTTACATAGAATAACAGTACATTTAAAGAGACCTTTAAAGCCTAATAGCAATTATTAATTTTTGAGTTGTGCTGCTGTGTTAAATTTTTCTTACTTCTCTATGTAGGGTTTGTTTATACCATATTTCCCCATATTGCATTATTAGTTTAGTAAGACTTTATTTTGATTATTGGTACAACATTTATTCATCAAGTAATTAGAGAGATTAAATGTAATCATATGTATTTTGATTTTTATTAAAAAATCAAGGAGGTTCACATGATGGCTACAAAATCCAGAGTTTTTTTTTCTAACCCAGTTTCCTGGTGATTATGAAGTTTTTTTTTTTTTTTTTTTTTTATAAAGAAGGATATAGTACTAGAGCCTCTATCAAGACATGGTGCATGATGTGTACGTCTATCAAGAGAATACTTCAACTCTAATTTTTGCCTATTAAAAACTGGTAATTATTTATGTAGATGTTTCTAATTTCATATCTAGTCATTAGTAACTATTAGTAAATGAAAGTTAACTAGGAAATTCTCAATGGACTTCAACTTGATTTATAACATAATGTTCACCTTTTCAATTCACTTTTTTTCTTAAAGATTTTATTTATTTATCTGATGGACAGATATCACAGGTAGGCAGAGAGGTAGAGGGATAAGCAGGCTCCCTGGTGAGCAGAGAGCCTGATGGAGGGCTCTGTCCCAGGACCCTCAGATCATGACCTGAGCTGAAGACAGAGGCTTAACCCACTGAGCCCCCCAGGTGCCTCTCAATTCACTTCTAAAATAAAGCACTTCTAGTAAAAAAATAATAAAAACATTTAAGATAAAGTGGTACATTAATAGGAAATTACATTATATTCTGAATAATCATCGATAGTAGTCAGATTTTTACCCTTTAAAACTTCTTACTTTGGGACATTTGAAATTAAGAAGAACCTACTAATTAACATTGCATATAGGTGCCATTATTTTATACAAATCAGTCTTTTATTCTGAGTTTATTCTGACTGACTTCATTACTGACTATATATTTTTTTAAGATTTTATTTATTTATTTGACAGACAGAGATCACAAGTAGGCAGAGAGGCAGGCAGAGAGAGAGAGAGGAGGAAGCAGGCTCCCTGCAGAGCAGAGAGCCCTATGTGGAGCTCCATCCCAGGACACTGGGATCATGACCTGAGCCGAAGGCAGAGGCTTTAACCCACTGAGCCACCCAGGTGCCCCACTGACTATATTTTTACTATAAAGAAAGATAGTATATAAGTGTTGAATCACTAATTTGTACACCTGAAACTAGTATTACTCTGTCTGTTAACTAACTGGACTTTAAATAAAAACTAAAACAAGATAGAGAATGAATATAATGGTTTCTCTTAAAAACAACAAAATATATCAATTATAACATTCCTTTCAGTGCTCATGTTTTAGATCGTGTTCTCCTGTACTTGTACTATATGGTCAAAATGATTATCATTCCTCAACCTGTGATCTTCATAATGCTGAAAGGAGTGAAATGTCACTTGGAGAGGTAAGAGACTATTCTGCATGGATATGACCATAAACTTTCTCTTCCAATTTGCTTGTTCTCAATACTGCTTGTTCTCAGTACTGAAAGGGGGGTGGTGGAAATTAAGGAGGTATAGGTAACATATAAATAATTCATATGCATATGCTGATCATCCTCTCATTGGTACAATATTCACCAATATCCACAAAACTTCATCTTCTTATTCTATATCACCATATAAGGCTTTCTTTCCAAAAGAAGTTAAAGAAAAGAACAGAACACAATGAAACACTGAATATCCTTTCTATGTTGCAGAAATGAAGATATATACAAACATATTGCTCTTTCCCTCATTTTTATCCACCTTTTTCCCTCCTCCTTTTGGTTTATTCTTCACCATCCTTTATACATTTCTTCTCTTTAACTGAAACTCCTCCTTATTATTTCATTACTTTCACTTGTCTCTTCATTGGATATTCAGTTTTGTTTAGTACAGGGCTTTCTGTAGTTGTTTATTAAAGAGATTTTATTTTCAATCTCCCCATCCAGGACAGGCACAATTTTTCCTCTTCCTACCATATAGAACACTGTTATACCACCTATTATAGTAGATCTAGCTAGTATTTTCATAATAATGTATAACATATAATGTATGTTTTGACATTTCATGAGGCATTGATCTTAGACAAATAGTTAAATTATTTTAATTCTAACAATTAAAATAAGCATGGTAGGAATGACCTGGGTTCACTCTTTATCTTCACCTTCAAATATCACATGTTTATTTGTCTTCACCTTCAAATATCTACACGTTTATCTGTCTTCACCTCCAAAAATCTATAGAAGAATTAAAATTAGGAGCATAAAATCAGTATTCACTAATTTATTTAAATAAATTCAAAGTAATGTAGAATTACATATCCAAATGCTTAAAGTAGGGCATGATAATTTACAATGCCATCCTATTTCTCAGAGTGTTGGAACCACCTTAAATATATTTGCTAGTGCATAAAGAAATTGCTATCATCCTACTTCCCTGTGTCTATTTGAAACAATGCACAAACTATCCCACTTTCCTTTGCTCATTCCTGAAGTACTACATAAATATACATACGTACACCCACTCCTAACAAAGCAGCCAAATGAACTAGGCAACAGATGGGAAACTGAGAGTCCATGTGTTCACATTCCTACTATGCCAATAACTTGCTGGGTGATCTTAGGCAAGCCACATATCTTCAGCTAATTGCCTTCTCTATAAAAGAACAGAGCCATGGGGCCTGAATATTAGCTCTCAGAAGCCAGTAATGAATTTGTCCCATCATCCTTCTTAATGTGGAAAACATATTCAAATAATAACTAGAATTGATCTTATTATTATTGCATAATCTCGCTAGGTCTTTCCTGCTGTTCTGAAGGCTATAACCAAATGTTTTGCAAAACCCACTAAAAAAAAAAAAAAAACTTTCTTCACCATTACTACAGTAAAAATTATAAAAAGATGCATTTTTTATACTCATACAGGCAAAAAGAAGAAAAAAAGATAACATCCAATTTGCTCAAAGAAGATATACAAATAAGCAATACAAACATGAAATAAACTTCAATATCATTAGGGAAATGGAAAACAAAATCACAATGAGATTTCATTTCACAGCCACTAAAAAAATAGCCACAGCTATTTTTTTTAAAGATAGAAAATAGCAAGAATTGGTAAGGTTGTTGAAAAATGTCATACATTGATAATCAGCTTGCAAATGGTACAGCCACTTTGGAAAAAAATTGGAAGTTCTTCAAAATGTTAAATAGAGGGGCGCCTGGGTGGCTCAGTGGGTTAAGCCGCTGCCTTCGGCTCAGGTCATGATCTCAGGGTCCTGGGATCGAGTCCCACATCGGGCTCTCTGCTCAGCAAGAAGCCTGCTTCCCTCTCTCTCTCTCTCTGCCTGCCTCTCCGTCTACTTGTGATCTCTCTCTCTGTCAAATAAATAAATAAAAAATCTTAAAAAAAAAAATGTTAAATAGAGAGTTACCGAAAATTTCACTATTAGTTTATATCTAGGAGCACTGAAAATGTATGTCTACATAAAAATACACAAACAAATGTTCATAGCAGCAGTATTCATAATAGTCACAAAATTAAAATAATCAAAATGTCTATTAACCATAAATGGATAAATGAAATGCAGTATATTCATATAATGGAATATTATTCAGCCATAAAGAGGAATCACATACTGAAACATGCCACAATACAGATGATCCTTGAAAACAATGTAAATGAAAGAAGTCAGTCATAAATTGCCACTTATTATATGATGTCATTTATATGAAATGTACAGACAGAATAGGCATATCTATAGAGAGAGAAACTGGATTAGTAGTTGCCAGGGCCAGCTGGCTCAACACTGCTCTGGGTCACTTTAGTTTACCCTCACGGACTTTAATAACCAAGTTGCAGGAAGATTTTGGAATGTCTTAGGCTATTTTCTCCAGATAGCAGAGCCTGAGAAAATGTTTTTGTGCAGATTGCATTATGGGACAAGTAAACACTATAGAAAACTATAGCCCAGTCCTGATGGAAGCACATACAACCCTCCACCTTCCATGTAATGATTTAAAGAGTAACTCAAAATTATCTGTTGTAGGGAAAAAAATATCATTTGCCTGACCATAACCATTGCCCACTGGTCAAAGTTGACCCATGGAATGTCACTCCCCTCACAACCCAGTTAATGAATACAGGAACAACTAGCAGTTCCTACAGGCATGCCAGGTTGAGACCTTAAAGAAGCTCCTACCCAGAAACAAGTAATATAGGGTATAGCTGAGATTAGGTGCTGTCAAGATACAGGCATTTGAAACATTATGGAACACTGGCTAAAGAAAAATTGATAGTCCATCATGCCATGCAGAAGGAGCATGTAATACGAATCTCTACACCTTAATTCTCAAATATGCGTAGTGGTGTATTAGAGCTGTGTGTACCAACTTGTAAGAGTTCACTGTGTATATCAGTTCCCAACTCTGCATTCAGTAACATCTTTTTAGAGCTTGATATTAGCCATGATGGGGGTATTTGCACAATGGAAATGGGCAGACACTAAAAATCAGCTTTTGGGGGCACAATAACCATTTACCAGCATATCTCCTATCCATTATTCTTCCTAGCTTTTGCTAACCAGATGCTTTGTTGGGGGAATCATGTATTTACCTATGCCTAGAAATAAGAAACTACCTCTGACCTTCTTTGGTATCGTTGAAACAAAAGTCAAGGAATATGAAGGAGGGAAGACAATGGAAGTATATATCAACAGCAACAAAGTAGTGGACAGATCTGAAGTATGCTTTTATGTATCATGGATACATTTGCCATTGTTACGCTGAATTTAAGACAATATGTCACTACTTAGAAGTAAATAATATTCAGAGAACACTAAATATATACAAAGCACTGTACTAGGGTTTTGTTTTTTTGTTTTTTTTTCCCCAGAGAGAGAGAGCACAAGTAGGGAGAGCAGCGGGCAGAGGGAGAAGCAGGCTCCTGGCTGAGCAGGGAGCCCAATGTGGTGCTAGATCCCAGGACTCCGGAATCATGACCTGAGCCAGAGGCAGACATTTAACCAACTGAGCCACCAGGCAACCCTATACTAGGTATTAAATAAGCTATTTTTTTGGTTATCCTAGTGATGACCTATGAGACAGGTAATTTTATTATTCTCATTTTACCAACGAAGAAATTAAGAATCAGAGACATAGCAATTTACAAGAGGCAACAGAGTTAGAAGTTATTTAACTTGAATACACCCACAATGATTTGATTCTGAATGTCAGCAATTTTCTTATTACACTTCAGATATCACTTTTATAACATATTATAACCAAAAATAAATGTAGGGTTTTATTAAAAAAATGTGTCTTTTGATGTCTTTTGATAAATAATCATATAGGTATTTGCCTCCATTTTTTTCCTGTATGCGATGAATTCCACCAATACGTTCAATATCAGTTTCACTGATATGTATGAATAATTTTTTGGTCTGCAAGAAAAACCTTTTAGGAGAGCAAGGTCATTAGATACATTTTGTTCCCTCTCCTGTAAGGAGGAACAAACATTGTTACCCATACTCTGCTGCTCTTATTTCCTTGTCACCCAAAAGATTCTATCTATATTCAGAAGCAAAGACAGCATGTAGAATCAGGGTGCCATAAAGACATGCTAACATTCCTCGCTGCTCCTCAACTTCCCTGTTTCCATATTTGTTGATCTAAATAAGTGACCATATATTTTCACAATTTTCTTCTGTCCCCACAATTTCCTCACTACTATAATGCCCCCACAACATTAATAGCAGGCTAAGCTACTATCAAATTCTAAGCTAAGTACACTGCGCTCAGGGGTTAGGGGCTAGGTTTCCTAAGACAACTTATACCCAAAGTGGGAAAAATAAGCTTTTATTGCTATATACTTTATAATTGGGGCTTCACATAAGGTTGCTTTTTCAGTTATGCAGTGGAATAAATCTACCTTTAGTTTGAGGAGTAAAAAATGCAGGCATTCATTGAATGAAAATAAGTCTTCCGTCTGGCCAATGGCCAACTCAATCCAAAGAATCCTGCAACCAGGGGGTATGAACAGGGAGGGGAAAAGAGAAGAAAAATGGTATAAACGTTTGCAAAGCCATTTAAAAAATCATACTTTGTTTTTCTCCTGACAGGGAAGAAAGAAAATAAACGAAGATCAGGACATCATATTCCATCTGAACCATTTATCTATCCCAGGTTGATTTGGAACCATATGAGTGTAAATTTCTTTAAAAAGAAATTAACTTTGAAGTAAACTTTTGTGTGAAGAGCCTGAAGATCTTGATGTGGCAGAGGTGATATCATACACAAGTTTGCTGCTGCATTATTGATGAAAATATTTTCATCCCGATAAGATTCATTTCAGAAAAAGCAAATACAGGTGGAATCTGTGATTATGATTAGTAGAATAGTTTTGTTGTTGTTGTTGTTGTTGTTGTTGTTGTTGTTTTGCAAGCTTTGTTTTTATTTTTCTCACTCAGGTATGCAAAATGAGACTTGAAAATGAAAATAAATAAATTTTAAAAAGCAAAGAGTACGAATATATGACTTTAGAGATATGTAAAGCTTAAGATATTGATTGACAGGAGCATGGGGCCTGTTACACAGTTTTTCTCTCTATCTTTGAACAATATTCAAGGCCAAGGAAAGAACTTTCTTAAATCCCTGTGGGATTCCCAGAAGCTCCCGTAGTCACCTCCTACCCTGTTTTCAAGATAGCTCTGACATCCACCCAGATCACAATTGTAGATTTCAGGAACCCACTGTCTGTGGATAAATCAACACCACAGTAGGATGGATTTGTTCAGTGAACAGAAAACGTGGAATGGAGACTTGATACCATGAGATATCATACCACTAAGCTAAGATAGAAAAAAAAAGTCATTGTATTTATTATAAACCCATGGGCTAAGTGATAATTTAAAAACACTGTTCTCATAATGCTTTGTCAATTGGATTTAAGATTGTACAGAGACATAGTGAAGAATGAAAGGACTTTGAAAAGTAGTTTATTTTATTTCATTTTTTTAGTCAGAATTGGAACTATGTTGAAAATGAAAAAAAAAAAGAAGGCATGTCGGTTTAGCAAGAGAGGAAAAGAGATTTGCTTGGAAAAACGTGAAGGTCTTAAATAGCAATCTACAAAATAGGGGAAAAGAAAGATAATGTGCCCATACTTAACTACTTTTGAAATCAAAACTAGGAAAGTTGAAGCTATACTTTCTTTCTGGATCAGGATTCAAAATTATTTCATATGTAAGAGTCAAGATGTTAACAGCAACAACAACAACAAAATCAGAAGACTTCCATAAAGAAGATGGGAGGCAGAGAAGTATAGAATTATATCCTCTAACAGTGTTCTCTGTTTATTGGAAAAATTACACTAGTTTATTAGGTACCATTTGGACACATTTCAGAAAGAAAGTTTGAGAATATCAGCATGAAACTCAATCATTTGTTGAGTATCTTGATTTTAAAAAAACTAGAATCCTAAAGAAAGAAAAACAGAATCTTAAGCAGGAAAACAGGTAATTATATTATTTATTTATTTATTTCAGAGAGAGAGAGAGAACCTACTTGAGTGAGTAGAAGAGGAGTAGGGAGAGAGAGAATCTCAACCAGACTCTGCTGAGCCTGAAGCCTTGACATTGGGCTCAATCTCATGACCTTGAGTTCACGACCTGAGTGAAAACCAAGAGTTGGATGCTTAAGCCACTGAGCCACCCAGGTGTCCCAAGAAAATCTTATACTGTAAGAGAACACCAGATGCTAAGTGGGAGTTCATGTATGATGAGATGATAAAGTTAAGCAAAACAAGCAATAAATTAAATCCAGCTTTTTGGAATTCTGGACAAGTAGTTGATGATCTTTTCCGTGGAATTATCTTCTTTATGGAAGCAAGAATTTTTTTTTGAAAGAAGTGTATATTTTTTCACAGTCAAAATTCAAAAATTGAATCTATTATTCCAGAAGACTTGTGACACAGAATCAGGAAGAATATATTAGCAAAATAAACATCTGGACTCAAAACAAATTAAAAGAGAAGGGAAAGATAATCCTTCATTAGCAAACAGTGTTTTCCTACATCAGGCAGAGAAAGAATGGAGCTAAGGTGGAAAGCAAGTAATCATTAAAAATTTTGCCAGGTTCTCCTGGAAAAGTATGGAAACTAATAGAAAGTAAATGAAATACACAAAAGATTCATGTGCAGGTGTAAAAGTTCCCTGTGGCTGCCATAACAAAGTTCTACAAACTCAGTGGCTTACACAACACAAATTTATTGTCTTACATTTCTGGTGACTACTATAAGTCTGAAATTAGGGTGTCAGCAGGATTGGTTTCTTCTGAGGACTGTGAGGGAGAAGCTGCTCTGTGCCTCTCTATCTTCCAGTATCCTGAGCAATTCCTTAGCTTATGGATGACATTCCCCGTGTCTACATATGGTCTCCCCTCTACTCATATCCATCTCTGTGTCCAAATTTCCCCTTTTTATAAGGACATCAGTCATATTGTATTAGAGCCCATCCTAATGACCTCATCTTACCTTGATTATTTGAAAAAGACTTATTTCCAAATAATGCTATATGCACAGGTTTTAGGGGTTAGGACTAGACATCTTTTGAGAAGACATAAACTAACCCATAACAACAGGAAAGAATGTTATAGATAGGAATGTTTCTGATGTCTTTGAAACAGCACAAATTAATCAAGTCTTGTCAATTACAAAAGAAAATACTGAGGAAAAGAAAAGATTTTGTTGTACCTATTATAGCACAGTCTATACAGGTTCTCATTAGACATTTGCTTCCTCAAGCTTCTGAAGCCAAGCGGTTTTAATTAGGAATAGCATTGAGGGTGATTCTGCAATACAGAAATAATAAGATCAGGAAGAAAATATCTTCGGAAGCAGGAATTATGGACCTGGAATTATCCTTTAGGAATCTGCAGCAGACTCATTAACATTAAGACAAAACAAAAATGACAGAGAATCTTCCCAGAGAAGAAAACACAGAAAAAACTGGGTAATTGAGGGCATTGGGGCTTTGAGTTCTGTGGTCTTATGTTTCATACTAGGCATCTTGGTAGAATTAAATATAGTCTATTTCCCTACAGAATCCTCATATGTATTTCCACTTCGCAGTGCCTTGAATTCAAGGGCTATTTCCAAGTACAGGTTTGTAAATATATGAGGCGAAAACAAAAGGAATGCAGGAACCTCAGGGAAGCACTGGAGACAAGCATAGTGTCCCTTGCAAAAGTTCACAACTGGGCAAAAAGAACCACTTCAAATGCTAAGGAGAAAGGAGGTATGTATGGAGGCACAACTCTAAGCAAGATGTTAACAACTGACATTTTGATGAGTGAATTTTTCCAAATTGACTGTAAATTATAAACAATGCACTGGATTCTTGTAAAAGCTAAAGCTTAAATCATTTTTCTCTTTTCTTATGCTTTTCATCTATACCCACTTTTGAATAATACTGAATCATCACTTTTCTTGGAAATGTATTATAGTCGCTGCATTGAGGTTAATTTTATTTTATCTTTTTTTTTAAAGACTTTATTTACTTATTTGACAGAGATCACAAGTAGGCAGAGAGGCAGGCAGAGAGAGAGGGGGAAGCAGGCTCCCTGCTGTGCATAGAGCCCGATGTGATGCGGGGCTCCATCCCAGGACCCTGAGATCATGACCTGAGCCGAAGGCAGAGGCTTTAGCCCACTGAGCCACTCAGGCGCCCCTGAGGTTAATTTTAGAAGAATTTTTGGAGTGTGAGAGACATGAGGAACTTGACAATGGTTTAATTCAAATTTTGAGGCATCATTCTTAGAAAGACAGAAGCAGAAGAAAGTACCCAGACATCTCACAAGCACCCAAATAAGGCCTCTGTGACTACCTCATGAAGGAAAACAAAACAAAACAAAAATGAAGAAAATTTTTGAATTATTTTTTTGTTGTTTTTGTTTTTGCTTTCTGTTTTTTTTTTAATTTAAGATTTTATTTATTTATTTGAGAGAGAAATAGAAAGAATGAAAGAGAGAGAGCATGAGAGGAGAGAGGTCATCAGGAGAAGCAGACTACCTGCTGAGCAGGGAGCCTGATGTGGGACTCCATCCCAGGACTCCAGGATCACGACCTGAGTGGAAGGCAATTGCTTAACCAACTGAGCCATCCAGGCACCCAAATTTTTGAATTCTTAATTGAACTAACCTGAAAATTTGAATTAAATTTTGGGAATCAATTAAAATGGGAAATTAATTTGACATTTCCTTGAAAAAGGTTTTTTTTTTCTTTTTATATAGACACTGTCTTTTCAGTATATTTATTTACATAGTACAATATGTACACATACAACAGTCTATAATCCTACTTTAAAGATATTTTGGTATCTTCTATTTATTTTTGTAGCTACCTGATTTTATATATTTTGATAAATTATAAAAGAATAAACTATTATGACACTTTATTAGAGAAATGTATAGAGGTCTGGAGAAACACCTTATTGCCTATAACTAAGTTAAAGAAAGTTGAAGTTTCCATTCTGAGTTTTAATTAAGCTATTTGTCTTTTGTTCACCTCCAAATCATAAGATATTGCATGTTTTAGTCAACTACCACTGCATAACAAACCACCCCAGAAGTTTCTGGTCTACAATAAGCAATTTTTTTTTTTAAATGAAGTGTTTGTAAGTCAGCTGGAATAGTTCTGTTTCAGGCTACAGATCAGCTGTCATTGGCTTCAATTTTGGGGTCAGGTTCATGTCAACTCTACATGTCCCCATATTCGTCCTGCTCTAGCTATTACTTAGGTAAATTCTCCCCATAGCAAATTTCATGAGCACCAGAGTACAATATAAACCAAATAAGCATGTTTCATCCTCAGCTGTCATGAGAAGCTGAACAATTTATAAGACCAACCCTAAAGTCAATGGGGCAGAAACACATACTGATTTACATAATTTCTTCTGTTGCAACATTACAAAACTCAATAAAACAAATGTTATATTTGTAACTAACATCATTCTTGCCTATGATTCTCAAAACTAAGGGGCCCATGGGTGATTCAGTCTGGTGCATGTCCAACTCTTGTTTTGCCGTGGGTCGTGATCTTGGGGCTGAGGGATCAAGCCCCACATTGGATTTCATGTTCAGTGCTGAGTCTGCTTGTCCCTCTCTCTCTGCTCCTTTCTCTCTCTCACTCCCTGTCTCTAGTAAATAAATAAATAAATAAATAAAATCTTAAAAAAAAACAACTTAAAATCTCAGACCCGTTTTCTAACCTTAATTCTAGTTCTATTTCTACATGTTATTTGTTATTTTGAAATACATATATAATAATCAATTTGCTTTACAATCTTTAATACTTTATTATCCAGAAATTATTTCCCAGTGTTTTAATCTGCTTTTATAGGCACTACTATTTTATAATTCACAGGGACCCACGTCCCATGTTTTTGAGTTTCTATTTTCTGTAATCAAAATGTTCTGATTGACGTTCCCCAAATATCTCATTTTGTATTTTTTTGTTCATTCTGCTTTTCATTTGCATATATTTCCCATCATTCCAGAATCTCTACTCATAGGAATTCTATTCACCATCAACATCAACCACATCAAACTTCCCCAAAAGAAAGGTATCTTCCCCTCTTGAACCCCCACTACACATGTCTGTCTTTCTTTCCTTCTTTATTCCTTCTATTCTCTTTTTTCTTTTCTTTCTTCTTTCTTCATTTCTTCCTTTCTTTCATTTCACTTTACTGGTGCCTTAAAATGTAATGTAGGAAGTTTAATTGGGTCCAGGTGTTATGCCTTTAATGATAAAAATAATAAGAAGTAGGAATTATATATATGCAAAACACAAACCTTACTAATTAAAATACTGTTCACCAAATTTTTACTATAAGATATACAATACTAAAATAACTCAGGATATAATCTAGATCCAGATATGTTCATTTGTTGGTTTAACAGAGAGAATTTACTATATAGGATTCCAGATATTGAAGAACAGAAAAGGCCAAAGGGATCACTGAGATATAACAAAAGTAGCAAATTCAAGAAGCAGCTACTACTCCTAGGGTTGGGAAACAGAGGGAAGAGTTTCTGATTATTAAAATTTAGAGATCTGGACAAAGGATCCTGTGGAGTTGAAACTCACACTTTTAAGAAAGTAGTGTTACTTGACTCGACTCGTGCCTCTGAGCTGAGAAGACTGCCCCATGGTGTTAGACCAAACATCAGAGAAAGGGACACTAGCCACCTGGTGCTGATGTTTCTCAGAGGGCACAACAAGACTATTTCTGTGAGAAGTGGTAAACTGCTAAGTGTAACAAAATGCTGGTTTGGGGATGAAAGAGCAGGATTAGTGACACTGGCAAGAATAGGAAGCACAAACAGGAAGAAAATTCCAACAGAAAGAAACCTATCCCTCTCTCCTCCAGTCTTGCTATCTTCTTTCCAGAACACCTTATTGCAAGAGCCTAACAAGAAATAAAGTGACAAAAGAGGAATATAGTCTTCCCAGTTTCAGACCCTGTGCCACAAAGCCAGCTTTAGGAGGGAAGATATGGAGTTGTAAGATGACTTTACCCCATCTAAGAAATATTCAACCATGAGGAAAAGGGCTTATCTGATTTTATAAACATTTTCCAGAAAGCATGTAGTCTTCATCACTTTATATCTTTGAAAACTCAGTTATCAACATTTATTAATATTAACATGATTAACAGTAATCAACTACAAACATTGCTATTAAATAGTATAAAAATTTACTTATAGGGATAAAGAATGGCATTATATTAAGAAGGTGCTGAATCTGTTGAGGTATATGTGAGCCCTCCATATCCCTTAGCCCTCCATAACTTATTCTTACTTTTCAAGCAAGATATAAAGAAAACATCACAATACAGCCAATTAAAAAATATATGTAGCATTTTCTGTAACTATAATATAAATAACTTTTTTCTTCTCATCTTTTTTTTAACAGTTGAATTCTAACTTTTTTTTGTTATGTTCAGTTAGCCAGCATAGAGTACATCACTAGATTTTTTGTTGTTATGTTATGTTAGTCATCATTAGATTTTGATGTAGTGTTCAATGGTTTATTAGTTGTATATAGCACTCAGTGCTCATCACAACTAGTGCCCTCCTTAACACCCACCACCTGGTTACCCCATCCTCTCCCCTACCCCGTCCCTTCTGTAATCCTCAATTTATTTCCCGGAGTCCAGAGTATCTCATGGTTTGTCCGCCTCTCTGATTCCTTCCCATCCAGTCTTCCCTACATTCCCCCTGTGGTCCTCTGCTCTATTCCTTATGTTCCACAGATGAGTGAAACCATATGATAATTGTTTTTCTTTGCTTGACTTATTTCACTTAGCATAATCCCCTCCAGTTCTGTCCTTCATAAGAACAGTAAGAAACATTAAAGTATTAAATGTGATCCACTGAATTTAGACTTAATCAGTCACCACTAGATACCCAAACCCTAACAACATGCCTTGAACATAACAAATGGATCTGAAGTGACACTGGAATGAAGAAAACCTCAGTAAAATAAATAACATAAAAATCTAGTCTAAATACTACATCTGAGGGGGAATTTTATATGGGTAAAAGCAAAATTTTTCCAGAAGGAAACTCCTTCAACCAGACTCATGGACAAAGTTTCACTGAGGAAGATTTCACAGTAAGTGATTTAAAACCTGAGAAATGGGGTGCCTGGGTGGCTCAGTGAGCTAAGCTTCTGCCTTCGGCTCAGGTCATGATCCCAGGGTCCTGGGATCAAGCCCCGCATTGGACTCTCTGCTCAGCGGGGAGCCTGCTTCCCTCTCTCTCTGCCTATCTCTCTGCCTACTTGTGATCTCTGTCAAATAAATAAATAAATAAATAAATAAATAAATAAATAAATATTAAAAATAAATAAAAACCTGGGAAATAATCTACCATGAATGTAAGTCATATGACAAAACCAAAAGTAGCATTAGACTTTCCAAGATACATCACCTGATTACTGCACAAAAGTTCTAAAATTAAGATGTATAAAATCAAGAAATAACAGAAGAAATAAGAAACAATACAGTTGATCCTTGAACAGTATGGGTTTGAACTCTGCAGGTCCAACTTATATGCGGATTTTTTACTGAACAGTATTATAAATGTATTTCCTCACCCTTATGATTTTCTTATTAACATTTTCCTTTCTCTAGCTTACCTTCTTGTAAGAATAAAGAATATAAAACACATAACATGCAAAATACGTGTTAACGGTATATGTTATCTGTAAGGCTCCTGGTCAATAGTAGGCTATTATTAGTTAAGTTTGGGGGAAGTTAATAGTTACATGGTATCCCTCACCCCTGAATTGTTCTAGAATCAAATGCACATTATAAATATTGAAGGACAGATTTGAAAAATGAAGCAAATAGAAGGGTGATATTGAGAAATGTTTTCATAGAAACACATGGTCAGGTTAGAGATATTGAAATAAGAGAAAAATAGTATTCTGTATTCTTCAAGGTTTTCTTGTTTATTTGTTTCATAAGTTTCAAAATGGGGTGTGGAATTCTTTAAAAATGATTTTAATTCACCATCTTTTATAAGAAAACTTCTATTATATTAAGACACATATATAATGTAACACAGCCATAAACATAGTTGCTACGATTTTTAGAGTTGGCATAAACTTATCTTAGGTTCCAAAGGAAAATTCATTCAAGAGTTTATTACCATACATTATTTACTAATTAGGGGAAAACAGTTTCTTCTTAAATAAGTGAAGAATACCCAGGATCTCCTGGTTGTATTATTCTTTTCCCACTGTAATTAGATCACTTTAGTCTCAAAAAATATTGAAAATATATGCACAGGGGTTTTTGAGCTCAAAATTCTTAATTTAATTAAACTGATAGTCATGTTTAACAGCATTCAGTTATGTGGACAATATGCACCTACCTATCAATGTGAAATACTTAATGCTATGGTAACTATCTTGGTACATTAAACTTCAAGTATTTATTTAGCTGGCATAAATTATAACATTTAAAGCTGATGGAATGAATGATGAAATTTTGGACCAAGTCAGGAAATAAAAAAAAAAAAAAAAAAATCCTAAGATCTATTAATTATTGATGTTTCTAAAAAGTTATAAAGTAAACCTATTGGCACCATATATCTTTCAGAGTTAAAATGATTTTTTTATAATTTTCTACTTATAAACTATACCAAATATTAAACATTATCCTGATATAAATGTTAATTAATGGTTCAAATTATGGACGAGTTGCTATCATTTTCTCAATCCTTCAGAGGTGAGAAGTAGTAAGTTTGAAACTAGAATATTCACAAATCTAAAAATCATGAATTCACTATAACCCTATAAGCAAATTCTAAAAGCACAAAAAAAAATTCATAGGAACATAATCATTGCAATAAGCTAACTGACTTCACATTCAATGAAGGTCAGTTCCATATTACTGATTAAGTCACACTGCTGATTTTGATGACATGAAACCATTCTTTAACACTAGTAAATGATTTCAATATGTTTGGACAAATATTCCAATTCTAACCAACTAACCAAAATTATTTAGTTCAAATAATAACCCTTTAAACAGTCTGTACTCTTCCTTCAGTTGTGAAAAATTCAATAAACAACTATGAATCAGTTTTTTTTTAAAGATTTTATTTATTATTTATTTGACAGAGAGAGATCACAAGTAGACAGAGAGGCAGGCAGGCGGGGGGAGAGAGAGAGAGAGAGAGAGAGAGAGAGAAGCAGGCTCCCTGTCGAGCAGAGAGCCCGATGCGGGACTCGATCCCAAGACCCTGAGATCATGACCTGAGCTGAAGGCAACGGCTTAACCCACTGAGCCACCCAGGCGCCCATATGAATCAGTTTTAAATTACTTTGTAAAATTATTTTCTAAATAGTTTTGAGAGTTCTTTCCTTCACAAAATATCATAAGGGGTTAAGGAGAGTATGCACAGTAAGTAAAAGAAGAAAGTATTTACAAACGTGGAAAACTTGGAAATGGCAGAAAGGGATTGAGACTATAGCTAGTTAAGCGATTTAGCATTTTCTTACCACAAATTAGACACTTGTATGGTTAGACACTTGTACCTTATTCCTCAATATCTATTCTGCCATTTCTCTTTAGTAAAGGAACATAGATGTTAGACTTAGCACCCAAATCCTGGCTAAATCCTTGTATCACACAACATGCTATAGCTAGGTGTGGCCTTGTGCCCACATATCCCAGATGAGATGCTATTATTGAGTGACTGTATCTCTGGGACATCTTAAAGAGATGGGAATGCCTTATCTCATCTTCCTTTGTCATACTTGCTGGAATGTGGATGCAATATCTTAAACAGCATAATGAAGATAATGTGACCTTGGGAAAAGAAGCCATGCACAGAACACAAGAAAGAAGAAGCCTGAGTTCCAGACATGAGAGAGTGGTTTTAATAGTCATGACTGCCTAACTACAATTTTTGTGTGTGTTTGTCTTTGTTCTTTGATATTTAGAATTGTGGCCTAAGTCTTCTACTTTGAGGTCAGTGTATTTGCAGCAATCCTAATCCTGAGAGTGACTATGTAGTTTTAGACCAAAATAAAGCACATGAGAGAGAATTAAAAATGCAAATAATATACCCGAAACAGGGATAATAAACATTAATAGCATCAGGAATACACAAGTCATATCTTGGATGGTGAAGAGAAACACTAGTTATTCAAAGAAAGATTTTTAGAAATGAAGCAAGAAGAAATAGAAATAAAGGCCACTGGCTTAGAATCATCACTATATTAAAGATTCATTTGGGAAATTAACTGAAAGAATGAAAATCATTCGGAACAGTCAATGAGGGGGATGCAATATAGTTAACAGAGGATGAATAAGTGAATAGCAATGGAGCAGTGTGGTCTAAATTCTTCTTCTTATGATTCTGTTGACCTTGTCATACTCACACCACCTTACCTCTCTTTTTAAAAGTGCTTAAACACTCTTTCTATGCAAAAGCTTTTCTCTGTAAAATAAAAGAAGATGCACATGTACATTTAGCTCCAATAATCTGTCCACTTCTTCCAGTATATATTATCCTCCTTGTTATACCACATCACCACTGAAACAACAAGTCTAAATTATTTTTTTATTTCAACAGAATTATTTCCATTTGTCTCTGTGCAGAAAAAGAAATATAAAAATATATTGGATAGTTTAAAACTATCCAATTTGAAGTCAAAATTACTTTATTTGGGAATACAGATCAGCCATTTTTGGGTCTGTGATTGCAGGCAAATTTTCAAAATAATGTCTTCTCAATTTTCTTATCTCTAAAAATTAGTAAATAATCTTGAAGATGAATTGTTATAGACTTAAATGAAGCCATTTGTGTGAATGTGTACAGTCTTGTATGCAGTAATCCAATAGCTTATTGCTTCCTGAAGTATGGTGTTAGAATACCCACATAAGAGTACTGTAAACTAGACGGAGTCACAAGATGGCGGAGAAGTAGCAGGCTGAGACTACTTCGGGTAGCGGGAGATCAGCTAAATAGCTTATCTAAAGATTGCAAACACCTACAAATCCAACGGGAGATTGAAGAGAAGAAGAACAGCAATTCTAGAAACAGAAAATCAACCACTATCTGAAAGTTTATCTAATATATATATATTTTTTCCTCTTTTTATTATTTTCTTTATCGGCTTTCTTTTTTTAAATAGTTTCTTTTTTTTTTTTCTTTTTGAACCCATTTTTATCCCCTTTCTCCCCCCTCACGATTTGGGATCTCTTCTGATTTCGCTAAAGCATATTTTCCTGGGGTTGTTGCCACCCTTTTAGTATTTTACTTGCTCCTTCATAAACTCTTATCTGGACAAAATGACAAGGCTGAAAAATTCACAACAAAAAAAAGAACAAGAGGCAGTACCAAAGGCTAGGGACCTAATCAATACAGACATTGGTAATATGTCAGATATAGAGTTCAGAATGACGATTCTCAAGGTTCTAGCCGGGCTTGAAAAAGGCATGGAAGATATTAAAGCAACCCTCTCAGGAGATATAAAAGCCCTATCTGGAGAAATAAAAGAACTAAAATCTAACCAAGTTGAAATCAAAAAAGCTATTAATGAGGAGCAAACAAAAATGGAGGCTCTGACGGCTAGGATAAATGAGGCAGCAGAAAGAATTAGCGATATAGAAGACCAAATGACAGAGAATAAAGAAGCTGAGCAAAAGAGGGACAAACAGCTACTGGACCATGAGGGGAGAATTCGAGAGATAAGTGACACCATAAGACGAAACAACATTAGAATAATTAGGATTCCAGAAGAAGAGGAAACAGAGAGGGGAGCAGAAGGTATATTGGAGAGAATTATTGGAGAGAATTTCCCCAATATGGCAAAGGGAACAAGCATCAAAATTCAAGAGGTTCAGAGAACCCCCCCTCAAAATCAATAAGAATAGGTCCACACCCCGTCACCTAATAATAAAATTTACAAGTCTTAGTGACAAAGAAAAGATCCTGAAAGCAGCCCGGGAAAAGAAGTCTGTAACGTACAATGGTAAAAATATTAGATTGGCAGCAGACTTATCCACAGAGACCTGGCAGGCCAGAAAGAGCTGGCATGATATATTCAGAGTACTAAATGAGAAAAACATGCAGCCAAGAATACTATATACAGCTAGGCTATCATTGAAAATAGAAGGAGAGATTAAAAGCTTCCAGGACAAACAAAAACTGAAAGAATTTGCAAACACCAAACCAGCTCTACAGGAAATATTGAAAGGGGTCCTCTAAGCAAAGAGAGACCCTAAAAGTAGTAAATCAGAAAGAAACAGAGACAATATACAATAACAGTCACCTTACAGGCAATACAATGGCACTAAATTTATATCTCTCAATACTTACCCTGAATGTTAAAGGGCTAAATGCCCAAATCAAAAGACACAGGGTATCAGAATGGATAAAAAAACAAAACCCATCTATATGTTGCCTACAAGAAACTCATCTTAAACCCGAAGACACCTCCAGGTTTAAAGTGAGGGGGTGGAAAAGAATTTACCATGCTAATGGACATCAGAAGAAAGCAGGAGTGGCAATCCTTATATCAGATCAATTAGATTTTAAGCCAAAGACTATAATAAGAGATGAGGAAGGACACTATATCATACTCAAAGGAACTGTCCAACAAGAAGATCTAACAATTTTAAATATCTATGCCCCTAACGTGGGAGCAGCCAACTATATAAACCAATTAATAACAAAATCAAAGAAACATATCGACAATCATACAATAATAGTAGGGGACTTTAACACTCCCCTCACTGAAATGGACAGATCATCCAAGTAAAAGATCAACAAGGAAATAAAGGCCTTAAATGACACACTGGACCAGATGGACATCACAGATATATTCAGAACATTTCATCCCAAAGTAACAGAATACACATTCTTCTCTAGTGCACATGGAACATTCTCCAGAATAGATCACATTCTTGGTCCTAAATCAAGTCTCAACCGGTATCAAAAGATTGGGATCATTCCCTGCATATTTTCAGACCACAATGCTCTAAAGCTAGAACTCAATCACAAGAGGAAATTTGGAAAGAACCCAAATACATGGAGACTAAACAGAACCTTCCAAAGAATGAATGGGTCAACCAGGAAATTAAAGAAGAATTGAAAAAATTAATGGAAACAAATGATAATGAAAGCACAACGGTTCAAAATCTGTGGGACACAACAAAGGCAGTCCTGAGAGGAAAATATATAGCGGTACAAGCCCTTCTCAAGAAACAAGAAAGGTCTCAGGTACACAGCCTAACCCTACACCTAAAGGAGCTGGAGAAAGAACAAGAAAGAAACCCTAAACCCAGCAGGAGAAGAGAAATCATAAAGATTAGAGCAGAAAT
Organism: Lutra lutra; assembly: GCF_902655055.1. NCBI lineage: Eukaryota > Metazoa > Chordata > Mammalia > Carnivora > Mustelidae > Lutra > Lutra lutra. Next base: position 163,508,536 of record NC_062280.1, read on the forward strand.
CAATGAAATAGAAACCAAAAAAACAATAGAACAAATCAACGAAACTAGGAGCTGGTTCTTTGAAAGAATTAAAAAGATTGATAAACCCATGGCCAGACTTATCAAAAAGAAAAGAGAAAGGACCCAAATAAATAAAATCATGAATGAAAGAGGAGAGATCACAACGAACACCAAAGAAATACAGACAATTATAAGAACATACTATGAGCAACTCTACGCCAACAAATATGACAATCTGGAAGAAATGGATGCATTCCTAGAGACTATAAACTACCACAACTGAACCAGAAAGAAACAGAAAGCCTGAACAGACCCATAACCAGTAAGGAGATTGAAACAGTCATCAAAAATCTCCAAACAAACAAAAGCCCAGTGCCAGACGGCTTCCCGGGGGAATTCTACCAAACATTTAAGGAAGAACTAATTCCTATTCTCCTGAAACTGTTCCAAAAAATAGAAATAGAAGGAAAACTTCCAAACTCATTTTATGAGGCCAGCATCACCTTGATCCCAAAACCAGACAAGGATCCCATCAAAAAAGAGAACTACAGACCAATATCCTTGATGAACACAGATGCAATAATTCTCGCCAAAATACTAGCCAATAGGATTCAACAGTACATTAAAAGGATTATTCACCACGACCAAGTGGGATTTATTCCAGGGCTGCAAGGCTGGTTCAACATCCGCAAATCAATCAATGTGATACAACACATTAATAAAAGAAAGAACAAGAACCATATGATACTCTCCATAGATGCTGAAAAAGCATTTGACAAAGTACAGCATCCTTTCCTGATCAAAACTCTTCAAAGTGTAGGGATAGACGGTACATACCTCAATATTATCAAAGCCATCTATGAAAAACCCACCGCAAATATCATTCTCAATGGAGAAAAACTGAAAGCTTTTCCGCTAAGGTCAGGAACAAGGCAGGGATGTCCGTTATCACCACTGCTATTCAACATAGTACTAGAAGTCCTAGCCTCAGCAATCAGACAACAAAAGGAAATTAAAGGCATCCAAATCGGCAAAGAAGTCAAACTATCCCTCTTTGCAGATGATATGATACTATATGTGGAAAACCCAAAAGACTCCACTCCAAAACTGCTAGAACTTGTACAGGAATTCAGTAAAGTGTCAGGATATAAAATCAATGCACAGAAATCAGTTGCATTTCTCTACACCAACAACAAGACAGACGAAAGAGAAATGAAGGAGTCCATCCCATTTACAATTGCACCCAAAACTATAAGATACCTAGGAATAAACCTAACCAAAGAGACTAAGAATCTATACTCAGAAAACTAGAAAGTACTCATGAAAGAAATTGAGGAAGACACAAAGAAATGGAAAAATGTTCCATGCTCCTGGATTGGAAGAATAAATATTGTGAAAATGTCTATGCTACCTAAAGCAATCTACACATTTAATGCAATTCCTATCAAAGTACCATCCATTTTTTTCAAAGAAATGGAACAAATAATCCTAAAATTTATATGGAACCAGAAAAGACCTCGAATAGCCAAAGGAATATTGAAAAAGAAAGCCAAATTGGTGGCATCACAATTCCGGACTTCAAGCTCTATTACAAAGCTGTCATCATCAAGACAGCATGGTACTGGCACAAAAACAGACACATAGATCAATGGAACAGAATAGAGAGCCCAGAAATGGACCCTCAACTCTATGGTCAACTCATCTTCGACAAAGCAGGAAAGAATGTCCAAAGGAAAAAAGACAGCCTCTTCAATAAATGGTGTTGGGAAAATTGGACAGCCACATGCAGAAAAATGAAATTGGATCATTTCCTTACACCACACACAAAAATAGACTCAAAATGGATGAAGGATCTCAATGTGAGAAAGGAATCCATCAAAATCCTCGAGGAGAACACAGGCAGCAACCTCTTCGACGTCAGCCGCAGCAACATCTTCCTAGGAACATCACCAAAGGCAAGGGAAGCAAGGGCAAAAATGAACTTTTGGGATTTTATCAAGATCAAAAGCTTTTGCACAGCAAAGGAAACAGTTAACAAAACCAAAAGACAACTGACAGAATGGGAGAAGATATTTGCAAATGACATATCAAATAAAGGGCTAGTGTCCAAAATCTATAAAGAACTTAGCAAACTCAACACCCAAAGAACAAAGAATCCAATCAAGAAATGGGCAGAGGACATGAACAGACATTTCTGCAAAGAAGACATCCAGATGGCCAACAGACACATGAAAAAGTGCTCCATATCACTCGGCATCAGGGAAATACAAATCAAAACCACCATGAGATATCACCTCACACCAGTCAGAATGGCTAAAATTAACAAGTCAGGAAATGACAGATGCTGGCGAGGATGCGGAGAAAGGGGAACCCTCCTACACTGTTGGTGGGAATGCAAGCTGGTGCAACCACTCTGGAAAACAGCATGGAGGTTCCTCAAAATGTTGAAAATAGAACTACCCTGTGACCCAGCAATTGCACTGCTGGGTATTTACACTAAAGATACAAACGTAGTGATCCGAAGGGGCACGTGCACCCGAATGTTTATAGCAGCAATGTCTACAATAGCCAAACTATGGAAAGAACCTAGATGTCCATCAACATACGAATGGATAAAGAAGATGTGGTATATATACACAATGGAATACTATGCAGCCATCAAAAGAAATGAAATCTTGCCATTTGCGACGACGTGGATGGAACTAGAGGGTATCATGATTAGCAAAATAAGTCAATCGGAGAAAGACAACTATCATATGATCTCCTTGATATGAGGGAGAGGAGATGCAACATGGGGGGTTGAGGGGGTAGGAGAAGAGTAAATGAAACAAGATGGGATTGGGAGGGAGACAAACCATAAGTGACTCTTAATCTCACAAAACAAACTGAGGGTTGATGGGGGGAGGGGGTTGGGAGAGGGGGGTGGGGTTATGGATATTGGGGAGGGTATGTGCTATGGTGAGTGCTGTGAAGTGTGTAAACCTGGCGATTCGCAGACCTGTACCCCTGGGGATAAAAATATATGTTTATAAAGCTATAAAAAAAAAAAAAAGAAAAAGAAAAAAGAAAGGATGAATACCCAAGTTTTGTAGCAACATGGACGGGACTGGAAGAGATTATGCTGAGTGAAATAAGTCAAGCAGAGAGAGTCAATTATCATATGGTTTCACTTATTTGTGGAGCATAACAAATAGCATGGAGGACAAGGGGAGATGGAGAGGAGAAGGGAGTTGAGGGAAATTGGAAGGGGAGGTGAACCATGAGAGACTATGGACTCTGAAAAACGATCTGAGAATTTTGAAGGGGTGGGGGGTGGGAGGTTGGGGGCACCAGGAGGTGGGTATTGTAGAGGGCACGGATTGCATGGAGCACTGGGTGTGGTGCAAAAATAATGAATACTGTTATGCTGAAAAAAATAAAAAATTAATTAAAAAAAAAGAGTACTGTAAACTAATTAAAGAATGAAGGTTCAATAAATCTTTGTTGGGCACAAGAAATCTGGAATTTTTTTAATAGCACCATGGTTAGTTCTTTCTCACAGATTATGCTGGATGCTACATAATAATAAATGATTAATATTGTTTTATTGATCTTTTTTTGTTTTTGCTTTAAAGTTGATTTATTATGACAACCAATATTAGACTCAAGAAATCTGGATTGATATGGATAGCTATAGTTATATATTTGAATGTGGATATTGAGATCTGTATTATCATTACACAAAATGGCAAAGAACTTAATTTTACATTAATCTTTCACACTGGCCATAATTTTTTTTACATTAATTTAGATTTCACCCCTTTCCTATAGCTAGAAACTAAATGATATTAATCATGAAAATATTAAATAGACAATGTTGTTATTAAATGATTCCAGTTTATACAGCATTATCCCGAACCAGAAAACTGACAGAGAAGAAATGTGAAAAAAAGTGATATGCCATTGACAATTCTGTTATATATTGTTTCTCCTCTAAAATGCTTTTCACTGTATATCAGGTTCAAATTAAGAATGTATAGATAGGGTGCCTGGATGGCTCAGTGGGTTAAGCCGCTGCCTTTGGCTCAGGTTATGATCTCAGGGTCCTGGGACGAGTCCCTCATCGGGCTCTCTGCTCAGCAGGGAGTCTGCTTCCCTCTCTCTCTCTGCCTCCCTCTCTGTCTATTTGTGATCTCTCTCTGTCAAATAAATAAATAAAATCTTTAAAAAAATAATGTGTAGATAATTTTCACAGATACACAAATACCATCTGCCAAATTTAGTACACATATTAAAAATAATGAATGTAGAAAATTAAAATGTGTCATTAACAATAAACTTTTATAAATGCACACAAAAAGGCAGATGGTAGGATATAAGTAACATTATACCAAATGGCTGGCTACATTATAGTGACCAATATTACTTATAAATCTAAAATAAATTATAATGTCAATAACACAATATTTTAAAACAAATGGAGCAAGTTAAAAATGACACTATGTATTGTCCACAGTATAATATGTTGAGCATTGAGGCAGTTTTGACAAAAATTAAGTACAAAAAATAAACCACTCAAATAATGATCACACAAAAATAGAGAAAACAGAAAGTAAGAAGTGTATAAAGTGTTAATGAGAATGAAGAGTTAATACAAGCAACATCCTGAGTCAAATTCACTTTACTATTTTCTTTAACTTCACAAAGATAAGAAATATTATTATGCTCATTAAGGAATTTACTGGTTACCATTTTTTCTTTTGTTCTTTTTTCTCAGTGCTTGAAGTTATTCAAAGAAACACTAGTTATATAAATTGTTCACATCCTTATCTCTTTAGTTAGAATCTGTTACAATAGAGCTCCAAAAGTTGTTTTTCAAAAAAATTTTATGTTGTTTTGTACTATCTGATGCCCAGTTGTATAGTTTTTTTAACTGTTTTGATGGGCTTGCATGAATACATTGACATTTAACAAATAGAAATAGGTAACTATGGTCAAGAGAGCCATCCTGTTCTGATCATGCAGCAGAAAGGCAAAGATCTAAATGGACTCCTTCAAAGTCTGATGACTATCAGGTAGTAAATCAGGACTAAACATAAGTGTTTTCACTCAGACAATTTTTTTCCCACTGAAATAACCATATTTTATTAATGGTAAAACTAGAGCTGGTAGGACCATTCGGTGTTAAGAAAAAAATCATTTTGAAATTTTAGTGAATCCATATTGTAAAAAAATGAGTGAGAAATAAAACAGTCATGTATAAAGCTGAATTTAAAATTGCTTCTGAAATCAACTCACTATAAACTAAGAGTGAACACTTAACTACTAAGACTGATCCTAGTGTCTGGGTGGCTCAACAGGTAAGCATCTGCCTTTGGCTCAGGTCATGATCCCAGAGTGCTGGGATCAAGCTCCACATTGGGCTACCTGTTTGGTGGGAAGCCTGCTTCTCCCTCTCCCTCTCCCACTCCCCCTGCTTGTGTTCCCTCTCTCTCTCTCTGCTCTGTCAAATAAATAAAATCTTAAAAAAAAAAAAAAAGCCATCTCTGATCCAAAGTATTACTGAAGGGAATTTATAAATGAACTATACTTCTTTCTCATTCAATACACATTTAGTCTCTTGTTCTTTCATTTTAGAAAAAGCTACCTTGTTATCAGATAGGCCAATCCCAGGGCTAGTGCATGGGCACACACACACACACACACACACACTGATGCATGCACGCACGTGTACACACACAGAGTCTGACAACAATGCTTTTTACAGAACAATTGTCACATACCTTAATTCTCCATCTAGGAATTATGTCTTATATTAGAAAAATGCTGGTTTTGATTTTTGGCTAATGTATGAGATAAGGGAAGAAGTGTGTTATATCATGTTGTTGCTTTATCCTTGTGTAGCTAATTAGATCACTCTTTTGGAATAATAATTAATATGACTGACAGATATAGCTTCAAAAGAATATTTCCTAAGTAAAAAAAGTTAATCATCATCAGAGTTTCTAATAAACTTTATGGAATCTCCACAATAATATTTTCTTTTTATTTAAAAAGAGAGAGATAAGACAATGCTTTTAAGGACAATGGGGTGGTTAATTTTATCCTAGCACTGCTAAACAGAGGTGGTAACACAGATGGCTCCGTGAGATTGAGTGGGGTTTTTGAATAAATAGCTTTAAAATGCCCATAGACAAAGAAGGTCCATTTTTAAAAAGTAACATGGCATCTTTTCTTCCACAGTGGACGATAGAGTCTGCTACTCTGCCATACTTGTATTGTTCTTTTCTTCTTTTCCTCAACAAGCTGGACAAGAAGATTTTATTCCCAAATTACAGACTGGCAACAATTCTCTTCCAGTGAGGACTCATTTTAATTGATCTTTAAAATGTAAGAGCAAATTTTGCATGCAAATTTAGGACAATGCCAAGAAATAGGAGAGACAATGTCTTGAAATTATAGATTAAAAACTTAATTATACTTTTTATGTAACATTGAAGGAACAAAAGATATAAACCACTCTGAATACCTCTGTATCCACCTGCTAGCTTAAAAAATTAAATGCCGGGGCGCCTGGGTGGCTCAGTGGGTTAAGCCGCTGCCTTCGGCTCAGGTCATGATCCCAGGTCCTGGGTTCGAGCCCCACATCGGGCTTTCTGCTCGGCAGGAAGCCTGCTTCCTCCTCTCTCTCTCTGCCTGCCTCTCTGCCTACTTGTGATTTCTCTCTGTCAAATAAATAAATAAAATCTTTAAAAAAAAAAATTAAATGCCAAGTGGAGTTAGAATTCTCTACTTCTCAGGAAGCTGACTAGTATGCTGATTAAGTGGTTCATCAATCTCACTCATGCTTTTATACTTTCATTACGTACATATCTAGCTCCACCCAATGTACAGAAGTATTTTACATATGGTAACATTCTAACAATACCAACCTACTGCATGCTCCTGCTAATTCTCTCTCCAGCCACAAAAGAGAGGAGTGCATTTTGGTTAGGTTACCCATATTTGATATCAAAATAATCACTCTTATAATTTATGTTCTGTATTCTGGTGAATTTTTTTACAGATATAAATACTTGTTTTAGCAATACTTATTGTCTTACCTTGAAAACTAAACAAATGGCATTAAAAATAAGGAGATCCCTTTACATTCAATATTAAGAGAGAGAAAAATCATTTTCAGAGGAAGTTTACAAAATGTTTAAATGACATACAGATATGTATTTTAGGATGATTCAATGAAGACTACCTTATGCTGTATGAAGAAAAATCAAAGTCAAATCCTAAGAACCCCATGAGGAAGATTTCAATGCACTGCTTCTTTGTAGAGAAAGCTGAGATTTGATAGGTAGGAGGCAAGGCCACACAGATTCCAGAACTACACAAACTCCTATCAGTATTTCATTTACAGATGCTGAAAACATGTTCCTGTAGTGGGAACTGAAAGGATCCCAATACTATAAACAAACAATTACGTGTAGTTTTCTCTAGTGGGTGAGTATAAAGAAGTTTGGTCATGGCAAGTATTGTTAGTCTTGATCTGAAGTTCCAGGTATTCATTTGAGATTAAAAGGAATGTAGCATGCTGTTTCTGAAATAAAGGGCTAATAAGGGCTGGATCTAATAATTCAGGCAAATGTGTCATTAAACTTGCTAAATGTATTCATATTCATATAGGGCAACTGAACTTATATTTGGTCATAATATCAATACTTTCCACACTGTAACCTCTACAAAAGAGAGAGGCATACATTTTGGTAGTACCTACAGAAATTTACAAGTGTTATTGGTGGCATCAAAACAAAAGAAGTGACAATTCCTAAATTATATGAATTGACTATAGAAAAGATTAATAATAATCAGTGACAAACTTCTCTTTGTATCATGTCATAAATTCATCAAGTGAAGCCCTCCAGGTGGTATAATCAACGCCCCATCTGTGATAGTTTTCATATACTTTAACACCATCAAAAAGGGCAAAAACGAATAGCTTCACACTGTAATATAAATATATATACATATATACATATACACATATGTATAACAGAGATAGAGACAGAGAGAGACAGAAAGAGAATGTATATTGTAACCCAAACAGGTGCTCAAGTAGTTGTGTGTGTATGTTTAAGCTCTCATGTATTTCATTAATTTTTATTGATTAATAATGTTAAAATTGCTCTTCTTTAATTGTATCAGCTTTAAATATGATTTTAGAGAATTAATTATGTAAAATACTTAAATTGAAATAAATTACTTTAAAGGAAATAAAAACAAACCCTTATAAATAAAACTAATAGTATTTATTAGTATTTTTTTATTTTTAATACTTTAAGGTTTTTATCATTAATAAAAAATACTAATATAAATAATGCTCTCTCTAAAAGTTAGGATGAAGTACATTGCTAAGCCCTATTTTCCCAAGAAGTATTCTGCAAAGTTAAATAATATAATTACAGAAAGCATTAACTTCTGAAGCTTTTTTTTTTTTTTTCACTATCTAAGTGCAAATCTCACAATTCTTTTAAGCCTGTACTACAAATATTTTTACAAGGTCTCCCTCTTCTGGCTAAAACAGTTATTTCATTTCTTTTTATCCACAGTGGTCAAAGTCAGCTGCAAAGTTTGGGCAAAGCTAATTTATACTAATCTGACATCAGAGATAAATAGATGGATACTCCTAAAAATGAAAAACAAGAAGCTTTTTTCAATATCTCTAATATACATACTGTTCTATTAAAGTCTGTTTATCTAATTTCATTTAAGTTTTCTGCCTCACTGATAGTATGAGGATTCATATGCCAAGCTTGGTAATAAGTTAATAAATGAATTGAATGCTTGAGGTGTTCCAGATGGACTTAAATTGCAAATGCTGTCATTCACAAAAGGGACTGAGCTCTTAGAGCAGGAATGCAAGTTTCTAAATGCAGACTCACCTATGCACCTTAAAATAGAGATGAAGATGTATGCTCCATTAAATGCCCTTTTAGAAGTTAACTTTTCCTTTTAAATTTACAAATCTGGGGGCGCCTGGGTGGCTCAGTGGGTTAAGCCGCTGCCTTCGGCTCAGGTCATGATCCCAGGTCTGGGTTCGAGCCCCGCGTCGGGCTTTCTGCTCAGCAGGGAGCCTGCTCCCCCTCTCTCTCTGCCTGCCTCTCTGCCTACTTGTGATTTCTCTCTGTCAAATAAATAAATAAAATCTTTAAAAAAAAATTTACAAATCTGATTGAAAGAATAAAATAAATCTGAGATATACTCATAAATCAAAGACAATAAATGGTTACCATGCAACTTGCAAAACAATATACCAAAATCATTTTAAAAGTGTGTGCTTGTGTCACTATCACATATTTATTAGTCTACTTCAATTATTAGATTTCATTGTGTAAACTTTCAGAAAACCATGCATGAAAAGTTTGGGGGGGAATTATTGTTCCTAAAAAGTATATTGTAGGAGCACCTGTGTGGCTCAGCAGGTTTAGCCTCTGCCTTCAGCTCAGGTCATGATCTCAGGGTCCTGGGAATGAGCCCCACATTGGGCTCCCTGCTCAGCAGGGAGCCTACCTCCCCTTCTCTCAATGCCTACCTCTCTGCCTACTTGTGATCTCTCTCTCTCTGTCGAATAAATAAATAAAATCTTAAAAAAAAAAGTATATTGTAATAATGGACCAATATCCCTAGTGGCCATTACTTGTAAACTCTTCTATTTCTTCAAGAAACATTCACCATAAAATGTCCGTTCAAAATAAATAGAACATACTCAGTACTCTTAAGAAATGCATATTTGTAAATGATAGATCTGATAAAGGGTTAGTATCCAAAATATATAAAGAGTCTAGAAAACTACCCCTAAAATGAATAATCCAATAAAAAATGGGCAAACAACATGAATAGACATCTTTCCAATGAAGATATACAAATAGACAACAGACACATGAAGAAAGGTTCCAAATCACTGATGATCAGGAAAATACAAATCAATACTGCAATGTACCACCTCACATCTGTCATAAAGGCTAAACTAAAAAAAAAAAAATGCAAGAAACAAGTGTTGGAGAGAATGCGGGGAAAAAGGAACGCTCTTACACTGTTGGTGAGATTGCAAACTGGTGCATCCACTCTGGAAAACAGCATGGAATTTCCTCAAAAAGTTAAAAATAGAACTACCCTACAACACAGCAGTTGCCCTATTAGATATTTACACAAAGAATACAAAAATGTTAGCTCAAAGGAATACATGGAACCCAATGTTTATAGAAGCATTATCTAAAATAGCCAAATAATGGAAGCATCCCTAGTGTCCCTTGACTGATAAATGGATAAGGAAGAGATGATAGGTAGATACATAGATAGATACACAGATAGATAGATGGATAGATACAGACATATAATGAAATACTACTCAGCCAAAAGAAAGAAAGAAATCTTGCCATTTGCAATGACATGGTTGGAAGTAGAGAGTATTATACTAAGCAAAGTAAGTCAGAGAAAGACATATACCATATGATTTAACTCATATGTGGAATTTAAGAAACAAAACAAAACAAGACAAGAGAGAGAGAGAAACCAAGAAACAGACTCTTAACTATAGAGAAGAAACTGATGGTTACCAGAGGGGAGGTAGGTCGGAAAATGAGTGAAATAGGTCAGGGAATTAAGGAATGTACTTGTGAAAATCACCAGGTGTTAGACAGAAGTGTTGAATCAGTATATTGTACACCTGAAACTAATATTATACTGTATGTGAACTAACTGGAACTTAAATAAAACTTTAAGAAGTTATTATAAAAAATAAATGCATGATATAGTGGCCAACCTTGGATTACATTAACAAATCTCAACAAATTTGGAATCCCCTGAAATTATACTCAACTTGATATTGTACATATGTTCACTTTTTAGGAGAAAGTGTTTACTTATAGCTTTCATCAGATGCTCAAAGATGTCAATGATTCCAAAAGTTTAAGAACTGAGTGAGATAAACAAATAATTACAAATACCATAACAATTGACATTTTAGAATGCCAGTGTAAACAAAAGTTTGAACAATGAATTCTACCTAGGAGAATCAAGGAAGGTTCCTGAGGAATGGTAGCAATATGCCCTGAGTTTTGAAACTCAAGGAGAAGTTTGTCAGGAATAAAAAAAAGAACAGGACTTGAGAGCACCTCTAGAATATATGTAGAAGCAACATTGACTACTGGAGCCTTAGCATAGTCATTGGAGAAAACTGGGACTAAAGGATGTACATAGACAAATGATGTCAAATAGACAAAGGATATCTATTGCATCCATTGCTGTTTCCTACATTTAGAAAAGTATTTGGTACATAAAATGAAGGTCCATAGATGTTTGTTGAAGGAGAAATAGGAATAAGTTTAAATGATTGGATATGGACATAAAATGAAATTTCTTGAGGAATTCACTAAGAATTTTGCTCTTAACAATTTAGCATAAAAATGACATAAAACATTGATCAATGAATAGAGTCAAGATTTTCTAGCATCAGATGTTATAATAAGATGAATTTTGAATGTTAATCTCATATTATGTACATGAGAAAAATAACAGGGGAGATCAGATAAAGTTCACTCTATTTTCTGTTTTCTAATGTTTTAGAAAGATTTATTTTCTTAGTGTATCTCCAGCAAGTTAAAAAATGTCAGAAATGTCACCATTAGAGAAATACTACTTTTCTCAAGTCCTCTATAAAAATGCAGATCATATTGGAAACTATCTTAATGGGTAGCATGGCATCGACTTCAGATTTTTTTTTTTCCTCATAGAATGAATGCATCATTTTGATTCCAAGCCACAGATTCCTCATCTAAGCTTTTCCCTCCTCATAGTTATGAGAAGATTTAAGGAGATAAAGACTAGACTGTTTGGCACAGAATTTTAGATATCATATAGATAAGTCTCCATACCTGAATTGTGTATTCATCTATCTCTATATACAAGCACATTTATTTAATTGGCTATAAAAGTTTGTTATATGGTTATGAAATACCTCTATTATTATATCTCTGTCAACCACATGAATTATTAGTTTACTAAAAATTGTTTTAGAAGTTATGTTACACTTACCTCCCCTCAAAAATAATATAAATAATAGATGATAATTGAGCCTATTTTTGTTTCAGTGTAAATGTTAATATTACAGATAATGTTAATATTACAGTGTAATATTAATATTACAGAAAGCTAATGAAAATCAGCTAATTTTCATTAGCTTTCTGTAAAAAACTAAAATTTATACCTCACATTGACATAGCCAAATCAATAGCAACTTGGATAACTAGGATTTTGGAGTCATGTTAACAATTTATTTTCCTGATTAAATTAACTACACTACATTTCAAAGAATAATAATAAAAAAACCTCTGAAGTTTGGTTCTTTTGATTATGCAACTTCCACACAAAATTGATAATCTTACTGAAGCAGGTAGACATGAGAAGGGTGACTGACTAGACCAGAAGTGCATGAATCCTAATAATATCTATTTAGAATTCTCAAGCAGGGATCAATTAGGGGAGAAGACAAAGAAAATAATGTTACTGAGGGGGGCAGAATTCCAGTTTAGCTCAGCATGCAGACATACGTGAAGTGTGATATAATAAAATATGCTGAAGTGCTATTCCTTGGTTATTCACTAAACTAGTTGGCCATAATCATCAAGAATAGCACATATCCCTAACCTATTTTCTAAGAGTAAGTATCTTACCCACCTTGCTGGTTTCCCTGGATTTATATCCCTATTCCATAGCATGCAAAACCAACTTGTTCAAAACAACCTCCCTCTTGGGTACAGCAAAAGAAGTTTTAGGCATTCATTTTGGCCTTTCTATTACATTGATCTTCTATGACTGCTGTTTGTCTACACATCACCTAATGTTTCCATTTGCAATTTCACATACTTATACTTGCAGCAGTAGTAATAACAACTATAGTTTGATTTTAATACTAACTCTAAGGGAGTGAGATAATTCAAATGGTCCCACTCTAATTAGGTATTATCAATAGCAAAACAGGTCCCCCTCTATTATTAAAAACAAGACAACAGGCCCAAAATGGAGTCACCTATGCTTTTGTTTTTTAACACTATCAACTCTGAATCAGGTAATAAAACTTTCAACAAAGGAGATTCCAGGAATCTGTGCTTCAGGACATGAAAAATGTTTAATTTTCAATGTGAGGCTGCTGGAAAGGAACTACTCTTGAGATTCTAAAGCAAGTTTTCTTCACATGACCACTGTCATGTAAAGTGTTCATGGAAAACTTAACTGGGGTAGGCCCCAAACACCCTTATTACAGGGAAAATATTGTCTTTGGTAAACTATATCTGAGAATGACTGTATTGATGTTGACATTAATCTTTAAATAATAGTTAAATGTTCTAAATAGCTATCCAAATATGTAGGTCATTAAAACATTTGTAAAGCCTTCAAGTTCCAAACTATACAAATTATCTGAGAGTACCCTTTCCTCAAGTAAAAAAGCAATGTATCTTTCCTTGAATGCATTATACCTATTTTTGCCTATGGTAAACTGTGTTTAATGACCAAAAAAAGTTTTAGGTATAATTCTATATTTTTCCCAAATATATATCATATCCCAAAATAGTTCCAATTAAGATTATTTTCACATGTTCTAGGACATAAAATCAGTCTTTATACTTAAAAAGTATCTAGGAAAATAATTTAAATAAATGTTGGAATTTCGCATTAGTTAATTCTATGGATGTTGATATTAGTCTAGATATAATCTACTTCTGATTATCCACACAAATCAAATCAAATAACAGATAAATACTAATAATAGCCTAATTTTAATCTATTATAATTGTTTTTCTCTAAATCTTATTTTTATAGGGATTCAGCCTTTCTTTAAATCTCTGTTGATATGCATTTTCTTTAACTATTTTATAAATGCCATCTAGAGGAATATTAAAAGTAATTTTGAGAGGAAGGAATTGCAGGTATTATACAAAATCCCAGATTTTATGGGATAACTTGGTAGCTCTAGTATATAAAAATAATAATAATATATGATGTATTTTCAAGTTAATGTTGTTAATCTAAATTTCCAAAAGATAAGTAAATTCAAATATCCTATATGCCAAGCAATGCATTCAGCGGTTTTGTAATGTTATGTCCCATTTTTGACCTAGCTTTTCTATGTATGAGCCATTGGGTCTTAATTAAGTTTTCAAGTATCTTTGAATCTTGGCTTGATACTCAAAATTAGAATGAATATAATGATACCTAATATGTAAATTTCAATTATATATGGAGTAGCTAGTAAATATGAAATCCCTTCTGACATCTATACATATATATTTCCTGTCACTCTATTCATATAACTACATAAACTATTTCTTATTCAATGCACAGAAAATTTGGTAACTCTTGGTTTTATTAATAGCTTCAGTCTTATACTCAAAGCTCCACAGAATCTTATTATTAAGTAGGAGAAATCCCATGTAGAAGTCTAGAACACAGACAAATTAATACAAATATTTTTAGGGATTACCGACATCCCAAATGTTTCAAACAACTCTTCCCTAAGTATATATTTTATATCCTAACATCAAGGTGAATTCCTTGTGTTAAGATAAAACTATAAAGTTTTCAGAAATTATACATATATATTTTTTAACCTGAGAAACAAACTAAACAAAGATGAATGTTGTATTTCATACATTTGTCACAAAAAATCCATAATATTCTGGGGGTTGTGAATATAGCAGTAAACCAAATACATAAAATCCCAGTTTTTATGGAACATAGAGCCTGAAAAACTCAGGAGTGTGCATAAGTAAATAAAATTAACTAATATGTATCAGGCTGCATTAAACAATGAACAAAATAAAGCAAAAGGAAAAAAGCAGAATGTGACAAAGGTTGGTAAAGTCTCTTTTGATAAGCTAAAATTGGAATAAAATCAAAAGAAGTGGAGGAGCTATCTCTCAGATCTGGGAGAACAATATTCTATGCATAGAAACAGTGAGGTTCTTAAAAAATGGAGATTCTTAAGGCACAGAAATTATGTATAGTAAGGAGCTGGTGAAGGGTTTTAAGCATGAAAGTGGAATGATCACATTGATATTTTAAATATATATAATAAATCATTGCCAAGTATAAGGTAATATTATTTTTTTAAAGATTTTTTTTATTTATTTGACAGAGATCACAAGTAGGCAGAGAAGCAGGCAGAGAGAGAGGAGGAAGCAGGCTTTTCCTGCTGAGCAGAGAGCCCAATGCAGGGCTCAATCCCAGGACCCTAAGATCATAACCTGAGCCGAAGGCAGGCTTTAACCCACTGAGTCACCCTGGGGCCCCATGTAATATTATTTTTATTTAATTTTTATTTTTATTTGTGCAATAATTGACAGCCTGTCTTACATACAGCACTATATACTGTATAGTATATACAGTATATATAGTATATATAGTATATACCTCACAGATTTTATTGTTTATTAGAAATGGATTTGGGAGTGAAACATGAAGATGTAGATAAAAGCTGATTATGATGCATGATGGAAGGTCAAATACAGCAATACACAGATGGTAATAGGAAATTACAGAAGAGAAACCCCAGCTATGAACATGTGATTCAGAAAATATGTGTACAATACTAAATGCAGTTTAATGTTACTGGACTGTAAAGTGTAAGGCATTGGTTTATAAAATATTCTATATTACATATGTATGATTAAGGATATTGGGATGTATCCCATAAATATGGGGAATCGTTAAAGTCTTTAGGTAATTACTTAAAGCTTCATTTATTTATTTATTTATTTATTTATTTATTTATTAAAGATTTTTGTTTATTTATTTGACAGACAGAGATCACAAGCAGACAGAGAGGCAGGCAGAGAGAGAGGAGGAAGCAGGCTCCTTGCTGAGCAGAGAGCCCGATGCGGGGCTCGATCCCAGGACCCTGAGATCATGACCTGAGCCGAAGGCAGTGGCTTAACCCACTGAGCCACCCAGGCGCCCCTTAAAGCTTCATTTAATACGCCACCCTGACGTGTGTGAGAGGGCAGATGTAAGAAGGAAAAGGAAAGGAGGCAACTGTTATTTTTTCGGTTATGACAGAATTGGGATCTGAAAAAGGGCAGAAGTAATAAGGACAGAGGAAATGGACTGATTGTAAAAATACAAGGAGAGTAAAATCAGGTTAATTGATGATTAATCACAAGAGGAGATAGTCAAAAATGACTTCTAGGTCTTAGGTTGTGTTAATAGATCAAACACAGTGCTGCCAGTAGAGAGAGAAAATACAGAAGAGACGGGCCCTGGGAGGAAGAATATTTGTTCAATGTTGACATTTTTTAAGCTCCTGTGTGTTGCCTATGTTTGTACAGCAAGCAAACAGTTTGATTAATTAATCCTAGACTGCAAAGAGAGGTCTAGGAGGACAAATACATTTGGAAAAAAGAGGCATATAATTAGTAGTTGAAACAATGTAAATCAATGAAATCACCCAAAGGTAGTATATGGAGAAAGAAAAGCAGTTTTTGAGGAAGCAGATTTTAAGATGAATAAAGAGAGCTTTGAGAGATAAAGAGAGAGATTCAGGGAGACAGTGATAAAGATTTTATGAACTTGAAAAACTGAAAGAATAATGAAAGAGTTTTCTCCATCAGGAAACTGAAGGAGTGGAAAATTGCAGAGAACAGAGATCCTCCAAATTCTACTGTGAACTTCTTCTTTTATTTTTTTAAGACTTTTATTTATTTATTTGTCAGAGAGAGAGTGCATAAGCAGGGGGAGAGGTAGACAGAGGGAGAAGTAGGCTCCCCACTGAGCAAGAAGCCCAATGTGGGACTCAATCCCAGGACCCTGGCATCATGACCTGAGCCAAAGGCATCTTTGGCTTAACCAAACTTAAATCAAACTTAACCTCAGTTGGCTTAAGCAGCTGAGCCACCCAGGCATCCCTCTACTGTCCGCTTCTTAAGGGAAGGGTTGTTTCCTTTACATCTGATCTGCCAGGTCCTAGCATACAACCTGTGTACAAAATTGATAGAATGATTAAGAAGAGGAGAAGGGATAAAACTAAATTTAGACTAAAAAAATTCAAATATGGGATGCCTGCATGGTTGATAAGCTTCCCTTTGAATTATGAAGGAAAATAATTCCCTGAGGTATAAAATGGTTAGATTATGCCTTTGCTAAGGCTGGACTAGCTAGGAAATAATGGCTGGAAATGAGAAAGGCTGCGGGACAAAGTAAGTAAAAATTTAGTTCTGTGGACAAGTTTCCAAATGATCTTGGCTCAAATATTTTATTTTATTGTGTGAAATTCTTCGTAATTATATATTTTAAAAAGTAGAACTAGACTAACTTTATGGTGATTTTCAGAGCTAAAGTAAATGACCTTAAAATGGAAACAATGGCCAATATGTCAGATATCTTTCTTAATCTCATTGCCTGTCACATACAGCAACATTGTAAAATGGAAGGAGAAGAGAGGGTGTAAAATCAGAGACTGATAGAGTCAAGTATGATATAAGAGGGGGAAAAAGAAGAAAACAACAACAAAAAGAGATAAAAATTTATTTGAAACATTCAAAAGCACATTGAAGGATAAGAAAATGTCCTTTAGAGGACTTTTAAAGAATAGGGAACTGATTTGGATTGACAATTGGAAAAGAGATATTAAGAATATATGAATTCCTATATAGGCTCTACTCTTCCTAGGTAGGATAAACGGAAGCATAACTTATAGGCAGGTTTACATAAATAGTTCTTGAATTTGCTTATATTTTCAGACTAACAAATCTCGGACTTAGTTTATTTAATAAGTTAAATACTCAGAATCAGATGTGAGAGATAGGCTAGGTCACAAAAGCAGTTCATGTAAGTTAGGCAAGAATTAGAACTTGAATCTGAGATTTTTTTCCAGAGTTCAAAAACATGCAATGTGACACACAAGATCAAGAAATAAGATAATGTGGATGAACTGGAAGGTCTGTGGTCTCAGTATTCCTGGGGAATGTGAAACCTTCAAGGTTGGAGGAGCACAGAACTTCAGGATTATTCTTTTGTAGGATGAGGAGGGGTCATTCAGTATTTAAGTGCCTGGAATATTATCATAAAAAGGTGTAATTAAACCCTGAGCATCAGATCTGGTCTTGAGACTAATACATTTTTCCTATGTCATGGTACTCAAACTCAAACACAACAGTTTTAAGAATATTATGCTCAGCAGTGCTGGGGCCTATCTAAGATCTTCACACCACAGAATTAGCCACTTAAAAACAAAGTGCTTTGCTTTATATAGACTCTTCAAAATATTAAAAAAAAATACCTTTGCTTCTGGATTATTTTATTTTACTGAAACTCCGTTTTCCATTTTCTCTCCACCTCTCAAAATTCTTCTAATTTAACAAAACACTGCTAAACATGTAGCACCTCTACTTTGTCAGTTAATTATTCTATCTAAATGTTTGACCTAGTAACAACTTAAGCTATCCATAGATACAGAATACCATTTGTGTAAATACTATCAACACAGCATATCTACAGTGTATAAAACATGTTAGGCACTAGAATACAATGAGTTATAAATAATTTTCTACACATGCTACAAACAAAACACAGTTCAGAGTAAGTTTATTAAGAGTCTAGTGAGGGGCGCCTGAGTGGCTCAGTCAGTTGAGTGGCTGCCTTTTGCTCAGGTCATAGTCCTAGGGTCCTGGGATCCAGCCCTGGGTTGGGCTCCTTCCTCAGTGGGAAGCCTGCTTTTCCCTCTGCCTCTCTCTGCTGCTCCCCCTACTTGTTTTCTCTACCTCCATCAAATAAGAAAAAAAAAAAAGTATAGTGAAACTCTTTCCATTTTTCTTATATTTAGATTCCCAAGAAAATAAAGACAAAATAATAAGTTTTTATTGGCTTTATAAATTTAACTAGAACTTTGTTCTTCCAATAGTACATTTTATTTATTTTCCTTCACTTTACATTAGAAACGCTAAACTGAATATCTTCCAGGTCATAAACTGAATATCCACCAGATGTCAGTATATGCACGCAAATGTTTTACTTTGAAAAGCCAGCGAGAGCAGTCTCATCATCTATTAAAATGTACTCTTAAAAGAAATATAAAGTGAATGCCTTTTCTTTGAAAAATTAAAATAAATTAAAATTATTATTTTTTCAGTATTTTATTTATTTATATAACAGAGAGAGACCACAACCAGGGGGAACAGGCAGAGAAAGGAGAAACAGGATCTCCACTGAGTAGAGAGCCCCAAGTGGGGCTCAATCCCAGAACCCTGGGATTATGACCTGAGCTGAAGGCAGACACTTAACTGACTAAGCCACCCAGGCAACCTGGAAAGTTAAAATTCTATAATCATCTACTATATTTATTCAGAGGTCATTGAAAACCATCTTTGAAGTTTTTATTGTAACCAAATGTAATACTTTTGTCAATTTGAAAATTTTTTCTGGTATTTAATGAAATACTTATTTTAAGAAACATAGCTAGACAATTTTTTAGTTGAAATTCTTTAGAGAAATTAATGCAAAACTTTTAGTTAATAAAACTGTACACCTAGAAAATTACTGAGAATAATTTGAAAATCCAGTCAAATAATAAGATTATCCTATAAAACAACCAACTACAAAATTATGGGATAAAAATGTGTTAATTTCCATATATACCGGCTAAAAACAGACAGTGCCAGGAAGAAAATATTTCAATATAAATAGGGAAAAAAGCATAGGTAAGAGAAAAAGAGAAGTATATCATACCTATCTGAAGAATAAATAAAACTTACTTGAAAATATTCAATAGTACAAAAGAAATAATTCTAAGAAACAATGACTCACTGTGGGAAAAAACGTTCTCCCTAGATTAATCTATCTTTAATGGAATACCAGTTAATATGCTAACTAGATATTATGCGTATTGTTAACAATTTCACTAAAATTATATAAAATTCTACTTTAAGAAAGTTTTAACCCTACATTTACTGGAAATTCTCGTAAAGCTGTAATTATTTTTAAAAAGGGAAGCTTTGAGAAAGAAGCCTCTGAATGGAAATAAGTAGAATTCATAAATTTACCCAATATGAGAAGTCTGGTTAGTATATGATAAAAGTGGTGTGTCAGTGAAGAAAATAATTACTATTCAATATATATTCTTAAGATAACTGGCCTGCCATAAAAATAAGTAAACAACTAAGTTTCATAAGGGTGTATAGTATAGATACATATATATAGGTAGAATAGATACCTGAAGTTATATTCTAGAAGTCTATTCAGGAAAATTATTGCAATGTTGATTATTAGAGGATTTTATAATTTTCCATTTTTTGTAAGCTTTATAAGCTTAAAACACAAATAATTAAAAATGCTATGTAGTTCTTTTTTTTTTAAGTTTATTTATTTATTTGACAGACAGAGATCACAAGTAGGCAGAGAAGCAGGCAGAGAGAGAGGGAGAAGCAGCCTCCCTGCTGAGCAGAGAGCCCGATGTGGGGCTCAATCCCAGGACCCCGAGATCATGACCTGAGCTAAAGGCAGAGGCTTTAACCCACTGAGCCACCCAGGCACCCCAAAAAATGCTATGTAGTTCTGTCTTACTGAAAACAGAAATCAGCAAAACATGGAGGGATAAATATAATTTTTAAATAATAAATTAAAGATAATATAATCATATGTTAATAACATAACAGAACATAACACAGTAAGCAAAGAAATTAATAAAATGGAAGACTGTGAAAAGATCAAGGAAATAAAGCCATAATCATGGGAGAAATAAGAATAGATAATTGAACAAGGGACTACCTTGTCATCATTATAGGGAAAAAAAAAGTTACCCTTCCTGGATTTTATTTATTTTATTTTAAGATTTTCTTTATTTATTTTAAGAGAGAGAGAGACTGAGAGAGAGCATGAGAGGGGAGGAGGTCAGAGGGAGAAGCAGACTCCCCATGGAGCTGGGAGCCTGATGCAGGACTCAATCCCAGGACTCCAGGATCATGACCTGAGACAAAGGCAGTTGCTTGACCAACTGAGCCACCCAAGCACCCTCCTATCTGGGTTTTAGTAGTCAGTTTTGATAAGTTTCAGGCACTATTCCAAGAGCAGTAAGATTTTAAGACAATGAAATTTTTCTAACCGAAACTTATTCTACCAATCTGCAGTAATGCCTTACTTCATGTTGTGTGATTCAGTCAGTTTCATGCAAACTTGTATGTTGAGTTCCCATTTTGTGTTGAAGATTGTCTTTCATTATTCATGAAAGTGTCAACTTACTTGGATTAAAAATGTTTGATTAAAAAAAATGTTTGATTATAGCACAAACTTTTCCTTTTAAAACTCTGGATCTATCTGTGCTACATAATGGAAAGATAATGAACAGCATGTGTTGGTGGTTTTGTTGATAGCTGTATTTCTGTTAGGCTATCTTGGTGATGGATTGCTTTGCTAAGAATAAGGCCTTCAAACTGAAGGAGGACTATATTTAATTTCATTGTATGCTTCAACTTTTACTTTTTTAATCTTTGAGAAAAAGATATATGTATATATGTAGATATAAAGATATCTATATATAAAAATATCTTTTAGAAAAGATATATATGTGTACATATATATCTATATACACACAATGATCCTTCTTGTGTATATATGTAATATACACTTATATATACATATACCTGTAGACACACACATACACACACACACGCTTATGTATACAGTGCTAAGAGAAAGTCCTTACAACTATTAAAGAACTATTATGGCCTTGGTAGTTGTATCATTAGTGCAGTTCTGCTCATCTGAAATGGGAAACCTGCTATAGTTACAAGTTTGTGTTCTGATATTCTGAACTGATGCTATACCTAAATGACTACCACCCCTGGTGCACAGCTATGTCCTGTCTGCAGTCTTGCCTAGAGTGCTTTGATTTGTAATTTCTGCTTATGTGAATGTAGAATGCCTTCTGTACTGTTTATTTCTTGCACATTGCTTTTCAGGAGTAGCATTTAAATGATGGCAGAATATGGCACACCAAAATATGCCGCTTCAACAAAGGGTTATTTTGTGCTAAAGGCACTTGGGGAAAAAAGGAAATGTAAGAAGCATTCTCATCTCCCCTTTGTTCCTAAAGACAGGAGATGAAACTCCATGTGAATGATGCCCTCCCTACCTATATCAGAAGGAAAGTAACATTTCCTTGAGGAAGAGAAGTTGAGACCAAGAGAATTCTCCTCAAAAGACCTTATTAAAATAGTTATCATTTTCCTTTATCGTCACCATATTTCCAGTTACTCTAGATTTTGCCACTTCTTTGGGTCTTTTCCTTTTGAGGGCTCCCCCATCATATACAACTTAAATTCGTATGCTTTTCTCATGTCTTTTGTTATGAAGACCTAAAATGAGTAGAGGAAAATTTTTCCTCCCCTTCATTATTCTTCAAATACACAGAGGAAGAAGAGGCTTATGACTGAGATACACAATATCCTGCTGCAAACAGTTGAATAATGACCACCCAAAGATATCGACGTCTTAACCCACAGAACCTGTGAATACGTTACTTCAACAGTAAAAAATATTTAACTGATATGATTAAATTAAGGATCTTAAAATGGGGAGATTATTTTGGATTGTCCAAGAAGACCCAATGTAATCAAAAGGTCTTTAAAATGGAAAGAGGAAGGCAAGAGAGTGAGAGTCAGAGAAGAAAATGTTACCACAAAAGCAGAGTTTGAAGTAGCATGTAAACAAAATTTAAGGAATTTAAGTCCCTACACACTGAAAAATGTAATGGACCCCCTCCCCCTGACCAAGCTTCCAGGAGGTGCTGCCTATTTTAGACTTCTGAATTCCAGAACTATAATAGTTTGATGTTGTTTAAGCCACTAACTCAGTGTTTTTTAGTAGAAGTTTCATCATGGTCTTTATAGCACTTATTTGTTTTGCCTTGCATGTTGCTAACATCATGTCAGTTTTTTTTTTTAGATTGAGGATATTTTAAATCAAATGTATAAAATTATTTATCTCATCAGTTAGGTATGAATTTATCGATTAAATAGCAGTTGGATTAAAATAATCATTGTAACTGACCTCATAGAGTTTACAGTCTCAACAAGAAGACAGTCATCTAATAAGTATCTGTAATTAATTAGTATTTCAAAAGGGGAAAAGAGATACTCTGAGATTGTTAGATAAGGAAAAATTACCTAGTCTGGAAAGGTTCAGGGAACACATCCTTGAGGAAGTGAGACTGCTACAATTACAACATGAAAATTAGATGCAAAGTATTTCAGCAATAAAAGCAAAAGTTTCTGAGGGTGAGTGATTTACTCCTAGAAGTAATGGGAAGTTATTAAGAAATTTGCAGGAGTAAAGCAGCATAATCAAGCCTCATCTTTGAATAAATTATTCTTGTTGAAATTGAAAAATTAATTAAAGAATCAGAGTGTTTTAATGTGTCGCTTTAGTAAACACAAAATATTTAAGACAATTCAAGTACTCTGGTGCTTAGGATTGTTATAATTGATGCAACATTTGTGGTTTTCTTTACTACAGTTCCATTAGATTTTTTTTTTTTATATATTTTTTTTTTAATTTTTTATAAACATATATTTTTATCCCCAGGGGTACAGGTCTGCGAATCGCCAGGTTTACACACTTCACAGCACTCACCATAGCACATACCCTCCCCAATATCCATAACCTCACCCCCCTCTCCCAACCCCCTCCCCCCATCAACCCTCAGTTTGTTTTGTGAGATTAAGAGTCACTTATGGTTTGTCTCCCTCCCAATCCCATCTTGTTTCATTCATTCTTCTCCTACCCCCTCAACCCCCCATGTTGCATCTCCTCTCCCTCATATCAAGGAGATCATATGATAGTTGTCTTTCTCCGATTGACTTATTTCGCTAAGCATGATACCCTCTAGTTCCATCCACGTCGTCGCAAATGGCAAGATTTCATTTCTTTTGATGGCTGCATAGTATTCCATTGTGTATATATACCACATCTTCTTTATCCATTCGTCTGTAGATGGACATCTAGGTTCTTTCCATAGTTTGGCTATTGTAGACATTGCTGCTATAAACATTCGGGTGCACGTGCCCCTTCGGATCACTACTAGATGTTTAAAGTAAATATTTCTTCTCAATAAAACCATTTACTTCTCACTACTGAAATGTCTCACAAACCCAACCCTTCTTCTCAGCTACTAACTTTTATCCGGAAAGGAACTATTTGATACAAACAGAAGCCATAAAATCAAACTTCTTCAGCTGGCTTTATAAGTATTACACAAACTTCTAGATAAAAAGGAACCACTTAGGAGTAAAGTGGATGGGCTTAAGGAGACCTATTCTAACTTTCTGGTCAAAGATTACATTTTGGGGGCGCCTGGGTGGCTCAGTGGTTAAAGCCTCTGCCTTCGGCTCAGGTTATGATCCCAGGGTCCTGGGATGGAGCCTCACATTGGGCTCTCTGCTCAGCAGGGAGCCTGCCTCCTCCTCCTCTCTCTCTCTGCCTGCCTCTGTGCCTACTTGTGATCTGTCAAATAAATAAAAATCTTTAAAAAAAAAAAAAGATTACATTTTGGTTCTCTGTATTAAGTTTTTTGTGTTTCAAGTTGTTAAATATTCCACTACATGAAAAGTCAAATATTATTGCATATGAAATTATATATTTTCTCACAACCATCTTGAAGGTATAAATTGCTTGCTATTTTACCCTGTTAACATAGAGGTAATAAAACATAAACATTTTAAATATTATTTTGTTCCCATGAAAATGACATGTTAGCTTTTGGAGATAGCTGGATATGCTAAAAACAAAGTTTCATTATTGAGTGCCAAGTTCTACCTCAATGGTGATATTACAGACTAATACCAAGAAAAAAAAAATTCCCACAAATGGGTGACACTAATGCAAAAAATTCACAATAGGTTTGAAGACTGAAATAAAAACTGAGGGCACCTGTCTGGCTCAGTGGGTGAAACATGCAACTATTGATCTTGGGGTTTTGAGTTTGAGCCCCATATTGGGTTTAAAATTACTTAAAAATCTTCATCGTCAAGATAAAAAGATTTTGCAGAGCAAAGGAAGCAGTCAACAAAACTAAAAGCCAGTCTAAGGAATGGGGGAAGCTATTTGCAAATGTTTTATCAGATAAAGGGCTACTATCCAAAATCTATAAAGAACTTATCAAGCTCAACACCCAAAAAACAAAAAATCCAGTTAAGAAATGGGCAGAAGATATGAACAAACTGACATTTCTCCAAAGAAGACATTCAAATGGCCAAAAGACTTATGAAAAAGTGTTCCACATCATTCAGCATCAGGGAAATGCAAATCAAAACCACAATGAGATACCAGTTCACACTGGTCAGAATGGCTAAAATTAGTAACTCAGGAAACAACAGATATTGGCAAGGATGCTGAGAAAGAGGAACTCTCTTACACTATTGGTGGGAATGCAAACTGGTACAGCCACTCTGCAAAACAGTTCAGAAGTTCCTCAAAAATTAAAAATAGAGGGACGCTTGGGTGGCTCAGTTGGTTAAGCAGCTGCCTTCGGCTCAGGTCATGATCCCAGCGTCCTAGGATCGAGTTCCACATCAGGCTCCTTGCTCAGCAGGGAACCTGCTTCTCCCTCTGCCTGCCTTGTGCTCACTTTCTCGCTCTCCCTCTCTCTGACAAATAAATAAATAAAATCTTTTAAAAAAAATTTAAAAATAGAGCTACCACTCATAACCTAGTAATTGCACTACTTTTTATCCACAGATATAAACACAATGAAGGGGTACATGTACTCCACTGTTTATAGCACCAATGTCCACAATAGCCAAAATATGGAAAGAGCCCAAATATCCATTGACAGATGAATGGATAAAGGTGTGGTACACACACACACACACACACACTCTCACACACACAGACACACACTTTGGGATATTACTCAGCCATTGAAAAGAATGAAATCTTGCTATCTGCAAAGACATGGATGGAAACAGAGGGTATTATGTTAAGTGAAATAAACAGTCAGAAAGAGATAAAAACCATATGATTTCACTCATATGTGGAATTTAAGAAACAAAACAGATGAACAAAGGGAAGGGGAAATAAAATAAGGTGAGGCAAACCATAAGAGATGCTGAACTCTAGGAAACAAACTGAAGGTTGCTATAGGGGAGGTGGAAGAGTAGAAGGGGTAATTAGGTGATGGGCTTTAAGGAGGGCATTTGATGGAATAAGCACTGGGTGTTATATGCAACTGCTGAATCACTAAATTCTACCCCTGAAACAAATAATACAGTATTTGGTTAACTAAATTGAATTTAAATAAAGAATTTTTAAAAATAATTTTTAGTTTTTAAAAAGAAACACAAATCTTAAGAAAATAAAAATAAAAATATCTGATGTAAAGGAGTACAAAATTATGAGATTTTTCTCTCAGCTGTAACGAAATTCCTCAGTGTGCATTTCTAGGAAAAAGTGAATGGATAAATCTGCAATTGCTGTCAATATTTAAGATGTAACACTTTAAAAATCTTTTTAATGTAAAATCCAAATAAAGTCAATTTTCTGTCTCATGCCATTTTCCCAAAGAAATGTGAATTATATGGCTATCCATCTGGTTGTTCCTTCCCTCAAGATACCTGTAAAGTAAAAAATAAAACACTTTTGTCTTTCCAGAAATATGGCCTTGAAAGGGCTTTTGGTTACTTAAATTTTTAGACTCTTTGATTCCTCTAATTTCCTTCTGGAAAGTATTTTTCCACATTAATCTGCCCAGGAAAATCATCTTCTAGTTTGTGTCTCTATTCAAGTTATATTGTATTTTAAAAGTCATCCCTGAAACAATACCTTCAAACAAAAATTGTTCCTATCACCTTTTCTACCTCTAGTATATCCTTATACAGATTATACCATAGCATGTATAAAAGATTTTATTGCACTTTTCTATATCTTTCTCCCTTTATTTCTCATAAAGCTTCTTCAAAAAGAGTATCTATATCTCTAATTATTTTTGCAGCCCTCAAACATGTGGGACACATACAAGTCATTAAATAATATTTAGAGTTTGAGTCAAAGTACACACTGAAAGTAAACCAGACTGATCCTAATCTAGATTGGGCAAATCTTCAGTACACATAAAATATTGTAAAGATATAGTTGATGGAATAAGAATAACACATACCATATTTCCCAGGACAAAATGAACAATATTATACATGTAATCATTTTTACACTTTTATCCATGATTACATAATAAACCAGGGCATACTGTAAGTAACCTGTAATTTGTGGAGTATTGTTATCAACCTTCTCCATAGAACTGCCAATAATTATATAGCTAGATAGATGCAAATATATATATATATACACACACACACATATATTTATACATATAAATATATACACATATATATTATGGATACATGTACACACATATAATTACACATTAAATACATACATTAAAATATATATCTATATTGGGGTGTATATGAATATTATATACTCATAAACAGATATTATGTGAATCATTGTATATATGTATTACATACTCTATATTATAGAAGTGGTATATATGTGAGTCTTATGAGTATTTATATATTTTTGCACGCATGTGTATTTGTATATAATTTTGTTATGAACCTCCTCACATTATACATGGAGTATGCACATTTAAGTTTATAAGATAATGATAATGACAAGTAATTTTCCAAATGGTTCTAGCAATTTATACTATCAATAATAAAATATAAGGCCGACTTTTGTTCCATACCTTTACTTTAAAAAAAAAAAAAGATTATTTATTTATTTATTTATTTACGAAAGAGCAAGTGAGCGAGCACTCCCAAGCAGGGGGAGTGTCAGGCTGAGGGAGAAGCAGCTGAGAAAGGAGCCCAATGGAGGACTTAATGGAGACCCTGGGATCATGACCTTAGCCAAAGGCAGACACTTAACTGACTGAGCAACCCAGGCATCCCTGTTCCACACTGTAATAACCCTACCCAAAGAAGCGTGTAATCCTCTGCAAAACTGATTGGGAAACTGATCATCCAATTCGATGGGTCCAAAGGTCTAGGATGATAGTGAAGGAAATATTTAAAAAGATCACTTTAGTCTCAGGTACAAGATGCCTTCTCCCATAATAATGTAACATAACACAACATGAAACAATACAACATATCATGTACATTTTTATCTCTATCTCATTCTATATCTGCTTCCTAATTGTTTCAAAATATAGATTATAGGAATATATACAAAAGTCATTACCTCTACACTCTAACACATGAGGTCTTGGCAAGGAAACTTTGAGAAATTGGCAAGAGAATTCATATTTTGGGACCAAAATACTCCATGATGAGAACCAGCCTCTTGATGCAGCTGTCATAGCAGGTGTATGCAGGCAGGTGAATGTTTATCACAGGTGCGGTTTTGAGCAATGCAAGCTGCACGGGTTGGGTGAACAGATTGTGCAGACCTCTGTGTCCAACAAACCTCAGCACTTGGCCACAGCTGGTTCTGCAGATATGGGGGTTAAACAAAGCAGCATTTTGATGATCAAAGAAAGAGTCTTTAATGCAATACAAGGCTACCCTTGAAAGTGACAGTTTCAACTTATGAGAATTTCAAGTATTGGTGGTTTGAGCAATTTTTATTTATTTCATTTTTTTTTTTCAGCCAAGGCTGCAGTCTTGGATTAAGACCACAAATGTGTTAAAGGTGGTACAGGTTACAAAAGATTCTTAGGTCACATTTTGGTGCCAGACATGGGTAAACAACACAAAACCACCTCCTCCTTCAAATTCTATTTCTTTTCCTTGTAATTTAAACGTTCTCTATGGGACAATTAATTATGTATTATATGGACCACAAAAATATACACATATTATACATGTAAGTTAAGGCACATGATAATAAAAAGAACACCTTTAAAGTCACTGCACACTTAAGAACAAAACAGTGCCAAATAAAAAATTTTATGTGTACACTGTCTCAACCTCATCCTTTTGCCTAAATCTTGCATGTCATTTCTTTCTTTCAATATATCACAGTATGTGTGGATACATAGATATGTACACATATCTGATAAATACATCAATCATTTTCCTTGTTTAACAGCTTTATAAAATATCACACTGGAAATACCATTTTGTGACCTGTTTTACTAAGTTTTGTCTGTAAAATTAATCCATGTTATCCTTACAAAGCTAATTAATTACTTTCAACTTTTATAATGTTCCATTTTGTGAATATTCACAATTTATTGATGCATTATTTTATTGATGGACTTTATTTCCAGATTTTTCCTATTATGAATAATTTGGTTTATGACCATTGAATATTTTTCTTCAGGTCCATGTTTAAGACTATGTGGGTATTATACCTAGGAATCAAATTGCTTGATTAGTACACTTATTGGTGAGTACTGCATAATGTATACAATTGTTGAGTCACTATGCTGTGCAAGTGAAACCAATACCACATTGTATGTCAACTATAATTCAATGATAATAATAAAAAATAATCCTTAAAATTAAAAAAAAATGTTGATTGAAGGGTGTGTGTATGTGTTGGTATTTATAAGATAATACCAAATTATTTTCCAAAGTATTTGCAACAAATTACCCTCCACCAACATGTAAGTTTTTTTGTTCCATAATCTCACTAATTTTATTATCAAGCTTTTTAACTAAAACTACTCTTATTAGATGTAAAATCTAACATCATTGCTGTCTTAATTTGCACTGTATTGATTACTAAGGAAATTGAGAATTTTTTTAATACTTTAAGTCTAGAATTGAGTTTCCTTGTGTATGAAATGCTTATATTCTTTCCCCTTATTTTTATATTGGACCTTATTAAATTTTGTTTGATTTTGTTTATCTAGTTGACTTTAATTCCATCATAGACTATATGAATTTTTTAAAGTGTAGTATTAATCTGTAAATTTTTCTATTTTATTTTGTTCTTTTACCAAGCAAAATGTTTTCATTTTAATGCAATCTAATTTTCAGTCTATTTCAATATTATAGTGATATTTTCTTTAATTATTTATTTTTAATTTTGTCATTATTTTTTGTCCTTAACCTGTCAACAACTGATTTTTGTGAATGTGAATGGTAGTAATAGTAAGTAGTCAGATTCTTTTTTATTCCCCATTTTTCCACATGTATTGATCTTACATTTCCCTTACTTAGTGATTTTCAAAATAACTTCTGCTATATATCAAGTTTCACTAATTATGTGCTGCCTTGAAGCTCCTTGCTCTGGCCCATCAGATTCAATTTGTATTCTTGTTTGGCTTGTCTGTATATTGTTTTTTGCTAATTTATAAAGTCCCGTAAGTCACTAACTTTGTAACAAATATTGATACCCAAAAATAAAAATACTCTATTACTTCTTGTAAGGAATGTATTGAGATGTTCTTTTTTTTTTTCTTTTTTAAATTTTTTTAAAGACTTTTTTTAAAGATTTTATTTATTTATTCAACAGAGAGAGGGAGACCACAAGTAGGCAGAGAGGCAGGCAGGGGGCGGTGGGAAGCAGGCTCCCTGCGGTGCAAAGAGCCTGATGTGGGGCTGGATCCCAGGACCTTGAGATCATGACCTGAGCCGAAGGCAGAGGCTTAACCCACTGAGACACCCAGGCACCCCTGTATTGAGATTTTCTTGAAGCATTTTGTTTTCTATGTAGCATAAGCTTATCAAGTTACTTGCAAAATCCCTTTAAAATTATGGTTGGAATGATACTGAATATATAGATAATTTTGTGAAGGAATATTTAAAATTTTATTTCTAAAATAAACATGGGATTTTCTCAATTTTTTAAAAGTTTTGATAAATCACATATATATTTGCTGTCACTGGATATAGTGTTTTGTATTGATTAACTTTTCTCTGGAAATAGTGTTTTGTATTGATTAACTTTTCTCTGGCCACTGGATCACAAAAGTAAAGCTGATTTTGGTTCATTGGTACCTTATCTAACAATTTTTACAAAATCTCTTATTAACGATAATAAAGTATCTACAGATTATTTTGTTTTCTATGTAACAAATTTTATACAATGAGGATAATGACAGAGTTAGAGGCTGAATATTTGTGTCTCCCTAAAATACATATGTTGAAGCCCCAACCAAGTCTAGCTATATTTGATGATGAAGCCTGAAAAAAAAATAATTAAGATTAAAAGAGATCATAAAAGTCAGGCCCAGATCTTAGGATTAGTGTGTTTATAAGAAGAGATACCAGAAGCCAATTTCAATCTCTTTCTCTCTCTTTCTCCCTCCCCCCCTCCCTATCCCCACCTCAGGCATGTGTACATGCCAAGAAAGGTCATGTGAGGACAAAGCAAAAAAGCAGTTATTAGCAAACCAGGAAGAGATCCTCTCCAGAAACTGACATTACCAGACTTAATATGGGACTTTTAGCATTCAGAACTATGAGAAAATGAATTTCTTTGTTTAAGCCCCTCAATATACTGTATTTTATTATGACTGTCCTAAAACACCAATGTAGTAGATTCATTCCTTTCTTTTACTTATTTAATCATTAATTGTCTTATCTTTAGTCAGGACCCAACAGTACAAGAATAAATATAACCTATATAACATAATAAATATAACTGGTCATTACTTTCTTGTTAAGAGTGCTTTTAGAATATCCTCACCAAAAATTAAAAAAAAAAAAAAATCCTCACCATTCTATAGACCAGATCCTAGGGGATAAAAATATCTTAGTCATCTAGTCTACTAATGATGGAACAGATTTCTCTGTGTTCCATTAAATCAACCTTGTATATTGTGTGAAAATATATTTTGATTAATGTTATTGTTATTATATGCTTTATCTGTCAATATTAAAGAGAGGTATACTGGAATATTTTAATGCCGTGGTGTAGTAGTCAGATTCTGTAATTTTATCAATTATTGCTTTATATAATGTGAGGTTATTTTATCAGGTACATACAACTTTGTTTTCTTTCTTTCTTTCTTTCCTTCTTTCTTCCTTTTTCTTTCTTTCTTTGCAATTTCCTGATGAGCATCATAAGGACAGGAACAAGTTAAAAATAATAAGGTATTTCCCTTCCCTCTTTCTCAGAGCATTTACTTTAGAGACTTTTAATCCTAAGTACTTTTTCCTCTCTTTCAAATGTTTATATATCTCTTTAAAGAAAAGATAGACCTTTTGTCATATGTAGGATCCAGGAATGCCTTTGGAAACATCACTTTTTAAATGTAAACATAAAAGGAAACAGAACTCCTTTTTCTTATTTTCTGTTGGAGATCTGGAGCCTAACTCCAAGGGATGCCTTCCCCCAAATTGCAGAACTACTCCCTGTCATAAAGATACATCAGTTGTTTTTCCTTGGAAAAAAGGCAAGTAGTAAACACTGATGGTTGCCCAATTATCAGGTACAGGTAAGATGAACTATGTGTGACAGAAAGTACTGTCAAGTCCTCTTACTTAGTGTCTATCTTGAGAACATGTCTATAATGGGTTGCATTGATGTGGCTATATAAAGGGGTGAAATTTTTTTCTATCTGTGCAATATCTTTTTTGGATTACCTATAATGGGTAACATTGTGGTTTAATGCTTATCCAATAATAAGTGTTTCTGTACTGCCTTTGTGGAGAGGATTTCTGGATTAGAAGAACGTTTTGTTTTTAATTATATTTTCCTCAAAGTTTAAACCTGTAATATCATACAGTGACCCATTGCATAATTATTAATTCTTATTTTTTTAAGCACTACTTTGTTTCATATTTCTATAGCTGTGCTAGCTTCCTTTAAGTTACTGGCTTATCGCTATAGCTTTTTAAAAAGATTTTATTTATTTATTTGTCAGCGAAAGAGAGCACGCAAGTAGAGGGAGCAGCAAATAGAGGGAGAAGCAAGCTCCCCACTGAGCACGAAGCCCAATGCAGGACTCAAACCCAGGACCAGATGATCATGACTTGAGCTGAAGGCATATGCTTAACCAACTGACAGCCACCCAGGCATCTCTTATTGCTATGGCTTTTTTCCACTCCTGTTTTCAACTGACTCATGCGAATCTGTTTTTGCAGCTGGATTTTTAATCCAATCTGAAAAATCTTTATTTGGACTGGTGAGTTTAATCTATTCATATTTGCTTTCATTACTGAGGTTTTACATTTTTAATATTTAGTTTTGTTCTATTTTTTTCATTTTTATGCTTTATTTTAATCATTTTCTCTTTTTTTTAGTAGATATTTTATTTTCTCTTCTTTTCTTATAGCTCTCCTAATTCCTTCTTCTAATTTCTCCTTTCAATGTTTACCTTTGAAATTCTACTATTTTGACTTTGGAATCTAGTGTTAATTAACTTTACTCTTCTCTTTATGAATGTAAATACGTTAGAGAATTTTACTGCCAATCAACCTTTTGTTGATTTACATGCTAATTTTGTCTTGTGTTTTGGTCTGAAGTTTTCTATTCCTTCAAATTATATATTATTATTAATTATATATTATTATTGTCATATTTTTAAATTTTTTATACAGATAATTCTTACTTTTCCCTCTTTTTTTCCTAATGTTTATGATCATCCTTCCTTCTTGTATTTCAGGTCTTTCTTCTGTGACATTTTCATCTCTTTCTGAAGTGAAATTATGTTATTGATGAAAACTCAACCTTTGTTTTTGTGAAAATGGCTTCACATTCCCATTGTTCTCAAAAGATCCATATATGGTAGAAAAGTGACCAACTAAAAATAAGATTAAAATATTAAAATATTCAACTGAACTAATCTGAATAGAGCAGGAGGAACTTGAAGAGCACCATGAGGATAAAGATCTTTACCCATCATGGTCACTGATGAACCTCAATTGCCTAAAGGCTACTTGAACACACTATGTGCTCAGTAATTATTCAATGATATAATGCATTGTCATATAGAATTAGAAACTTTGAATCACATTCCTTCACAAAAGGAAAAGAATGACTATAAGGAAACACAGGTACTATCATTAAAATAGCAAAGTTATACAAGAAAGAAAAATTCCAAAGCTGGGAAGGAATGTCTGGGAGAAAATTAAACAAAGTTATTGGTCTTCTTTAGGATTTGTGATAATCACTTCTGTAAACATAAATAATTACTTCAATACAGAAATCAGTGGCGATTCTCTAATGAAAATAAATGTGGAAGTATGAGAGAAATTTTTATTTAAAAACATTTATTAAGTTGAAGAAATTCCAAATCAATAAGCTCTCACAGCAGCCAATACCATACATAACTAAAATGTCTCAAGGACATGTTAGATATGAGACTGGCTTTACACAGAATACAAGTTTTCTTAGAGAATAGCTTGAGACAGATGCGTGGTACTTGATTCCCAAAAGAGAAAGGAACTTTTCAAAAGATGAGGCTCATAATCAATTCAAAACTTGGTGTCAAGGAAGGTTAAGGGTTAGTGTTAATTATATAGTTTTAAATATATTGGATGAAGAAGGAAACAGCTTCAAGTCACAATGACTTAGGCCCATCAAAGTAAGTTTCTTAAGATAGGAAGTAGACATGGATATCTAAAATACCACTTTCAACACTTGGTGGTGGATAGAACCCTCTCTCTCTCCTCTGACAATCATTTAACTGATGGAAGATCACACTTCAGTGTTAAGGTCTGAAAGAATCCTGTCCATTGTGATGGTTAATTTTATGGGTCAACATGGCTGATCCACAGAGCCCAGAAAATATAGTCTAATATTATTCTAGATGCTTCTATGAGGGTGTTTTAGATAAGGTTAACATTAAGTCAGTGGAATAAGGTTTTAATGACTCAGCTATGGTGCCAGCTAGATGGCAATACCTTGCAGGACAGAGGCAAGATTCTCTAAGAGGTTATATCAGTGTCCAGTATATGATGCTTTCTCAGAGAGCCAGGATTTACAGATACAGGAATGAAAGGGTGGAGAAGGAAGTTGCATCACTCATTTTATGCCTACTGACCCAGTGGCAAATGTTTGCTCCCTGTCCCTGCAACATTATACTCTGCTGACCTAGAGATGTAGTTCCAAAAGGAGGAGCACTTCTACGAGGAGACACAACAATGATTCCACTGAACTACAAGTTAAAGTCCCACTTTTAACTTTTCATGACTCTGAATCAAAAAGCAAAAGAGGAGTGATGCTATTGGCTGGAGTGAATGATCCTAATGACCAAAGATAATACTCCTCTCAACAGAAATAAAAACAAGAAGTATTTCTGAGATATAGGAGATACCCTGGAGCATCTCTTAGTATTACCATGCCCTGTAATAAAGTCAGTGGAAAACTATAGCAGTTCAATCCAAGCAAGTATACTAACATCCCAGACCCTTAAGGAATGAAGGTTTGGGTCATCTCAATAGGTAAAGAACCATGACCAGAAGAGGTGCTTGCTGAAGGCAATGGTCATGGAAGTAGATAATAATAAATACCAGCTATGATCACGTGA
This sequence comes from Lutra lutra, assembly GCF_902655055.1. Lineage (NCBI taxonomy): Eukaryota > Metazoa > Chordata > Mammalia > Carnivora > Mustelidae > Lutra > Lutra lutra. The sequence goes on from NC_062280.1 coordinate 163,543,973, forward strand.
CCAATTATAGAACTAAGGACTGTAATTGTTACATTTCTTTTTTACTTTGTTATATGTTTGTGTGATATATGTGTGTGTGTGTGTGTGTGTGTGTGTGATATATATGTGTTGCATATATATCTATCTTTGTTTTCTCCCCTCTCTTATGCCCATATCATGTAATCTTATAACATAAGATATATGGACTTTACATCATAGTATTTAAATTATGGGCTATCAAAAAGAGTAAACATCACTCAAGGACTTTTCATTCCCTTCTCGGCAAAGAATGTGTTTCTTCTTGTACGCAGGATAGTTGTATCATGTTAGGGGAAGTATGACATTGGTATTGTCTTTATTTGAAGAATAAATATGATTTAAGGAGAGGCATTTGGGTGGCAAGTGAACAGAGAATGCTAGGCTGTGGTGCCCAAATATGTGTTGAAACATTACTCTGTAGGATCTTGGATGATGATTAACATTTAACATGATAGAATTTGAGTGAAACAGATTGATCTGCATAATGTGAGGAAGTGTCCTGTAATCAGCTGGAATTCTGAGTATAACAAAAGACTGACCTCTCCTGAGAAAGATGTAATTCTGCCAGCAGATGGCCTTTGGACTTGAACTGCAACATCAGCTCTTCTCCATGTCTTCAGCCTGACTGCCTCAGGTTTCAAACTACAGCATCAGCTCGGCCCTGGTCTCTTGCCTTCCAGCCCACCCTGAAGATTTTGGACTTGTCAGCCTTCATAATAGCATGATTCAATTTCTTAAAACAGATCTATTTATTCACATACACACACACACGCGCGCGCGCGCCGCCAAGAACACTAATACATCCGTGGTAGCAGAGCACAGTCCAGTTTGCTTATACTGAATAAATCTCAAACTCCAGCACACAATATTTTAGGACTGTCAACTTTTTTTGTCATTGTTTTGCAAACACATTATTATTAATGATTGAGGGGCATTTATAAACCAGCATTTATAAACCAGATCTTATGTTTGAGTGAAGAGACTGAGTTTTTTAGAAAGAGAAACAGAGGGAGACAATAAGAAAGAGAAAGAGAAAGAAACAGAAACAGAAAGACAGTGTTTAAAAAAAGTAAGCATACAAGCATACAAGAATGTGACACTAATAGCTTAGAGTCTGGATCAGAGTACAAATTCAATAAATGTAGCCTCTATTATGATAACCATTATCAACTGCAATTGTTACTGAATACAGAAAAGAATCATACCAAAAGGAGAAAATTAGACACCCTGTGGCTATGTTGATTAAAAAATGCTCAACCATGAGAAAGCTGAATTAAAGTTGCACCTTTCTTTCTTGCTTTATAATTCATCATAATGAATGTAGAAAAAAAAGCTATTCTTTTAAAGTTTGATTTGATTATGCCCCCACTAATTATTATCCCATATACAGAAATAGACCAAAATTGAAATTCTTTCCACTTTGCATGCTATAAGCATGCACAGAAATTTGAAAATTAAAATCTATAAAATTAAAATGCTATAATTTTGATTTTAAACTTACTTTACTTCACATGTATTCAAACTTGAGCAAACTTAAAAAATAACTAAGGACCACTAATACTATATTACATTGTCTCAAAATTCTTTTATTTGTTTTCTTTCATCTATTGGTTTAAATTAAACTGAAGTATGTAAACAACAGTAACTCCAACAGTCCACCAGTTACTGCATATTGCTCAAAGCCAGGAAACTCTAGATAATGAGTTGTTCTCTTCACCAGCCTGGATTTGGCACAAAGATGACATCAGACATATAGAAAATTAAATCTACATTTCAAATGTTAACCCTACCTTATTAGTAATTACATTGACTATAAATCGATTAATCAATGTCAGACTTGTAGAACAGATGTTTTAAAACATATGACCCAAATAATATGTTATCTCCAAGAGATTACAAAGATTTGAATAGGTTAAAAGTGAAAGGACAGGAAGAAAATACCATGGAAACAGTAAACCAAAGAGAGTGGGACTGCTCAACTGTAGCTAATGTTGCTGTGCAGAAATGTGGAATGACAATAACCAAAATGACTAATTCTGAAAGAAAAATGAGAAATGTGTATTTTTATCTTGTGTCTTTTAAAATCAAAATGTTGGCTCACTTTTTTACATTACATAAGCCAAATAAAGTAACTGTAAGGCCAGGTATGACCCTTGGCTATTAATTTATGACCAACTTATGACTTTCAAAATCAAGTAGCTCTTTATAGTCCTCTGACCAAATGTAATGGAGAAACATTTAGGACACCAAACTCTCATAAAGTTACGGAGACAGAGGAAGGATGTGAAGCTTGCAGATGAGAAACAAGTAATTTAATTTCTCTCTCTTGCTATTCTGCCATAGAGACTTAAAACTTAAAATTTTACTTCTTGGGGCGCCTGGGTGGCTCAGTGGGTTAAAGCCTCTGCCTTCGGCTCAGGTCATGATCCCAGGGTCCTGGGATCCAGCCCCGCATCGGGCTCTCTGCTCAGCAGGGAGCCTGCTTCCTCCCCTCTCTCTCTGCCTGCCTCTCTGCCTACTTGTGATCTCTGTCTGTCAAATAAATTAAAAAAAAAAAAATTAAAAAAAATTTTACTTCTTTATTTGTCACAACATTTTTTTTATTTTAAAATTCTTTTTTTTTTTAAGATTTTATTTATTTATTTGACAGACAGAGATCACAAGTAGGCAGAGAGGCAGACAGATAGAGAGAGAGGTAGAAGCAGGCTCCCTGCAGAGCACAGAGCCCAATGTGGGGCTCGATCCCAGGACACTGGGACCATGACCTGAGCCGAAGGCAGAGGCTTTAACCCACTGAGCCACCCAGGTGCCCCTGTCACAACATTTTTTAAGAAGCAACTTTTCATTGCTCCCTTAATAAAATGAAGAATCCACAATCTATCCATTAATGCATTCAGGATTTTTTAGTTCCAGATTACTAGACTTATATAAACCATACAGATCTTTTATATAACTTCACTTGAAAACTGCATTTCCAGGTCAGTGTCTAGCATAAAATCAGTGTATGGATGGTTCTTAGCCATACATATAACCCACTTTTTAGTGGTACTATTCTAGAGTGCAGTATGAACACGCCCTAGGAAATGTTCAGACCCTGGAAGTCTTTCATCTAATGCAGGTTCTGAAGCAAAGGACTGGATCATTCTGCTGCCAGGTTCTCTGGGTATGGAAGTGCCTAAAGATAATTTTACTGTATTGTTTACTAGCATAGTATAAAAAAGAATAAATCACCAGCATTTGTTGGTCACTATAACCATACTGACCTCACTTCCTGTATGCTTCTTGACAAATAACTACTATACATAACATTACGGAATTGGCACTATTTCCCTCTATCCCCAGTCACATTATGTACACATTGTATCTTATGAATAGATGCAGAAAAATAAGAACTCAGTGGCAGGTGAAGAAAAATGGCTGTTTTAGGTCATACTCAGCAAAAGATTGAAGCTGCATTAGAAGAAGCCAATATTATAGGGAGAAAACAATGAATAACATATTCTTTCTATCTTCTTTATTGTCATTAATTCTGCTTTTTCTCGCCACATGGCAGATTCCATAGGTTGTAAATGAATTTCTCAACCATCACAAGGCCTGCCATTTGTAATTTTTTTTCTAAAATAACACCATCTTATGATTTATCTCAATGTTTACTCTTTTTGTTTTTGTCTAACTCAATGGGTATTTAATTGGGAATTTTAGTGATATGCATTACTATTGCAACTACAAAGAATTTACATGAATTTTAATGCAGAGAAATCAGTAAATATAGAATAAGAAAAGTCAACCATAGGTTTGAGATGATAAAAATAATAGTGACATTTCAGAAGAAAGTATGACAGATACTGTAGTTGGCGCACTCAACAAAAATGGTTTTCTTACCCTGCCTCCAAAAGAGAGGCTAGAAATCTTTTTTAAAATCCCTACAGTTTTTTTAAACCTCTTTGAGCCAAAAAGTGTTCATGTGACTCTCTTCTGAACAGTGAAATGAAGAGGAGGTCAACTGGTACTACTTTGATAGCTTTTCCTTCTTCCTTTTCTAGAATGCTGGTGGTAACTGGGAATAGAGTAGCACTGCCAAGGAAAATGTACCAAGAGATAGAAGGAGACCATTTCCTGTCATTATTGAGGCAGAATTTTAGCTTATAGTTCTACCAGTAGATTTATTTATTTATTTTTACATGAGATAAATCCTTTATGCTTGAGCTACTGTAATCAAGTCTCTCTTGTGAAACACAAACTGTCACCAATACACAGTAAAAAATCCCAGATCTTTAAGGACAGAATGATTATGGATATGAAGGAAACTAAGTCTGTTTTCACTAAGATCTAAGCCATAATCAATATTATTTTGAAAATGTCTTCTAGACATATTACTTTCATTTAGAAACTCACATATTATTCTAAAATAATATTCTAGTAATATTTCTGCATTTAACCCTTATTGCCTGTTATAGTGAGTTCTACTCACCCAAACTGCTAATAATCACTTACAACAATAAACAAAACTTGTCGGTTCTGGCTCTCAGTCCACTCACTGACGTGTGTTCAATTCTTGGTGAGCAAATCATCTGTTCTGACAATTTTCACTGAAGCAGTGGCACCTCTCACTAAGTATACCCTTGCACGTTTGTAGACAGACACTCAGCTTTGAAAAGATTTGAGTAAACTTCTTTTAACCAGAAGTTTAAAAAGCTTTTTCATTTTTGAAATGAGAAAACACCAGAAACTTCAAACTCACCCTGGAAGATGAATCTCTGGATAGGAAGGGGCTTCTAGTCCACATGACCTTGACCATAGATCCTGAATGCCTCAGTGGAGATCTCTTATTCTGTGCCAACACTACTCCAGCAATATAGAGAGAATCAGGCATTGATAAAAACTTTCCCTTTCTTCTTCCTTGAAGAGTTGAAAAGAAGAGGAAATTTTACAAATTTACTTTACTGAAAGTATTCTTTACTAAAATTATTCTTTACTAACGAATAATAATAATACTCATTACCAAGTGACTGACGTAAAGCATTTAAAATGCAGGTTTTTAAAGAACAGCTTGTGCACCACAGCTAACATATATCTCACTTAAGAGATCAAGTTAAAAAATTACAAATGTCTTAGCCTGGGTCCTTCACTTCTTACATCCCATCCTATCTTTAATACCTGTCACTCATGAAGAATTTATTTTTTTTTTCCAAAGATTTTATTTATTTATCTGTCAGAGAAAGAGAGGGAGAGAGAGCGAGCACAGGCAGAGGGAGAAGCAGGCTCCCTGACAAGCAAGGAGCCTGATGTGGGACTCGATCCAGGATGCTGGGATCATGACCTGAGCTGAAGGCAGCTGCTTAACCAACTGAGCCACCCAGGCGTCCCACTCATGAAGAATTTAAACACTTAAAGTCTACCAAGAGAAATAGCCTTTATTACAATCTACCTAGGACATATTTATTCAATTCTAGTTCCTAGTCTTAAGATATATGTTGTTTTTGATGGAAAGATTGCATTATTTCAACATTTGGCAAGACAATTAGACCTATTAAAAAAAAAAAAAAAACCTTAACTATTTTCCATTACAGAATGCAATTATAATATCATAGATTAATGAAACAAATATATTTTAGTAAATCAGAAATAAAACATTCAAACAAGTTATAATATCACTCAAGCCCAGAAGGGTAAGAACACTGCTTAGAAAGTCTTTGGACTTCCACCATTTTGCATAAGACTCATTCATTCATTCATCTTTTTAGCACAACACTGTCTTATTATATGAGCCAAAATGTGCCAACAGTAGGACTTTTGTTTCAAGGAAATAAAAATGGGAAAATCATTAACAAATTTTACATTGTAGGAATTCCCAATCTATCAAAAGGAGTAAAAAATATAAACAAATAAGTAAATAAATACAAGTAATATAGTATGTTAGATGTATTTTTAAGGTAACCATATGGTATAGTAATAGCACTTTAAAGTATAACATCTTCTGTCAGGATGGTAAAGGGGATCAGTATGTTGCATATAAAATTTGATATTGGATTTGTGTCTTAAAAATTGAATAAGAATGCATTGTGTCAGAACAAGAAGAGCATTTCAAGCAGAAAAGCAAAATCCAATGCTCCTCCCACCCCCAACATTCTGCCACAGCTAAAAGAACCATCAGAACTAGATGAAGGGTGACTGTACCATTTTTAAATTAATGTTTGACTTGAAAAGTCACCCTAATCTGAATGAAGCAAAATCCAATTTTTGGACAAGAATTAATTTCTATGAGACTAATATTCCATCTTTTAGATGTGTATTAGCACCTATTTTTGAACATTTTTTAACATATTTTGAACATATTTTGAACAATTTTTGGCACTGCAATGGTTAAAGAATATCAAAGGAAGAGAATAATCTATAAGTTCTTGCAAGAGGTGGTAATTTCTAAAATAAAAAGAGGATACCAGTGTTGCATGATAATTTTCTCCAAGGGTAATCTCCATGGACATCTCAAATTTTATTTGTTCTGTATTCCCAGTGTTTAGGACAGAAAAGGGGTCACACAGTAGTTGCCCAAGAAGTATGTGTTGAATGAAAAAATGAACAAGAAAGCAAGTAAATTTTCAGTCTTAGTCCTGGTAATTCACCTGCAGATGTTATACCATAGTTCTTCTTATATTTCAAATAGATTTTTAGAAACGTATTTGGCAGCATAACTGAAAACTTACTAAATTTTATTAAGGTCACACTTGATACAAAGCAATAAACCAGAGTAAACAGGGATCTAACTAGGAGAAAGCTACGCAAATAGCTCTAGAGGAGCTCCAGTTACAACTGAGGAGTGGAATATATACAAAACACAACTTAATAACTATTAGTGAAAATTCAGTATGTTTGAAACTAATACATTTAAGCAAAATAGGTAAATGTGAGGGATATGAAAGCTAGTGGCTGTATTACGGTAGTATTGAGCTATAACAAAATTCTTCCAAACAGTAAGATCTTCACTGAAAATTCAAAAAAAATCAATTTAAAGGAGAATTTTTGACTCTGTGATGATGTAGGATAGTTCTTATCTTTGAAATATTTTTCTCTTGAATTGGAATCATTTGTGATGCAAAGATAAAATTGTAGACTACTATACAAAACATTTTTTTTAATATCTTACTTATTTTTTTCCCCTTCTGGTACTATACCATTTTCATAACAGTTACTAAACAAGTGAAGATTAGATGGATGGATGGATATATAAATAGATGTATGAAAAGATTATTAATGCTTGCATTGTACATACTCTGTACACAAACTTCACACATTCAGCTCTTTATTACCACTGTGAGAAATGATGAGCCACACATATATGCACAAATAACTCATTAGTTAAAAAGTAGAGTCCATCATATAAAGAAATATATACAGGAAAAGATGGAGAATAAGAAAAAGTAAAAAAAAAATTCTAAAAATACTTATAAATATTAAATAAAATAAAGCAATATTTTGAGTAGTTATACAAAATGCTTAAAGAACAGAATTCAAGAAGGGAGTGAAAAAATGAGCCAAAGCTCATGTGAGAAAAGATTAACATGGCTGATTTGGTTTCTCAGTCCTAGCGTGTCTCTACAGTCATTTGGAACCAAGACTGACTCTAGTTCAAACCCAAAACATGATTATCTTATGTACATATTCTTATATTACTTATGTTTCATATATCCAGAAGAACAGGGCATGCTGAACCATATATTCAGGACATATGAGGATGATTTTATGTAAACATTAAGATTACTGACACACCTGCTTTCACCGTCAGGATCTTGAGCTTCTATTATCACAGCTGGTTGTGTAATAAAACATATCTATATTACCAGTTATTCACAAAAATATTTGTACCCTGAGATTCAAATGGACTTCTTGCGCTGAGGCATTTTGCACTGTAGTTTGCTACAAGATAGAAAGATGAGACTTGGTAGGATAAAGACTTAGAAGCCTTTACCTGACCCTTGTAGATTCCACCCAATGCATATTTGTTTCATACTGATCTTGCGCTGTATCTTTTGATGTAATAAATTTTAGTTACTACTGTAACATGCTACTGAGTCCTGTGAGTCATTCTAGTAAATCAATTAATATGAAAGTGGTTTTGAGACACTAGAAACAACAAGTGATGTTGTGGCTAATAAGGGATGCATATGGTATGGCTGCTGACACAAATGTTGGGTCTTTAAAATAAGGGTTTGAAGTGGAATGCCATGCAGGGACAAAAGATGGATCCACATAAGTATTATCTGAAAAGAAAGCTCCTTTCAGGTTGCAAAAGATAACACGGACCTTCTAAAATATGAGCAATTCAAAATTACAAAATACGTGGGGCGCCTGGGTGGCTCAGTGGGTTAAGCCGCTGCCTTCGGCTCAGGTCATGATCCCAGGTCCTGGGTTCGAGCCCCACATCGGGCTTTCTGCTCAGCGGGAAGCCTGCTTCCTCCTCTCTCTCTCTGCCTGCCTCTCTGCCTACTTGTGATTTCTCTCTGTCAAATAAATAAATAAAAAATCTTTAAAAAAAAAAAAAAAAAAAAAAAATTACAAAATACGTAAGGAAGAAATCAACCATAATTTAGAATAATCAGATACAATAAAAGTGATTGAAACTCCAAGGTCTTAAGCTAAAAATATCATAATCTAAAAGAAAATGTTAAAAAATAGTGTATCTAAAATGATTAAAAGCTTAAAGGATTAAAAATATAAAAAGAATGAGATAATATGAAAAAGTACAGGTAGATGTGAAATAGAACCAAGATTGTATTTCTATTACAGAAAAATGCAGACCTTTAAATGTAAAACTCCTTGGGCCAGTTAACTTAAAAATAATGCAGGAAGGAGAGAATTAATAAATTAGGAGACAAAACTGTGAATCTTATAAAATACAACATGAAGAACTGAAAAGACGGATGATAATTAAGAGAACTTAAATAATCTGAAAGATAAATGCATCAATATATGTACAAAAAAGTTTTAAGAACTAATAATAAAGAAGATGAAACAAACGTAATATTGAAAATAGTATTTTGATAAGATATTTATAGAATTGGTAAAAGATATTAAATAAGAATGAAAGTCAAAATAAAATATATTTTTTAAAATAATCAGGATGTTGGGGTGCCTGGGTGGCTCAGTGGTTAAGCCTCTGCCTTCAGCTCAGGTCATGATCTCAGGGTCCTGGGATCGAATCCCGCATCAGGCTCTCTGCTCAGCTGGGAGCCTGCTTCCCCTCTCTCTCTGCCTGCCTCTCTGCCTACTTGTGATCTCTGTCAAATAAATAAATAAAAATCTTAAAAAAATAAATAAATAAATAAAATAATCAGGATGTAAAGCAAGTAGCAACACTACTGTCTTTGAGATCAAGACACATCCATATGTGGGGAAAGGTGAAAGGTCTGAGATTTTATTATACTTGTAAGATAAATTAGTTTTCCAATTTCTTGAACAGTGGCAGAAGACACAGGACTCCTAGGTCAAAAACAAAGAACTTTACTGCTCACAGCAATAGCAATAGTGGAGTATCAGCATTTGTGTAAGTTGCCCAAGCCTCTTCACACAGGATGACAAGCAGTAGGCTTGGTAACACCTGCTTATGCAGCACTACATTACAGGAAAAGAACACTACGTAGTGGAAATCAAGAGATAAGGAAGTCAAAACCAAGGAGCTACAGAGACCAGAACTGCCCAAATGCAACAGCCTCCTGACATGCATAAAACTGGAAAGGGGCACTTGAATAATACTGTAGTAATTTTTTTAAAGTAATCTCTATGCCTAACATGGGACTCAAACTCAACCCTAGATCAAGAGTCACATGCTCTACTGACTAAGCTAGCCAGGTATCCCAAATAATATAGTAGTGACTTTAATATTTTCTTCATCTTGTTCATTAGTAGAAAAAAACAAATGAATAGGTAGATGATCTTGACCTGGATACATAAAAAAGAAATCAATATCTAGATATATGGTAGTGAAACTGCAGAATATCAAAGACAAAGAAAATCTTAGAATCTCCCGGAAATAAAAGATCAATTTCACAAAATGAATCAACAAGTTGGCTCAAACTGGATATTTTTGTAGAAACAGAAGCCAACTGTAAATGAAATAATATCTTCAATATGATAAATAAAATAATTATATTAACTTCTAATTATTCTTCAAGATCAATAATTAAATATTGATAATTTAATAAAAAATTCAAAATCCTTTATGAAAGAAACATTCAAAATGTTCTTCCTGGGTACCGGGAAGCTGGGGCACCTGGGTAGTTCAGTTGATTAAGTGACAGACTCTTGATTTTGGTCCAGGTCATAACCTCCACATCATGAGACTGGGCCCCACATCAGGATCCATGTTCAATGCAGAAGCTTCTTGTCTCTTTCCTTCTGCTACTCCCCCACCCTGCTCACACTCTCTCTCACTCTCAAATAAATAAATAAATAATAAAATGTGCTTCTAAAAGAAACTAAATTAGAAGTACAGATGAGGCTGCAAGGAATAAGGACATCACATGGTTTTTCACTGGAAATATGTTACTTGTTTTAAAATGTTGTAATTTTTTAAAAATTTCTAAAATAGATTAAGTTGGTATTAAAAGTATTATATCTTGAAGATGGCGGAGAAGTAACGGGCTGAGACTACTTCAGGTAGCGGGAGATCAGCTAGATAGCTTATCTAAAGATTACAAACACCTACAAATCCAACGGGAGATCAAAGAGAAGAAGAATAGCAAATCTAGAAACAGAAAATCAACCACTTTCTGAAAGGTAGGACTGGCGGAGAAGTGAATCCAAAGCGACGGGAAGATAGACCGCGGGGGGAGGGGCAGGCTCCCGGCGAGCGGCAGAGCAACAGGGCACAAAATCGGGACTTTTAAAAGTCTGTTCCACTGAGGGACATCGCTCCAGAGGCTTAACCGGGGTGAAGCCCACGCGGGGTCAGCGTGGCCTCAGGTCCCGCAGGGTCACAGAAGGATCGGGGGTGTCTGAGTGTCGCAGAGCTCACAGATATTAGAACGGGGAAGCCGGCTACAGAAACAGAGCCGAGGAGTGACTCTCAGCTCGGGGTTACCTTGAACCGGTCGCGGCTCGTTCAGCTCGGAGCGCGGCCGGAGGCCAGGGTGGTGGGAGTCATTGGGCGCTGTTCACTGGGGGCACACTCCGGGCCAGAGACTGGGAGGCCGCCATCTTCTTTCCCACCCTGCGGAACTCTACAGAAAGCGCTCAGGGAACAAAAGCTCCCAAAAGCAAACCCGAGCGGATTACTCAGCCCGGCCCCGGGTAAGGGCAGTGCAACTCCGCCTGGGGCAAAGACACTTGAGAATCACTACAACAGGCCCCTCCCCCAGAAGATCAGCAAGAAACCCAGCCAGGACCAAGTTCACCTACCAAGGAGTGTAGTTTCAATACCAAGGAGAGCGGCGGAATTCCAGAGGAGGAGAAAGCAAAGCACGGAACTCATGGCTTTCTCCCCATGATTCTTTAGCCTTGCAGTTAAATTAATTTTTCTTTTCTTTTCATTTCAATTATTTTTTTCTTCTGCTTAATTTTTTTAACTTTTACCCTTTTCTTTTTTAACATTTTTTAACTAGTTTATCTAATATATATATATATTTTTCCTTTTATACTTTTTCTTTATTGGTTTTCTTTTTTTAATTTTTTTTTCTTTCTTTCTGGACCTCTTTTTATCCCCCTTCTCCCCCCCCCCCACGATTTGGGATCTCTTCTGATTTGGCTAAAGCATAATTTCCTGGGGTTGTTGCCACCCTTTCAGTATTTTACTTGCTCCTTCATATACTCTTATCTGGACAAAATGAGAAGGCAGAAAAATTCACCACAAAAAAAAAGAACAAGAGGCAGTACCAAAGGCTAGGGACCTAATCAATACAGACATTGGTAATATGTCAGATCCAGAGTTCAGAATGACGATTCTCAAGGTTCTAGCCGGGCTCGAAAAAGGCATGGAAGATATTAGAGAAACCCTCTCGGGAGATATAAAACTACTTTCTGGAGAAATAAAAGAACTAAAATCTAACCAAGTTGAAATCAAAAAAGCTATTAATGAGGAGCAAACAAAAATGGAGGCTCTGACGGCTAGGATAAATGAGGCAGCAGAAAGAATTAGCGATATAGAAGACCAAATGACAGAGAATAAAGAAGCTGAGCAAAAGAGGGACAAACAGCTACTGGACCATGAGGGGAGAATTCGAGAGATAAGTGACACCATAAGACGAAACAACATTAGAATAATTAGGATTCCAGAAGAAGAGGAAACAGAGAGAGGAGCAGAAGGTATATTGGAGAGAATTATTGGAGAGAATTTCCCAATATGGCAAAGGGAACAAGCATCAAAATTCAAGAGGTTCAGAGAACCCCCCTCAAATCAATAAGAATAGGTCCACACCCCGTCACCTAATAATAAAATTTACAAGTCTTAGTGACAAAGAAAGATCCTGAAAGCAGCCCGGGAAAAGAAGTCTGTAATGTACAATGGTAAAAATATTAGATTGGCAGCAGACTTATCCACAGAGACCTGGCAGGCCAGAAAGAGCTGGCATGATATATTCAGAGTACTAAATGAGAAAAACATGCAGCCAAGAATACTATATCCAGCTAGGCTATCATTGAAAATAGAAGGAGAGATTAAAAGCTTCCAGGACAAACAAAAACTGAAAGAATTTGCAAACACCAAACCAGCTCTACAGGAAATATTGAAAGGGGTCCTCTAAGCAAAGAGAGACCCTAAAAGTAGTAGATCAGAAAGAAACAGAGACAATATACAATAACAGTCACCTTACAGGCAATACAATGGCACTAAATTTATATCTCTCAATACTTACCCTGAATGTTAATGGGCTAATGCCCCAATCAAAAGACACAGGGTATCAGAATGGATAAAAAAACAGAACCCATCTATATGTTGCCTACAAGAAACTCATCTTAAACCTGAAGACACCTCCAGATTTAAAGTGAGGAGGTGGAAAAGAATTTACCATGCTAATGGACATCAGAAGAAAGCAGGAGTGGCAATCCTTATATCAGATCAATTAGATTTTAAGCCAAAGACTACAATAAGGGATGAGGAAGGACACTATATCATACTCAAAGGAACTGTCCAACAAGAAGATCTAACAATTTTAAATATCTATGCCCCTAACGTGGGAGCAGCCAACTATATAAACCAATTAATAACAAAAATCAAAGAAACATATCAACAATCATACAATAATAGTAGGGGACTTTAACACTCCCCTCACTGAAATGGACAGATCATCCAAGTAAAAGATCAACAAGGAAATAAAGGCCTTAAATGACACACTGGACCAGATGGACATCACAGATATATTCAGAACATTTCATCCCAAAGCAACAGAATACACATTCTTCTCTAGTGCACATGGAACATTCTCCAGAATAGATCACATTCTTGGTCCTAAATCAGGTCTCAGCCGTTATCAAAAGATTGGGAATATTCCCTGCATATTTTCAGACCACAATGCTCTGAAGCTAGAACTCAATCACAAGAGGAAATTTGGAAAGAACCCAAATACATGGAGACTAAACAGCATCCTTCTAAAGAATGAATGGGTCAACCAGGAAATTAAAGAAGAATTGAAAAAAATTCATGGAAACAAATGATAATGAAAGCACAACGGTTCAAAATCTGTGGGACACAACAAAGGCAGTCCTGAGAGGAAAATATATAGCGGTACAAGCCTTTCTCAAGAAACAAGAAAGGTCTCAGGTACACAACCTAATCCTACACCTAAAGGAGCTGGAGGAAGAACAAGAAAGAAACCCTAAACCCAGCAGGAGAAGAGAAATCATAAAGATCAGAGCAGAAATCAATGAAATAGAAACCAAAAAAACAATAGAACAAATCAATGAAACTAGGAGCTGGCTCTTTGAAAGAATTAATAAGATTGATAAACCCCTGGCCAGACTTATCAAAAAGAAAAGAGAGAGGACCCAAATAAATAAAATCATGAATGAAAGAGGAGAGATCACACCGAACACCAAAGAAATACAGACAATTATAAGAACATACTATGAGCACCTCTACGCCAACAAATTTGACAAACTGGAAGAAATGGATGCATTCCTAGAGACATATAAACTACCACAACTGAACCAGGAAGAAATAGAAAGCCTCAACAGACCCATAAGCAGTAAGGAGATTGAAACAGTCCTCAAAAATCTCCAAACAAACAAAAGCCCAGGGCCAGATGGCTTCCTGGGGGAATTCTACCAAACATTTAAAGAAGAACTAATTCCTATTCTCCTGAAACTGTTCCAAAAAATAGAAATGGAAGGAAAACTTCCAAACTCATTTTATGGGGCCAGCATCACCTTGATCCCAAAACCAGACAAGGATCCCATCAAAAAAGAGAACTACAGACCAATATCCTTGATGAACACAGATGCAAAAATTCTCGCCAAAATACTAGCCAATAGGATTCAACAGTACATTAAAAGGATTATTCACCACGACCAAGTGGGATTTATTCCAGGGCTGCAAGGCTGGTTCAACATCTGCAAATCAATCAATGTGATACAACACATTAATAAAAGAAAGAACAAGAACATATGATACTCTCCATAGATGCTGAAAAAGCATTTGACAAAGTACAGCATCCCTTCCTGATCAAAACTCTTCAAAGTGTAGGGATAGACGGCACATACCTCAATATTATCAAAGCCATCTATGAAAAACCCACCGCAAATTATCATTCTCAATGGAGAGGAAAAACTGAAAGCTTTTCCGCTAAGGTCAGGAACAAGGCAGGGATGTCCGTTATCACCACTGCTATTCAACATAGTACTAGAAGTCCTAGCCTCAGCAATCAGACAACAAAAGGAATTAAAGCATCCAAATCGGCAAAGAAGAAGTCAAACTATCCCTCTTCGCAGATGATATGATACTATATGTGGAAAACCCAAAAGACTCCACTCCAAAACTGCTAGAACTTGTACAGGAATTCAGTAAAGTGTCAGGATATAAAATCAATGCACAGAAATCAGTTGCATTTCTCTACACCAACAACAAGACAGAAGAAAGAGAAATGAAGGAGTCCATCCCATTTACAATTGCACCCAAAACTATAAGATACCTAGGAATAACCTAACCAAAGAGACTAAGAATCTATACTCAGAAAACTAGAAGTACTCATGAAAGAAATTGAGGAAGACACAAAGAATGGAAAAATGTTCCATGCTCCTGGATTGGAAGAATAAATATTGTGAAAATGTCTATGCTACCTAAAGCAATCTACACATTTAATGCAATTCCTATCAAAGTACCATCCATTTTTTTCAAAGAAATGGAACAAATAATCCTAAAATTTATATGGAACTAGAAAAGACCTCGAATAGCCAAAGGAATATTGAAAAAGAAAGCCAAAGTTGGTGGCATCACAATTCCGGACTTCAAGCTCTATTACAAAGCTGTCATCATCAAGACAGCATGGTACTGGCACAAAAACAGCACATAGATCAATGGAACAGAATAGAGAGCCCAGAAATAGACCCTCAACTCTATGGTCAACTCATCTCGACAAAGCAGGAAAGAATGTCCAATGGAAAAAAGACAGCCTCTTCAATAAATGGTGTTGGGAAACTGGACAGCCACATGCAGAAAAATGAAATTGGTATCATTTCCTTACACCAACACACGAAAATAGACTCAAATGGATGAAGGATCTCAATGTGAGAAAGGAATCCATCAAAATCCTTGAGGAGAACACAGGCAACAACCTCTTCGACCTCAGCCGCAGCAACATCTTCCTAGGAACATCGCCAAAGCAAGGGAAGCAAGGGCAAAAATGAACTATTGGGATTTTATCAAGATCAAAAGCTTTTGCACAGCAAAGGAAACAGTTAACAAAACCAAAAGACAACTGACAGAATGGGAGAAGATATTTGCAAATGACATATCAGATAAAGGGCTAGTGTCCAAAAATCTATAAAGAACTTAGCAAACTCAACACCCAAAGAACAAAGAATCCAATCAAGAAATGGGCAGAGGACATGAACAGACATTTCTGCAAAGAAGACATCCAGATGGCCAACAGACACATGAAAAAGTGCTCCATATCACTCGGCATCAGGGAAATACAAATCAAAACCACCATGAGATATCACCTCACACCAGTCAGAATGGCCTAAAATTAACAAGTCAGGAAATGACAGATGCTGGCGAGGATGCGGAGAAAGGGGAACCCTCCTACACTGTTGGTGGGAATGCAAGCTGGTGCAACCACTCTGGAAAACAGCATGGAGGTTCCTCAAAATGTTGAAAATAGAACTACCCTATGACCCAGCAATTGCACTGCTGGATATTTACCCTAAAGATACAAACGTAGTGATCCGAAGGGGCACGTGCACCCGAATGTTTATAGCAGCAATGTCTACAATAGCCAAACTATGGAAAGAACCTAGATGTCCATCAACATACGAATGGATAAAGAAGATGTGGTATATATACACAATGGAATACTATGCAGCCATCAAAAGAAATGAAATCTTGCCATTTGCGACGACGTGGATGGAACTAGAGGGTATCATGCTTAGCGAAATAAGTCAATCGGAGAAAGACAACTATCATATGATCTCCCTGATATGAGGGAGAGGAGATGCAACATGGGGGGTTAAGGGGATAGGAGAGAGTAAATGAAACAAGATGGAATTGGGAGGGAGACAAACCATAAGTGACTCTTAATCTCACAAAACAAACTGAGGGTTGATGGGGGGAGCGGGGTTGGGAGGGGGGTGGGATTATGGACACTGGGGAGGGTATGTGCTGTGGCGAGTGCTGTGAAGTGTGTAAACCTGGTGATTCACAGACCTGTACCCCTGGGGATAAAAATATATATGTTTATAAAAAAATAAAATTAATTAAAAAAAAGTATTATATCTTGAATCCATATAATTTAGTAATTGATAATGTGAGCTAAATGTTAGTCCTATACAAAGAAAAAAAATGGAATTTTACTCTCTTCATACCATGAAGCTCTCTACTTTTCAAAAGTCTTAAAACAAAGAGAATTATTGATTTATACCATCAGCTCTAATGTCAGTCACATAAAAAATTTTAGCATTTTTCCTCACTTTTAAAAGAAAAACCATTTATTTACTTATTTATCATTTATTTAGAGAATAGATTACAAAAATAGTTCCTTTTAAATATCTCTTAGACTCTATTTGGCCGAATGGTAGAAAAAGAAAAGAGAGTAATATAAAATACACACTTTTCTTTTTTATTGCAGGTGAAAATGTTCTATCAAACATTCAAAGTAATACCTATCCTTCTCTAATTCTTTCAAGAAATTAGAGAGAAAGGAACACTTCCAAACTCATTTTACAAGGCCAATATTGCCCTAACACTAAAACCAGACAAGATCACCACACAAAAAAAAGAAAATTATAAGCCAATATCCCTGATGAGCATAGATGCAAAAATCCTCAACAAAATATTAGCAAACTGAATTAAACAACACGTTATAAGGATTATACACCATGATCAAGTGGGATTTATTCCAGGAATGCAAGGATGGTCAACAATTCAAATCAATCAAAGTGATACACCACATTAACCAAATAAAAAATAAAAATCATACGATCATCTCCATAGATGCAGAAAAAAATAATTTGCCAAAGTTCAACATCTATTTATGATAAAATTTCTCAATAAAGTGGTTATAGAGGGCGCCTGGGTGGCTCAGTGGGTTAAGCCGCTGCCTTCGGCTCAGGTCATGATCTCAGGGTCCTGGGATCAAGTCCCACATGGGCTCTCTGCTCAGCGAGAAGCCTGCTTCCCTCTCTCTCTCTCTCTGCCTTCCTATCGGTCTACTTGTGATCTCTGTCTGTCAAATAAATAAATAAAATCTTTAAAAAAAAAAAGTGGTTATAGAGAGAATGTATCTCAACATAATAAAGACATTATATGACAAACCCAGAGCTAATATCATATTCAACAGTGTAAAGCTGAAAGCCTTTCCTCTAAGATCAGGAACAAAACAAAGATGACCATTATCTTTACTTTTATTCAATATAGTATTGAAAATCCTAACAATAGCAATTAGGCGATAAAAGGAAACAAAAGCATAGAAATTAAAAAGAAAGTAAAACTGTCAATATTTGCAGATGACAGGATACTGTATATAAAATGTCCTAAAGATTCTACCTACACACATTATAACTGATAAATGAATTCAATAAAGGCACAGGATACAAAATGATATCCAAAAATCTGCTGCTTTCAATATACTATAGGACCTATCAAAAGAGAAATCAAGGAAACATCCCTCTAAGTCACATCAAAAAGAATAAAATACTTAAAATAAATTTACCCAAGGAAGTGAAGGCCTGTACATTAAAAACTATAAGACACTGATGGAAGAAATTGAAAAAGACACAAATAAATGGAAAATAAATAAATGGGAAGGCATCCCATGCTCATGGATTGGAAAGATTCATATTGTTAAAATGTTCATACTGCCAAAAGCAATCTACAGATTCAGTGCAAGCCCTATCAAAATTCCAATGACATTTTCCACTGACTATAACAAATTATTCTAAAATTTATATGGAGACACAAAAGATTCCAAATAGACAAAACAATCTTGAGAGAGAAGAATAAAGCCAGAGGCATCATACTCCCTGATTTCAAACTCTACTATAAACCTATAATAATCAAAACAGTATGATATCAGCATAAAAACATATATCTTGATCAATTTAACAGAATAGAGAGCCCATAAATAAACCTATACATATATGGTCAAGTAAATTACAACGCAGGAGGCAAGAATATATAATAGGGAATAGATAGTCTCTTCAATGGATGTTGCCAGAAAAACTGGGCAGTTCTATGGAAAAGAATAAAACTAGACTACCATCTTACATGATATTCAAAAATCAACTCAAAATGGATTAAAGACTTGAATGAAGAGCTAAAACCATAAAAACCCTAGAAGAGGGGCTCCTGGATGGATCAGTCAGTAAAGCACGTGACTCTTGATCTCAGGGTAATGAGTGTGAACTCCACATTGGGCTTAGAATTTACTTAAAAAAAAAAAAAAAAAATCCCAGAAGAAAAAATGGGTGGTCAGTTCCTTGACAGTAGTTTTAACATTGTTATTCTGAATCTGACTCCAAAGGCAAGGGTAACAAAAGTGAAAATCAATAACTGGGACTACATCAAACCAAACACTCTGCAGACTGTAGGAAACACTCAAAAACACAAAAAGGCAATCTACTGAATGGGAGAGAAGATATCTGTATATCCAAAAAGGGGTTAATATCCAAAACATAAAAAGAATTCACACAACTCAATAATAAAAAAAAATAATCCAGTGAAAAATGAGCAGAGGATCTGAATGGACATTTTTCCAAAAAAGACACAAAAATGGCCAATAAGCACATGAAAAGATAATAATCATGAGGGAAATGCAAATCAAAACAACAATGAGATATAATCTTAATACCTGTCAGAATGGCTATTATCAAAAATACAAGAAATAACAAGTGTTGGCAAAGATGTGGAGAGAAGGGAGTCATTGTGCACTGTTGTTGGGAATGTAAATTGGTGCAGCCACTATGACAAATAGTATGGTGGTTCCTAAAAAAAAGAAAAAAGAGCTACCATATGATCCAGGAATTCCCGTACTGGGTATCTATCCAAATAAAATAAAAACACCAATTTGAAAAGATATATGAATGCCTATGTTTATTGTTACATTATTTATATTAGCCAAGCTATAGAAACAATCTAATTGCCTATCAATAGATACATGCATAAAAAGGATGTGTTTTACTCACAAGACATAAAAAAAAGAATAAAATCTTGCTATTTGCAACAACATGGATGGATCTTAAGGAGATTATGCTAAGTGAAATAAGTCTGACAGAGAAAAATAATACTGCATGATTTCACTTATTTGCGGAATCTAAAAACAAAACAAACCAAACAAAACCCAGACTTATAGATACAGAGAACAAATTAGTGATTGCCAGAATGGCGGGGGCGGGGTGGGGGGATGGCTGAAGAGGATTAAGAAAAACAAACTTCTAGTTATAAAATAAATAAGTCATGCGGATGTAATGTACAGCATGGGGAATATAGTCAATAACATTGTACTAACTTTGTAAGGCAACAGATGGTAACTAGACTCATGGTGGTCATTTTGCAGTGTACACAGATGTGAAATCACTATGCTGTACCTGAAACTACTATGGTATTATATGTCAATTACATCTTAATTTAAAAATAAATAAATCAGTAAAAATAGAGGTGCTCCCCTCAAGTACTTTACATCCTGGTGGAGGAGACAAAGACAAAACATCACTGATTTCTACGTAATACAATATATGTAAGAAGGCAGGTATTCAGAGTGCTGAAAGAGCAGAAGATGAACATTTAAACCGCCCAGATAATCTTAGAAAGCATTAAGAGCAGAAATGAGCCAAGACTGGAAGAAAAGGAACTATAAATGTTAAAGAAAAATGTGGAGCCGGCACTTCTGTCAAAAGAAACTGTATGAATAAAAGAATAGAACTATGAAATGATATATTATGTGAAGCACTTTGTATGAAGTTTGTGGTGTAAAAGAGCAAGAAATGAAGCAGGATCTATAAAAAGAGGCCAATTCATGGAAGGGCTTATGTATCATGCTTAAGGATTTAGACTTAATCTTTTAGGTGACAGGGAACAACTGAAGAATTTAAGCAGGGAAGTGAATGACATGGACAAATTTTGATTTTAAAATAGATTTCCATATCAAAGAGACTTGCATGAGTAAGCTAGCTCAGTCATTTATTAATGAGAGCTATTGAGAAATGTACTTAAATCTCTGAATTTCACATTTCTCCTTGCTGAGAGACTTAAATGAGATATATAATAAATCAAAAGATATATGAAATCAACAAATGCACATAATTGCAAGCTGCAGTCAGAATTCAGAAGTGTGAAAATGGCAGCTGCACATTCCACAAATGAGGAGATGTGCTACTCTAAGTGTCACAACAGATAATCAAGAGAATGTTCTCAGACTGAAATTTGACTGTAGGATGATAAAGCTACTATAAGAATACTCAATGAGGAATTCCTTGTAGCAATGGTGGAAGACAAAGTCAGGAATACCATGCTTAGTGGAGAGACTGAGAGAGAGAGAGAGAAATTAAACACGATAATAAGGATAACACTGTGATCACAGTTTGGGATATAAAGAAAAAACAGGGAAGATTCTTGTAAGTTCTAGGGCAAATATCTCAGCATTTAAAGAAATAAAAATACAAACAAACATTTCTTTAATGAGGACTGTGGAGCTAAGGTCTTAGGAAATTAATCACTAACTGTAATAATGGCAGAGATCCCTAAGGAAGGTTTTATGTTTGTTTGTTGTTAAAGATTTTATTTATTTACTTGACGGAGAGAGCAAGAGAGCACAAGCAGGCAGAGCAGAAGAGGGAGAGGGAGAAGCAGGCTCCCCACTGAGCAGGGAACCCAATGGGGAACTCACTCCCAGAATCCTGGGATCATGACCTGAGCCACCCAGGCACCCCAAGGAGGGTTTATTTTAAGAACAGAACAAGAACTGGAAGAAGAAGCTGAAGAGAAAAAGAAACTTCCTTCCCCATGCCATAATTTGTTAAATCACTTATTCCACACATATTAGTAATATTCCACACTGACACTACAATGGACTATAATCACACATCATTTTTCTTCTGAAGTGCAAAATTAACTGAAGAAAAATCATCTAATAAGAACATAAAAACAGAGTTATATATGCAATGAAGATAAAAACAACAGATTTAATAACAGCAAAAAATCCTTGGAATTAAAGAATTCTCTCAGAATGTGATATATTATTTGAAATATGATGAATAAGTAGGAAATATGTAAATGCAAGTAGAGAAGCATTTTATAAAGAAGTTGTTACATGGGCTTAATATTGTACAAGGAGAAACAAGATGAGTTGTTCAGCAGGGGATATGGTTAGAATAGAAAAGGTAATTTAAAGAAATATAAAAATATTTAATCACCATCTTTAAAAAAAAATGTAGTTGATAGAGTGATTTGGACTATGAATTTGGAAAAAAATCTCCCAGCATGAGTTGCAAAAAGAAAAAGACAAAGGTCAAAAAGAAAGAAAAGACAAGAAGGAATCAAACCAGAATTTAAAATATATGACTCAGATAGTGAGACTAAAGCAAGGAGAAAAAAAAAAAAAAAAGGAAAAAAAATTAATCAAGAGTTTCTCTTAACTGAAAGAAGACAGGGGTCTTTAATTTCAAATGGCATACAGGAGGTCAAGCAAGATGAGTGTAAACAATTCATTACTGAAAACTATTCCAAAATTTCAAGTAGGAAAAAAATAGATGTGAAAGGATTTGAGATTTTGAAAGCAGGTTCTCTATACTGTAACAATAATTAAATTTCAATCAGACATCTCTCTGGATTTCCAGACCAAGTATAAGAGTTTTTAAAATTCAGAAAGAACATAATTTGACTAAAAGATGTTACCAAACTCTTAATTAAGTCAGAAGATAAATATATTTTCTAAAACATAAAGATCAGAGAATTGAATGTCCATGTATCCATTCTAAGGTTTTTAATATCAGTTTTTAATATCAGTTAAAAGAAAAGCCAGTCTACTTTGACTGAAAACTAATACTTTATTTCACATAACTGCGAAGTCTAGATATTTCTAGATAAAATGGAGGATAAAGATAATACATCAGAAAAAAAATCATTGGAGAAAAAAATTAATTGGAAACAAAGTGGTCATTGCTCCATACTTCATATCCTGTTTGCAAGAACAGTATAAACTTTTTGCCCTGATAGTGGGAAGATTCCTAGATATTTTTCTAGAAAAAATTTCTAGGTGCATTACTCATACCCAATCCCTCCCCTGCTCAACCCCCATCCCCCACCCTGCCTCTTGGTTTTGGCCTCTAAAGGTGTCCCTTATTTAGTGTTATCCATGACCATCTGAGAGGCAATTGGCAAGAATGCCTATTCTGGGTGCTGATTTTCTTCATCATCTCACTTCCTGCAGGGTTGTGTGTATGTATCTTCATTTGTGTGTGAGTAGAGCAAGTGTGAATAGATTGATTGCTAAGTGGAAGCTCAAACACCATCTCTTAATCCCAGACACTGGGAAAGCAACTCTCTTAAAGTCAGATATTGTGTTCAGCCATGTTTCCTGATTCTAGAGCTGGAACCTGGAGTTATCTGTTTCCTAGCAACAATTCTCAGTTATATGTTCACTTCCCTAGCCCTTAATTTAATGACCTCCACTGAGGCATCTGCTTTGGACAATTTGAGACAATGGTTCAGGATGGGGAGGCACAATTAATCTGCACTTCTCCCTGCTATCTGTGCTTATACCATAAAAATAATTGTCTCCTGTGTCTGCCTGGTAGTATATAACAGGAGATTCATGGAAAGGGCCTGTGGGAATCAGGCTTCTCACATAACTCAATCTTATCGCCAATTTTGGTTCTGACTTCCTTAACTCTGCTAACACTAACAAGCTTTTTGTTAAATAATTTAGCTTTTTTATCCAAACAGGGCTCCAGGTTATTATATTCTCAGAGGTTGGCCAGAGGCAAAAGTATGACTTTCCTTCCGATGAGTCAGTTTTTAACACAGATCTCTATCTTTATTATGGGATATTACCAAATCTGTAAGAAGGGGAAAAATTAACAAACCACTCTGACATCCTGAATATCCCCTACCAAATCTCATAATGTAAAATCAGGTTAAATACATGGCTTTCCTGCAAAGTGTAATAAGCTTTTTGTCCATGTGTTTGATAACTAGTACTAAGAACTGTAATTTCCCTTACTTGGGATTATTGTGATTCCCACTGCCTCTCACACTACTTCTTACTAGGCAATTTCAAGTTTGGAATATGATAAATTTCAGCAACAGTTTAGGGTAAGTACTAACAGCTAATAACTAGTCTGAAATATGACAGTGGTAACTTTTTTACCCACCAAACTACATACTTCTTAGACACATTGTTTGTTGTTTTAATTTACTGTGCCTAACTACCATTTACTTCATGGTTGCTTCCTCTTTAATCACAAATTTAACTCAGCCTCCAATTATAGTTTTAGTAAAAGATGTTTTACTTTCTAATATAAATTTGTTACGAATATACAACAATGAACACTTTAGCTTTTCACTTCCATTTGCATTTTAACTTTCTCTAAGATAAAGGGCTGCAAAGACAATTTCCAGAGCAGGAAAATGAGAGAGAGATTGAGAGAGAAAAAAACACATATTTTGTTCCAGATATTTTTGTCCCAGGATAGCCAAAAATAAATCCATTGTTGGAGGAGATTATGCTGAGTGAAATAAGTCAAGCAGAGAGAGTCAATTATCGTATGGTTTCACTTATTTGTGGAGCATAAGGAATAACATGGAGGACATGGGGAGATGGAAAGGAGAAGTGAGTTAGGGGAAATTGGAGGGAGAGATGAAGCATGAGAGACTGTGGTCCCTGAGAAACAAACTGAGGGTTTGGGAGGGGAGGAGGGTAGGGGGGTTGGATAAGCCTGGTGGTGGGTATTATGGAGGGCATGTATTGCATGGAGCACTGGGTGTGGTACATAAACAATGACTCTTGGAACAATGAAAAAATTAAATTAAAAAAATTTTTTAAAAATCCATTGATCAAAACACCCAGAAAATAAACTCTATAGCCTCTTAATGAAACTCTTAATTTAAGTGCAAGAGACTGACATGATAATAGTGTTACTCTGTATTAAGACCCTGCTGAGTTCAGTTCCTTTTCCAAACTTTATGTCCAAATACTGCAGGGGCTGCCTCCCCAGCACCTGCTGGTCCTGCCTCAACTGAAGAGTGAAGACACCTAACTTAAGTCCTCTAAGCTAAAATAGAAGGGTATAAATTACTGAGAACACTGTCAACATTTGACTATCCTAAACCAAGAGATAACTTAGTCTACAAATACAATGCCTATCACTGGAACAAAAAGTATCTCTTTTTTTTTTTTTTTTTAAGATGCTTCTGATGCTATTCAGTCCTATGCTAAGGTCTCCAGATACTGCAGAAGGGTACATTCTTGTAATGGTTTCTAGATTAACTCTTGTAAGTGCTTTCAAATGCTGCAGCTGACATTGAGGTCATTCAAGTTAGGTCTGTCAGAGACTCAAATTTGCCCATTTCCTTTAACCATGCTTCTCTAATTTTTATCTCAGTTTAAAATGACTGGTGTGATTATGGGTTTGAAGTGAGCACATATTCAAATACTGCTTAATCTCTCTCCTTTGTCTGTACCAAAGTTATTTTTATTTTAAAATTTTCAGAACATTTATAATAGAAGAAATTGCAAAATGTTTACAAATAAATAAAGAATGCCATTAAATATCAATACTATACCAGGGAAGCTAAATTAAAATATAAAACCTAAATAATGGGGTGCCTGGGTTGGTTAAGCAGCTACTTTTGCTCAGGTCATGATGCTGGGTCCTGAGATCAAGCCCTACTTGAGCCCTGCTCAGTGGGAAGTCGTCTTCTCCCTCTGCCTCCCCATGCACCCCCCAACTCATACTCTCATGTTCTGCCTCTCACTCACTTTCTCTCTCTCAAATAAACAAAATCTTAGAAAAATAAATAAAACCTAAATACTAACAAAATAGAAAATGTATCAACCTTATGTTTAATATTCAATATATTAAGGGCCATTTAAACTTGGCTTAAATTATTATGAATTCTGAATTATAGACAATCCTCTAGTAACTCATTAGTTACTGACTGACAGCACATATTCTTGGACCACCATAATTACTCAGTAATTATTTATTGAAATGAATTGACCTTGTAACCAAACCTACTTTCTCTATTTGCTAGTTATAAGATATGAATAAAAATTCTCCAGATCTTCTACTAGACCCCTGTTTGTAACAATATAATCTGAGTTTTGGCTATAAAATATAATTACTAAAATTGTGTACCAATTTCAAATCTGACCTATTAAAATCTTCCCATACTGTCATTCTTTCCCCTTCCACGGTGATTCTGAAGCCAAGTGTTGATGATGTTGGAGCAAAACAGGAGAAGGACCCTAGGTCCCTGAATCTACATTTGGAGAAGAATAGGCTTCCAATCAGGACCATCTGCTTTAGACAGCTACATGAGTGAGTCATGTTGTTTTCATCATTTTAAGTCACTAACTATTTTGGATACTTACAGCATATATTGTCACCTTACCTAAGTCAGATCTTATTAAAAGAAAGAAAGAAAGAAAGAAAGAAAGAAAGAAAGAAAGAAAGAAAGAAAGGAAGAAAGAAAGAAGACGAAACAAACCTTGTTCCTTTTAATAGAAGGAATCAGTGATATCACCCTTTAGAAACAAAAAAACACTTCACTAGTCAGCCTTTAGAAGCATATGGCACTCTGTGAGTGTTGAAAGCTCCTATAGCTCTTTTTATTCATCTTTACAAAATCCCTATCCTAAATACTCAAAAGGGTTCTGGGGCTTCTGGGTGGCTCAGTCAGTTAAGCATTTGCCTTCAGCTCAGGTCATGACCCCAAGGTCCTAGAATCAAGCCCCACGTCAGGCTCGCTGCTCAATGGAGAGCCTGTTTCTCTCTTTCACTCGGCTAGTCCACCTGCTTGTACTCTTTCCCTCTCTTTCCCTGTGTCAAATAAGTGAATAAAATCTTTTTTTTTTTTAAAGATTTTATTTATTTGACAGAGAGAAATCACAAGTAGGCAGAGAGGCAGGCAGAGAGAGAGAGGAGGAAGCAGGCTCCCTGCTGAGCAGAAAGCCCGATGTGGGGCTTGAACCCAGGACCTGGGATCATGACCTGAGCCGATGGCAGCGGCTTAACCCACTGAGCCACCCAGGCGCCCCTAAGTGAATAAACTCTTAAAAAAAAAAAAAAAAAAATCCCTAAAAGGGTTCTTTTGGGTCTGGGGTATATATTAGTTTCCCATGGCTACTATAACAGTACCGGAAACTGGGTAGCTTAAAACAAGACATTATTCTCTCATAGATCTGAAGGCTAGAGATCCAGATAGCAGTCTCAGCACCCCCTTAAATCTCAAGAATCCTTCCTGCCTCTTCTAGCTTCTGGTGGCTGATGGCAATCCTTGGTTTTCTGTGATTCTATGTCCAAACGTCCTCTTCTTATAAGAACAATAGTCATATTGGACTCAGGGCTTATCCTAAATCATCGCAATCTCATCTAACTTGATCACGTTTGCAAAAACCTTATTTCCAAAGAAGGCTACTTTCTAAGGTTCCTAATGGACATGAACTCTGAAGCAACACCATCAACCCAATATAGTGTGGGAGGGAATAAGAAATAGATTAGAGGGAGAGAGAGGTCCACTGTAGTGTAAGTATGTGCATAACAGTCAGAGTAAATTTCCCAATATAAATAGTATCATCAAAGCTATTTCTTAAAATTTACAAATGTAAATGAAAGGTACACATTGAAACAGAGAGAGCACCAAGAGTGGCCTGTACTACAGCTGACAATTACTTTATCATATTACATTTTTTGAAAAATTTTTCAGGGTCAAGATTGTAGTTCTCAACAAATTGGTTTTGAGTCTGACTTTTAAATTATTATTCATATCAGACTGGATTTTTGGAACCTAATCTTATATTTATTAACTCACAATATACTACCATTCCATTAGTTTATACTTTCATAAAATTATATAATAACATCATTTATAAGTTCAAAATAAAAAATAAATGACCAAAAATACACAATGCCATGCAAAATTTCATTTCAAGATGACTAAGCATAAAATTTAGAGTTGCTTATTAAACTTGAAAATGAGAGATCAAAATACATGCACATGTCACTTTCTCATTTTCCTAATATCCCCTTTCTGCTGTTCAATGAATAAATATGTACATCCTCCCTTTCGTCAATCTTATTCCAAGAATTGACATGTTTTTGAATGAACTAAAATTTAAAAAAAATGAAATCTGCCTGTGTCAAAAAAAGATACTATAAAAAAAGGATATTATAGATAATACTATGTCAGTATACACTATGCCCCACATGTTGGGCTAAGCACCTGGGATATAATATAATAAATTGTCCAGATATACTTGAAGGCTTCCTCTCTTCTTTTTTTTTTTTTTTTAAAGATTTTATTTATTTATTTGACAGACAGAGATCACAAGTAGGCAGAGAGAGAGGAGGAAGCAGGCTCCCCGCTGAGCAGAGAGCCCAATGTGGGGCTCGATCCCAGGACCCTGGAATCATGACCTGAGCCGAAGGCAGAGGCTTTAACCCACTGAGCCACCCAGGCACCCCGGCTTCCTCTCTTCTTCCATGACTTGCCGCACCCTATATACAGATGGGCCTTTGATTATACCTAAAACTTTCAACAAGTAGAGCATGTTAGCTTTCCCAAGATACACATTTAAACGAGAATTTTACCCTAACATGCAAAGTGAAAGTCTTGAGCTTGCTTCATTTTCTACTTCAATTTTATGATCCTTGATTAGCTTTTTCAGATAGTTATAATAGTAAATTGGATATAATTGAGTGTTTTGAAACCTAGGCCAGCATTAAAATGAAGACTAAATTATTCTGATTCTTTTTTCCTAAAAATATGTAAGTTAAACTCTCAAATTTGAGAGGGATCCTAATTCTATTTCTGATTTGTACAGATGGGTTTGCATGAATTATTGTCTGTAACAATTTTTCTTAACTTGTCAGAAGCTAATCACAATTTAAAAAGGGATTGTCAATTGAAACCAAATCCAGACTCAGGTAAGGAGAAAAGGCTATTGCAATAAGGGGGAAGCAGACTATGACAGTAGAGAAAAACACTCTGAACTTAAAACATCTATAAACCTCTCAAAGGTCAGGCAGGAATGAATTTTATTTATAGGAATGAGTAAACAAGGCTAGAAAAAACCCTTGTGTGAAAGTGGGATAAACAGGTAGTGTGTTCAGGAATGTTTTTCTGTGAGGTGAGCTGATTCTCAGGAGGGACTCATAAAAGAGGGACCAAAGTTCAGCGGCCAAGCAAAAACTTACTAAATGTGGGTCAAGTCAGATAGCATAGTTTAACTATTCATTTATGAGCCAAAGAATAGGAGTTTGGAGGGTCTATGTCTAGCCTTATCAATACATAAGCAAAAAGGCTATCCATGAATCTTTTATCTAAGTTACATGCTGGTAATTATTTGCAGTAGGGCATTTCCCAGAACACAAAGTGGGGAGGGGAAGAGGAAGGGTGTTTACAGAAGCACAAGGCTCAGGTAAAATTCAACATTCTCAGAGGTAGTTAGGCCATATACTCTTAACCATTATTCACTGGATGCGTGAACTAAGTCATATATTTCAGAAGGTATACTGCATTCCATGTAACTGAAGCACAGGTAATTATTAAATAACATACGATTAAAAAATGGAAAACTTTATTAGTTTACTTTTTCTTCTACAAGTTACAAACACAGAAACACAAGCATCTTGTCCATAAAATCAGCGTGTAAATCAGGCAGTTAGGCATAATGCCTTCCTTAAGAAATAATACTCTTAATAGGAAATCTATTAAGTAAAAAGTCTTTCTTCTACCTTAAATTTTAGATTCTTTGTCAGTTGGTTAGAAATAATTTTATATGCTCTGTGATTAAAACTACTTCCCAAAAAGCACATGAATTATAGCACATAAATGAGTTGCAATTTAATAGTCCTATTTAATCTTTTGAATCTCATATTACTTTTTCCATGAACATGATTTGCTGAAAAGGAGTCACTTATATCTTATAGGAAGGTTATATTTAATACACATTAACAAGTGTTTAGTATGTACTTTTTCTCCATGTTAAGAGGAAGAAATGTTATATTTTTTCTACAGTCTTAATATGAGTCATATAACAGTTATCTTAATGAGCAATTCATTAGAAATTGCACAAATTTTAATATATAACTTAACCATTGAAAAAAGAGATGGCAATTAAAGCTAAAGAGGAGTTAAATCAGATTAAACTGGGGGCCAAGGAAGTACACAAAAGTAAGTTGAAGAGTGGTGATTTCGCTACTTACTACTCAGCCTTAGGAAAAATTCATGAAATGGGTATTTCATGATTATGATGTTTTTTTCTATGTACTCAGAGTTGTAAAAAGCATATGAGAAGCTATTTTCCTTAGATACAAGATTAACTAGACCAACAATAAAAAAGATGCTTACTTCCTTATACTCTTGCATGTATAATAAATGCTCACTGGAGATTTAATAGCAGTAAGAGTGAGAGAGGTGTTTTGCCAAATAGGGTTTGAGAAAGCTTGTGGGAATAAATCTACCTGTGTCATGGCTAAAAGAAAAGCCTCTACAAATTCTTCACCCTCTGGACATCTGGACCAACCAATGAAGAACTGTTGCAGTAACTATTTTCCCAAATGCACAGTATGTGGGAAGGAAAAAAAGTATTACAAATACAAGAGTCAACACTTTAAATAAAGATCACAAATAAAACAGCTGGAGGGGGGAGTAAAAAGAGTAATTAGAACTGCATTGTCCATCTGGAAAAAGCCTACTATCCTTCTGGTCATAACTCAAGGCTCTCTGAAGTCTTCCCTAATGTCCCTTGCACTCCTTGTTTCTCCCTTGCATGTGGGTTTAATTTATATAGTGTTTACTAGTTCTCCTGTATCTAAGAGATGAAAAAGAATGGATGTAATGAAATAAGTAACTAAAAGCAAGATATGTAGAATATATTTTTTGAACATGGCAAATAAAACTAAATCTTGCCATATCATCGTGCTCTTATATTATTTAATAAATGGAGTTAATATTTGGTCTATGTTTCTTGCATAAATCCTTTTTTTTTTGCATAACTATGATAACATTCTAACCAAGTAATCTGTATATTATTTTACATGGTATACACACCTGAAACTTAAGGCAACTGCTGCTATTCCTTTTTTCTTTGTGGTGTGCAGAAATGGTTAAACATTATGCTTCTGAAAAAAAAAATTTTTAAAACTGAGCATTTCATGCAAAAGGGGAAAAAAATATGAAAGCCCATATATCCTGAGCCAAAAGTAAACTATACCAGGTTTTGTGATATCTCTGTGCCATATCTCGGCATATGCCCTTTCAGGCCTACAATATAAGAAATTAAGAAGCTTAATGATTTCAACCAGCTCACAAATAAAAGAGTTACTTCAGCAACTGCTTATATTTTCTACATTCCTTTTGGAATGCCTGACTTAATTTAATATAGGGGATTCCCTGATTAAGGTCAACCTGTAATAATAACCTCAGCTTTGGAAAGCCTGACATGGTTTACTGAACATACATAAGATCTTGAATCTGTGTAGATTTCTAAACACGAAGTTGTGAATAAAATTTTTCATTAATTATATAAAACAATTACTACCAGTAAAATGGGAAAAGAAGATTAAAACCCTAAATTTTAGGATCAAGTAAAAACAGAAATCAGGAACCACACATTCTCCTTGGGATCCCTGTGAAACAACTTTAGGCACATCTGTAATTGCAGTTCCTAGTTCATTTTGAGAAAAAAATATATTATTTTAACAATCTTGACCTTGGGATGACATGCTACTTGGTTGCTTTTCAGAAATCTGCAGCAAAACAATAGAGCATGACTGTTCATTGGTGTTTTATCTACCCATTTTTACTTTACTTGATTTTTTAAAGATTTATTTATTTTAAATGATTAAGTGTGTGTGAGTGAGTGTGGGGAGGGGCAAGGGGTGAGGGAGAGAGAGAATCTCAAGCAGATTCCCCACTGAGCACAGAGTCTGACAACGTGAGGCTCAATCCCACGACCCATGAGCTCGTGAGTTGAGTGGAAATCACAAGCCAGACACTAAACTGACTGAGCCACCCAGGTGCCCCTATCCGTATATACTTTAAGTACAGAAAACAAATGTGCAGAGTGTGTATTTATACATACTAAAAATACATATGACATAGGAGTGAAATAATGGTATTTTACTTCCAGAGTTTTAAATTGTAAGAAAGATAAACATTTAGACAAAGATTTTCTTCAGTTTTGGAGCACTGATTATGCTTTTAAAACTTATTTTTTGTATTATCTGACCATCATTTGAAAGTATAAAGATATGCTAAAGAGCAATGAAATTTTCTATTAAGAATTCAAATGTTGCAGCACTTGGGTGGCTCAGTCGATTAAGCATCAGACTCTTGGTTTGGGTTAAGATCATGATCTCAAGGTCATAGGATCAAGTCCCTGCATGGGCTCCAACCTCAGAGAGGAATCAGTTTGCCCCTCTCTCTCCGCTCCTCACCCACTTTCACTCTCTCTTGGGTGTGCACACTCTCTCTCCCTCTAAAATAAATAAATAAATCTTTTTAAAAATTTCAAATGTTTTATTTGTGTTACAAAATCAAGTACCACTTTGAAAATGCAAGATGTTTTCCTGTAAAAATGCTTATGTCTATACATAACTAGAAAAAAAATATTGCCAAGAAAGTTTGTGTTTTTATATTTTTGGTATAAATTTAGATCTATCTGTAGCAACTGTATTTATTCTGCAATATAGACATGAGTTTGTATTTGAATAATCATTGCCTTAAAACACTTTACAGATTAAAATTTCTGTAACTTTTGTTACAACATTAGTCTGTGAAGTTGAAAGAGTTTCCCAGAAGACCAGATGTGTATTTAGGGTTTTATATCCACATAATTTGTATAAAATTTGGCTTAAAATATGTTTTTTTCGTCTCCTTCTGAGGGAAAAAGCTTAAACATAATGCCCTCCACAAAAACAATCTACTAAAACACTGTGGAGTTGCTTTGGAATTTTAATAATCTTTTGGAGCAGCCAGACTTATTTAGCAATCTCTAACAGGAAGGTGCTTTCATTAATTATTTTAATTTGTCATATCCCATTCTTTGAATAGAAAGGTGGATATGGATAATCAGTAGGAAGGAAAGAATAATTAGGGTGGTAGAATATTCCCTCCTCAAAACCTGAGGTTTAAGAAATAAACCTTTGGGGGCGCCTGGGTGCTTCAGTGGGTTAAGGCCTCTGCCTTCAGCTCAGGTCATGATCCCAGGGTCCTGGGATCGAGCCCCACATCGGGCTCTCTGCACAGCAGGGAGCCTGCTTCCCTTCCTCTCTCTCTCTGCCTGCCTCTCTGCCTACTTGTGATCTCTCTGTCAAATAAATAAATAAAATCTTTAAAAAAAAAAAAAGAAATAAACCTTTGCTGGGTAGACAAAGATTTATCAGAAAGGTCATAAAAAAGCACCAAGAGAAAAAAATTAAAAACTGAACTTTGTCAAAATTACAATTTTCAGTTAATTAAAGAATACCATTAAGAAATAAAGGGGCAGGGGTGCCTGGGTGGCTCAGGAGGTTGTGTGTCCAACTCTTGGTTTCAGCTCAGGTCATGATCTCAGGGTCAAGAGATCAAGCCCTGTGTCTGGCTCTGTGCGCAGCCAGGAGTCTGATTGAGATTTTGACTCTCCCTCTTCCTCTGTTCCTCTCCCCGCTTGATCATGTACATATTCTTTCTCTCTCTCTCTAAAATGAACAAATAAATCCTAAAAAAAAAAGAGAGAGAGATAGAAAGAAAGAAGAGAAAAAGAAAAGAAAATGAAGAGACAAGCCACAGTAAGGGAAAAAACAAACAAACAAACAATTTGCCTTATACATATCTGAATATATATCCACTCTTAAAGTCTTTTATCTTAAAGATCAACTATGAAAATGAAAGCAAAAAATACAATAAATATGGGCAAAAATTTGTACTAAAGCTTCATAAAATCAATGAATGACTAATAAACACATGAAAAAGCTCTCAACATCTTTGAGCATCAGAATAATGCAAACTGAAATTACAATGAGCTAGAATGCGTAAAGTTAAAAAGTGTACCAGAATGTTGGTAAAGTTGTTGAGCAACTGGAACTCTCACACACTGCTGGTAAGAATATTCTCCAAATATTTTGGAAAATTGTTTGTCATTTCTTAACAGTATAACAAAATAATATACTGTTACTACATAAAAACATGGCGTGTATACTCTGTGTGTGTGTGTGTGTGTGTGTGTGTGTGTGTTTACACCTTATGGGCCAGAAAAGTCACTCTTAGACTATGTATCCAAGAACACTGAAAATATAGTTCTCAAAATCATTCATATGAGGATTTTTAGACCACACTAATTCATAATAGCCAAAAACTTGAAACACCCTTAACTTTCCTTAACAAAGAAATGGATAACAACTTGTATATTCAAACAATGCGTTACTACTCAGCTATAAAAAAATATAAACTACTGGTACTCAAAACAACATAGATAAAGCTTTAAAAAAATATTAACCTAAGGGGGGTATCTGGGTGTCTCAGTTGGTTAAGTGTCAGACTCTTAATTTCAGCTCAGGTCATGATCTCAGGGTAGTGATGTTCAGCCCCGCATCAGGCTCCATGTTCAATGGGGGGTCGGAGACTGCCTCAGATTCTCTTCCTGTCCTTCTGCCCCTCCCCCTGCTATGTGTTCTCTCCCTCTCAAATAAATAAATCTTAAAAAAAAAAGATGATACATATAATATATGATGTTTTCATTTAACTTACCTAAGTTATCCATTTGTTATTATAAAAGTAACAAGTAACCATAGTGAAACAGATTTTTTTGAAGTAAATAGTATATAATGAAGTAAATTAACCTCTCTTCCGCCCACAAAGCTAATTCCATTCTTCTCTTTATCACTGACTACTAATGCTAAATAGAAAATACTAAAGATTTTATTTTTACTAGAAAACTGAAGTATGTCACAATTGAATTTCTGAGTACTTACATGCCTGTATTTTTTTTTCTATTCCTACATTTAAGTCTGGATTTAAAATTATTTCCCATGTGCATTAGAAGGAACAGATTCATTGTTCTCTAGAATATACATTATTGCTGGTTAGAAGGATGATAACAATTTGCCCCTTGCTTACTAAAAGTAACCATATCATTTCCCTCTTTTGAGGGAATACTTTCTCCTTTTAATTGAAAATTAAAACTGCAGCAAAAGTGATTAGGTTTGTTTCTTATTTATTTTGTACTTCCTGGATACTTTCATTCTGAAGATTCCAGGTGCTCAGCTCCGGGAAAATTTAGCCTATTAGTTCCTTATTTACCTACTCTATTCTTTCTGGCACTTTCATGAGATGGAGCTGGAAATTCAGTAAGTATTCTCTTTGAGTTTTGTATTTTCTTTTATGTATATATCCTTTAATAATAAAAATAGCTATAAAAGAATTTATGCTTATTGAGTATTTACTAAATGCCAGGCACCTTAAATTCCTTTGATGAATTATTTCATTTAATCCAACTAGCCATCTTTTAAGGTAAATATTATATTTGATCCCATTTCAGCAGATCAGAAACCAGAATATACTTAAGGTCAAGCTAGTTATCTAAGGCCACACAATTCAAAAAATTATAGTGACTGAAAGGTGAAATAGATTGATTGTATGCCTAATTACTACTCTTCTTTCCTCTTCATATAAATGTACATATTCCCCAAACTGTATTTTCTAATTACCAAACTTAGTCATTACCCCATCTATTCTTAAGCAGAATTTCTATTAAAATACATTGCTCTATTTTTCTTTATTGACACATAATTTATATAAAGTAAAATGTAAAGATCTTTAGTGTACGATTTGATAAGATATGATAAATGTGTATACCTATGTAGCCAACAGCCCCTTCAAAATATAGAACATTTCTATCACCCCAAAGATTTCTGTCATGCCTCTTTCCAGTCAACACCACCATCACCACCACAACCCCTCACCCACCAAAGGCAACAATTGTTCTAATTTCTCTCACCATAGATTACTTTGTCTGGTCTTAATCTTTATATAAATAGTCATATGCTGCACACTCTTTCTCTGTCTGGCTTCCTTCAATCAAATCTACTTCTGTGAGATTTTTTTCCTTGGCTTCATGTATCAACAATTCATTTCTTTTTATTATTATGTAGTATTCACTTGTACAAATAGAAAATTTGTTTTTATGCTCTTGTTGTGAGAACTCTGTTTTTGCCCATTATGAATAACATTGCTAGGAAATTCTTGAACAATTCCTTTGTAGATCTATGCCTTCCTTTCTCTTTGGTGAATACCTTGGAGTAGAATTTCTGGGTCATGTTGTAGGTAAAAAAATTACAATATAAGAAACTGCCAAATTTCCAATTTCTTCTCCCCCCCCCTTTTTTTAACAAGTGTAATATTTTCTAGTATCTGTCTAAAGATCCTTTACATGTGACCAGTAGATCAGAGCCAGATAAAACTACAGCCTTGGATAACAAAGTTAACTTCAGTATTATCCTGGTAAATGTTTAGCAACTTTTCTGGGACTAGTTGGTATAAATAATCCCATCATAGCCAATTTCAAGCTACCAACACAACATCAACCAACTCCCAAAATTCCTAAAAATTTCCCAACCAGTTCTCCCAATAGAAGTTAACTTCAGTCCCCACTTGTACCTATCAGGTTATCTTAGGCAACAGGAAAAATAAAGCTAGGTGACTCACTATGTAGCCTCACCCCTTCTCAAATCTGTCTGTGGGTATGGAATAGATAAATAATAATGCTTATTTAGTGCTAACTACTATGGCAAGTAACAGGCTAAATGCTTCCGACCCACTAACTCTGTAAGTCATTTAACACCTACAACAAAGCTAAGGACACTTTCATTGATGAAGAAACCGAGGCATGGTTAAATGAAATGCTTTCCTTAAGTCCTACACCTAATAACTCATAGAGCCATAGAGCTAGCATTTCAACCCAGGCACACTAGCTGACCTTTGTTTTAATACAGCGTTGCCATTCTTCTAGAGACAACACAAGATTTTGTTTTGTCATTGAACTGCTTGTTCACTGAAACCCTGATTAACTGATATTTGATAGATGCCTGATAATGTAAATTATTTAATTACATTTTATACGGGCTTTACAAATCCGCCTAATATTTTATTAGTGAAAAAACTCAAGACATTATAATTATATACAAAGACAAATCTGAAATCTAGAATCAAGCAATCATGGGAAAAGAATGCCTTTATATTGCATTCAAAACCAGTTCAAGTTAAATTACCATTATCTTAAGTCAGTTCTAAAAATGCTCTGGAAAACTGGGTAAAAGATGTATTTGTTTATTCATAAGATTCTACATATATAACAAATTGTTTCTGCTTTGAATTATATATATGTGTGTGTGTGCATATATATATATATATATATATATATATATATATATATATATAATTTTATATATCTATAAAGCAACTTCACTATAGAATAAAAACTATGTCTCAGGTTTACCAAAGTTCAGCCCGTGGAAAAAAACCGAAACGTCAGTGTCCTCAGCAAAAACTGATCCCTGAATGTCAAAGCCCCAAGCAAGACTGACTTAAGCACACTAGATAAAGCGGCAGGGGAGCCGTTAGTCTTGTCAAAAGCCTGTCCGCCCCCAAGGTACTCTTGGTTAGGAGATACTAACCTTCGGACCTGTCTTGCTTTGAGCCAGGCGTCTTAGAAGTTTCCAGGCGGTCTGGGGCAGGCGAGGCTTCAAGAGGGACCGGAAGAAAGGATTTTAAAAGAGGTCTTAGGGCCTACGGTGGCCAAAGAGGGACACGCAGAGACGACTGCTGCAAGGCGAAGCGACTCACGCGGCCCATAGGCGGGCCTCAGAGGTTGTGGCTGCCGAAACGGTCCCTGGCCACAGCAGACAGGCCGCGAAGGACTGCGGCTCCGGAGCTTTTGAAGGTCATTCCGGCTTGCAAGCCCATGACGTGCAGCTTTCTGGAGGAGAAGGACCTCAAAGCCATCTATAAAAGATACGTCTATAAAAGATAAGCCTCTACTGCTGCGCCATGGAGCACGTGGACGATGAACTCGTCCTGCGGGATCTGATGCACCGAGGTGTGAAGCTGCTGGACTCATACTTCCGCAGCGCGTGCGAGATGGACTTTGGCTTTAACCTTAAGAAGGCCTTCTTCCTCGGTATGAGATTTCGATGGGGGGATGAAATCCAGGACAGCTTCCGAGAGCGTGTGCTGAAGGCTGGGAGGCAGGCTGACCAGCTGCAGGCGGAGGAGGAGCGCTCTTTCTGGAGGTGGCTGGTGTAGCCGCCGCCCCGGCCTTTGGAGACCTGGGGAGCTGGAGGAGAGGCGGGATGTGAGCGGCTGCTTCTCTTACATGTTCCTCAGAGGACCTGGCTGCCCCTGATCTGCTGCCTTACCTTCTCTCGCTCTAAGCTTTGGGCTCGTGACCCTCAAACATTACCTCCCTCCACTGCCTGCTTCTGTTTCCCCCTTTCCCACTCAAGATTTTAGGAGCAAGGAGGCAAGAAATTATGGCCCAAACAGCTGCTGTTTGGTTTTCATTTCCTGCCTTTGCAGAACTAGTGTCATTCCAAACTTCCTCCCCTCCCTGAAAGCTGCAAATATATAAGTATGTCAGGTTGAAGGAAAAGGTCTGGGGGCTTTCTCCCTGCACCAGATCTTATTTCCACCTCTCCATCACCCAGTAGCTCGGGCGTCATCTTACTGTGTAGTAAGAGGGAATTCCCTTTGCCACATCTGCCTCTCCCACTTAACTTTTTGGCCACAGTGGGGCCTCTGTGTAGTGCCAGAGGCAGAACAATATGGTTACAATTTTTCTAATCTTGCTACTTTGTGGGGGTTTGGGGAGACCAGGCCGGTGTCCCTCTTTCACTGCACGTTCTTGGTGAGGCGGGAGCTTTGGGGATGGAGTGGGAGAGTGTCTGACTTTGTTTCCTTCCCTCTGAAATAAAAATGGTGGGGGGCAGGGATAAAAAGTTACTCTGTAAAGACTATCAAGTGGGAGTGCCATCAGGATTTCTCTGAATTCTTCTTAATAATCTAGATCTCCTAAAGCTGAAATCTGAGATACTTTGTTTATCATTGTACAGATGAAAGTGAATTTGGACTATGCAAACTTGTGCCTCTGTATTAAGTATTGCTTCACCATTTTACCCTCACTTTTCTACCTTCTTATACTTTCAGTAGAAGTCTCCAAATATTTTCTGAAGTCTGAGCCTTGCATTTCTTACATGCAAAAACAGTACTTTTCTTTTTTTAATTTTTTTTAAGATTTTATTTATTTATTTGATAGACAGAGATCACAAGTAGGCAGAGAGGCAGGCATCGAGAGAGGAAGAAGCAAGCTCCCTGCTGAGCAGAAAGCCGGATGTGGGGCTCGATCCCAGAACCCTGGGACCATGACCTGAGCCAAAGGCAGAGGCTTTAACCCACTGAGCCACCCAGGTGCCCCTACTTTTCTTATTTTAAAGTCTAACTCCTGTCACAATGTCAGCACATTGTAAGAAGTACAATATTAATTTTTTTTTTAATATTGGAGGAGGCTTTCTTCCTCTCATTTAGAAGAAATGTGCCCTTCCTATCCAAAACTGGATTTACTGTATATCTAGTCTTTTTATTTGCTTTATTTTTTACTTTGTTAGGAGTTATAATGTGGTTGTGGATGAATAAAATATGCAGTTTGATTGATTAGGATTTTAATCCTGGCTCTTCCAGTTCTCATCTAACTTTAAACAAATTATTTAAATGCTTTTAAATTCACATTCCTCTATATAAAATGGGATACTGATACCCATTTCATAAGCTTGGTTTTGTGTTGTAACGTATACTTAAAATGATCAACACAATGCCAGGAACACAATATAAGTAACATGTAAGTTACATAACTAACATAAATTACACAAGTAACATGATTTATTAATTTTTACCTTCCAGTTTGTTCTCCAAAATAAATTATTTAAATTATAGCTTATAATAAGTTATATCCTCAGTGTTCTCATAACGATAGTGCAGATATTTACTTAGCTCTTATTTTATTTATGTAGTGTGGCCTCCGAGTTCAGGACATAAATTGATTAATCAAAAAACTACTTTAAGCTAGAACATAGTGAACATTCAGTGCCATATAGCCAGTTTCCTCATTTTTCCTCAATTTAAACTTCTTCTTAACTATAGTTACATTTTTGCAACCATGCCCAAACCTCATAATCTCCCATTTCCACCTCTAGCTTTTCTATTCTTCTGAACCCCCTTGATATTTTTTAAGCAGTGTCTCTCTACTCTATACACATTCCTACTTCTATCCAGGGCTTTGTGGTTATTTTTGAAGTAGTGCAATAAATTTCTACCTGGCATACCTGCTTCTAACTCATTGTCTCCTAATACATTGTCCACACTAAGGGCAAGTAATTTTTTTTTAAGATTTTATTTATTTATTTGACACAGAGAGATCACAAGTAGGCAGAGAGGCAGGCAGAGAGAGAGAGAGGAGGAGGAAACAGGCTCCCCGCCGAGCAGAGAGCACAATGCGGGGCTCAATCCCAGGACCCCAAGATCATGACCTGAACAAAAGGCAGAGGCTTTAACCCACTGAGCCACCCAGGTGCCCCGCAAGTAATGTTTTTAAACTAATCAACCAAAAGTAAAATTTCTGTGCTGAAATTTTTTTTTCTAATTTCGTTTATGAAACTCCAAACATCTCCACATGAAACAGAAACTCTTTTCCAATCTAAAATCTGTCTTTCTCTGTTGACCATGCTGTTGACTACCACTGCTGTACTCCAGGGAGGGGCTCTGGGTACCATGGTCTCCCAGGCTCCCTGCATTCATGTGTGCCCGTACAGTGCACAGGACCCTGCTTCTCTGTTTCTCTCTTGCTGACGTCTAGTAGGACTCCATAACTCAGCCCAGATGTTACTTCTCTAATGCTTCTCCCACAATGGTCCTGATCTCCTGTGTACCTTCACCTCTTCTGACAGTGGTATGTGTTGATCTGCTTACAATTTCTGCCCCCTAGATAGACTATAACTCCAAACTAGCATATTGTCTGGCACATACTAACACCAAAACTAATCCCTTGCCTCCTCTTCCTACCACTACAATCATGACTACTGATAGAATTTATAGGTAAAATATGCTGAGAGGTTACTATGTGCCAGACATTGTTCTAACATATTTTCCTCCATGTATACCTCACTGCAAAGGCTATGCCAGGTACTATAAATGTCCCCATTTGACATATCAGGAAAGGGAGACATGGAGACAAAAACAGTTGAAGTCATCTGCTCATGGTCACACAGCTACTACATAGCAGACCTGAAAGTCAAGTTGGGACAGTCTGGTTTCAGAGCTTCAGAACTCAGCCTCTTAACCACTATAAATTACTGCTCATAACTGCACCATTAACTTCTCTGAATAAATGCTTTTCTAAATTGTAAATGTAGTTGAAATAATCTATATCTTTGAGACCACATTTTAGTTATATGAAGTATTATATCGTTTTAAGTTAAATTAGTTCCATAATAAATTAGATATAGGTTAAAAAAATGTCAAATAGAAGTTTGAACAATGATACAGTGAATGCTTTTGATGAAGACAACTGAAGTGTATGGTTTTCATCTCCAAATACTAGCCCTAATACTTCAGAAAACTAAATTAGTGATAAGAAAATGTACTACACTATAAGGGTAAAATAGGAAATTAATAGTGCTTATCCTAGGAGAATTGGGTGGGAAAAGCCTCACAGAGGAGCTCATAGTTAGCCTGGGGATATGTAATGAAGCTACAAGAGAGAGAAGGCAAAGGACCCAATTCAAGTGGACTAAAGCACATGAATAGAAAAATGGAGCCATGAAAACAGGAAAGAAACTTGGTATGTTGAAAACACTAAAGGTGTCAAAAGGAGTGATAGATAGTCCTAGGAAAGTAGAAGAAGACAGTTTTGGGGATAAATTATGAAGAGTATTCCTAAGGACTCTCCTAAGGAGGCTACCCTATATTTTGCCAGGAAATAAAAGCCAAAGGGTTTTCAAGCAATCTTTCTTTTCTTTCTTTTTTTTTTTTTCAAAATAACTAGTTTACTATAAAAGCACAGATATTTCTAAAATGAAAATAAATGAATCTGATATAATCATTTTTAACACCTAGCATATAAGTATAGTAGGTATGAATCAGAGTCCAAAATCTCTAGTATGTTAAGAAACGTAACTTTATTTTCCAATAAGCCAAAATGACTTCTCTTATTATGCTCCATTCTACCAGAATGACAGGAATTTAATTACAGTCATTTGGATTTTAAACCCTTCTCGGAATCATGACCAGTCTCTAAAATTTTAGAAGATAATTAAAGGGAGGGGCATTTTGATCCTCTACCACTACTTTATAAAGACCTTCTCAGTCTCCAGTCAAGCCTGGAACCCTTGTACCATATCCTTTTATCTTCCTGAATTTCTACCTTTGGTCTTTACTAAGATTATAATTTAAAATATAATTATGTAAATGTGCAGTATCTTCACTATCCCTATGGAATATAAACTCCCTGAAGTCTGGAGCAGAATCTTTCTGTCCATCACTCTGCTCTTATACTTAGTGCCAGTCATGGAGAGTTTTAATTGTTGCATATATTTTAAAAGAATTAATAGATGAATTAAATAATACCCCAGTGGTCAAACCTTAAGCAAATTCCAGATCAGTGGGAGATTATTTCAGGACAGAAATATGTAATTACCATCTACTGACTTTGCATTTCAAAAAAATTTGTTTGACCCATTTATTTGGTGAGATTTTATTGAAAAGGTAGCTTTTCTTAGAAACCGTGACTTATGCATAAATGACCAAAGTGAGAAATAACCTGAAGAAAAGTTATTGTCAGTCTCATTTGTATACCTGTACAAATAAATGAAGACAATCCAAGTGAGATTAAACAGAAGGTATTAATTCAGAGTTTGATGTAGCAAAGGACTCAGCCACTGTCACTTGGCAATGAGAAACTTCTTAGTAGAAAAAGAGATGACATCAGGTATGTTCTTATCAGATGTTGTTGACGAGGGGAAGCTAGAGGCAGGCTAATGAGAAGTTAGGCATCCGATGTGATTGGTGAGGAGCACAGTTGGCTTTCTTTGATTAGTCCTGAATTGGAATCATAGGGCAAAGATAGGGAAGCTGGCAGTCACTGACCAAGTTCTGACTGTTTTGGGCTATTTGCTTGCAAGGTTGTGATTTACTTCCCGACTGGTTACTCTAGAGGTTGTGGGTCAGAGTTCTATTTTCATTTTACTGCCTGGCCCTTGTGCATTTGTATATTCAGTCTCTCATTGCTTATTTTTTTAAGGCAGGGTTAGCTGATAATGGCATTCTAGTCACACTTCGTATTTTTTATATTTAGTCATGCACACATTTCTTTCTTTTTTAAGAGTTGATTTTTTTTTTAGAGAGAGAGAGAGAACGTGCACACAGTCATGGCATGGCAGGAGGGGCAGAGGGGCAAGGAGAAGGAGAGAATCTCAAGTAAACTCCCTGCTCAGTGAAGCCTGGTCCAGGGCTCAATTTCAGAACCCTGAGATAATCACCTGAGCCAAAACCAAGTTCAATGCTTACCTGACTGAGCCACCCAGGCACCCTGTAGTCATCTACCCATTTCAAAAACATTTATTAAGCACCTGTTGGGTGCCTGGGTGGCTCAGTTGGTTGAGCGACTGCCTTCAGCTCGGGTCATGATCCCGGAATCCTGGGATCGAGCCCCACATCAGCCTCCCAGCTCCACTGGGAGTCTGCTTCTCCCTCTGACCTTCTCCTCTCTCATGCTCTCTCTCA
Source organism: Lutra lutra (assembly GCF_902655055.1). NCBI lineage: Eukaryota > Metazoa > Chordata > Mammalia > Carnivora > Mustelidae > Lutra > Lutra lutra. The sequence continues at coordinate 163,587,660 of NC_062280.1, forward strand.
CTGTCTCTCTCTCAAATAAATAAATAAAATCTCAAAAAAAAAAAAAAGCACCTATTTACTTTCAGTAACACTGCTAGAGAGTGAGGATATGGTGGTGAGCAATTCAGGCACCATAATACCATGCTTGCTTTCAGAGTCCTTACTAATCCGTGACACTGGTTCAGACCAGCTTTGAAAGCATACTAGCTACTGTATTTAAAAATTTATGTTTTGTGCAAAACTGTTACATCAACTGAGTTGGTTTCCATTGCAGGTAATTGAAAAACTCTTGTCAATAATGAAGATAACTGATAAGCTTATGTAACTGTAACAGTCCTGAATCATTGCAGGTTTCAAGCACGTTTTGACCAGGGCTGTGCTCCTGCTTTTCTGTACTTTTTTTTTTTTTTTAATTTTACTCTCCTACATCTGTCAGTTTCACATTCAAGCTGTCCTCAATCATATGGGTTAATGGTTAATAGTTTCCTACCTCACATCTGTTCTACATACCATACAGAAAAAAATAAAATTTCTATTGTAACCAACTACACAAGAAAAGCCCATTGATTGGGTCCTAATTCTGTATTAGTTTTCTATTGCTGCTGCAACAAAATAACACACATGTTGTGGTTTAAAATAACACACAGTTAGTCTCTTACAGTTCCAGAAGTCTGTCTGCTAGACTGGCTCCTTCTGGAAGCTCAGAGAATACAATCTATCCCTTTGCCATATTCAGTGTTTACTGGTGTCTTCTGGTGTTTGTTGTTTGTGTTCCATGATTTATGGTCCCTTTCTCTGTCTCCAATATGTACCACTCCAGATCTCTACTTCCATTATCACATAACCTTCTCTTTGCTTTCTGACTCTTTCTGAATCCTTCTAATAAAAACCCATGTGATTACACTTAGGACCCAAGGGAAAGATTCAGGATCATCTCTATACCTCACATCCTTTAATTACAAATACCAAATCCCTTTTGCTATATAGGGTAATAGTCACAGATTTGGGGCTTGGGCCATGGACATCTATGGGAGGCCATGATTCAGCCTACCACAGATCTCCAACCTTGCTTTGTGCTAACTGAGATAGGCATGGTATAAATCAAATCACTAAGGCAAGGGGGCTGAGGTGATAGAGCAAACTGGAAGGCTGGGAGCAGAGTCAAACTCACCTTAGTTGTATGGCTGCTCACAGTGGACACTGTGGATACATGCTGGGAAGGCAACAAACACTTGTCCATTTCTGCCATTATCTGTAAAACTAATAATAAAAGGAACATCCCTGGGTATGCATGGGTACCTAGGGTAAACCTCCAATGTAGAAAATTAAGGGGAAGCTGGGCACTGAACAGAATAAGAAGAGAACAACCTCTAGGAAATACTCTGTTCTATTTTCAAGGAAGAAACATGTGACTTATGGCTGAATAACAGAACCAAGGAATTAAAAGTAGTAATGACCCAAGAACAACAAAGCAACTGGAGGAGATAACAGGAGATAGGTAAGTTTAGAAATATTTTCATGAATAAGTGTGTGGGAAAGGGAATTATGTAAATGCTGGAAGAGGAGAGAAAACTTAATTAGCTATATGGTATTGATATGTCAGTATTTACTGCTCAGAGAATCTTCGGCCAATCAATGTCCTGAACTAGAAGACCAAGATAAAATACTTCATAAAAGAGATGGATTTTTAACATTTTTACCACATTTAACTCTGGCAGTCAGTGCTTCTTAGTAACAGCTGTGATACTTGATTTTTCAAAGATAAACCATGTTTTAAAAGTCTAAAATCTTCAAAGATATTATGAGAATTTCACTTTGATGTAAATTATAGTTTTGCCTCTCCCCACCTCTTAGAAAATGTAAGGGGCATGAAGGAAGAATTTTGAAAGGCAACGAGAAATCAGTAAAACTGTGTGAATAGGAATAACACATTTTTAACTGCTGTGAAAACATATATGGAGAGGTTTACTTAAAAGAATGCTATAAGTTCTTAATTTAAAGTAATTATTTCAAGCTAATTCAAAATAAGCTTTTTTACTTATGGAAAAAACAAATATTTTTTCAGATAATTTAATGTCAAAATAAAGTTGCTTTAATTTTCATTTAGGCTCAGTAAGAAGTGTTACCCTATAAACTAATGTACCCAATTCTCACAAAACTACTAATTTTTCAAATTCATAAAGTAATAGTTTCCTCCTAAAAATCATTGGTAGAAGGTTTTACCTTTATAAAATTTATTTTCTCAATCAAATTATAGTAAATTCCAGAGACCATCTCCTATGGAATCATTATTTTATTTTATTTTTTATTTTTTGGCATTTTAAGATGTCACTGTAGGGGCACCAAGGTGGCTCAGTGGGTTAAGCCTCTGCCTTCGGCTTGGGTCGTTATTTCAGGGTCCTGGGATCAAGCCCAGCCTTGAGCTCTCTGCTTAGCGGGGAGCCTGCTTCCCCCTCTCTCTCTCCCTGCCTCTCTGCCTACTTGTGATCTCTCTCTCTCTCTCTCTGTCAAATAAATAAATAAAACCTTTAAAAAAATTTAAAATTAAAAAAAAAAAATACAATGTCACTGTCATGTCCAAAACCAAACTCTATACATCAGGAAGATGAGTTCATTGCAAGACTTCTTACCTGCAAACCAGGAAACTCAAGGTTAATGGAGCAATGATTTCCAGGTTGCTCACAGACTGAAGTTTTTTCTTTTTTTCTTTCTTTCTTTCTTCCCTTTTTTTTTTTTTTTTTAATGTGGAAAATGTGGAAGTTATTTGGCTTTTTCAGCTGATTGGTTGCCTTGTGGCCTTCTTCCTTATTTGGATCAGGGTTGCTGAGTCAGGGGAACAGGGGAACCCAAAGATGATAAAAACAAACTTGGCATTTGGGGACTGGTTGACATCCTCTGCTAATTTCTGAGAACTATAAATTCCTGCAACTTCAGTAAGGTTGAGTTTCATTTTTCTTTAATGTACCTGCTTTGGCCAACTCCATTTTGTCCCTGACATAAGTGACTCCATTTTCATTCTGGTCCTACAGTCAAAAAGGATGAGAAGCATTTGTACAGGTCATTGTTTCTTAAAAAGGAGGTATTTAGAAACTAAGTCCCGTAATGTATTCTAATAAAGTAGATTTCTATGAAATTTCAAAGGTACCATAATACTGTGATGTGTAACAAGAAATAAGTATATGGTCCCTGGCACAGAAACCCTAAAACTCTTGAAATTTTCTGTGATGAGAGCAATGTTGTGTTAATGAGGTGATTTTTGGAAACACTTCAAGGATGAGGGCCCTGTTGCTTGTGGAGCCAAGGCTTCCTCCAGATTTGTATAGAGGGAAGAAAGTCTAGAGATAGAATTCAACCACCAAAGGCCCAAGATTTCATCCATCATACCTATATAATAGAACTTACATAAAAACCCAAAATGGTGGGGTTTGGAAATCCTCCTGGTTGACTAACAGGTGCATGTTTAAGGAGGAATCAAGAGGGTATGGAAGCTTCACACCCTTTCCCCATACCTTGCCCTATGTCTCTCTTCCATCTGGCTGGCCATGAATTATATCCTTTTATAATTAGCTGTGCTACTGCCCCTCGGAACAATTTGTTACTTAAACTATAACCCCTGGAGGATTTTACTAGTTGCCAAGCACATTTAGATATGGCCTTAAGAAAAACATATACTGGCAACAGGTCTTTGGGGAGAAGGACGATATACGACCATGAAGCTGGGCAGCTGGGGATGCCCGGCTCGCTCAGGGCGGGAGGCCGCCCCTTCACAGAAGCGGGCAGCTGGGAATGCCCGCCCCGACCAGGGCGGAAGGCCCCCTGCTTCAGGGAAGCCGAGCACCGGGAACGCCAGGTCAGCTCAGGGTGGAATGAAATACCGCCTGCTTCCCTTTTCCGTTGTCACTCCTTTCTCTTCCCAGAAGCGCCTGTTGTTAGTAAGATGAGTCCTTTGAATGTGCTTGGTTAACTATAAACTTTATCCTTATTGCTTGTCCACAAGACATGTGACTAACGTTTGACCTCCGTCGGTCCTTCTGTTGGATATTGTTTCTAATCTAATAAAAGTGAAACTGTGGAGTTGCTCGTGGCAGCAGTCTTTTCAACTGTTGTCCCCTGCTCCCAATCTCTTGCCGCTGACTTGTTTGTGCCTAATTCTTCTCCCGTTGCCGACTGGTAGAGGCATACTGGTCACCAATAAGGTTGGCAGCATAGGGAAAGGGCAAAGCAGAAAACCAGGGAGGATAGTATGCAAGAACGGTTTCATTTTGTGGATTGATATCATCAAGTTCTTGAGGAACCTTCACTGAAACAGGTTGAGGATAACTAATGTAGGAGCTATATCTTTGGTTTTGAATGCTCCAGAATGAAAGAGCATGTTTGGGTTGACAACAGGGCCCACAGCTCACTATGGAACAATAACAGATGGTTATATGCCAGCCTCATGAACTGGATAAGAGCCACTGTATGGTCTGTTTACCTTGAGAAGGGAGGCTGTCCATCTCCCCCATGAATGCCATGTGGCATTCCCCAGATGTGGTAGCTGTTACGCTTCATATGCAGGCTACATGGGACTGGCTTTATAATGACAGAGATATTTACCCAGTGAATATGCCAGTTACCTACTCATAGTAAATGCTGTGGTTAAAGAGGCCTTTCTTATGTGGGCACCCCATATAACCAAGAGACAGACAGAATTTGCTGTCTCAGCTTCTCCTCCTGAGTATTACAGATACAATTAAATAAATTAGGTTTATTAACAAGAGAATGGGAAGAAGCCTAGGTAAGAGTCAAGGGGCTCTTCCCAATTAGGTAGAAATCTGTAAAAGTTACTTTAAGAAATAAGGTGGGTAAATCAAATGTTGGCAGGAGCAAAACAAAGAAGAAACAGGAGGGGAGGAGTTACAGGTCTTATCCCAGCCGGAGGAAATCTGTAGATGGTTTATTAAGAAATGGAATGATTAAAATGGACATTGATGGAGTAAAAAAAAGGTTATGATACAACACTGTCAAGGCTTTGGGGTGCAAAAGAGATCGCTTGTTGGTCCTCCAACACGAAATAGCCCTAAACACATCTATTCTCTTTACCCCAACTTGGAAAAATTTAAAAAGTTGTGTTGTAGCGATTACTGTGCAAGCATTTGACCAGAGCACCTGGGTGGCTCAGTCAGTTAAGCGTCTGCTTTGGGCTCAGATCATGATCCCAGGGTCCTGAGATGGAGCCCTGAGTTGTCAGAGTTCCCTGCTTCTCTCTCTTCCTCTGCTGTTCCCCTCCCCATTCTTGTGCTCTCTCATTCTTACTCTCAAATCAATATATAGATAATCTTAAAAAAAAAAAAAAAAAAGAGAGAGAGAGAGAGGGAAAAGAAAAGAAAATTGATCAGGACAATAGGACAATGATTAGGCTAATAAAGATAAAAAAAATTGACAAAAGGAACAGGGTCTCTCTGCTTTACTCTTTGTTGGGGACCCAAAGCCTATTGCACAGAAGTAGGTAAATTGGGCAGGGGTAGAGAAGAGAAGTTACCAGGATTCCTGGTTTTGTTCCATGAACTGTGGTACCAACCCATTGGCAAAACCCTGATTTAGGCTACAACTGGATTGAAAGAATATAAAAATGTAATGGTTGATAAGATTGTGAAAGTTGGAATGTTTAAATAAGCTTTATATAAACAAGTTGTGTTGTCTTTACCTGAATGTTTTTTGAGAATGGATAATATGTCTGGCTGGGGAATACCTCCCCTGTCCCAGTATTGTAAAGCAAAAATCTGTGGATGAAGACTTAACAGAAGCTACAGTTAGGAAACAGAAGAGTTGATGTAAGAGTAAGAGTTGATGGAAGTAAGATAAAAATGTGTAGAATTGGTGTCTTTGGACAGTTTTTATGGGGAAGGGTTTTATGTGAAGTCTCTTTTACCTGATACATTGTAGAAATAGACATTGTATCTCACTGGGGAATGCTTCCCCTACCTAGTACTGTAAAATAGAAAGCGTGTAAGTCTGCCCTTCAGGCAACGTTAATTGGACATATAAATGGGATCCAGTACGACTGCCTGAACCCACACAGTGTGGAAGACAAGCTGGAGTGCTGGTAGGTACAAATTCTCTGTGTGGTAGCCCTAAGTAGGACACACATTGGGGCTTATGAGCTTCGCCTAGAAACACTACTGGGGTTTTGGACTATAAGAATTTCCATTTGAGGGGCATTTACTACCTTGTGATTGAATGTTATTCACTAAAGCTACCTCTAGGAAGCAGACAAAGTGATCTTAAAATCTGAAATAGCTATAAATGTCTGGGTGATGTCCTAGACAAACACTTTAATGCAGTTGTCAGTGCCCCCAAAATTCCACAATAAAATTTAAATGGTTTGTACAGGATCATGGTATCTGGGCAATGCAAGGAAGAGATACTTACAAGCAGGGAGCCTCTTTTCCTCTCAGACTGACTCTGGAAGTGCATGAGAGGCTCTTGGATTCTATTAACATAGTGTCCTATAAATAGCTCTCAGCAGCCCCACAAAGAAATGGCAGTACCAAGGTAAATGGACTATACTCTATATGGAAGGCTACCACTCTGAGGGAAGAAGGTAAAAACAAATCAGCTTGGTGGTCTGAATTGCATGCTGCTTTCCTAAAAACGATGGAAGAATTGAACAGTTGTAGAATCTCCAAGGTATGGGTTTTTACTGACTCCCAGGCAGTGCTTGTGGCCTGGTCATATGATTTCAGGAGGGCAATGGAAACCTGGCCTATTAAAAGATGTCCTTATGGGGCACACACAGCCTTATGAAAATCACTGGGAATTTGAGTAGTGTATTAAAGTGGACATGGTGATGCCCTTAGAGGAATCTTCTTTCCATTTCAGAAGATGATTGGAATTAAGCAAATATCCCTGAGTGCCCACTTAAGGTGGCCACCAGGGTCCATGAAATGAGTGAACTCAGTGATACAGTGGCAATGCAGAGATGGGCTTGATCTAAACATAGCCCTCTTGTACCCTCTGAGGCAAAAAAAAAAAAAAAAAAAAAAAAAAGTCCAATAAAAACTGTTCTGTCTGCCAAGAGAGGGAGACGCAGATGGCTATGTGGTAGATCCCCTGGTGGAAAAAGACCTTGATCATAGCTGGCAAGTGAGACTGATGCCGGTAGCACTGTGAACTACAGATGGGTCCCGATAGGAATAGACACTGACTGTGCATTGGGCTACACCTACTCAGTGTGGGTGCAAATGCTGAGTATTATGAAAGAACCAGAACAGAAGATATTGCACCAGTTTGGACAGTGGACCATCATATCTGCAGACCAGGGAACACATTTTATAACCCATAACGGCCAACAATGGACAGAGAGAGAGCCTCCTCATAGTAAGAGTTTTAACAGAGAATTGGTATGGCCAATTAAAAGAAGGTTGGCTAGGGTTGCCTGAGTGGCTCAGTGGGTTAAGCCACTGCCTTCAGCTCAAGATCTTAGGGTCCTGGGATGGAGTCCCGAATCGGGCTCTCTGCTCAGCAGGAAGCCTGCTTCCCCCACCGTCCCCTCCCCCCACCCCCTGTCTCTGCCTGCCTCTCTGCCTACTTGTGAGTTCTCTCTCTATCAAATAAATAAATAAAATCTTAAAAAAAATAAGATTGGCTAAAACAGGGAGATAAAACCATGAAGGGCTGTCTTACGTACTTTCACGAGCGTGTACTCACATTCAGCGTGAACATAAGTGGGGCCAAAGGATTGTCCCCACTAGATAGATTTTTCTGTTTTTCTGGTGGGTCTTAGGAAGAGAGGGTAAGCAGGGAAGCTGGTGTTCTTTCTTTCCCATGTCACCACATCTTCCCCCCGCCCCCCACTAGATGGAGTGGAGAAGAGCTGGATAACTACAGTTTTCACTCTTCTTTTTAGTGTTTCACTGTCTGTGCTCCATGGTTGTTTTCCTCTTCATTAGCTTGTTGGGCAATAAACCTAGCTCAGTAGATTAGGGGAAGAACATGGATCACAGAAGTAATATTCTTTTCTCCAAATTTAGTATAGCATTTAGGTAACTACCTTCTGAGCTGGAAGGAGAGAATAAAAATTAATAATTGTTGTCTTCTACTACACTTCCTCTAGAATCTGTGTCACATAAAAGCCAGAGCAAGCACATTTAAAATAAGAGGCAGATACTGTTGGTATTTTTGCTACTCTAATTTAGTTTCTAAACCAAAAGCAAATAACACTTTCTTAGGACATCTAAGCATTAGTGTACTGTGAGAGTATCATTACTGGGGAAAAAAAAAAAACAACTATATGAAGAAAATGAAATAAAGCAACTCAATTAGGTTTTGGAATGGCTTTTAAACTCTATAGCAAGCATAGATCAGACCCATAAAAAGTGGGGAAAACATAAATAAAAATATATACGGAAAACAGGAAGACTTGAGTTCTCAGCAGCTTAGCCAATATATTTTGCTCCAAATGGACTGCTGCTTTGTGCATAGTAGGCAAAGGATCTCTTTAAAATATTATGGAGGAGTTTCACTTTTTTAAAAAATTAAGTGAATGTTGACCTAAGGATTTTTTATTCTGGTTTTCCAGATGAATAGCTTCTTAACTCTTGCATCATATAACTGTAAAGTCATGGTCTTCAGTGTTCTATAAAGCTGCTTTCAGATTTTTATTGTATATTCTATATATTCATTGAAACTTCATCATTACTAGGTATAATTTTAGCTATTTAGATAAATATTTACCAAAAAAAAAGAAAAAAAATCTAAATATTAGAAAATTAGAATATGGGACCAAGGGTATGGTTAACTATTCATGATAAAAATCCCTGAAGAAAGTATGATCAATTCCTACTTATATGAAAAAAGATAATAAATTTATACATCTAAAACCAGGATTTTTTTTTAATTAGAAGATTGGAGAATTCTGAGAAACTTCTCAGAGAATAAAATTTACAAGTCCCAAAGGCAAAGTCCAGAAATATTTCTTGAAGATAAATCTCTAGCTGAGAAATCTTAACATTGGTAAATTGTTTGTAGACAGAGAAGATGGAATCGCATACCTGATCATTGAAGTAGTCTGTTCAGATTCCTAACTTTCCACATCTTCATATCCATATCAAAAAGAGGAACATTGTATCTAAAATCAATGTATTAATTGTGACATCACACATAAATCTGTATATATTGGCACATACATAAACACACATATACATACACACACATATAACCACATCTATCCAGCTCATTCAGGCTTTATATTTTATGCTTGATTGCTTTTTTAAATTATTTTTTAATTATTCTTATTAACATATATTATTTGCCCCAGGGGTACAGGTCTGTGAATTATTAGGCTTACACATTTCACAGCACTCACCATAGCACATTCCCTCCCCAAAGTCCATAACCCAACCACCCTATCCCTACCCTCCCACCTCCCAGCAATCTCTCTGATATGAGGAATTTGAGAGGCAGGGCAGAGGGTCATGGGAGGTAGGGAAGGAAAAAATGAAACAAGATGGGTTTGAGAGGGAGACAAACCGTAAGAGATGCTTGATTGTTTTTTAACTGATCTCTGTTGCATGATTTCTATATGCTATGGATTGAATTGTGTCTCCCCAAAAGATATGTGGAAGTCTTCATCCCTGATACCTGTGCATGTGACTTTATTTGGAGAAATGATCTTTGTAGATGTAATTAAGATGCAAATTAAGATGAGGTCATATTGGAGTGTGTGTGCCTTTAATCTAATATGACCACTATCCTCATAGGAGAGAAGAGACATGCAGGGAGAGTGCCATGTGGAGATCGAAGCAGGTATTACAGTAATGAGTCTATAAGCCAAAGAATGACAAGGGTTTCCAGCTGTCACCAGAAGCTAGAGAAAAGGCAGGGAACAGATTCTGCATCAGACTCCTCAGGAAAAAACAACCTTGCTGATCTCTTGATTTCAGACTTCTGTCTTCTAGAACTGTCGGACAATAAATTTCTGTTGTTTTAAACCACCAATTTTGTGGCACTTATTACAGCAGCCCCAGAAATAGTATGTGGCCCAGGACATGTGAAAATTCCAGAGAAATCCATGGCTATTGTTAATTCTAAAACAATTTAAAGGATGAGGTTTATATATTATTTGATTCAAAGTTTAGGGTATTATATTTTTAACATAATCTCAAAATGATTAAGGACTTTTCCTTTTTAACCAGTGGGAGGGATGTATTTTAAAACTTTTTTTCCTCATGATGAGAGTGTGAAGTAAATGATCCTAATAACTTTTAGAGCCAGTAGGAGCTGTAATCAATCCATAAGGGATTGACCAGAGGTTTTTGAGGTCAGTAAAGTATGAGTCTGAGTCCCATGCTTCCCTTTTCCTTAACTCTGCTCACTTAGGCAATTTTTTTTGAGTCTCTAGTCCCTCTTCTGACTCCTCACATTATTGACAAGATACGTTATATCAGGTTAGTAAGATTCCTATGAAAGTGTCACGATGTTATGATTTTTCTCATTTTTTTTTTCAGTAAAGAAAGGAAAGTAAGCAACTTTATCCTTAAGATGGTGGGGGAAAATGCTGCTTTAACATTTTGACTCATCACAATTTATGTTAACTGATTGGTATAATCACTCAGGGAAGAAATGATTCTTCATACTCAGCAACACATTGTCTAACAACATAGATTCTTGCTCACGCAGGAGATAGCCTTTAAATATTAGTGACCTCTCTGGTCCTTAGAGCTAATGTTTCATAAGCCTGTGCCCTTCTAAAGGAATGCCAGTTATAGTAGAAATCACATTGTGTGGCGTTACTGCTTTACCTCACCTCACAGCCTTTACAGGGACTCTAAGGTGGAAAGAGATCACTAAAACTCAATTCCCCTATCTTTGTAGCAATATTTCTAACCTTTGTCACAGAAATGGTTTGATTTTTTAATGCTCATGTCCTCAATGTTAAAACAGTTGAAAGTTTCCAGAACCATTAAGTCTAACCAACCCTTCTTCACATCCTCCATAGCAAATCATATTACTTGAGTATCACGGAACCACAGTGGGGAAAAAAAGAACAAAGATTGTTTTTACTTTTATAGCCTTTGCTTTCACAACTCAATGGTAAATCAACAGTGAACATTTGGTTTGCCTGAGGCAAACATGAAATCAGCCTGCCTGTTTGGAGCATATATTGTCTTTTGTTCTTACCTGATAACTCTTCAAAATAAGCACAAACTCTCCTGGTCTTGAAGACCCTCAGCACCAGTGTTAGTCCCCACTGAATTTATTCATTTCATCAAAATGATATGAAATTCGGCTGTCCAATTTTGTATTCGTGAGGAATATAGGTAATATAGTTCAAAATAGAGCCACAAAGAAGAATTCATTTCAGCACAGAAATAATTTCCCCTATGGTTAATTCTGTTTTTATTCAGACAGAGAGACTTGCCTCCACAAGGCCATTTCTCTCCCTAGGAAGAAGAAATGTTTGGGAAGAAAACCATCTGACTCACAGATATATTTAAGCACACTAGCAAGAAAACTCTTTTTCAGGGTGATTTTCTTGCCAACAAACTCTTCATGTCCTCCCAGTCAGACCTATGTTCAATGCCAGATTCAAGCCTTACCAGTGGCAAAGGAAACTGTCAGGAAGGTGGAAGGCATCAGTACTGATTTGAAAACACAATACGACAGTGGAAACAAGGGCAAGAGAACAGGGCATGGAGAAATTCAAATTGATAGGCCCGATTTAGCAGATAGCTATATCATGAAGCACTACTTTGATTTGTTAAAGAGATGTATAAGACTTAGCTTAAAGCTATTTCCTAGTCTACTTCCTTCATTTTTCCTATATGTAAGACGTTTCTGAAGATTATTCATTTCTTAAGACATTGAATCTAATGTGGGCAAAAAAGGATTTGTAAGGGATTAAAAACATACAAATGAAATTCAAAGTAGTCCCAAAGCAGCTAATGAAATGGCTTTGTCACTTTTAAATCAGGGCAAATAAATTTAAATGGTTGAAAAACAGAATATGAGTCAAGTTGTGAGGAGCCCAACCAGCTGCATGGAAAGGCTCATGTGCCACAAAACTCTTTCCAGGGCTCTAGCTCACCAACACCAACCTTTTAACCATGTTTATTGAGCCATCTTTGGAAGCGGATCTTCCAGTCCCAGTCCAGACATTCTAGCTGATGCCACATAGAACAGAGACAAAATTCCCCATAAAGCTCTGATCAAATTACAGATATGTAAGCAAAAGGAATGGTTCTTCTCATGACAAACCAATAATTTGCGGGGTGGGTTGTTACACAATAACAATAAAAAAGCAGCTTGTTAGGAGGTAGCCTAACTGGCTCTACTAATCCTGTCATTAACTACAGCACCTCTCTTACCTGTTTATAAAGAAAAAGACTGGGGAAAACATAAAATAGAGAGAGTGCTCAGAGTTGTAAATAAGTGACCCCAGTTCTCTGGATGTCAAGTAAAAGTGGGGGAAAGATAGGAGGATAGACTTCCTTCCCTTTTCTGTTTCACTGCTCGGCTCCTCTCCAGGTATTTACTGGAATTTGCTCTTAAATTACTTCCATGTAAATTAATTGTCTCGAGAGAACCCTAACAAAGAGAATCTCAGTGATGCAGATCACACTGGTTGCTTAGATATGTTTTAGTTATCAGTCCTTTTGCTTGTAAAGTAATGGATGTAGTGTCTTCTGAACTCTTTGGTGTCATCATATGAACTAGTTTATTAAACAAGACAAATAACACTGGGTAAGTTTGGACTTTGTTTCCTTTTTTATTTCTTCATTTTTGAAAAAAATATATATATATCCCCAACTGAATAATAGTCTCTAGTCTCTAATGATTAGTAAATTCCTTAGTGTTAAGATTATATGACTCCTTCTATACACTTTCCATTATTGATTTCCTTATAGCCTGTAATTAAACTTCCAATTAAAATTCAGTTCAAGTCTTACATCTTTCCTAAATGGTTGTTTCAGTCCCAGGAATTTGGAGTGAGAAGGAGGCAGGACTTAGGAGGCAGGACTTATTCTTTCATTCTGTCTTTTCTCTACAATGGAGATGAGTGTGTTGGAGCTATGCCTTTTCTGATATTCTGTTCTCTCTCCTTCTTCTGGGTCTTCCTCCTCGGATGTTGTGGGCTAGGAAGGAAAAAAGGCCATGACAGTAATCTTCTTAAAAACTAACCACTTGTCAATGGTAGAACAGCCCAGGTAGAGGTCTTACTTGGTCTGGTCCTCTTAGTCGCTCATGACTATCTCTGAAACGGTATTCTGAAGAGACAGGGATCAATGTTTAGCCTCCTTTTCCACTTAAATTCTTAGAAAACTACATTTTTTTTTTCCCAAAGAATCTGAAAGCTGTGGGAACTTGGGAGAACATTTTTCTCATTCTCCTTTTCCTGGAAACACCATTCTATGAGTCCCTATTCATTGTGTTTGCAAACTTCTCTACTAAGCCTTCTGCTTTCAGAAATATTCAAAGATGTGGGCACAAATTTCTATATCTACATATGCTGCCAAACTCTAGTAAATAATGGCAAAATTATAGTTAGTTTTTCCTCCTTATATCCTATTTACAATATTGTAAGACCATAATTTTTTATCTTAGAAAATGAATAAATAAAAAAATGGGAGATGAAAAAAATGAGAAATGTACTTCTTGTATGCTGAGTCAATTTTACTCTGTCTTTTCATAGTTCTTCAAAATTTTGACAGGTCTACTTTCTTGAAACAAAACAAACAAACACAAAAAATAAGACTGTTACTGAGATGGCCCCAATATCTACTGCTTCATTGGTCCAATGGCAACGATATCTCTCATGCCATTTCTAGATTTCCCCTCACCCACATCCACAACCATCAGTTTTGTTGTTCTCAGTTATTTGCATGGTGGGATTTGAGCCCCCAAATGACCCTTTCTATATCAGACCATAACTGGTATAAATGCTCATTTACTTTTGACACTAGGCTTGGGGACACCAATCCCATGGGTTTCAGGCATTGTTTTCTCTATGTTTTATATAGTATAATGATCAGTTCCTCCTGCTGGTGTAGTGACTTTTGCCATTTGGTCTTCTGGGATAAGGATTTCAAAGTGATTAGGTAGTAACCACAGTTTTAGTTTTCTGTGTCCCCTGGGAGAAAAGTGCCTTTAGGGACCGGGGAGTTTAGTCAAGCAGAATATGTACTTATGGGGAAAAGGAAGCAGAAACTCTACATGTGACTCACTGGTGATGATGATAAAAGGTTCCTTCTACTTCTAACCCTTACATCTCAAACCCATATGTTCCACATAATAGAATAAGTCAGCATGCCCTGGCCATTGGGCCCTTGTATGATTTTTCATCTTGAAGAATACTATAAGGATGCCATTGATGGGGCATTAACTATGTCCATCAGGGTAGCTCTTTTCCTGATGATACAGAATAGGATGCTAAGATCTACTTTATACATTGTGAATGGATTTAGAGCAGTACTTCACTTAACATCTAAAATTTGAAATCCCCACTCCAACTAGGGGTCCTTAGTATGAATGACAGCACAAAGTATATTCACCAATCCTTGAAATAATTGAGTATTCCTCTTTCTTCACTGTACAGTTACTCTGGTGAATGACTATAGGTCTCTTTGAGATATATAGGAATAATTACTAGTATGTATTCATGCTGTAGCATTAAATACTTATTTCTCAAAGAGCCCTGGCCTCTGCTTCTGTCAGAGGAACTTCTGTTTGAGGAATGTTGCAGGTCTGGAAATTAGATTCAGGTTTATAATTTGCATTGTAACAGTTGCCATCAGCCTTCTGGTCCCTCTTTTTTTTTTTTTTTTAAAGTTTTATTTATTTAAGTAATCTCGACACACACATAGGACTCGAACTCACAATGCCCCAAAATCAGAAGTCGCATGCTTTTCTGACTGAGCCATCCAGGCACCATCTATAAATTCATAAATAAATTTCTTCATTACAAAAGTTAAGAAATCACTGGCTGCTCATGGACCTTTACCTTAAGAACACCATAGCCTGTCAGCCCTCCACAGATTCCTGGGAGTCACAAGTGTCATTTCAGCCTTGCTACCATTACCACAATTTCAGCTACTTGTCTCTGATGGTTAAGTGCTGAAACTTGACCTTCGTTCTTTTGGAATTCTGTCCTCACTGACATTATATTATCCAGTTGAATAGCAGCCTTTCTACCATTAATCCCTAGCCTGCAAAGAATAGCCACCACTGGCTTCTCAACAATACCCTTGCCGCCTCTTTGCTTTAGGGACGTTGTCCTTAGAGATAATCCTTGGAAATCAGAGCCAGCTGTTGGGTTCTCTAATTTTATATAATCAATTTACTCTAGCTTGCTATGCTCTCAGCCTTCTGACCAAAAGGCAGTTCTGGCATTTCTACTTAATTTCCATTAATTACTTAGCTTTTTATTTTGATTTTTTTTAATTTTTAAAGAACTCATCCATCAACATATTAAGGCTAGCTCTACATATCTTTGACAGATACAAATTATGAAATCATAGGAACCCTATTATTAATAAACTCAACTTTATTCATCCTTATGTTCAGCCCTCATTGATCTAGCAGCATCCCAGTCATGATCTCTGGGTTCTGGTTGGTTTCTAATAGCTAGGTTCTCCTACTCTTTTGATGAATAATCCCTTACCTCCTACAGAAGAAACAGTACTTCCTTCATTAATCCATAGCAAGACTTGGTCAGATGTATTAATCTAGAAACAATGAGATAAAGTGGAGGAAGGTATTATCATAACAGAAATCTATTTCGTGTGAGACCTTTGCATGGTTGTTAGGCAAGGTGTGAGAGCTCCCCCAAAAGTTATCCTTGAAACAAAGATTTAAGTACAAGTTGTTTCCTTGAGACACTGTATGCGGGAAAAACAAATGAGAAGATATACCAGTTGACCAGTGTTCTTCCAAAATTCATGTCTACCTGGAACATGACCTTTGGAATTGGAGACTTGCATATGTAATTAAGTGAGGTCATACTGGGTTAGGGCAGGGCCCCATATACAGTAACTGGTGTCTTGTAAGGGAAAGGAAAGGGTGATTTGGAGGTAGAGACACAGAGAAGAGACAGAGAAGGAGGTCAGGTGATGATGGAAGCAAAGGTTCAAGTGATACAACTGTAAGACAAGGAACACTAGGGATTTTTGGCAACCGTCAAGAATGAGGAAGAAGCAAAGAAAAATTCTTCCTCACAGCCTTCAGAGAAAGCATGGTTTTGCTTATGCATTGATTTTGGTTTTCTAGCCTAAGAAAATAAATTTCTATTGTTTTAAGTCACTTAGTTTATTTGTTTTTTTATAGCAGCTCTAGGAAATAATACAGGCTGGGAGAGGAAGGAAGTCAAGAGAGGTTATGTTATCAAATTCCAAGCTGCTGTAACTTATTCCCACCTGGGAATTCTGAGCATCCATATAGAATACATTCCTCAGTTATTCCTTTTGAAAATGCTGGAATTGGGGTAATTCTCTACCAATTCCCATTGGTTAAATGCTATTTTCCAGAGAGTTCTTCTGTTCCCCAACACTTCTGATGCATTAAGCACTCAGGCTCTGGTCAGTCCTTAAGCAAAAGGACACAAAGACCGGCAGTTGGAACTAGAGCTTCCGTGCTTGGAAATGTTAAGGACCTATGGGAAATAGATCACTGACAATGTCTGCTAGAGATATTCAAATAAGTCCATGTTGTTCATTCACATTCAAATTATATGGACCATCCACCTGTAGATCTTTCTCCAAATTTCCTAGACTCCTGGGCTCAGCTAGTCTGTACTGAGTAATCTGCTATTAGGCCAGCCTTTTGGCTACAGTTCCTTTTGTTATGATTCCCGTAGAAAACTAGGGTTCCACAATTCAAACGAGCCTTGCTCACCACTGTGCTGATTTTCTTACAGGCCTCAGTGGTCTTTCAATAAAACATAAGCCCAGACCTCCTGGATTACTTCCAGACAGTCTTCTCCAGACAGATGGTGGCTGTTTACTTTATACTTACGTGAATTACCATATTGGCAAAGTGTTTTCTCTATGCCAGTGATTGTCTCAGTGACATGTTCCAGAGCAGCCACATGTTGTACCAGAGCCACCCCTTTCTAACTTCCCTTTGGCCATGGCACTAAACCTGGATTACCTGCCCAGGCTTCCTGTTTCCTCCTGATCATTTCCATTATGGAGTCCCAAAATCTCTCAGTTGGGATAAGCCTTTGTCATTCCGCTTAATAACATTAAAAAGAGGAAGGATGTCTATTCCTTTACTCTTAGGAGATCCCTTGGCTTTGCACAAATTTGTCTATCCCTGCACAGTGACCTTCTACAGTTTCTTACCAAGGGGCTATTGGGAGGAATGATATTAATGACATAAATTTGGTTCTTATATAAACTCGAAATGTACTCATGATTCTTAAAAACCAACTTGCTAATGAATGCTATTAGTCATAAGAGGAATAAGAAGGCATGAGGAAATGAGTAAGTTGCTTTCTTATTCACCAAAGCTATTATAAAAACAAGTGACATTTTTCCTATCAATAAAATATCAATTTTACAGGAAGTAGAATATTTTTAAAAATAATTATTTGTCCAGATGTTTCATATAAATGATTAATTTGCTAAAATATTTACTCTTCACTTACTTTGTACCAACATTGTGCTGAGTGCTAGGTGACTAAAGACAAACAAATATAGCTCCTGTCCTTAAAGAGCTTATAGTATGGAAGGGAAGACAGAAATACAGTTAGACAGCCAAGTAATAATAGAAGGTATAGCAAGTGCCATTAAGAAAGAAAGAAATTATAGTGGTTAAGACTAGAGAGTTAGAGAATCCAAACTACCTCTGGAGAAAGAGTTCAGGGAGGAACTTTCAGAACTTACATTTATTCAGAGTCCTAATGGAATCTTGTGATAAAACAGCAGGAAAGAGAGAGTTCCAGGAAGAAGGAAAATGCTGTACAAAGACTGTTACATGGCAGGGAGCTTGGGATAATATTGACTCTGAAAGCAGCCCGTGTGTCTCAAGCATCGTGCTAGAGATCAGGGTAGAGTGCTCTACAGGGTCCAGAAGATGCAGGGCCTTATAGGTAATAGTGAGAAATGTCAGTTTTTCCCAAGTATATTAAGTTTTAAGCAAATGGATAACATGACACAATTTATGGAGGATTTATGATTTATTTAGGAAAAACTCTGCTTTGGGCATAATCCCCTAAAGAAAGTATATAAGAAAACAGAGGGCAGAGTTTGGAGCCCATGGCAGTTATCTAAGTGAGAGGCCAAACTTTTTAAATTAGAAAGTATCATTGTTCCGCTTATTTCTCTTCTGAGTTCAACTTGATTTTCGCCTCAGTATACACAGCTTGATGCATTATGGCTGTGCAAGGCCAGTGCAGTGATAGTAAGCCACATGTTTCACACTGATTAAGAAAGATAAGTAATTTTCTTCACTTCTGAATTCTGTGCTGGAAGTTTGCTCCAACATTGCAGGAAATGTGATTCAGTGATTATTAGAACTGCAATTAGAACCACTGGATTGGTGCTAAATGAACCTATACTTCAATTCTTAATCTAAAACCTTAAGTATTTTGTAAGATACAGGGAATGTATATAATACATGGTGATTTCTTCTTACAGGGTTCAGATTTATGTGAATAAATATAAATTAAATGTTAAAAGCTATCATCAGAAGGGAAATTTTCCACTGAAACAAATACATCAAAGAACAAGAAGGCACTTAAATTTCTTGGCTTTTATTTTTTTTTGTTTAGCCATGACTGACTGTAATTTTATTGTACCCTGGTAACTTTAAAAATTTTTATTTTCAAAGTCATAAATTCATTTGATGAATAACTCTGTAATGACTTCATTTTGAGTTCATGGTAAACAGTTCAATATACAATGAATATCTTAACTATTGATGTGCAAGTTTTGCCACTGGAAATATTCATTCAAAGGGAAATTAGCATAAGGTTTTGTAAATTTCACTTAATGAATCACATACTGATTTAACAAAGCTCTTTAGCAACAACTGGCTTTCCTCTTTCAAAGCTACAGAACACAATAGTTAAAGCAACTTTAGTACCACATCATCTTGATCATAATTTGATAATGCCATACTTAGAGCTTTATTGGCTATACATAGATATAATTTAAAGTATATATGAGTGTATATAATTTGAATATGTAGTAGATAAAATGTGAAGGTTTATTTGGCTGTAAATGCACCTAACAATACACTTTTCTAGAATTCTCATCTTACATTCTCTCTTCTTTTCTGATAAAAATATGGAAGAATTTATTGATTTATAAAGGATACCCTATTAGACTTTACTCCCAGGAATGAGAACTCAAAGATTTGAAAGTATTAAAACATTTGTCCAAGATATATTCATATGGGAGGTGAGAGAAAGTTGTGGGGGGACATACATATCCTTAGATAATACACACAAAGTTGTTTGTCCAGCTGAAGCGTTAGAAGGAAGAGCAGTGAATTACAGGGAAATGTTGGATCTAGTAACAGAATGATACAGTGAGGTACAGATAAATCAGTCTGGCAGTTCTGAAACTATTTTTGGAAACATTAAATGCTCCATCAATCTTAATTTTCTAGACAGACTGATACACAATGTAGACCCTTAAACTCAATCAAATAATCCTGACCTAAATGTGGAAGCATTTTCTTAGGCTCCCTATGTGGAATGTGTCTTTTCTCTTATGAAAACAGCCATTGAAGCAGACGTTAATAGTACCTAGAATCTAAGGTAACCTATAGCAAATGTCCGGGTCCTCTTCTCTGTTTTTTGGGTTAGATTAGTGGGAAATGTGATATAAAATAATAACTTCCCATTCTGAAAGTAGTCCAGATATTGTTAAAATCATTATGTTCCAGGTTGAAAAAAAGATACCTGAAGTGAGTGTAGCTATCCATTTTGGATAACATCTAACACCTGGTCTTGCACCTGTTACTGGACTGGAACCTCTATGTGTTTGGAGAGTGAAGGGTGATCCTTGGTGAACCTGAACAATAGACCCTGGCTTTAGGTGTTTGCAACTTTTTGCTGTCAGTTCATCTGAATTCCTTCGTTATAGAATTTGAGTTAACCAATATGTGTGGATAAATAGGAATGAAAAACCTGCTAGAGAGTCTTCTCATGCTGGGCTGAAGAGTAGCCTTGTGTCAAAGGAAAAAAAAATTAATAGGACAGTAAAGTGATCAGTCTTTTTAAAAAATCTGTAATGAGCTTTATATTCTGCCTCAATGAAGATAGTGAGGAATATATTCCCCAAAATAAGGAATGAGAAAGGGGACATCTCTGATAATTCTACAGAGAGTAAAAGACTACCAAGAAAATGTTATAAACAACTTAATGAACATACATTCAAAACATAGATGAAATGGATAAATTTCTTGAAAGACATAAGCTACCAAAGCTCACTCAAAAAGGGAATATCTCTATGATTATTAAACAAATTGAATTTGCACTTGAATATATTCTATCAAAAAATTTTAGACCAAGGTGGCTTCACTGCCAGACATTTGAGAAAGAAAGAATACCAATTTTACATAAACACTTCCAGATAATTGAATATAAAGGCATATTTCCAAACACATTCTGTGAGGCTAGCAATGTTCTGACAGAAAACCAGAAAGAAGGCAAGACGAAAATAATTTTATGAGCACTGATGCAAAAATTCTCAACACAGTTTTAGTAAAATAAATCCAAAAATATATCATGGCTAAATAGGGTTTATCTTAGAAATGAAAGGGTTTACAATTTAAAAATTAAGCAATGTAATTCACTATATTAATGAGAATAAAAAAGAAAAATGATGTGATTATCTCAATAGATGCAGAAAAGGAATTTTACAAAATATAACCTTTACTGAGTACAAAGCTTTCAGCAAACTAGGCACAAAAAGGAACATAAACTGATAAAGGGCACCTAGGGCAAGCCTATGGTTACCATCATACTTCCTGTTGAAAGTTCAATAACTTTCCCCTAAGGTGTTGTTGTTGTTTTGTTTTTTAAGATTTTATGTGATTATTTGAGAGAGAGAATGAGAAAGAGAATTAATAGTGGGGAGAGGCTAAGGGAGAAGCAGACTCCCCACTAAGCAGGGAGCTACTAAGGGCTGGATCCCAGGACCCTGAGATCATGACCTGAGCCAGATGCTTAGCCAGCCGAGCTGCCCAGGCTCCCCTCCCCTAAAGTTTTAAAGGAGGTGAGACTATCCCCTCTCACTTTTTATTTTCTGAATTTCATTAGAGGGTACATGTCTTCTTATAATTTTGTTACATTATAATTAAGACATAATTACACATATTTAAATAGGATAATTTTATAATTTTTCACATATACAGCTTGGAACAATCACCTAATCAAGAAAATAAGGAAATCTGTCACCCACAGAAGATTTTTTGTGTTCCTTTGTTACCCAAACCATCTGTGTGCAAACATGAAAGTAATTTCTATCATCATATTTATGTCCTCTTGATGAATTGACCCCTTTATCATTGTAAAATGATTGCTTCAACCTGGTTTATACTTTTCTCTGGAATACACTTTGTCTGATATCAATATGTCCACTCCAGCCGTTTCCTCCTGATTAGTGTTAGCACAGTAGTATGTATTTTCCTTCCTTTTACTTTTAACTTCTTTGTAGTTTTTTTTTTTTAAAGTTGGTTTCTTGTTAGTAGCATTGAGCTGAGTTTCACTTTTTTTTGTTTTTAATTCAGTGTGATGATCTCTCACATTTAATTGGGATATTTAGAGCCCAATTTTATTTGATTATTGGTACGGTTGGTTTAAATATACCATTTTGCTGTTATTTTGCTACTTGTCTTAGGTGTTCTTTGTTCCCCTTTTCCTCTTTTTCAGTCTTGTTTTAGATAACTAAGAAAAAGTACATTTGATCACTTGGATGGCTCAGTCTGTTAAGCTGCTGCCTTCAGCTCAGGCCATGATCTCACGATCCTGGAATCATTGAGCCCCTCTCCCTGCTCAGCAGGGAGCCTGCTTCTCCCTCTCCTCCTCATTTATGCTCTCTCTTACTATCTCTGTCTCTCTCAAATAGATAAATAAAATTTTCAAAAAATTATGTTTGCTTACATATTCACCCTTTTCACTTCTTTCTACTCTGTTGTGTAGATACAGATTTCCATTAGACCTTATTCTCCTTCTGCTTGAAAAACTTCACTTTTCTAATAGAACAGGTCTATTGGTGATGAATATTTTAGCTTTTACATATCTATCTTCACTTCATTTTTGTTCTTTGAAGATATTTCTACTATATATAGATTTTTTAGATTGGCAGGTTTTTTTATTTTGTATATAATATATATATTTTTATTTTTTTTTATAAACATATAATGTATTTTTATCCCCAGGGGTACAGGTCTGTGAATCGCCAGGTTTACACACTTCACAGCACTCACCATAGCACATACCCTCCCCAGTGTCCATAACCCCATCCCACTCTCCCAAACCCCCTCCCTGCAACAACCCTCAGTTAGTTTTCTGAGATTAAGAGTCACTTATGGTTTGTCTCCCTCCCAATCCCATCTTGTTTCATTCATTCTTCTCCTACCCCCTTAACCCCCCATGTTGCATCTCCACTTCCTCATATCAGGGAGATCATCTGATAGTTGTCTTTCTCCGATTGACTTATTTCGCTAAGCATGATACCCTCTAGTCCCATCCACGTCGTCGCAAATGGCAAGATTTCATTACTTTTGATGGCTGCATAGTATTCCATTGTGTATGTATACCACATCTTCTTTATCCATTCTTCTATTGATGGACATCTAGGTTCTTTCCATGTTTGGCTATTGTAGGCATTGCTGCTATAAACATTCGGGTGCACGTGCCCCTTCGGATCACTACGTTTGTATCTTTAGGGTAAATACCCAGCAGTGCAATTGCTGGGTCACAGGGTAGTTCTATTTTCAACATTTTGAGGAACCTCCATGCTGTTTTCCAGAGTGGTTGCACCAGCTTACATTCCCACCAACAGTGTAGGAGGGTTCCCCTTTCTCCACAACCTCGCCAGCATCTGTCATTTCCTGACTTGTTAATTTTAGCCATTCTGACTGGTGTGAGGTGATATCTCATGGTGGTTTTGATTTGTATTTCCCTGATGCCGAGTGATGTGGAGCACTTTTTCATGTGTCTGTTGGCCATCTGGATGTCTTCTTTGCAGAAATGTCTGTTCATGTCCTCTGCCCATTTCTTGATTGGATTATTTGTTCATTGGGTGTTGAGTTTGCTAAGTTCTTTATAGATTTTGGACACTAGCCCTTTATCTGATATGTCGTTTGCAAATATCTTCTCCCATTCTGTCAGTTGTCTTTTGGTTTAGGAAACTGTTTCCTTTGCTGTGCAAAAGCTTTTGATCTTGATGAAATCCCAATAGTTCATTTTTGTCCTTGCTTCCCTGGCCTTTGGCGATGTTCCTAGGAAGATGTTGCTGCGGCTGAGGTCGAAGAGGTTGCTGCCTGTGTTCTCCTCAAGGATTTGATGGATTCCTTTCTCACATTGAGGTCTTTCATCCACGTTGAGTCTATTTTCGAGTGTGGTGTAAGGAAATGGCCCAATTTCATTTTTCTGCATGTGGCTGTCCAATTTTCCCAACACCATTTATTGAAGAGGCTGTCTTTTTTCCATTGGACATTCTTTCCTGCTTTGTCGAAGATGAGTTGAACATAGAGTTGAAGGTCTATTTCTGGGCTCTCTATTCTGTTCCATTGATCTATGTGTCTGTTTTTGTGCCAGTACCATGCTGTCTTGATGATGACAGCTTTGTAATAGAGCTTGAAGTCCGGAATTGTGATGCCACCAACTTTGGCTTTCTTTTTCAATATTCCTTTGGCTATTCGAGGTCTTTTCTGGTTCCACATAAATTTTAGGATTACTTGTTCCATTTCTTTGAAAAAAATGGATGGTACTTTGATAGAAATTGCATTAAATGTGTAGATTGCTTTAGGTAGCATAGACATTTTCACAATATTTATTCTTCCAATCCAGGAGCATGGAACATTTTTCCATTTCTTTGTGTCTTCCTCAATTTCTTTCATGAGTACTTTATAGTTTTCTGTGTATAGATTCTTAGTCTCTTTGGTTAGGTTTATTCCTAGGTATCTTATAGTTTTGGGTGCAATTGTAAATGGGATGGACTCCTTAATTTCTCTTTCTTCTGTCCTGTTGTTGGTGTATAGAAATGCAACTGATTTCTGTGCATTGATTTTATATCCTGACACTTTACTGAATTCCTGTACAAGTTCTAGCAGTTTTGGAGTGGAGTCTTTTGGGTTTTCCACATATAGTATCATATCATCTGCGAAGAGGGATAGTTTGACTTCTTCTTTGCCGATTTGGATGCCTTTAATTTCCTTTTGTTGTCTGATTGCTGAGGCTAGGACTTCTAATACTATGTTGAATAGCAGTGGTGATAACGGACATCCCTGCCTTGTTCCTGACCTTAGCGGAAAAGCTTTCACTTTTTCTCCATTGAGAATGATATTTGCCGTGGGTTTTTCATAGATGGCTTTGATAATATTGAGGTATGTGCCCTCTATCCCTACACTTTGAAGAGTTTTGATCAGGAAGGGATGCTGTACTTTGTCAAATGCTTTTTCAGCATCTATGGAGAGTATCATATGGTTCTTTTTCTTTCTTTTATTAATGTGTTGTATCACATTGATTGATTTGCGGATGTTGAACCAGCCTTGCAGCCCTGGAATAAATCCCACTTGGTCGTGGTGAATAATCCTTTTAATGTACTGTTGAATCCTATTGGCTAGTATTTTGGCAAGAATTTTTGCATCTGTGTTCATCAAGGATATTGGTCTGTAGTTCTCTTTTTTAATGGGATCCTTGTCTGGTTTTGGGATCAAGGTGATGCTGGCCCCATAAAATGAGTTTGGAAGCTTTCCTTCCACTTCTGTTTTTTGGAGCAGTTTCAGGAGACTAGGAATTAGTTCTTCTTTAAATGTTTGGTAGAATTCCCCAGGGAAGCCGTCTGGCCCTGGGCTTTTGTTTGTTTGGAGATTTTTGATGACTGTTTCAATCTCCTTACTGGTTATGGGTCTGTTCAGGTTTCCTATTTCTTCCTCGTTCAGTTGTGGTTAGTTTATATTTCTCTAGAAATGCATCCATTTTTTCCAGATTGTCAAATTTGTTTGCGTAGAGTTCCTCATAGTATGTTCTTATAATTGTATTTCTTTGGTGTTCGTTGTGATCTCTCATCTTTCATTCATGATTTTATTTATTTGGGTCCTTTCTCTTTTCTTTTTGATAAGTCTGGCCAGGGGTTTATCAATCTTATTAATTCTTTCAAAGAACCAGCTCCTCGTTTCATTGATTTGTTCTATTGTTTTTTTGGTTTCTATTTCATTGATTTCTGCTCTGATCTTTATTATTTCTCTTCTCCTGCTGGGTCTAGGCTTTCTTTCTTGTTCTTTCTCCAGCTCCTTTAGGTGTAGGGTTAGGTTGTGTACTTGAGACCTTTCTTGTTTCTTGAGAAAGTCTTGTACCGCTGTATATTTTCCTCTCAGGACTGCCTTTGCTGTGTTCCACAGATTTTGAACCGTTGTGCTTTCATTATCATTTGTTTCCATGAATTTTTTCAATTCTTCTTTAATTTCCTGGTTGACCCATTCATTCTTTAGAAGGATGCTGTTTAGTCTCCATGTATTTGGGTCCTTTCCAAATTTCCTCTTGTGATTGAGTTCTAGCTTCAAGCATTGTGGTCTGAAAATATGCAGGGAATGATCGCAATCTTTTGATACCAGTTGAGACATGATTTAGGACCGAGGATGTGATCTATTCTGGAGAATGTTCCATGTGCACTAGAGAAGAATGTGTTTTCTGTTGCTTTGGGATGAAATGTTCTGAATATATCTGTGATGTCCATCTGGTCCAGTGTGTCATTCAAGGCCTTTATTTCCTTGTTGATCTTTTGCTTGGATGATCTGTCCATTTCAGTGAGGGTTGTGTTAAAGTCCCCTACTATTATTGTATTATTGTTGATGTGTTTCTTTGATTTTGTTATTAATTGGTTTATATAGTTGGCTGCTCCCACACTAGGGTCATAGATATTTAAAATTGTTAGATCTTCTTGTTGGACAGATCCTTTGAGTATGATATAGTGTCCTTCCTCATCTTTTATTATAGACTTTGGCATAAAATCTAATTGATCTGATATAAGGATTGCCACTCCTGCTTTCTTCTGATGTCCATTAGCATGGTAAATTCTTTTCCACCCCCTCACTTTAAATCTGGAGGTGTCTTCAGGTCTGAAATGAGTTTCTTGTAGGCAACATATAGATGGGTTTTGTTTTTTTATCCATTCTGATACCCTGTGTCTTTTGATTGGGGCATTAGCCCATTAACATTCAGGGTAAGTATTGAGAGATATGAATTTAGTGTCATTGTATTGCCTATAATGTGACTGTTACTGTATATTGTCTCTGTTCCTTTCTGATCTACTACTTTTAGGCTCTTTCTCTGCTTAGAGGACCCCTTTCAATATTTCCTATAGAGCTGGTTTGGTGTTTGCAAATTCTTTCAGTTTTTGTTTGTCCTGGAAGCTTTTTATCTCTCCTTCTATTTGTAATGATAGCCTCGCTGGCTATAGTATTCTTGGCTGCATGTTTTTCTCGTTTAGTGCTCTGAATATATCATGCTAGCTCTTTCTGGCCTGCCAGGTCTCTGTGGATAAGTCTGCTGCCAATCTAATATTTTTACCATTGTATGTTACGGACTTCTTTTCCCGGGCTGCTTTCAGGATTTTCTCTTTGTCACTAAGACTTGTAAATTTTACTATTAGGTGACGGGGTGTGGACCTATTCTTGTTGATTTTGAGGGGGGTTCTCTGCGCCTCCTGGATTTTGATGCTTGTTCCCTTTGCTATATTAGGGAATTCTCTCCAATAATTCTCTCCAATACACCTTCTGCTCACCTCTCTCTTTCTTCTTCTTCTGGAATCCCAATTATTCTAACGTTGTTTTGTCTTATGAATCTCTTGAATTCTCTTGAATTCTCTCCTCGTGATCCAGTAGCTGTTTGTCCCTCTTTTGTTCAGCTTCTTTATTCTCTGTCATTTGGTCTTCTATATCACTAATTCTTTCTTCTGCCTCATTTATTCTAGCAGTGAGAGCCTCCATTTTTGATTGCATCTCATTAATAGCTTTTTTTATTTCAACTTGGTTAGATTTTAGTTCTTTTATTTCTCCAGAAAGGGTTTTTATATCTCCCGAGAGGGTTTCTCTAATATCATCCATGCCTTTTTCGAGCCCGGCTAGAACCTTGAGAATCATCATTCTGAACTCTATATCTGACATATTACCAATGTCTGTATTGATTAGGTCCCTAGCCTTTGGTACTGCCTCTTGTTCTTTTTTTTGTTGTGAATTTTTCCGCCTTGTCATTTTGTCCAGATAAGAGTATATGAAGGAGCAAGTAAAATACTAAAAGGGTGGTTAAGACCCCAGGAAAATACACTTAAACAAATCAGAAGAGACCCTAAATCATGGGGGGGGGAGAAAGGGGACAAAACGAGGTTCAGAAAAAAAAAATTAAGAAAAGAAAATGAATAAAGAAAAAAATATATATATAGTGGATAAACTAGTTTAAAAAAGTTAAAAAAGAAAAGGGTAAAAGTTAAAAAAAAATTAGCAGAAGAAGAAAAAAAATTGAAAAAAAAACACACACAAAAAAACAAATTAACTGCTAGACTACAAGACTAATGAATCATGGGGAGAAAGCCATGAGTTCAGTGCTTTGCTTTCTCCTCCTCTGGAATTCCGCTGCTCTCCTTGGTATTGAACCTGCACTCGTTGGTAGGTGAACTTGGTCCTGGATGGATTTCTTGTTGATCTTCTGGGGGAGGGGCCTGTTGTAGTGATTCTCAAGTGTCTTTTCCCCAGGCGGAATTGCACCGCCCTTCCAGTGGCCAGGCTGAGTAATCCGCTCGGTTTCGCTTTCGGGAGCTTTTGTTCTCTGAACGCTTTCCGTAGTGTTCAGGAGGACAGGAATGAAAATGGTGGCCTCCCAGTCTCCGGTCCAGAGGAGCCAAGAGCTCGGGGCCCCACTCCTTAGTGCACCCTCAGAGAATAACGCTCAATAACTTCCTTCTCCCTGGCCTCCAGCTGCGCTCCGAGCTCACCCAGGCTGCGACCGGGTCAAGGTAACCCCGAGCTGAGAGCTCACTCCTCGGCTCTGTCTCTGTAGCCAGCTTCCCCGTTCTAATACCTGCAAGCTCTGCAACACTCAGACACCCCCAATCCTTCTGTGACCCTGTGGGACCTGGGGCCACACTGACCCCGCGTGAGCTTCACCCTTGTTTAGCTTCGGGAGCGATGTCCCTCAGCGGAACAGACTTTTAAAAGTCCCGATTTTGTGCTCCGTTGCTCCGCCGCTTGCCAGGAGCTGGCCCCTCCCCCCATGCTCTATCTTCCCGTAGCTTTGGATTCACTTCTCTGCCAGTCCTACCTTTCAGAAAGTGGTTGATTTTCTGTTTCTAGGATTTCTGTTCTTCTCTTTGATCTCCCATTGGATTTGTAGGTGTTTGCAATCTTTAGATAAGCTATCTAGCTGATCTCCTGCTACCTGATGTAGCCCCAGCCTACTACTTCTCCGCCATCTTGACTCCTCCGGTTTTTTTATTTTGTATTTTAATGTTGCACCAGTGTTTGGCTTTCATTATATGGTTTCTGATGAGAAGTGATCATTCTTATATTATTCTGTATGTAAATTTTTTTTTCCTGTGACTTCATTAAAAATATATATTTAACACTGGTTATAGGAAATTAGATTATAGCTTGGTATAGTTTTTCTTCATGCTTTTTGTGCTTGGGGTTCATTGAGCTTCTTGGTTCTAAAGCTTTATGGTTTTCATCAAATTTGGAGAATGTTCAGCCATTATTTCTTGAAATATCTTTTTTGTATCCTACTCTGATTCAGGGATTATATTATATGTCTATGTGGCTGGCTAAAGTTATCCCATATCTCATTTATGATCAGAATTTGTTTTTAGTCTCTCTTTTTTTTTAACCTGTTTGTGTTTCATGTGGTTAGGGTTTTGTTTTTGTTTGTTTGTTTGTTTTAAGATTTTTGTTTATTTTAGAGAGAAAGAGTGCATAAGCTGGGGGAGGGGCAGAGAAAGAAGGGAAGCAAACTCCCCTTTGAGTGTGGACCCTGATGTTATATAGGGCTCAGCCCCACAACCCTGAGATCATGACCTAAGCAGAAACCAAGAGTCAGACACCTAACTGATTGAGCCATCCAAGTGCCCCTCATATGGTTAGTTTCTATTGCTATATTTCAAGTTCAAAGATTTCCTTTAATAGTGTCTAATATGCTGTTAATTTTTTTTTAAATCTTGACACAATTCATTTCACCTCCAAAAGTTTGATTTGGGTGTTTTTAATTAATAGTAACAACAATACTTGAATGTTCTCATGCTTTCTGGGGTGCCTGGGTGGCTCAGTTGGTTGAGTGTCTGCCTTTGGTTCGGATCATGATCCCAGATTCCTGGAATCAAGCCCCATGTCTGGCCCCCTGCTCAGCAGAGAGTTTGCTTCTCCCTCTTCATCTGCCTCTTCCCCAGCTTATTATCTGTCTCACTCTCTCAAATAAATAAGTTAAATCTTAAAAAAAAAATCTTTTATTTTCCTCCCCCTTTTTGAACATACCAAATATAGTTATAAAGTTCCCCCATTTTTGCAAGACACATTCTAAAAATCTGCTGTACAACATAGTATCTTCAGTTAGTAATATGGTATTGTACATTTAAAATATATTAAGAGAGATCTCAATTAGGTATTCTTACAAAGCTGAAAAAAGAGAGAGGAAGGAAGGAAGGAAATGGAAGGAAGGGAAGGAAGTCCCAAAGAAGACTAAGAAATTTTTGGAGGTAATGAATATGTTTAGTTACTTTGATTATAGTGTATCATGGGTGCATGCATCTGTCCAAACTTATCAAAATATATACATTAAACATGTACAGTTTTTTGTACACCCAAAATTTTAAAAATAAAAATTGAATACAAAAAAGAAAAATCCTTGGGTGCCTGGGTGGCTCAGTTGGGTAGGCGACTGCCTTCGACTCAGGTCATGATCCTGGAGTTCTGGGATTGAGTCCCATATCAGACTCCCTGCTGAGCAGGGAGTCTGCTTCTCCCTCTGACCTTCCCCCTTCTCATCCTCTCCTCTCTTTCTCTCTCTCATTCTCTCTCTCTCTCAAATAAATAAAATCTTAAAAAAAAATCCTTGACCTTTGTTGTGTGAGACACCTTCATTATTTGGAAGGAGTTTTGCCTTTTATACTTCATTAGGCAGGGCATTACTTTCCAGCAATTTTGACCCACTATCAAATATTGTCCTTCTAAATACCCTACCCAATAACCCCTAAGGTCCATATTTTACTGTTCTGTACTTTGGATGGTGGGAACAAAAATAATTCTTAAACCTGTGTGGGCTCCAGGAACTGTTCAACTTGATCCTTTTCACATATTCTTTTACAAGCTTCTGGCCATTTTCTCATGCATATTCTCTGATGCTGCTTAGTGTTAAGACACAGGTCTGTGTGCAAATTTCTGAACTCTTTTTCTCTCTATAGAACTCCCTTCTCTCTGGAGCTCTTCCCTGTGAGTTCTGGCTGATATGGTAGTCACTTGACTTTGGGCTCCATTCAATTTTCCTTTTCCTGTGCTGCAGACTGGAATCTCTCTTTCTTCAGGAATCATTGTCCACTGCTGCCTTTTGTCTAATATCTGAAAACCACCATTTCATATATTCTCTAGGTCTTTATTTGCTTAAGTAAAGAGGGTAACCCCATTCTTTGTTACTTCTTCATGGCTGAAAGCACAAGTTAGTACATAATATTTTTATATTTAGAGAAAATATAAACTCATTATCTTTCTGATATTATTTAAAATCCTTGGCTTAGTGTTTTCTTTCTGAAATATATGTCTTGGAGATGACAATCCCAGGATTGCAATCCAGTGACTGCTATCCATTTCTTCTGATATATAGGGATGATTAACTTCAATACAAGGAGTCATAATGTATTTCCATGAAATGTAGAGTTCAGACCATCATTAAGAATACCATAATTTTATGTATTCTATATAGATACCGTGTGGATGAATGTGGTAAGTATATTTGTCAACAGAATTCCTAAAATATTTGAAAGGCTCTTTAGTCTATCTTAAGTGACTAAGATTGGGAAAGAGAATAGGTCAATATGTAGATAAATCTACTCAATGATTTTCTACTAATACTATTAAAATGTTATGCATTTTTAAAAGCATAAGAAATAGAGGAAGTTAACATGCTTGAAAAAGTACTTATGGGGTTGCCTGTGTGGCTAAGTCATTAAATATCTGCCTTTGGCTCAGGTCACAATCCCAGAGTAATGTGTTTGAGCCCAGCATCAGGCTCCCTGCTGAGCAGGAAGCCTTTTTCTCCCTCTCCCACTCCCTCTGCTTGTGTTCCCTCTCTCACTGTGTCTCTGTCAAATAAATAAATAAAATCTTAAAAAAAAAAAAGAAAAAGCACTTATGAACCATAATGCCTTCATATCAATGACAGATAATGAAGTGAGAGGGAAAAAGGATATAATAAAAGTTGAAATCAGCAAATTCATTATATATTTGATCTACATTCTGTGATCATGATCACTGAAAGGTGTGTACTTACTCAGTTGAATTTACTTTAGGTTGCAAGGGTCAGTGGAGTTGCAGTATTTGCTACTTTTAGCAGAAGAGAGCTCTGGAAAAAAATTGACCAAGAAATTAAAGAAAATATAAATAGAAGGAAGAATATGGTTGTTTGATTCCAAGATTCTGATGGAAGTTATTTCTCATAGTTGTCTGAAATAGAATCAACATTTTCCCTTTTTACAAGTTCTTACAGCTCTTTGAAATGCAATTAACCCAGAACCAAAAAGTTAGAAATCATTTTAAATAACTTTTTTAAAGATTTATTTATTTATTTTAGAGACAGAAATGGGGGGGTGGGGCAGAGGGAGAGGGAGAGAATCAAGCAGACACCCTGCTGAGCATGGGACCTAATGGGGCTAGATCTCAGGATCCTAAGATCATGACTTGAGCCAAAGTCAGGAGTTAGAAGCTCAACTCACTGAGCCACCCAGGTGCCCCTTAAATAACTTTTATTACACATCTGTGACTCTAGTATCTCTATATTTTAGGGTCAAAGAGACCCTGAAATATAGTGGTTTTTACAATATAAAATTTAATGTCTCTCTCTCGTTAGAGTTTGGAATCACTGTTTCATTTTTGCACCTCAGAGACCTGGATGTCATCCAGATAATTACTTCACAGTCCCCTATAATGTTGTTTTTTTTATGGTTCAAATCCATACCTGGATTCCAATCACTGGAAAGAAGGAAGATTGCTTCCAGGAAGCATGCCTTCTGTCTTAAGTCCTAGATCTGTAATTAACATACTTCTGTCCAATGATCAGAACTTAACCAGTGATGAGAAAGCTTAAAAATATCTAGTAAGGGGCGCCTGGGTGGCTCAGTGGGTTAAGCCGCTGCCTTCGGCTCAGGTCATGATCTCAGGGTCCTGGGATCAAGCCCCGCATCGGGCTCTCTGCTCAGCAGGGAGCCTGCTTCCTCCTCTCTCTCTGCCTGCCTCTCTGCCTGCTTGTGATCTCTCTCTGTCAAATAAATAAATAAAATCTTTAAAAAAAATTTAAAAAAAAAATCTTGTAAAATAGCATAGTCCCAGCCAAAATTTTATTATAATGGAGGAAAAGAAGGAATTTTGTTATATGATTAGAAGTTTCTACCATAATTCTCTATGTCATTAGCCCAAATTCATATTTCTAGTTGTGAACTCACTTTTTACTGATCATCTTATTTATACTGTCTACTTAAAATCTCCACTTTTGTTTTATAAATAGATAAAAATGATGATGCCCATTTAATTTGAATCCTTCAATACTCACTGACTTTCCTATCTCTACTGATGAAAGCTTCAGCTCCACTTTCACCTCCCCACCCTGTTGCTCAGAAGCCATTCTCTACCTAACTAACCATGTTCCAACAAGATCTAGCTGAGGAAACAGAAACCACCACACACTAGGTCTTTTAAATAGTTACTTTTTAAAAAAAATTTTTCTTATGTGTATTTTGAAAGTAACCACAGACGTCTTTGAAATTTGGGCCAGATCATATCAGTCCTCTATAGAAACCTGAACTGTCTCCCAGTTTTAGACAAAGAAAAGCCAGAGTCCTGATATACCCTAAAGGTACCTTCAGGACCAACTCTCCATTATCACTGTACATTTATTATTTATTTTCTTCACCTCACTTTACTCTGGTGTACCCACACTTACATTTTTCCTTCTCCTTTGCTGTTTTTCTAACACTCCTATTCCTGTCACCTGACAGTTTGGGTGTTGGCTATCTGCATCATAGAGAATGCTCCTAACCTAGACAAATGAGCATCTCTTTCATACTTCACCTTTCTGATAATATCTAACTTGATCTGATATATTAAAGTCTAATTTGATTCAATATTATACTCTATAACATAAAATAAAATTTAATGACTTACCATATTTGTCTATTTCAGTTGATTGCCCATCACTAAAATGTAAGCTGCATGTAGGCAAAAAACTTCATTTTTCACTAATGTATCCTAGTACCAAGAACAATGTCACATGATAATTCTCAGTAAATATTTATTGCAGTGAAAAATAAGTGAATTTCCTGTATAGAAATTTCCTTATGTATTTTTAAATCAAAGAATTATTTCTGTTTGTCTTTCTAATACAATCCTTAGTTCCAAGACAAGCTTTAGTTTCTGAATCTGAATTTGAGTGAAAAACAAGCATCCACATCAGCTTCATTAATAATAGAATTTGTCCTAAAATATTCTCAGAACAGTTTGCATTTTCATATTATTTTGTCAACAGGTAATAGCAATTATGGAAATTTTAGTATCCAAAGTTTTCTAATGAACCTTTATGGTGTACATTCCATTTCTAGAAAGGAGATGTTTTTCTTTTAAAAACATCTATCGCTGTGGAAGCAAAATCAATTTTCATTAATAACTATGTAAGTAGGATTCCATTTCAGTTTGTATGTCAATTTTTAATGATAACATTCTACAGCAGAACTTAAATCACTTAAAAACATTAATTTTCCTAACCTAACTGGAAATGTCTCTAAAGATATTTTCAAAGTATTTCATTCATTCATCCATCTAACCTTCAGCAAACATTTGTTGAGCTAGTTTAATGCTATATTA
Organism: Lutra lutra; assembly: GCF_902655055.1. Lineage (NCBI taxonomy): Eukaryota > Metazoa > Chordata > Mammalia > Carnivora > Mustelidae > Lutra > Lutra lutra. The sequence continues at coordinate 163,621,902 of NC_062280.1, forward strand.
GGTATTGGTCTAACCCATGAAGACATATCACTTTTAAAAAATGGGTCTTTTATATTGGCTGATTGAATATAATAAATAAGAATTAATAAAATTTAAAAATTAATAAAATTTTAAAATAAATTAAATTAAAAAGGGGTCCTCTTGTGAAAAGAATTGAATAATGGCATTACTAAAGAATAATATTCTACAGGAACTCAAGATGACTGGGTATGAATGGTATGAAAGGTTGAATTTCCTTTCTGCAACTGTAAAGATATGGTGCTCTTTACCAAACAGAGATATCAAGGGTAGAGCAGGTTTCATAGAAATGATGAAGTTTAGTTTTGGGGTGTTAACCTTGTGTTTCCTCTGAGACATTTGGGTAGATGATTTGTAATGGGAAAAATAGGCTCAGAGTTCAGGCAAGTGTTCTGTGATAGAATCATGATGTTAAAGTTATTATCATACTAGGAGGAAATTAAATGATATAGGCAAGAATCTGTAGAGAGAGAATAGCCACTGAGTCTGAAGGAACACTTCAGTTTAAATTACAGACAGAAGCAAAATACAGTAAAGGAGAGCAATCTTGCATGGTCAGAGTAGGAGTAGAATTCTGCTCCTTCCCACTGCTCTCTCTCTCTCTCAAAAGAATAAATAAGCCTTTAAAAGAAAAAAAAAAAGACCTCTTTCTTCTCCTTCTTCCACTCCCCACCACTCTATCTTTCTCTCTCTCTCAAATAAATAAATGTGTTTATCCATCTATGTAATATGATGATTGAAAAAAAAAGGATGCAATAAATTATTACTGCATTTTTTTCTACTTTGTGGCAGTATGTTAAGTATCTTTTAATAACATTGAACTTTTTCAAATTTTGTCAAAAGTGGTATTTATCTGGATTTTGGATTATAAACATTGACTACTATCTTTTTGTTTATTTTTAATTTAGCTAATTTGGAGCCTAAGCCAATTCTTATTATTCCTACTGTTGCAGTTTAATTTCTTGGACTTATTAACATGGTAGAACTTTATTTTTTATGTTACTATCTATAAGCATTTTTCATCTCCTTTGATTTGGGGAATATTCCTACCATGAAAAAGATTAAAGAATGTAACATAGCTTTCATATTAAGAAAATATTCAGCTACATTTTTAGTTGAATAAATTCTTAGTTTCTCTATAGTAAACATTGATGTGGAAAAACACAAAATCTCTTACATAAATGTTATAAAATTTTAAAAGTAAAAACGGAAATCCATGACACATTTTAATATTTGTACAGTTTTTAACATTATGCATTTATATTCTATGAGAATACAATTAATACATTTCTTTATAGATAACTATACATAACATATATATACATATATGTCTATATATACATGTATGTGTGTGTGTATATATACCTATATATACACACACAGTTTAGAGCAATTCAGTAAGCATTATGGGTGATAAGACAATGATATCTCCTTGTTTATCACCTTTCTAAATGTAAATTACTAATGTAAATAGTACAATGTAAAATGTTACCAGAAAATCCAGTTGAAATTAAAGCTACTTAATCATTTGATTTAATAATGTTCAATGGCTTTACGTTTGCCTGTTTCTTTTCCATGCTGCATCATGGTCATGTTTTCTGAATATACGATGGATGTATCATTGGTTCTATGTGTGCCAGACACCAGTGATTTCACCATAGTATACTGAATCTAATTCACTTACAATATGTATTCCATTCCATTAATTTTGGTGTTTTTATAAGGATTTATTCCCATGTCAATATTATTCATATAGTAATTCTTTTTTGAGTTGGAATATTCAACAAAGAATAGTCACAACTATTACTTCACATATTTTCTGATACATTACCTAGCTACACCCAAAAAATCAATTCAAAGTAAATCACATTTTTAATTTATATTACCAGTTTTTTTTTTTAATAAAAATACATTGTTTTCTTTCCTTTTTACTTTTTTCTTTCTTTTTGGTATTGTTTTTGCTGTTGTTTTGATTTCTTGCCTTGCCATGTCAGATTCTACTCTAGGAAGAGTTCACTCAGTGAATCTAAATTCAAGCAATAAAAAAATGTACTCTCTACTTACTTCTATTTATTTGTCTGCCTTTGCATTCTCACACCTGATTTCCCAGAAGAAGCAAATTTAAGCAAAGCTAATTATGTACATGTCTTGGAAAAAATTTAAAAAGCCAGGCTGAGACTTCCAGTAATATGAAGTACATATGTATGAATATAGGCATGTGTATATATATGTGTGCATGTGTGTCGACAGATAAATTAATCAATAGATAGATTTTCCTTTTTACTATAAATTTACTTTTTTAAATAACCATTTTTAAATTTATTTTCAACATAACAGTATTCATTGTTTTTGTACCACACCCAGTGCTCCATGCAATCCGTGCCCTCTCTAATACCCACCACCCGGTTTTGCAGTTCTGCTCATTCTCCTGATCCGTGTTTCAACTGTAATTTCTTTGTCATGTTTTACCATAAGTGTAGTTAAAATAGTTATACTAAAATCATAATTCAATTTTCAACAATGTAATCTAACTATAAGACCAGCATCTTTTGACCATTTATCTAGTAATTTCTGTCTTTAGTCATTCACAGAATGGGAAAGTACAAAAAGTAGTAGCATATATACTTCATAAGGGATGGTACCTTTTCTGTTTTTCTCACCATTGTATTTTAGTGTTCATTTGCAATACCAAGCACAGTAAGTATTTATTCAGTAAGCACAATGAATTATTATTCTCTGAATTGATGAATTATAATAAGAAATTTAACACCAAGAAAAAGAGAAAAAAGAGAGAATGACAAAGTGTCCCATATTTCTATGTTCTTACCTTCTTTCCTCTCCATCCTTTTAGTCTCGTCTCTGGCACCAAATTTCCAGCATGGCGATAGAAGTGTTATTTTATAAGCATTATGTTGAGCAGTAAATTTATATTTTAGTAAAAAGAAATCATTTCTCATAATAGTTAATCTTTTTATTTTCAAGACGATCTTCTTGGAAACCTCATCCTAACGTATGTAGCATATCATTCATATTGTAGACATATCGTATCCCCTAAGGACCCTTTTACACTATCATAGGCAACATCCTTTTCCTGCAAAAACTCTGACCTGCTCTACAATTCATCCCCAAACTTCATAGGAAACAATGTCTAACTCAAGCTGAATTACTTCAACTGCCAAAAAAAATTGTAGAGTTCCTTTCTCCAGCATATGATTCTTTAACTAGCAAAATTCCTGGTAGGTATTTATTTATTTATGACATTTTCATTGTTAGTTTAGAGCACTTATAAAAGTAGAGCAGCTGTAGGATCTATATTATATCAATAATTGATAGTGCTGTATGGACCCTGTGAAAGATTTTTGTCTGCAGATAGAAGCACCTGGGGAAAAGCAGCTCTGGATCAAAGTAGGATCATTCAGATCTCTAACAAAGTAGCTAATAAAAGGGAGATGAGAGACTGGGGAAAGACTGATCTTGACTAAGCAGGTTTAAAAACTGAGAGTATTTCCATTCCAGTCAGAGATTGTTAATTTCTAAGTGATACCTTTAGAATATAGCTCTGAACATACCTCTGATTTTATCAGAAGTTTATTCTAGCTAAAAAACCATTTTCAGGACTAATTATTTCTGCATTTCAAAAATAAATTACTGTTGCATAATATGTTATGATATACATATGCCACAGTTTATCCAATTTCAAATTCTCTCAATTTTTTAGGCATTGCCTTCCTTCTAGTTTGTTTTTTGATGTTATGCCTAATGCTGCAGTGAACAATTCTGTATGTATATACCAACTTAGCCACCCAGGTGTCCTAATTCTGTACATATCTACTAATGAACATGAGCAAGATTTCTTCCCCCCCCACATAAGAATAAATTTACTGGGACATAGGTCATATATATATATATATATATATATATATACACACATATATATTCAATTTTACAAGATCGTGTGTATAAGAACTATAGGGAGTAACATGGGTGACTAGAGAAATACAATATAATGTGAAAAAAGAAAAAGGTAAAATAACACATAAAAACTTTTAGTTAAAAACTTTACAAAAGAACCCAAATAGCAGTATATTATTTATAATACATATATGAGTTTAAAGTATTTAAAAATGCTTACAAAGAGGGTTCCCCTTTCTCCACATCCTCTCCCACACTTGTTGTTTCCTGTCCTGCTAATTTTGGCTATTCTAACCGGTGTAAGGTGGTATCTCAATGTGGTTTTGATTTGAATTTCCCTGATGGCTATTGCAGAAAGTCTGTTCATGTCTTCTACCCATTTTTTGACATGATTATCTGTTTTTTTGGGTGTTGAGTTTGAGGAGTTCTTTATAGATCTTAGATATCAGCCCTTTGTCTGTAGTGTCATTTGCGAATATCTTCTCTCATTCCCTGGGTTGCCTCTGTTTTGTTGACTGTTTTCTTTGCTGCCAGAAGCTTTTTATCTTGATGAAGTCCCAAAAGGTCATTTTCACTTTTGTTTCCTTGCACTGTTGGTGAGAATGCAAGTTGGTGCAGCTAGTTTGGAAAACTGTGGTGATTCCTCAAAAAACTAAATATAGAGTTTCCCTATGGCCCTGCAATTGCACTACTGGGTATTTTCCCCAAAGATACAGATCGTAGTGAAAAGAAGGGCCATATGTACCCCAATTCCCATAGCCACAATGGCCACATTTGCTAAACTGTGGAAAGAACCAAGATGCCCTTCAACAGATGAATGGATAAAGAAAATATGGTCCATATATACAATGGAATATTATGCCTCCATCAGAAAGGATGAATACCCAGCTTTTGTATCAACATGGACAGGACTGGAGGAGATTATTCTGAGTGAAATAGGTCAAGCATAGAAAGTCAATTATCATATGGTTTCACATATGTGGACCATAAGGAATAACATGGAGGACATTAGGAGAAGGAAAGGAAAAGTAAATTGGGGTAAATCAGAGGGGGAGACAAACCATGAGAGACTATGGAGTCTGAGAAACAAACTGAGGGTTTTGAAGGGAAGGGGGGGATGGGAGGCTGGGTGAGCTTGGTGATGGGTATTAAGGAGGACATGCATTGCCTGGACCACTGGGTGTGGTGCATAAAAATGAATCTTGGAACACTGGGAAAAAAAAATAAAATTAAGATGTTAAAAAAAAGAACATGTGCTAAATAAATAAGTAAATAAATATGCTTATGAAGTATAAAAATAAAATTTCCATTAGTTGTGACATAGGGAGAGGCAGGGAAGAAATGGAGAGGTTATACTGTAAAGATAGGCAAGCTTCTATGGGTTGGTTAGGTGGTTGGATCAGGAGTATTTCTTTCATTATGCTTTATATCAAATATGTTATATTTACAAACACATGTATCACTTAAAAATTAAATAGATTTTTATGATTCTTCAATGATTTTTTTCTGAAATAATTTTATTTCACTATTAGTATATTGAGGACACCTACAAATGGTCCATCAGAGAAAATGATGTGTAGATGGATGTATAGAATAATGTTAACAGTAATGTTTATGAAATGGCAAATTAATAAAACATGAAGAGATGTAATGACCACAGGAGTTATTTATTTGATAATGATATGCAGAAAGTATTTTGTTGTCATTTCTTTTTTGGACAATGAAAGATCTGTTTTGATTATGAAAGAAACAACGCATAAAGCCATTATGACGTTGCTTTTGTGACTCCAGAGGAAGTAGAAGAGAATGCTCAAAAAGGAAAGATCTGTAAAGTTCTCCTCTCCTGGGAGATCTGGTGTGACAAACACAGATCCACCAATACTACCACAAGATAAGTCCTAAGAATCTAGTTAGATATCAGTTTACTAGGTGGGGTGGCCAGCAACTGTGGATAGGAATGCTGGACAAGGAGTTCAAATGCAATCGTTGTGTTTTTTTTTTTTTTTTTAAAGATTTTATTTATTTCTTTGACAGAGAGAGATTACAAGTAGGCAGAGAAGCAGGTGGGGGGGGCGGAGAAGGCTCCCCACTGAGCAGAGAGCCCAATGCGGGGCTCAATCCCAGGACCCTGAGATCATGAACTGAGCCAAAGGCAGAGGCTTAACCCACTGAGGCACCTCGGTGTCCCTCAAATGCAATCTTTAAGGGAGCATCTTAAGAGTGTTTACTTTTTGTTATAGTGATTTCTAAACACTAAAAAGTTGATGTGATGTAATGCCTGAATAATACTCTTTATTGTACTCAGATTTCACTGTATAAAACCAATGTTTATTGTCTCAGTAAGTTTTGAATACTTCATGTACTAAATAAATCTTTGAAAGCTCCTTCTACCCTTGAGCTATAAATGAAATAATTAACTACATATTAATCAGGATCCCACATTTTCTGTTTTGTACATTAAGTATTCAGCAAGTGAATTCTTTTGTAGTTCTTTTATATTATAAAAAAATTTTAAGAAGGAAAGCCAGAACTTCACTGAGAGTCTTGGAGGTCTACAAATCTGCTCCTGCCTTTATGCACAGACACAAACACACATATACAGACACACGCACAAGCAGCTCTGCCACTCAGAAGAATATACTAATGGCAGGTTCAGCTTATAGAAAAGATGAAAACTCAGCCTTCAGGCCTGGAAATTGCCGTATATCCTATTAAGATTTTTTTTTCTCAGCATTTTTATCATTCTGCTCTGATGGAAAAAAATGAGAATTACTGCCAAAGAGCAAAATTTGCCGAGTTTTTATGATCCTCACTGTGTTGCCTGTTGTTTTAATATCTATAAAATTTCAGAATCTATCCACATAAATGTAAAAGTAGAAAAAGAACTAACATCTGTTATATTTTACTTCTTAGGTAGGAAAGAATAATTTAGTTTTAAACAAACTCTACGTTAAGAGCTCTATTAAGATATATAATAGAAACACAAATGCTTGAAGACTTCAGATACTATTGCCAAAACTATTTCATGATCCTTTTGTTTCCTGCGAATTGGACAAAGACTATGATAACTGAGTCTAGACAAGTTATATTTTTTCTTCTATGCAACTTAAAATTAAAGAATAATTAATCCTATTTTTTAAAGATTTATTTATTTATTTGAGAGAGAGAGAGAGAGAACCCATGCACCAGTGAGGAGGGGGAGGGGCAGAGGGCTAGAAAGTATCCTCTAGTGGACCCCACTGCGTGTGGAGGAGCCTGACGTAGGGCTCACTCATAGGATATTGAGATCATGCCCTGAGCCTAAATCAAGAGTCCACCCAGGTGCCCCAATTATATCCTATTTATATAGCATTTGACTTGTTCTTTTTTCCACTGGTTTAGGCATAATTTAATTCCAGCTCTTAACCTCCTAAATCTGATCTTAGTATAAACCTGAGTTTAAAACAGTTACTTCATTACCAAATAATGTGTTATACCTATATGCTGCAGTGGAGGAAAGAATGTGGAAAACACCCTATTAGACAAATTTATGTATTTGTTTCACATACTGTACAAGCTTCTCCAAATATTTTATTATATTTTTCATTATAATGATAGACCAAAAAGGGTTAGCTTAATGCATCCTTATCCTTTTCCAGAATTTTGAAGATGAAAATAGTGAACATTTGAATTAAAGCAAACTTTCACATTGAGGGATATATAGAACTTATTTTATGGGATTGTTAAAGTCAAGAACAGCACAAGACACTAACAGTCTGCACATTATTTCAAAGTAATGGAATGTAATAATGTATAATGTTGTCCTCAATTTTCTTTACTTCAGAACAGAACACAAATTTCATAGAAATTAGAAGAAATTTTTCCACTCTCTGCCCACATTTTCTCCCAGAGCATACCCTAGGGGACATCAAAGCAACTGTTATATTCACTCTGAGTTTCAGCCAGCTGAGGCTTGACAGGAATAATCTACTTGAATTAATTTTATCTGCTAACATTTTATACTTATCACTGTCAAGTAGTTATTATCATTGGCATCTGGCAGAATTTCAGAGTCTATCATGTTGTCTAACACCTGCCAAGGTTTATGCATAAAACTCAGAAGTTTATTAAGAACTACTCAAATTAATTACTATTTCATTAATGCTTTTACAATACTCATATATACCCATGCTCTAACAGCCACATATCTTTACACTTAAAGTATTTTTCCATGAAGTTTTTAAAAATCTAAACACCATTGTTGAATGGTTAACATATTTATTAGTCTAAAATCTATGTAACCAATTCAGGTTTCTGGTCTTCTTATATTTACTCTACTTCCAAAAGGGATAGAGGTGGTGAAAAGTCATTAAAAATGACACACAATGCAAAATTTAATTCATATATGTTGATATCTAAATATTTTATCAGTACCCTTTGTGGTATAAAATGTATTTTTAAGAAGCCAGGGTTGCCTGGGTGGCCCAGTTGGTTAAGTGTCTGACTCCATCTCCGCTCAGGTCTTGATCTCAGGGTCATAAGTTCAAGCCTAATGTTGGGCCCCACACTGGTCAGAGAGCCTACTTAAAACAAACAAAACGAATGAAGAGTGCAGCTAAAATATAATTTGTATTAGGTACCATTTATTTTTAACATTGTATCTAGTATAACCATTAGTTTTATTAGTTTATTAGTTTATATTAGTTTTAGTATAACCATTAGTTTCCAGCTTTTCATTCTCCACTGAAACTGGAAATTCACCCTTCATTTCATCTCCTTCTCCATATGAGAAGTCAACATACACAGAGCAGATTTTTTTAGGATTGATGAAAATATATATCTTCCTTAACTTTGGTGACTGTAGGGATTATTACAAGATTGTGGAAGCCTTGGATTTTGCCCTGTGGAAGCTAAAAGTATCCCTGTATGCTGCTGTTAGCCATACTGATAATTATATCTTTAACAATCAGGAATGTTTGCTTGCTTGATCTTAATTTTTACAATTTAAAGTTTTTCCTTCAAAAAATTTTTTTTAATTCATAACAATGAACAGAACATTGGTTATTTGGGATATTTTGTGGCTGCATATAAATTTGAGGGTTATTTTCTCTATTTCTGTGAAAATTGCTGTTGGGACTCTGATGGAGATAGATGGCTTTGGGTAATCTGGACATTTTAACAATATTAGTTCTTCCAATCCATCGACATAGTATACCTTTCCATTTGTTTGTGTCTTCTTTATTTCTTTTACCAAAGTCTTGTAGTTTCATTGTATAGACCTTTCTTTCTTTTTTTTTTTTAAGATTTTATTTATTTATTTGACAGAGATCACAAGTAGGCAGAGAGGCAGGCAGAGAGAGAGAGGGAGAAGCAGGGTCCCTGCTGAGCAGAGAGCCTGATGTGGGGCTCCATCCCAGGCTCTGAGATCACGACCTGAGCTGAAGGCAGAGGCTTAACCCACTGAGCCACCCAGGCGTCCCTCATTGTATAGATCTTTCGTTTCCTTGTTTAAACTTACTCCTAAGTATATTATTGTTTTTGATGCTATTAGAAAATAGTTTTCTTTATTTTTTCAGATATTCATTGTTAGTGTTTAGAAATGCAACTGATTCTTTTGATTTTTAAATCATGCAGGTTTACTGAATTCCCTGATTATTTCTAACAGTTTTATGGTTGAATCATTAGGGTTTTCTATATATATAAGATAATGTTATCTGCAAATAATGACAATTTTGCCTCTCATTTTCTAATGTGATGCCTTCTGTTTCTTTCTATTGCCTAATTCCTCTAGTTAAGACCTTAAGTACTATGTTGAATAAGAGTGGTGAGAATGCGCACCTTTGTCTTTGTCTTGTTCCTTATTTTAGAGGAAAAGCTTGAAGCATTTTCACTGTTCATATGATATTAGCTGTGAGTTTGTCTATAAGACCCCAAATAGCAAAATAATCACATGAAAAAAGAACAAAGCTGGGGGCGTCACTCTTCCTGGTTTCAAACTGAACTACAAAACTGTAGTAATTAAAATAGTATTGTACTGGCATAAATATAGGCTCATATACCAATGGAACAGACTAGCAAGATCAGAAATAACTCCCTGAATATACAGCTAATATTTGGTAAGGGGAATTGTCTCTTCAACAAATATTGTTGGGAAAACTGGATAACCACATGCAGAAATATGAAATTGACCACTATCTTATACCATTCAGAAAAGTTAACTCAAAATTAGTTACATTCTTTTTTTTTTAAGATTTTATTTATTTAATTGACAGACAGAGATCACAAGTAGGCAGAGAGGCAGGCAGAGAGAGAGAGGGGAAGCAGACTCCCTGCTGAGCAGAGAGCCCGATGTGGGGCTTGATCCCAGGACCCTGGGATCATGCCCTGAGCCGAAGGCAGAGGCTTTAACCCACTGAGTCACCCAGGTGCCCCAATGAGTTACATTCTTTAACCTAAAATCTGATACCATAAAACTCCTAGAAGTAACAGAAAAGAAACTCATTGACATTGATCTTGGTAATATATTTTTGGTTGGGGGAGGGACTATGACACCAAAAGCACAGGCAACAAAAACAAAAAATAACAAATAGGACTATATCAAACTAAAAAAACTTCTGCATAGTGAAAGAAACCATCAACAAAATGAAAAGGCAACCTACAGAATGGGAGAAAATATTTACAACCATACCTCAGATTAAAAGTTAATAGCCAAAATATGTAAAGAGATCATACAACTTAATTAACAGAGAAACACCCAAAGAACAAATGGGCAGAGGATCCAAATAGATGTTTTTCCAAAGAAGACATCCTGGCCAACAAGTACATGAAAAAATGCTCAACATCTCTGATCTTCAGGGAAATGCAAATTAAAGTCACAGTGAGTTATCACTTCACATCTGTTAAATGATTATCAGAAAAAGGTAAGAGACAATAATTATTGGTGAGAATGTGGACAAAGGGAACACTTGTGCACTCTCATTGGGGATGTAAATTGGTTCCACCAATAGGGAAAACAGCATGGAATTTCTTCCAAAAATTAAAAATAGTACTACCATGTGATCCAGCAATCCCACTTCTGGGTATATATCCAAAGGAAATGAAAGCAGCATATAAAAAAAATATTTGCCACCTATGTTTATTGTAGCATTATTTACATTAGCCAAGATATGGAAACAACCCAAGTATATCATTGGATGAGTCAATAAAGAAGATGTAGTGTTTATACAAAGGGGTATTATTCATCTATGAGAAAGAAGGAAATCCTGCGATTTGCAACAATATGAGGGACCTTGAGAGCATTAAGCTAAGTGAGACATCTACAGAGAAAAACAAGTACTATATCTTATCACTTAATATGTGGAATCTAAAAAAGCTGAACTCATAGGAATGGAGAATGGTAGTTACCAAGGCTGGGGATGGGGAAATTAAGGAGATGCTTAAGCCTACAAACTTGCAACTAGAAGATAAAAAAGTTCTGGAAATACACAGCATAGTGATTATAATCAACAATAATACATTATATACTTCAAAGTCGCTAAGAGACTAGATCTTAATTGTTCCCACAACATAAAAGAAATGATAATTGTGTGACTCAATAGGGGTGTTAGCTAATGTTATATTGGTGGTAATCATATTGTAATATATGTAGCAGAACACACATTGTACACCTTGACATTACACAATATTACCTGTCAATTGTATCTTAATAATAATAAAACAAAAAAAGAATGAGGAGAGCAAGAGTAACTTGAAAAGAAATTATTTGAACTCAAATAACTGGTTAGATTCAGATACTGGACTACAAGGGGTTAACAGTGTAAACATTTAAAACCTTTGCACATTACAGTCATAATGCTTTGATACTCCTTGATACATTAATTCTCTACATATTCATACATCTAAGAGATTTTAGTAAAATCACAGAATAAAGGGAGAACACAATCAAGACATCACCTTTCACAGTTCTCTGGACTTTTTAAACTAGTTGTCTAAATCAACTCTTTTAAATGCTTTATGGAAACAACAAATTTATTTATTTATTTATTTATTTATTTTTAAAGATTTTATTTATTTGACACACAGAGAGAGGTCACAAGTAGGCAGAGAGGCAGACAGAGAGAGAGAGGGGGAAGCAGGCTCCCTGCTGAGCAGAGAGTCTGATATGGAACTCGATCCCAGGACCCTGAGATCATGACCTGGGCTGAAGGCAGAGGCTTAACCCACTGAGCCACCCAGGTGCCCCTGGAAACAACAAATTTAAATAGTACAACATACATAAGCCAAACTCACCTATACTATATAAGCTTAAAAAAATAACATGGAGATAAAACCAATAGTACATCATTGTTTTGGATCACAGGAAAATGAAAATACACATAGCTGTGCTTTAAAAATAAATCACAAGCTTAACTTTAATATACACATACTTCTGTATAAGGTCAAAACAAATGTGATTATTTTGCAAGCTTTTCATTTGGATTTCCCATACTTTAAAGCCATATTCACAATAAAACTGCCTCCCTCTCTCCTCCTCTGTCTTTTGCTCTTTCTCTTTCAAAGGGGCATTAATCTATCTACACACAGAGATATATATATGTATCAGATATATATGGTTAAAATAGGATAACCATTAAATTACCATGTATATAGATATATAGCATTTTTCATATATAATGTATATTTTATATATATTTGAGTAATTTGATGGTTTTGCAATTAAAGACCTGAATGTCTGAAAGAAAAATAAGTAAATATTATAGAAAGGTTTGAAGATATGGTCAGTGCTGCTGACATTTTTCTACAAATTATGTCTTCAAATTTTCATCGAATTTCTGAAACTGTTAATAACTAGGTTTCTAGTATGCATCTCCATTTATTTGAGAGTTGTCATGGTATTACTGGGTGTATATATATCTATATACACATATATCTATATATATATAGATATATATACACACACATATAAATATATAGTGGAGGAAGTACAGTTTGCAATTTTGCACAGTTGATCAGGATTATATAACACCTATTCAGCAAGTGGCAGAAAAGAAATTTGAAACATCTGTTGCTGAGGTCTGAATGTTTATGTCCTCCAAAAGATTTTTGAAATCCTAAATCCCAATGTTGATGGTGAGGCCCTTGGGAAGTGATTTAATCATCAGGGTGCCTGCTTCATGAATGGGATTAGTGCTCTTATAAAAAAGATGTCAGGAGCCCCTTCGCCCCTTCCATCATATGAGAATAAAATGAGAAGCCTCTGACCCAGAAGAGGGCTCTTACCTGTCTTGTTGGCACCCTTATGTTGAACTTCCAACCTCCAGAGGTGTGAGCAATACACTGTTTATAAGCTACCTAGTCTGGTATTTTGTTATAGCAGCCCCAACAGAGTAAGACACCTTTGCTAAATCCAAACCTAATGTTGCAAATACATGTCAGATAATTCTAATTTTCAATAGAAACATTTTTAAAAAAATATGTTCTTTATTTTCCATAAAAATACTGACAGAATTAACAGTACTATGAAAGCGAAAATTCCAGAATTACTAAAGTAAAAAGAAATGCTTGATGAATTTTAATTTGTTTTTGAAATACTATAAAATTTTATGTAACTAATAAGGCTTTCTTGATTATACTAATGATGTACCTTGCAATGCTTAAAATATTATGTTGAGGATAGAACCACCTTTATAATAAAGACAATTGTATTTTATATTTTTTTACTAACTTGTGAAAATTATTGCTGTATCTACTAGAATGAAGAAATAATTTATTCATATATTCATTGCAAATAATTATTGGACATTTGAGATTAAGGTCAAAAGTATGTGTTCATATCATTTTATTTTCAAATGTTCCAAAGAGCACCCAGAATTTCAAAATGTTATGTTACGTATATATAAACCTTTATATGCACTACATTATCCTAAACTCTGAAAATTTTAATTTGCCTGCCTCATTCATGAAGAGATAATATTGTTCTAAGGAGTCAGTATTTTCACAGTCATCAGAAACATTTTGAATGCTTTTATGAATTTGGCACTGTACTAGATTATATTAGACCACATTCAACAAGGTAGATGTAGTCCCTGCCCTCTTGTTTCTTACTTTCCAACAATAGGCTAGTCAGACAAATACAGTACAGCTACTAGAAAATCAACTTATATACTCTTACGACAATATAGCTCAGTCAAAACTCAGAAAATCAAGTGATACTGAAAAAAAATAGCAAAATACTTGGGGTCTAAATTATATATATATATATATATATATATATATATATTATATATATATATATATAATTTGTTTTTTCTTTTAAAGATTCGTTTATATTAGAGAGAGAGAGAGAGAGGGTGCATACATGCATCCAAGCAGAGAATGGGGCAAAGGAAGAGAATTTTCAAGCAGACTCTGTGCTGAGTGCAGAGCCAGACATGGGGCTCAGTCTCACGACCCATGAGATTATGACCTGAGCTAGAACCAAGTGTTGGTCTTCAACTGACTGAGTCACTCACACACCCATACTCTAGATTATATTTTGTCACTGCTTATTCATAGACAAATACTGATTTTGTCCCTACTGTATTTAAGATACAATTCTGGACTCCTGGGATATGCCAGTGAAGGAGTCTGTCATAGGTTCCTTCCATGTGGAGTTTCCTTCTCTTCTCTAGTTAGGGAGAGGGAATAAAATAATAAACACATTAATTTTATAACTCATCAAACATTTTGAAACATAATAAACGCTATGAAACTAGAGTAGGAAAAGTATTTTTTTTTAAAGATTTTATTTATTTGACAGAGAGAGAAATCACAAATAGGCAGAGAAGCAGGCAGAGAGAGAGGGGAGGAAGCAGGCTCCCTGCAGAGCAGAGAGCCCGATGTGAGGCTCGATCCCAGGACCCTGGGATCATGACCTGAGCCGAAGGCAGAGGCTTTAACCACTGAGCCACCCAGGTGCCCCTAGGAAAAGTATTTTAAGAGCACAGTGGAGTGTAGCCAAGGGATGGGGTCAAAAAGATAATGATAATTGACTTTTACTATGAGTTTGAAAAGAGGGACATGTTTTCAGTTGTATTCTGAGAAAATAATAGAAAATAAGCCATTAGGGGACAAGTGTGGAAACCACATTTCCACTTAGGAAGCTGTTACTATACTCTGCTATAGAAATGGTTATGGCTTATTCCAGAATGCATTGGAATATTAAAAGACTTCTGGATTTATTTGGAAAGAGTTACCAACAGGATTCCAAGATGTATTAAATGATAGCAGAGGGGAAAAAAGGAGAATTCAAGGAAAGCACTAAGTTGTTTGGCCTGAGCCATTAGAGGGATGGGATGTCATCAACTGAAATATGACAGGCTGAGTCTGCATTAGGTATTGGAAGAGAAGTTTGGGACTTTGGTTATTGACCTATCAAGTTTAAGACATAGATTAGCTATCTAATCAGAGGCACTGTGGAGAAAAGTTGATAATACCAGTTTAGAGGATTAAAGAAAAATATGAGTTGAAGATATAAAAGGGAAAGCTTTAAAATATACAGATCATATCTAAAGACAGAGACTAGTTTTATTTATCTGGACAATGGGTATGGATGGAAAAGATATCCTGGGCACTATAATATCAATATGTGAAAAAGAAAAGAAGGAGCCCTCAAAAGATACTGCTTGGTGATGTTGATTTATATGTCAGAGATAGGTCCTCAACCACAAAATAATGTTAAAACAGAATATGTATTACTTCATTCAATCCTGTCAAAACCTCTATTAATAAATTGTATAATTGTCCCCATTTTTAAGTATAGGAATTTGTTGATTCAGTTACTATCAGGTATTACTGAGTTATTAACTATTACACAGTTTTATAGTTTGTATTGCTCTTGGACTGATTTCTTCTCTGAGAAAGAGAGAGGGAGGGGTGGGGAGAGAGAGAGAGAGGAGTTTCTTTGCAAATTATACACTAATCAGGCATTCGTATGGATTTTTTCCATGAATAAATACACATATTTGTTGATTAAATAAACATCTCATTTGGGAATTTAAAAGGATAGCCAATAACTATTTGAATTAAATCTCAGAACTTCTAATCAGCATTTAGATCCCATTATGTACTATTACTTATCTAGGATTTATTTTCATTATGTTTTCATTTGCAAATTCTTTATTAAATAATAGCTTCTGACTCCCATCTTAGTGTTTTCTACATTCTTTTCTTTTCTAGACCCCTTCTTGTTCTTGATGTTAAGTAATTTCCAGTACTCATCCTAAAGTATCAATTACATTAATTGTTTATTTCTATTCCTTGAGCTGTTTCATACACGGTTGATAGTGTATTAAAATAGATTCTAAGACAGACTAGGAAAGTAAACACATAAATAATCAAAAACTAGGAAAGTAGCAGTATATAACTGAGCCCATCAGTAAAAGGTAAAATAATGTGCATTTACCCTAAATAAGAAAATAATTAGATTAAAATGAAGTATTCAAAGAAAATTCTGCTGGAAAATGAGTAAATAGAAGGTATAGAATGTGACATGTGTCTCCCGAAAAAAAGCAACAATTAGTATTTGTGATCATGTTTATCTGTAAGTTTAACTCTTGACAGTGCAAACTCAGTTGAAGTTTTATCATCTCATGCAAAGAATGCAACGTTACATATTTAATGCTCAATTTTATTTATTAATGACAATTGTGATCCAACATAGCAGTGTTTTGTGTATCATATATATGTTATTAAAAATGAACATGTGACCCATATTTGCCACCAGTAATTTATTATCTAATTGAGATAACATATAAGCATTTTCAGCACTCCAAGAATATAGTGAATCAAAAAATGTTAGTGCCTTTGCCCCTTTGATTGTATCATGTGTGATATGTGTTTTTGAGTTTATGAGGGGAGCACATTGATGTTTTCCAGTCTCACTCACTCAGTTCAGTAAGCAAAGGTAAATTGAAACCTCTTCTTTTTTAGCTATCTGTTCAAATGACTTATTATAAAGAAGCACTGAACAACTTTGCCTGGAAAGACTAATTCTACTTGTGAAGTATGAGACCTCCAAATGACCTAGGCCATATATATATATATATATATATATATATATATATATATATATATTTCCCCCCCAGAAGATTATAAAACCAAAGAATCCTCTCCTGCTACTATCTGGTCTCAGAAAGTTGGTTCTATGTTTGTTTGCCCAACTGTTACAGTTTCATCCAAATTTTGGAATCCTGGGGGGCAACCCAATAGCATTCTTTCTAGACTGCCAATTAGGGCAAACTGACATATTGACAGTCTTTTGCAGCCCTCTATCTCCTCCTAAAATTTCCACCTATACCCCCTGGAATCTCAGCGCAAGCTAATCATGCCTTGTCCTTCATCTAAAACAATTTAGGTTTAATAACTGAATCTTATTATCTCTCTCCTCATGCACTATCTGAATTGGACTCACAATTATTTCAACTTTAATCTGTATTATATATTAATGACTTCAATATCCATATAGATGATCATACCACAACTTTTCTCTTGAGATTTTGATCTTGATAATAACCACATGCTCTTTATTTATACTTCTGTTTAGCTAGCCATTGCAAGAGGACCAAAGACCTTCTATTCCCCAGAAATGGAATTCTAAAATATTATATTTTAAATGCTAAACTTGACTTATAATGACTATCCTTCATCTTTATCTTAATCTTGACTATCCTTCATCTTAATTCAAAGTGGCTTTTTGACATTATTGAGATCTATTTTATATCCACCAATTTTTTTTTCTCTTTCTATCATGTCTTTCATAGCATTCTTTCTTCCCCAATTTGGCTTATAGAGCATAATTTTTGGGGAAAAAAAAAGGATTGCCACATAAAGACAGTATTCATGACAATCATTGTACTGTAAGTATATAAAAAAATCTAAAATATATGCTAAAGAAAATTTAAATAAATAAATGATACTTAAAAGTAAGTTAAATGAGGGTTGATGAGATAAGAAATGGGGATAAGAAATGAGTTTTTAAGGCTATCAAAAAATATAACAACAAGGGACGCCTGGGTGGCTCAGTTGGTTAAGCAGCTGCCTTCGGCTCAGGTCATGATTCCAGCATCCTGGGATAGAGTCCCGCATCCGGCTCCTTGCTCAGCAGGAGCCTGCTTCTCCCTCTGCCTCTGCCTGCCATTCTGTCTGCCTGTGCTTGCTCTCTCTCCCTCTCTCTCTGACAAATAAATAAAAATCTTTAAAAAAAAATATAACAACAAGATTAAGATCTGCTTTCCAAGAAGTAATATGCAAGGCAGCATTGCAACAAGAGATAAATTGTGGAGTAAAAATAAATTGTAAAGATCTACGGATGAATTAGGTGTAAAGACTCTCAAAATGGAGAGCCAGTTAGGCTAGTACACTCTAATTTTATAATCCAAGTTCTTTTAGCTACTGACTAATTAGCTCAGATATTTTTACTATGAATATTTGCTACTGGAAAAAAGAGCAAATTCATGGTAGTTCTGGTTAAGTCCATGCTCACTGAGCACTATTGTATTTAGTAGAGTTTATTCTGGTCCAGAGTCATTGCTAACCAATCGTAGTACAATTGCTCACCCTTAAAATTAAGAAATTAATATGTGATTAATAAAGAATGTAATGATCATATTTATCATTAAATAATTACCATATAAAATTTCAGCATTCAAAGGTAATACAGCCAATACCATTTTCTGTTCATTTTCCTAAACCAGATTAGCATTCAGCAAACAAAAATTGGCATTGCATTCAAGTCTAGGCATATACTGAAAAACAAAATCCATTGTTTCATCTCAAAAAGATCACAGTTTATTTGTTTAGAAAACATTAAAGTGGGGCACATTAGTGGCTCAGTCATTAGGTGTCTGCCTTTAGCTCAGGTCATGATCCTGAGGTCCTGGAATGCAGCCCTGCAGTTGGGCTCCCACTCCGTCTGCTTATGGTCCCTCTCTTGTTGTCTAGCTCTCTCTGTCAGATAAATTAAAAAAAAAAAAAAATCTTAAAAAGGAAAAAAAAAAAACCACTCTTTAAAAAAAAAAAAGAAAGAAAGAAAGCATTAAAGTAATTTCAAGTAAGGTTTATTTGCATTCCTGCATTGAAACTGAGAGGTAACACAGAGGAACTTCCTTTAACACCAATTATAACACTTTATTAAAGCTTTAATAACCCAGCAGTATAGGTCAGTTGTAAACAACTGAGGGGAGGGAGGGAGGGAGACACAGAGACAGAGACATATCAAAAAAGCAAAAGAAAGAATCCTAAAACATAAACATTAAAAATCAGTTTCAGGGGTGCCTGGGTGGCTCAGTGGGTTAAGCCGCTGCCTTCGGCTCAGGTCATGATCTCAGGGTCCTGGGATCGAGTCCCGCATCGGGCTCTCTGCTCAGCAGGGAGCCTGCTTCCCTCTCTCTCTCTCTCTCTCTGCCTGTCTCTCTGTCTACTTGTGATCTCTCTCTCTGTCAAATAAATAAATTAAAAAAAAATTTAAAAAAAAAATCAGTTTTAGTACATTTTCCCTTGTTTTAGTAAAACTTTCCTGAATTTCTTTGAGTAAAGCCTAAATGGATTTGGTGAAATAAGTCCATTTAGTGGGGTGAGTGTGTGTCACGTGAACATAAAAATAATCATCATATTCTATCCCTTTGACCACAATAATTGATCAAGGATGAGCACATGACAGTCTGAACATGAGCCATCCATAAGCTGTTGTTCCTAACACTGGGGAAAAGTGTTAGGAACTTAAGTGTTAAAAACTGAAGCAATGTACATGACTCAACACAACACAAGACAGTGTCCAATGTCACTAGTGAACAATGGAATGAAATTTAAAAAAAAGAAAAGAAAAGAAAAAGAAAATTAAAAAACAATTGAAAACATATATTTTTTTTAATTATGAAGCTAAATTTTGCAAGGTAAATGGATAAGAGAAGAAAGACATAAAACACGAGGAACCTTCAAAATAGTACTGCATATTTTAAGAACTGCCAAAAAGTGACATTCACCTCTTGTTATGTTTGCACATAAGTTACTAAGTAAATGATTGCATGGTAATGACTATTACCTGCCTCCATTGTCAATTATCTTTTTTCTTTCACAATAATAAAATTTTTTATTCAACATATGGGTGTTCAAAAGAAAGGCTACATTTCCCAGTGGCCTAGCAGCAAAGTTCTGGTCAATCTGATGAGGTAGAATATTATGTGACAACTTGTGGCAAACTCCTTGTCAAAGACAAATTATACATAAGAAAATTAAACAGGCAAGGAAGATGTTATTCAAGACTATTGCAATAAGGAAGAGGGAATGAACTCAACTCCATCACAACAAAAGGCAGGAGGGTTTTTAAACAATGGAGAAAGTAGTAAAAAGTAGTAGAGAACCAGACTTCCTTGGGGGCAGTTTGACCTTTGGGATGTGTTGAGCACATTGAGTCATTCCTGAGTTTGCAAGTGTTTTTTTCTCTGTGTTTAGACCATCTGTGTTTCCTAACTGGTATTCATCAAAGTTAGGCTCCGAAGTCCCATAGAAACTGAGAAATAGGAGTGCTATCTTTCTTGATCACATTTGAAAAGGATGGCTCCGGGTCCCTAAGAAAGACATTTCTAGATTGTAAAACTGGCTAGAGGCTGGGAGATTTACATACATTTCAAAGGAGCAGAGGAAGAATCTGCAATTAGAAGTTTCTAAAGTAATTGTTCTAACAAAAGAGAGATTAGAGATTTACAGTCAGGAAAACATCTGTTTAAATTTTAATCAAGCTGAAATTAACATTAAGGCAGTCTTGATTATTCTTTAACAAAACTAAAAATATATGTGACCTTTGTCCTCTTTTAATTTCTTCTTCTATCTTGATGTCTGGAATGTAGATTATTCTTTGGACTAAGATGATATGGACTATGCTTTAGGGGTAGCAGTGTAATGAACTGAAGAGATCCTGGGTCTGTGAGGACTTTGTGAGGCAGAGTGCCCTATCAGCTCTGGACTGCACACTTCCAAATATTTTGTGTTTTAAACCATTGGGGGATTTTGTTCTCTGTTGCTGTCAACTGAACATAACATAGTTTATTGCTTGTTTGTTGAACTGTAGTTAATCCAAATGAATTCCAGAATAGCTTCTCCAACCTTCACCAACTATATGTGTTCGTGAAGGTCAGAGAACCAAGAACCCGAGTTGGAGTCTTGGGCCCAACAATAACCATAGAAGGAAGAGAAATAAGTTTGGACCCCAAAGTCAAAGGCACAGGCAAGCCTTTGTTGGAGCTACAGCTGGAACTGAAGGGAGATGCAGCGTTAACAGAGTAGTTCGTTGGACCTCTGCAACAAAGGGGAAGGCCCTGCTTGTATAAAGTTCTTGCTCAAGTTCCCAAGCTGGCCCAATATGCTAATAAGGAAAGAAAAAAAAAAAAACATGTCTCCTCCTAATTGGTTGGACAAGCCACCTCCTGCCTGGTCAGAAGGTCCTCCTCCTGAATGAGTAATATTGGCAGGCAACTCAGGGAACTCACTAGTGCCTTGGAGCCAGAGTCATCAGGTTTGTGGAGTTTGTTTTAAGCCCTGCTTATATATATATTGGGCTGAATCCTGGGTTTGCTCTGTCAGAGAATCAGCATAACAGTAACAACCAACAGAAAGTGCCCCAAGTGCATGTTTTGTTTTTTTTTTTTAAACATTTTATTTATTTATTTGTCAGAGAGAGGCACAGCAAAAGAGGGAACACAAGCAGGAAGAGTGGGAGAGGGAGAAGCAGGCTTTCTGCTGAGCAGAGAGCCCAATGCAGAACTGGATCCCAGAGCCCTGGGATCATGACCTGAGCCACCTAGGCGTCCCAGACCAAGTGCATGTTTTTCACTTGGGGCTTGTTTCCGTAGTCCCTAAATGTCAATGAGAGCTCCTTTTACCTCAAAGTTCCTACATTTGTTTACTGTCTAGTCTCATTTATTATGTTTTCTATGCAAGTGTCTCACTTTCTCGGCTTAATTCAAAGGTAGTCTCATTTTGTACATCCCTTAGAGGATAACATGGTAACTGCCACATAATTTACCCTCAAGTAATACTTATTTGAACAATTATATCTTAATAATATCTGTATTTAAAAATTATACAAAATTTCCATTGTATGGTTTTTGTGTGAGTTTGGGAATATATCAGAGAACATGGAGGTTTGTGAATATGTAATTGCCTTTGCAACATATTATTCTAAAATGTGAAACCAAAATATAGAATCTAGTCTGGGAGAATGGAGGACAGTATCTGTTGCTAATTATTTTGATTACTAAGTGATTTAGAATAATATCAAAGTAAAAGGCAAAAAAATATATAAGAATTTTTCATACTTTAGAAATCTCTGAAATTTTTAGCTCAACTTTTTTGGCTCCCTTTCTTCAAATAAAACTTTAAGTAAATTCAGAATACAGAGAACCTCAAGTTTAAAAATAATTGCCTTTCAAGCTCAAGCAAATAGAAAATTTTCTCATTTTTATTATAGGTATTTTACTGAGACCTTTAAAACCAATATAAATAATGTCAAAGCTCAGTGAAGAAATGTGGTGCGTAATAAATATTAAACAACAAGATAATAATGATAATGATTTTTTCATTGAGGACAGCTTTTAAATTTTTGATTCATACAGACTATTAACTTGAAACCTTAATAGAGTATTGATTACATAGAAGAGCTCTAAATAACAATAAAGAGATCCTTACAAATGAAAAAATCACAAGAGAGTTTCTAATTAAAGTTGTAATTTATTATTATAAAATAAATGTTATGGCTATAATTTATGATCAGTATACCTGAATAACTAACTCTGATTGTGATCAATAAGTATTGACTAATAGAACTGGGTTGTTTGCAATTTTTTCCAAGCATGCAAATCAGGACACATTTGCCAACACCAGAAGTGTATCTCTTTAAGCAGTGCATTCTGTTAGCAAAAGTAAAGTAAATATACGATAAAAAGACCAATTTAATCATTGGTTTTATTTTATATGGAATCAAATTAAATTAAATTTAAACTGTGATGTACATTTGCATATCCAAGAGTCAATTTGTGTATTCAAATAAGTTTTCGAGGAGTAGATTGGGGAAAATATGTTTGAAAAGCGATGTCTCAAGATAGAATGCACATTTTAAACATACTGTTGGTTGGGAATGAAAAAAACATCCATTTCCTATTGCTAGATAGTGATCAAAGTTAACGATCAACTTTATGTTCAATCCTGGTATGGAATTTATTCCTAGTATGGGATTTTTTCAATTATAAGTGAGAGTGAAGACTGTTCTAATTATATACTATCTCTGATTTTATCCACAAATATTTATTGAGTAATCCCTATGTGCTGAGCACCGCTCTGATGTGTTTTGGATCCTCTGTTTATCAATGTCTTAAAAAAGAGCTCAGACCTGAATTAAAAGTGGGAGAATAGTGGAGCCAGTGTCGTCTTTGGCCTCTCACAGATGAGATAGTAAAAATCAGGGCCGCTGTGTGAACTTCATCTGTTATTTAACTTTGATATGTCTCTGTGTCCTCTTCTGCAACATGAGGATAATAGTAATTAATTTTCCAGGTTGTTGTAAGGGCTAAATGAGATGATACGCAAAGTGCTGGAATATGTGAGAACTCAACAAGTGGCAACTGATGATAATTGAATAATAATTAAGTAATAATTATAAGCCATTGTGAGCCTTGATAAATATATTATTGTGGTTGAGATTTCAAGTGACCGAAATATATGGAGACCCACTTTGGATGGTTCTTTTCTCATTTTAGTATAGAACATGAAGGGTGCCTGGATGGCTCAAATGGTTAAACATCTGAACCTTGATCTCAGTCCAGGTTTTGATATCAGGGTTATGAGTTCAAGCTCTGCACTGAGCTTCACATCTACAGTGGAGCTTATTTTATTTTATTTTTTTGTAAATACAGAATATGAGCCACATCCAGCAGTTATTAAAAAAAATGTATCTGTTATATTTCATGTGGGTTTGTATTTTCGGATCAGATTCCATTTGATAGCATAAGGGCACTGACACTGATGATCCAATGTAGACAGCCTCATATAAAGGCAGTCATCATATTTGATGGTCACCCTTGTTGCTTCCAGAGTGTATCACTCTATGAGCTTGGCTCTACTGTTAATCTGAATGATACTACAGAATAATGGTTCCACTTTTAATAAATGATTTTTTTTCAACTAACAATGCCAACTACTGGAATTCTTAGGAGAGGAAGAGCTGTGTGGTAGTCTGTGGCTGTACTACAGAGAACATCACTTTGCTTTAAACTGTATTCTTTTAGAAAATAGTCTGAATCTTGCCACCTGTGCCTTAAAATTTTAGAACTTTCAGTGCATCACTTCTTTTAATTTACCATGATAGCCCCCAATATGAAATTGTATGATTTTCTAGTTCACTGTTTAACTTGCTTGTCTGACTTCTCAAGTGATATTTATGATTATTGGCCTTTTATCTTCTAATTTTATCAATTGTATATGTTGAATGGCTCGTTCCTTGAATAAGTATTCTCAGAGTGGCATCAAATAAAGTCTCAAGTTCTCTGCTAACAAAATATCCAGAACCACATTGCTCTACATCAGACAAGTGTTACCTGTTACCCTATTAAATTCTGAAACAATATGTATATATTTTGTCAGCATTTTTAACAGACTACTACAGAGAACATTATACCCATAAATGCTCAATTAGAATGCAAAATCACTGAAGGTAGGAAGTTTTATCTGTTTTATTCCTTGCTATTTCCTAGTGCCTAGAACAGTGTCTGGGAGACCTGAAAAACAGTTTTGCTGAATGAATGAATGATAAAAAAGGAAAAGTACTGAGGAACTACTGAATACTCTATCCTAATCTTAGAGATTTATCGTATATATTAGGATATTAAAGACCGCAGAATATTTTCATCAAATGAAACTTAATCTAGGGGTGCCTAGGTGGCTCAGTCAGTCAAGTGGCTGACTCTATTTCAGCTCTGGTCATGATCTCAGGGTCCTGGGATCGAGCAACAATGGGCTCTGAGCTCAGTGAGGAGTCTGCTTAAGATTCTTTCTCCCTCTTCCTCTGTGACTCCCGTTGCTCACGTTTTTTCCTCTTGCTTTCTCTCTCAAATAAATAAATCTTAAAAAAAAAAAAACCTGTTAGTCTAAATGTTTATACTCAATATCCTACAGAAACCTTTCAACACCTGTAAAAATCAGTTGAAATATATGCTCCTGTGAATATATTTTGGAAAGCTAAATTATTCGCACAATTCAGTTTACGTAAGTTCATCAAATTGGCTAAAGGATACTTTTAAAATACTATTAATATTTTTTTTCCTTGAGTAGAATGTCAAATTTCAATCTTAATATAGACACATTCAATAGTGATATTTTCTCATCCTGACAAATCCACATTTTAGATTGATGGAATGATTTGCATCTCCCTCACTATTTTCCTGTCATCCTTAATTTTTAAACTGACAAGTTAGTCTAATTTTCTTCCTTTCTATACCAAATTAGTTATCCAGAATTAATTGCCTGACTGTTTCCTTTTCAAGAAATGCTGTTTCTATTTCTACAAAGAGATCAACCTTCATTTAAAATTCAGTTTGTTAAAGACTTCTCTGCTTGGTATCTCAGAAGAGCTAGTAACAGGCACATGACTCTTTCTTCTGAAACACCATTTAAAGAGCAGGTCCTGCCCCTAGATCCCATGCTGTTCTTTTTTCTGATTCCTGGGAACCTCACTGGAAATGTTACACACAAATTGACATTGACTGGCTACTCTGTTAGCCTTTATAATGGACTGAAAAAAAGAAGCACGCTTTCTAATTCACTGTTTCCATCTAGGAAAAACAGGCGATTCATTGATCCTATAGGGACAAAACATCAAGTACTCAGAAAATCCAATTCACTTAAAAAATTAAGGCTGTATTTTTTTGTCACTCAAGTCTTTATTTTAGTCTGAGAGAAGACCTAATACTGTCAACGACTTTGCAGGCACTTTACTCTAGTGAAAATATTTGTACATTGATAAATTAAATAATGCTTCGTTTTTCCTACTTTTTTTTTCACTTGATTTTTTATTTAAAATTGTAATGAAATAATAAGCTAGAAGTACATATTTTACTTCAACCATTCATACAAAGATTTAAAGTCAATGAAATTTACTTTTTAATTTAAAAATATTTTAATCAGGGGCGCCTGGGTGGCTCAGTGGGTTAAGCCTCTGCCTTCGGCTCAGGTCATGATCTCAGGGTCCTGGGATCGAGCCCCGCATGGGGCTCTCTGCTCAGCGGGGAGCCTGCTTCCCCGCTCTCTCTTTGCCTGCCTCTCTGCCTACTTGTGATCTCTCTCTCTCTCTCTGTCAAATAAATAAATATTTAAAAAATATTTTAATCAATAATTTCCTTCTATGTCAAAAGTCCCAGTTCTTTGGTTATGTGGGCTGCTGTATAAGTAGGATGGTTATAAAAATTAAGTCTTGGATATAAACAGATTTAGCTGCTTACTAACTATATGATCTTGGTTAACATATTTACTTTTCAAGCTTTGTTTTGCTTACCGAAATGGGAATATTAAAATCTTTACTGGCTGAACAAATAGATGATGCTAATTTAACTTGAGTCTTTTTTTTTTAAATAAGATCTTATGATAAAACATCTATTCTATGGTTCATGTTCTATACATTTTGGAATAAAATGGGTTTTTAAATTATAAAATATTACTAGCACAATTGATATAATAAAATAACAGCACCAACCAATGTATTTGTCTTTAGTGTTATATCATAATCCTTCATGAATCACTTAAGCATTATTTCTTTTTTTTAAAGGAGTAAAGTTTGGGGGCATGTGGGTAGCTTAGTCAGTTAAGCATCAGGCTCTTGATTCTGGCTCAGGTCATGATCTTCTGATTGCGGGATTCAGCCCTGTACTGGACTCAATGTTGGGTGTGGGGCCTGCTTGGGATTCTCTCTCTCTCCTTCTTCCCCTTTCCACGCCCCTGCTCCCCAACCCCTGCTCATGCTCTCTTTCTCTCTCTCCCTGAAGAAAAATAAATGAGTAAGGTTTTGATATTGGGAGACTTGATTATTTTGAGGAAAGCTCAATATGAATTATATATCATACATAAGAGGAAACTATATGTTGAAAGACACACTTAGTCTTATTGGACACTTAAACCACATCATAAGCATTATTTCTACAAAATACGATGGGTGAAATACTAGCAAGAAAAGCGAGTTATACAATATTTTCTATCACACAACACGTAATAATGTACATCTTCACCAATTGTACAACCATTTCTGCATCTTAGTATACAAGCCAATGTACAGTCATGTCATTAAGGTAATTCACTGAAAAAGTTTTGGTTTTAACTCTCTTACCTCAATATCATCCTCATTTGAAAATTTAGGTAACTAAATTTCTTTTTACAATATCTATATATTGAACACACAATGTCAAAATGGTAGCTAGCTAATTTTTCAGAATTAGAAATATTTATATATAGATATATCAACATCTAGCTTTTAGAAACCTTGTTTTTGTGCTGCGTATTTTTAATTTAATGTCTTTCAGTTAGTACAGTGTCACTGGTGACTAAACTACTGACAAAGTTGGATAACTTTTTGAAATATGTTAAAATATTGAGTAATTATAATGATTAGAAGTTATAATTTCAGAAGAGTCTAATATTTTCACACATCTTGCTTCATATCTTTCATGAATTGTTTTTATGCTATAATTCATCAAAGGACAGTTATATATGTATATATTTACATAAACATATAGTTGTCAAGACTTTGAGACCTTTGGGAAATATATCTGTCTATGCAATGCACTAACAAAATGTTTGATATTTGCCTAGTGTGTCACTCAAAAGGGAGAGAATGCTACTACTGCTTTGTTTATCCATAGGAAAACTTCTAATTTTCCTTTGATAAAAACTGAAAAGACTCAGCTAAGGATATTTTCTTTTCTCTGAAAATAATAATAATTTTTTTTAATTTTTTTTTTAAATAAACACATAATGTATTTTTATCCCCAGGGGTACAGGTCTGTGAATCGCCAGGTTCACACACTTCACAGCACTCACCATAGCACATACCCTCCCCAAAATAATAATATTTTAATGTTAATTTTTATGTTTTAACATTAAAACATAAAACATTAAAATTAAATTAAAATAAATTAAAATTATCATAAAACATTAAAATTTTAATGTTTAATTTTAATAATAAAAAATTTTCCTTCTAAAAATAATACTGATATTTCTATGAATACTTTTAATTATATAATTATATTTTATAAGGTAAATATTTTTCTATTAAATATCTTTAATTACAAAGAGATACATAGTTACTTAGTTATATAATCAAAATGTATTTTTTCATTCAGTCAACTAACATGAATGTGTGTATATATATATACAGGTTTATATACTCAAGTTTTATATATATATATATGATAGTATTTCACACATAGGTCTGTATCTCTCTTCCTCTCTCTCTCTCTCTATATATATATATAAATATATATATAACTATGTATTTATATATATACATATATATATCTATACACACATTTATATATAGGATTATATATACAAGTTTATATAAGTTTATACATATGTATGTATATATACATACATATAAGTTTATCAAACATGAATTGTCCTGAGTATAAATATATAAGAATTATTGGGGAAATTATTTTTAGTAATATTTTCATTAATTATTATAATATAAACACAGATGCATGTGTATGTGTGGAGATAGATATATATGGATATATATTCACTGTTTTTTCTCTTCTATGTAATGCTGGTAAAATAAATGGACATTTATTTAAATATCAAAATTATGCTATTTTATACAAACATAGGGTATATATTATATGTATTATTCAGTAGTTGAAACTTCATTTTAATATTTAAGCATTTGGGGAAAATCTATGGACATCTAGTAAAGAAGTGGGGCGCCTGGGTGGCTCAGTCATTAAGCATCTGCCTTCAGCTCAGGTCATGATCCCAGAGTCCTGGGATTGAGCCCCACATCAGGCTTCCTGATTGTTGGGAAGCCTACTTCTCCCTTTCCCACTCCCCCTGCTTGTGTTCCCTCTCTCGCTGTATCTCTATCAAATAAATAAATAAAATCTTTAGAATAGAAATACAATTAGTAATGAAATGGTTGATCATGCAGACTCATTTAACTACCAAACACTATGATTTCTCTGTTTCAGTATATTGAATCTAGAATTTTCAAATCGTTTAGTTTTCAGCTTAGAAAATATTTAACACTCTCTGCAGCCATTCAGGTGAGGTGTTATGCACTGTGCTGACATGAGGTTCATCTGGAGAGGACAATGTTGGGATGAAAGCATTAATTTTACCTATGACTACACAACATCATCCACCCCCAATTCAGACTACATATTTGAACCTCTTCAAATCTAAATGGTCAGAAAGCATCTTCAAAATTGTTTTTTTAATTTAATTGCAATGTATCTTCAACTTCATGTTAATGACTCAAGCAATTATATCATACCAGTGTATTTTTGTATAGTGATGACTAATGTTCTTTGTCAAAACTTTGACTAAAACTTTGTCCTAATTTAACAATGAAGTTAGGAATTCGATAGCACAGCAATAATTGTTTGTCAAGAGCAATTCAAGAAAAAGGCTTTAATTGAACATGCACACACAAACACACACCGAGTTTTCTAACACTATATAACAGGTTGTCAAAAATTTAGGGGTTTTCAACAACACCCACATACTATCTTACACTTTTTTCTGAGTCAGGTGTTTGGGCAAATTAGCTGGATCCTCTTCTCGGATCTCACAAGGCTGAAATTAATGTATTGGGTGGGATTGAGATTGGCATCTGGGATTTGAGTCTTCCAAACTCATTCAGGTGATTAGAAGAATTCAGTTCCTTGTGTTTGTCTGGCTGCAGTCCCCGCCCCCCTTTCCTGCTGGCTGTCAAATCTGGGCTGTTCTAGCTCCCAGGTGGCACTCTCAGATCCTTAATATGTGCCTTCATCCATTGCTCTTACCTTAAGACCTCCCTAAATTCAGAAGGACAAGACCCTTTAAAGGACATACTTGATTAGTACAGGCCTACTTATGTAATCTCCCTTTTGATTAAGTCATCTGATTAGTAAACTAATCAGAAGAGTCTTATCTCATCATATTCACAAATTATTCCTTTCCTCAAAAGGAGAGTAGTCTATAGAGCCCCACAGTAGAATTTAGGCATCTTAAGGCATCTCAGAATTCTGCCTATCATAATATATATGTGATATCATAAGTCATGAAATACTAGTTACATAAGAAGTCTGCACTTAGTGTTTTACTTCACTGTGGGCTATACTTTGCTTGAATTCATACTGCAAGATACATTTATATTGGCAGGTCTTTTTCTGTTTTGATAAACATCAGCCATAGTAATCTTTTGAAAATGTATATTAAATTACCATACTCTTTCCCCTCTACAAACACCTCCATGGCTTTTTATTTATTACAGTAAATAAAGCCAGTTATCCCTAAACAAATGCAAAGTTCCTATTATATACCACCACCTTCTTATAGCAGGATCCCACCTGCCCTTATCCCTCTGCTCTGGGCTGTGAACAGGCTATGCTTCTTCCATGGGGCTTCCCACATGCCATTCTTTCTCCTTGGAGTATCCTTCCTTCCTTCCTTGGCCCTCTAGGTAAATTACAATCATTCTTCATTAAGCAACATCAGTGCCTCAGGGAAGCTTCTCTGATCTCTGTAACTGTCAAATTCTATTGGTAGCTCTTTTCATAGTTGCAGTTTTCTGTCTACTTGTGTGCTTATACATTGTTTTTAGCTGGATTGTGACTGTGTTTATTTTATCATTAGAGCTTAATAA
Source organism: Lutra lutra (assembly GCF_902655055.1). Classification (NCBI taxonomy): domain Eukaryota; kingdom Metazoa; phylum Chordata; class Mammalia; order Carnivora; family Mustelidae; genus Lutra; species Lutra lutra. The sequence continues at coordinate 163,652,725 of NC_062280.1, forward strand.
TAATGATAAAATAAATGAATGAAGAGGTGCTGGGTAGCTCATTCAGTTAAGTATCCAACTCTTGGTGTTAACTCAGGTCTTGATCTTGGAGTCATGTGTTCAAGCCCTGCATTGGGCTCTATGCTGGGCAAGGAGCCTACTTAAAATAAATAGGTTGGTAGGTAGATAGATAAATTAAAAAATATAAAAAATAAAGAAATCTTAGAGCCTCAAAAAATGTTCCTGAAAATTTTTAAGTTTATAATTTTCCCCTATAGTCAATATTATATTTACCAGAGATTATAGATTGGTTAGTTGTTGGAAATCCAATTGAAAAGGTCAGAATTAAAATACCTTGCTCCATAAATACTATGTCATAAGATCTGTGTAGGTTTTATCTAAAGGAAGGACATGAAAATTTGAAAGCACGGACAGAGAAAAGGGAGTGGAAGCTCAAGGATATATTACTGAGAACAAACTCTGTACAGCTAACTTCATTCATGACAAGTGGGTAGAAAGAACAAACCAGCCTTCTTCATTTTGTTCCTCAATGTTTGCTCTTGTATGAAGAGGTATGCATCACCTACTTCCTAAGGTAGTGTTTAATGGAGAACAAGAATTCCTAGTAGCCCCTTAAGATCTTATTATATTTATCCCAGTAGTGAGAGAGATAGCACTACATTTTGAACTTTCAGGGTATTCTGCTCTTATAATAGATACTTCATTTGTCCTCTTTCCTCTTTCAGGAAAACTCTGTGCTCTGAGAGGTGACAGAATGGGTGATGTTGGTGGAGAGAAGGGATTCAAACCAGCAAGTGTCTGCTGCTCTGCAAGAGTTTTTCATGAGCATCCATACTCTGCTGATTCATTGCTGTAATCCATTCCTCCATGCTACTTGGTGTTAGAGATCATGTTGCTACAAAATTAGCTGTCATGTCACTTGCATGACTTACCTTTTGTTTGTTTAATTCCTGAAGTCCATCCCCATTGCTCTTCTCCTGGCCCAGTGTTATTTTTCCAATGTGCCTTGATAGGTGAATTCCGCATTGTTGACACAGCAATTCGTGCCATGATGTCATTTCTTTGTATCGATGCCTCATTTGTTCTAAGCTGTTGCCCATCTCCCAGTACTGGGGGCTCTTCTAAGAAGCTGGGGGTTCTGGCCTGCTGAGTGTTTGAATAAGAACTGCAGAGGGGCTTCAAGGGGTTAACATAAGGACACTGGGCTTCATTCTCCAGATCTCCTCCCATGGGAGAGGCCATCCACCACTGAGTATGAAGACATAACTCTCCTTGTTTGAATTCTGATTGTCTGCACCATTAGGTAAGGTCTTCTTTTCTCAATTTTGTTCCTTCTCAATCATTTCCATAATGGAGGAATTTGTAAAGCAGGATGAGTTTGAACAGTCCTCCTTAATACATCCTACAAGGGAGAGAATTCTGAGTTGATTTTCTGTCTTCGTGGTGTTATTTGAGCTGCCATGCCCAAAAATCTGTGCTGGAAAATTATTGGCCAGATTCATACTATCTGGGGAGGTTGGTACCTGAGATAGTCAACAGACAAGTTTTCCTCTGGGAACTCAACCACTTCTTCCACTCTGAACATCAGTGGCACAGAGACATTAGCATTGACAGCAGGGCCTATGATTTATCTATAAATATCCCACTCATGGATCCCCTTTGTGATGCCTGACTTTTTTTGTTGCTGTTTATCAAAGGACAGTTCTTCATGGCATGTGTGAGTGAAAGAAGTTGCTCACCTGTTATGACCATGCACTGCTAAACTCATGCCTGGGTAGCAGTATTTTCTTCTCTAAGAAGAAGAATTTCTGCTGTAAGTGCATAGTGAGCTCTCGATGATCACCTAACAGTTGTTCCAGTTGCTACCTTATCTCTACTTTAGGCAGCTGGAGTTCACGTTCTTTATGGTACCAAACCAGACAATAGAGAGAGCTCACCGGTGAGAGAGTAAAACCTGTAAGACTGATTACTCTGTAGTCCCTTGACCTCACATTCTGTCCACCATTCACATCCTTCCATTTAGTGTTCCACTTCACGTAGCATGTGTTTGAGGGCATCCAGCCTGGATTTATTGCTATTTGGTAAGTCTGTGGAGGTTGTACTATCTGCTAAAGTGATTATCTTCTGCTTGATAAAAGCATGCAAGTCCAGTTTTCTTTTCACTTTTATTAAGTGTATTAAGTGAAAAACACTTGTCCCACAACATAGCTTGAGTCTAGAGTCTCAGTACATTCTTCAGATTGAAGCTTGGTGTGGATTCTCCTGGCAGTATTGGTAGCATTGAGAGCCAGCTTTTTATTTCCTTGATGGAGGGGGCAGATGATGGAGTTCCTGGAGGGGTTGTTATTTGTGACTGTGTCACTATTTTCTGCTGAGTCCACAATTTATTAATTAACTCAGAATTATCTTCCTTTAGTTGGCAGAGAAACTTGTCTGCATTCCTATTTGACTGAAAGTTTATAGTTACCAATTCATTCTTGCTTTCTTCTAACCGGCTGTTAACAGTTCCTTCGTCTTCTTTATCATCTACTTCATTAAGAGCCTGAGGCTCCAAGACAGTTTCACTAAGAATAGTCTCAGTGACAGGGTCTTGATTTACCACAAGGAAACCTTGAGAAGAATTAGGAGCCATTGTTACGTTCAGAAACCCTGTGAGCCTATGAGAATCTTACTTGATTCTAGTATAAACATAATGCCAGACAGTAGTTCTTCCTGGATTTCTCTGGGTTGTCTTTTTCTTTTTCTTTTGTCTTTTATATTTCAGGTCTTCTTAGGAAAGAAATTACAGAACATTTCACTCCTGGACACATTTCAGGATAGTAAAAATTGCCGTCATCTTCCTGAAGATTTGCTTACATTCTAGAGTCATAATAAACTTGGGCACACCATCTCGTGAGAGACATCTAATTAGATTTCAGTGTAACAAATCAAGAGAGCTTCCCCTCCTCAGATCACAATACCCTTTGACATTTTAGATTAAAATAAAGCCTTTATCTCCCATAGGGCTAAAGGGATGATATACCAGCTGTCCAATACTTCGTGTTATAATTTTGGAGCACCTCTCCTGTGATATAAATCCACTGCATATCCAAATAATACCTGATTCTCACTGTGGGCTATTGGCTGATTATTTGTGTCCCCCAAAAATTCATTTGTTGAAATTCTAACATCAATGTGATTGTATTAGGAAGGGGAGCCTTTGGAAGTGATTGGGTCATGAGGGTGGAGCCTTCATTAATGGGATTAGTGCCCTATGAAGATACCTCAGAGAGCTCCCTCCCCACTTCGATCATGTGAAAACATAGCAAGAATATAGATGTCTATGAACCAGGAAGTGGGCACTCACCAGACAACAAATCTGCTGGTACCTTGATCTTAGACTTATCAGCCTCCAGACTGTGACATTGTGTGTTCCATTGAGAATTTGGGCTCAAAGAACTGGCACCAAGATTCCACCCAAGCTGGTGTTTTTGGTGTAAGTAATGCATGGCCTGTGTCTCTGCAATCTGGTACTTCTGTCAGGATATACATGAAAGTCCATAGACTAACTTGTTTACTTGCAAGTCAGGTAAAGTCTTAGATCCTTCACACTATCTGACATAACATATATTACATAAAATATTCTACACAAACAAATGTTAAGTACCTGTTTCTCAAAAAAAACAAACAAACAAACAAACAAACAAAAAAAAAAACCATAACATCGGTCTCAATAATATCCTTAGTATTTAGACTTTTTTTTCCCCTCAAGATCTTGGTGTCTATGGTTTTTGGTTTATGACACTGTTCAAAAAACAACCAAGCATCAATGGCTGTTTTAAAAATCAACAAACTGTAATTAAATTGAAAGAGCATAAACAGCAGTAAGGACAAGATGGCAGAGAACTAGGAGACCCTGTTTCAACCGGTCCCCTAAAGTGAACTAATTTTCTACCAGAACACTCTGCATACCTATGAAATGGGGCTGAGATGTAGGATTTTACACTTCTGGATCTCTATTGGGGCAGAAGATGCCAGTGGAAAGGTAAAGCAGAGTGGGAAAAATTGGACTGATATCAGAGGATAAACAGAAAGGGGAGGGACCCACCAGAACTGGGCCATTGGAAAATAATACTCCAATATAAAAGTGCCCTGTGAGTGGGGACCAGCATTAACTTGGAGTCTGGTTAAAAGCATTCAAAAAGAGCAAAGATCTTAAGGGGCAAATGGTGGAATCCGGCGGCCACAGGCATGGGCTTAAGCCCACGGACCCAGGACGGTCATCACCAGTGACCACCCAGGCCAGAGAGAGTGCGGCAAAGCCTCCAGGTGGTGGTCCCTGAGCCGCCGGCTTTCCACTGCTTGTACCGGCACTAGGCTAGGCTCTCTAGAACCACAGCCTTTTGCGCTCTGCATGCACTGTGTGACTGGGATCTGAATTGTGCTCCCCACCTTCCCCTGAAAGAGCTCTATCTGGATGCTAGCTGATGGTCTCAAGCCCAGGCTTGAAAATCTCAGTGGGCTATCTCTGGTTGGGATCTCTCAGCACCAGGCAACAACCTGCGAAACCCTGAGGTCTGGACCCCAGACAGCAGTCCCGGCAAAGGCAGTCACTGGAAGTGGGCTCCCTGGACCAATATTGCTCATGGTTTTAGTGGCATGGGAGTGCAGAGACAAGCGGGCATTTGGGCAACCCCTGGGATGGTGGCTGGGGATGTGCACTGCCTGTAGGAGTATGCATGGCTCAGTGGAGTTTGCAGAGGGGAAATTTATGTGTTCTGGACCACCCAGAGGGGAGCAGACTGAGGATTCTCTCTGAGATCGAAGTCTGGGTGCAGTTTGCTTTCCACTAAACCTCTGAAAAGCCACAAAAAGACACAAAAGAACAAAAGCCTCCAGAGAACAAAAGCCTGAAAACTGGTTTCCACAGAACCCAGCCCCTTGATGGGGGGCAGGAGGACTCAACCCAAGCAAGACTGACTGAAAAACAACACAGCAAGCCCTCCCCTAGAAAGCCAGCCAAAGTAACAAGAGGAAAACCACCACAGGGTCCCCATAAAACTGTAAAACCCCAATATCAGGGGAAAACAAGATACTAAGCTCCTGGTATTTACCTAAAACCTTATAGATACAACTTATATTTTTAATTCGTTCTCACTATTCTTGTTCTTTTACATTTTTTTTAACGTACTTACAATTACAATGACAGGTTCCATACAACATATTCCATAATAACCTTTTAACTTGAACTTTCTTCATACATATACCTGTGTTTTTCTTTTGCTTTTCTATTTTTTTTTAATATACATATAGATATAAGCTTCAAGGTAATCCTCTTTCCCTAATCAGTATTACCCCTAAATAGAAAGCAGTTTTAATCTCCTTCTATCTCTGGAGAGTTGAGTCCTTTAACAAAGATATCAAGATACACCCAGGAAGAATCAAAATAACCTTCCTCACCCACATCAAGGATTTATAACCATCCTCCCATCCATTTCTTCTGTCAGTGTTTCTGTGTATTTGTTTTTGTTCTGGTATTATATAAATCTTATCCTTGGGGTTCATTTTGCCTTAGTTCTTTTTTTAAATTTTTTTCCTCGTCATTTACTTATGTTGGTCTTTTTGTTTGTATAAACCTTACCTTTGGGGCCCATTCTGGCTGGGTCTTCTCTTTTTTTTTCTCTCTCTCTCTTTCTTTCTCGCTCTTCTTTTTCTTTCTTTTTTTTTTTTCTTTCTTTTTGGTGATCATTTCTGATTGCTCAAAAGAGTTCCAGGGTGCACCTTTCCTGAATCATGGTTGATATATTTAACTACACATCTCCTCAACTACCTCTCACCAAAATGACTAGGAGGAGGAACACTCAACAGAGGAAAAATTCAGAGACTGTGCTCTTTCCCTCAGAACTATTGGATATAGACATAAACAGTATGTCAGAAAGGGAATTCAGAGTAACAATTATTCAGGCAATGAGTAGGTTGGAGAACACCTTAGGTGACAACATGGAATTGATTAGGGCAGAAGTGAAAGCCACCCTGGAAGAACTTAAAAATGCTGTCAATGAGATCCAATCTAATCTAAATACTCTAAAAGCTAGGGTAACTGAGGCAGAAGATAGAATTAGTGATCTGGAGGACAAACTGATAGAGAAAAAGGATCAGGAAGAGTTATGGAAGAAACAACTTAGAAACCATGAAAATAGAATTAAGGAAATAAATGACACCATGAAACATTCCAACATGAGAATTATCAGGATCCCTGAGGGGGAAGATAAAAAAGAAGACTAGAAGATATAGTTGAACAAATTCTCAATGAAAATTTTCCCAATCTGAGGAATAGAACCAATGTTCGTGTCCTAGAGGCAGAGAAAACACCCCCCAAGATCATAGAATCTAGAAAGACCTCAAGACACTTGATTGTGGCACTGTTGAATCATAATTTTAGACAGGAGGTCCTGAGGGCAACTAGGGGGAAGACATTCCATATGTACAGAGAAAGGCCAATCAGAATAACATCAGACCTGTCCACAGAAACCTGGCAAGCCAGAAAGGGCTGGCAAGACATGTTCAAGTCACTAAAGAGAAGAACATGCAGCCAAGAATACTTTGTCTAGCAAGGCTGACCTTCAAGGTAAGATAAAGAGCTTCCAAGACTGGCAAGGTTTAAAAGAGTATGTGACCATCAAGCCAGCACTATAAGAAATATTAAGGGGGGGGGGTTCTATAAAAGAAGAAAGAATCCAAGACTGACATAGATCAGAAATTTACAGAGACCATCTATAGAAACAAGGAATTCATGGGCAACATTTTGTCAATAAAAACATATCTTTCAATAATTACTCTCAATGTGAATGGCCTAAACAGTCCCATAAAATGACACAGAGTTGCAGATTGGATAAAACAACAGGACCTGTCCATATGCTGTCTACAAGAGACCCATTTGGAACCTAAAGAGTCATCCAGACTGAAAGTGAAGGGATGGAGAAGCATCTTTCATGCTCGTGGGCCTCAAAAGAAAGCTGGGGTAGCCATTCTCATATCAGATAAATTAAATTTTAAACTAAAGACTGTAGGCAGAGATAAAGAAGGACACTACATCATTCTTAAAGGATCTGTCCACCAAGAAGATCAAACAATTGTAGATATTTATGCCCCCAATACAGGAGCAGCCAACGCATAAGACAACTGTTAATGAAGATAGAGTCAAATTGATATGAATACATTAATAGTAGGGGATCTTAACAAACCACTCTCAGTAATAGATCACCCAAGCAGAAAATCAATAAACAAGAGCATTGAATGACACAGTGGACCAGATGAACCTCATAGAAATATACAGAACATTCCACCCTGAAACAACAGAATACTCATTCTTCCCAAGCACACATGGAACTTTCTTCAGAATAGACCACATACTTGGTCACAGATCAGGGCTCAACCAATACCAAAAGATTGAGATTATTCCCTGCATATTCTCAGACCACAATACTTTGAAACTGGAACTCAACCACAAGAAAAAGTATGGAAGGAATTCAAGCACTTGAAGCTAAAGACCACCCTGCTTAAGAATGTTTGGATCAACCATGAAATCAAAGAACTTAAATAATTCATGGAAACCAATGAGAATGAAGACACATTGGCATAAAACCTATGGGATATGGTAAAGGTGGTCCTAAGAGGGAAATACATAGCCATCCAAGCCTCACTCAAAAAAAATGAAAAATCCAGAATACATCAGTTCTCTTTAGACCTTAAAGAACCAGAGAATCAACAACAAATTAAGCTAACCCCATGCACAAGAAGGGAAGTAAGATTAGAGCAGAGATCAATGAGATAGAAACTAGGGATACAGTAAAACACATCAACGAAACTAGAAGCTAGATTTTGAAAGAATCAGTAAGATTGATAAACAACAGACCAAACTAACCCAAAAGTCATAAATTAATATTATTATCAATAATTAATAAAATTATGAATTAATAAATTCATAATTTTAAATCAATAAATTTACAAAATTAATAAATTTATTAATAAATTAATAAAATTATGAGTGAAAAGGAGAGATCATGACTAACACCAAGGAAATAGAAACAATCATCAGAAATTATTACCAACAGTTATATGCCAATAAGTTAAGCAAACTAGATGAAATGGATGCCTTCCTGGAAACCTATAAACTTCCAAAATTGAATTAGGAAGAAACTGACAACCGGAATAGACCAATATCTAGTAATAAGATTGAAGCAGTGATCAAAAACCTCCCAAAAACAAGAGCCCAGGAACTGATGGATTCCCTGGAGAATTCTACCAAACATTCAAAGAAGAAATGATACCTATTATCCTGAAGCTGTTTTAAAAATTAGAAACAGAAGGAAAACTTCCAAACTCTTTTGATGAAGCCAGCATTACCCTGATCCCCAAACCAGGCAAAGACCCCCCCCCCAGAAAGGAGAATTTTAGACCAATATCCCTGATGAATATGGATGCCAAGATTCTCAACAAGATCCTAGCTCATAGGATCTAACAGTACATTAAAATGATTATCCACCATTACCAGGTGGGATTTATCCATGGGAGGCAAGGGTGATTCAACATTCACAAATCAATGTGACAGAACAAATCAAAAAAAGAAGAGAGAAAAAAACACATGGTCCTCTCAAAGGATGCAGAAAAAGCACTTGACAAGAAACAGCATCCATTCCTGATTAAAACCCTTCAAGGTATAAGGATAGAGGGAACATTCTTCAACTTCATAAAATCTATGAAAAACACAGAGCGAATATCATCCTCAATGGGGAAAAGCTGACATACTTCCCTTTGAGATCAGGAAAATGACAAGGATGTCCATTCTTGCCACTGTTGTTCAACATAGTACTAGAAGTCCTAGCAACAGCAATCAGACTACAAAAAGAAATAAAAGGTATTCAAATTGGCAAAGAAGAAGTCAAACTCTCTCTCTTCACAGATGATATGATACTTTATATGGAAAGCCGAAAAAAAAAAAAAAAAAACACCCCAAACTACTAGAACTCATACAGCAATTCAGTAATGTGGCAGGATACAAAATCAATGTACAGAAATCAGTTGCTTTTTTATACACTAACAATGAAAATAAAGAAAGGAAAATTAGAGAATTGATTCCATTTACTATAGCACCAAGAACAATAAGATACCTGGGGATAAACCTAATCAAAGAGGTAAAGGATCTGTACTCTCGAGGAACTACAGAACACTCATGAAAGAAATTGAAGAAGACACAAAAAGATGGAAGAACATTCCATGTTCATGGATTGGAAGAGTAAACATTGTTAAAATGCCTATACTTGCCTAGAGCAATCTACTTTAAATGCCTTCCTGATCAAAATTCCACTGGCATTTTTCAAATTGCTCGAATAAACAATCCTAAAATTTGTTTGGGAAAACAAGATGGCGGGGAAGTAGGAGGAGGTGCCCTTTCAACCTGTATCCTAAAGTGAGCTGATTACCTTCCAAAGAACTCCGATCACCCACGAAATCAGGCTGAGATCAGAATTATACACGTCTGGATCTCTACAGGAGCAGAAGACGCCAGTGGGCAGGTAAAGCGGAGTGGGAATGTCGGACTGATATTGGAAGATAAACAAAAGGGGGAGGGAGCTACCAGAGGCGACTCATTGGAAAGTAATACCCCAATACGAGAGTGCCCTGCGTCTGGGGACCAGCATTAACTTGAAGTCTAGTAGAAAGCACTCCAAAAGAGCAAAGGATCATGGGGGGGGGTGGGAATTGTGGGAATTGGGGCGGCTAGGGACAGGAACTTAAGTCCCCAGACTCAGGACAGCCACCCCTGGCACAGAGCCAGAGAGAGTGCAGTTGAGAAACCAGGTCTTGGTCCCTGAGCCACCAGCGCGCCTGAGAGCGCGTGGGGCCCGGCTCCTGTGAGGGGCTGGGAGCCTCGCCAGCCGGCAGAAACACAGCCTTTTTGCAGTCCCCACGCGAGTGCCATGCCCTGCTATCAGAGTCTGAGTCACGCCCTGCGCCCTCCCCGGAGAGAGGTGCGTACAGGCGCCAGCCCAGTGCTCTCGGACCCAGAAAGACCAGGCACTCCCAGCCAGGGTCAGCGGGAAATCTTGGTGTGCAATTGCTGCTTGGAACCTCTCTGGCAGTCTGGAGCTGCCCAGACAGCCCCGCTGCTGTGGTTTTGGGTATAAGCAAAAAATCCTGCGTCCCCAGGAACCGCGACTAGGAACCTGCTCTGCCAGCGGCCAAAGGGGAATTTATTTGGGCTCTGCAGCCAGACTGAGGCTTCTCTCTGAGAGGGAGGTCAGGGTGCAGTTTGCTTTCCTCTAAACCTACAAAAACTATCAAAAGCGGTCAAGGCGAGAGAGAGAGAGAGAGAGAGAGAGAGAGAGAGAGAAAGTGAGCAAACATAAAAAACCTCCAGAGAACAAAAGCCTGAAAAAAAACAGTTTCCTCAGAGCCCACCCCCTTGAGGGGGGAAGGAGGACTTAACTCAGAGAACATCATTGGCTGAAAACCCACGTGGCAGGCCCCTCCCCGAGAAAACCAACCAGGAAAGAAAAAAAAAAAAGAAAAAAGAGAAAAATCACCATTACTTCATAGGACAACTTTTATTTTTAATTTGTTCCCACTATTCTGGCTCATTTTTTTTATATATAGATAATTTTTTAACCTATTTACCATCACAGTGAGATGTCCAGTACATCAAATTCCATAATAACCTTCTAACCTGAACTTTTTGATACATACACCTTGTGTTTTTCTTTTGCATTTCTATTTTTTTTAATTTCTTTTTTTTTAATTTTAGTTTAGTTTAGTCTTGTTTATTCCTTTTTTACTTTTATTTTCTAATATTCATATAGAGTTAAACTTCAAGGTAATCCCCTTTCCCCAATCAATGCTACCCCTATAGGTAAACCAATTTTTAATCCCCCTTTATCTTAGGAAAGTTGAGACCTTTAACAAAGATATCAAGATACATCCAGGAAGAATCAAAACAACCTTCCTTGCCCACACTGATAATTTATAACCACTCTCCCATCTTTTTCTTCCACCAGTGTTTCTGTGTTTTTGTGTTTGTCCTGATAGTATATAAATCTTACACTTGGGGTTCTTTTTGATGAGGTTCTTCCTTTATTTGTGTGTATATATATATATATATATATTTTTTTTTTTTCTCTTGTCATATACTTTTATCCATCTTTTTGTTTGTCTGTTTTTGTTTGTATACTTCATAAATCTTACCTTGGGGCCCATTTGGGCTGAACCTTCTCTTTTATCTTCCCTTTCTTTCATGTCTCTCTCTCTCTCTCTCTTTTTCTTTTTCTTTTCTTTTTTCTCTCATTTGGGTGGGGAATCCTGATTGCTCAGAAGCATTCCAGGGTGCACCTTGACTGCACCACGGTCGATACATCCAGCTACATCCGTTCAGCCATCTCTCACCAAAATGACTAGGAGGAGGAATGCCCAACAGAAGAAAAATACAGAGGATGGGCCTTCTGCAACAGAGTTAATGGCTATCAACATAGACAATATGTTGGAAAGAAAATTCAGGCTAACAATTATCCAGGCAATAGCTAGGTTGGAGAAAGCCATGGATGACCAAACGGAATTGATTAGGGCCGAACTGAAAGCGACTAGAGTTGATGTTCACAATGTTAGGGCAAAACTGAAAGCTACCAGGGATGTGGTTCACAATGCCCTCAATGAGTTCCAATCTAATCTAAATTCTCTCAAAGCTAGGGTAATTGAGACAGAAGATAGAATTAGTGATCTGGAGGACAAACAGAGAGAAAGGATCAGGAGGAAGCCTGGAACAAACAGCTTAGAAGCCACAAAAACAGAATCAGGGAAATAAATGATGCCATGAAACATTCCAGCCTCAGAATTATTGGAATCCCTGAAGGGGAGGAGAAAGAAAGAAGTCTAGAAGATATAGTGGAACAAGTTCTTTATGAAAATTTTCCCAATCTCGTGAATGGAACCAGCGTTCATGTACTAGAGGCTGAACGGTCTCCACCCAAGATTATAAATTCCAGAAAAACATCAAGGCACCTGATAGTCAAATTGAGGAATCATAATTCTAGATATAATCTCTTGAAAGCCGCTAGGACAAAGAGGCTCCTTACTTACAGAGGAAAGCCCATCAGAATAACGTCAGACCTGTCCACAGAGACCTGGCAAGCCAGAAAGGGCTGGCAAGATATATTCAGGGCACTAAATAAGAAGAACATGCAGCCTAGATTACTTTATCCAGCAAGACTGACATTCAAAATGGATGGAGAGAAAAAGAGTTTCCAAGACCGGCGAGGCTTAAAAGACTATGCAACCACCAAGCTGACACTGCAGGAAATATTAAGGGGGGTTCTATAAAAGAGGAAAAATCCTAAGAATAGCATTGAACAGAAATATAGAGACAATCAACAGAAAGAAAGACTTCAAAGGTAACACAATGTCAATAAAAACGTATCTATCAATAATCACTCTCAATGTGAATGGCCTAAATATGCCCATCAAACAGCACAGGGTTGCAGATTGGATAAAACGACAGGACCCATCCATATGTTGTCTACAAGAGACCCATTTTGAACCTAAAGATATACCCAGACTGAAAGTGAAGGGATGGAGATGCATCTTTCATGCCAATGGGCATGAGGCAGGGGTAGAAGAAGGCTGGGGTAGCGATTCTCATATCAGACAAATTAGATTTTAAACTAAAGACTGTAGTCAGAGATACAGAAGGACACTACATAATTCTTAAAGGGACTATCCACCAAGATGATCTAACAATTGTAAATATCTATGCCCCCAATATGGGAGCACCCAATTACATAAGAAAGCTGTTAATCAAGATAAAGAGTCATATTGATATGAATACATTAATAGTAGGAGATCTTAACACATCTCTCTCAAAAATAGAGAGATCATCGAAGCAGAAAATCCATAAAGAAACAAGAGCATTGAATGACACATTGGACCAGATGGACCTCATAGATATATACAGAACATTCCACCCTAAAACAACAGAATACTCATTCTTCTCAAGTGCACATGGAACCTTCTCCAGAATAGACCACATACTGGGTCACAAATCAGGACTCAACTGATACCAAAAGACTGAGATTATTCTCTGCATATTCTCAGATCAAAATGCTTTGAAACTGGAGCTCAATCACAAGGAAAACTTCAGAAGGAACTCAAACACCTGGAAGCTAAAGACCACCTTGCTTAAGAATTCTTGGATCAACCAGGAGATCAAAGAAGAACTGAAACAATTCATGGAAACCAATGAGAATGAAGACACTTCGGTCCAAAACCTATGGGATACAGCAAAGGCAGTCCTAAGGGGGAAATACATAGCCATCCAAGCCTCCCTCAAAAAAATTGAAAAATCCAGAACACAACAGCTGTCTCTACACCTTAAAGAACTGAAGAATCAACAACAAATCAAACCAACTCCACACATAAGAAGGGGAATAATCAAGATTAGAGCTGAGATCAATGAGGTAGAAACCAGAGATACAGTAGAACGTATCAATGAAACTAGAAGCTGTTTCTTTGAAAGAATCAATAAGATCGATAAACCATTGGCCACACTAATCCAAAAGAAAAGAGAGAAAGCCCAAATTAATAAAATTATGAATGAAAAGGGAGAGATCACAACTAACACCAAGGAAGTAGAAACAATCATCAGAAGTTATTATCAACAGTTATATGCCAATAAGCTAAGCAACCTAGATGAAATGGATGCATTCCTGGAAAACTATAAACTCCCAAAATTGAACCAGGAAGAAATTGACAACCTGAATAGACCAATATCTAATAATGAGATTGAAGCAGTGATCAAAAACCTCCCAAAAAACAAGAGCCCAGGACCTGATGGATTCCCTGGGGAATTCTACCAAACTTTCAAAGAAGAAATATCACCTATTCTCCTGAAGCTGTTTCAAAAAATTGAAGCAGAAGGAAAATTTCCAGACTCTTTCTATGAAGCCAGCATTACCCTGATCCCCAAACCAGGCAAAGACCCTACCAAAAAGGAGAATTTCAGACCAATATCACTGATGAATATGGATGCTGATTCTCAACAAGATCCTAGCAAACAGGATCCAACAGAACATTAAAAAGATTATCCACCATGACCAGGTGGGATTCATCCCTGGGCTACAAGGATGGTTCAACATTCACAAATCAATCAATGTGATAGAATAAATTAATAAGAGAAGAGAGAAGAACCACATGGTCCTCTAAATTGATGCAGAAAAAGCATTTGACAAAATCCAGCATCCATTCCTGGTTAAAACGCTTCAAAGTGTAGGGATAGAGGGAACATTCCTGAGCTTCATAAAATCTATCTATGAAAGACCCACAACAAATATCATCCTCAATGGGAAAAAGCTTGCAGCCTTCCCGTTGAGATAAGGAACACGACAAGGATGCCCACTCTCACCACTCTTGTTCATCATATTATTAGAAGTCCTAGTAACAGCAATCAGACAACAAAGAGAAATAAAAGGTATCCAAATTGGCAATGAAGAAGTCAAACTCTCTCTCTTCACAGATGACATGATTCTTTATATGGAAAACCCAAAAGACTCCACCCCCAAACTACTAGAACTCATACAACAATTCAGCAACATGGCAGGATACAAAGTCAATGTACAGAAATCAGTGGCTTTCTTAGACACTAACAATGAAAATACAGAAAGGGAAATTAGAGAATTGATTCCATTTACTATAGCACCAAGAACCATAAGATACCTGGGAATAAACCTAACCAAAGAGGTAAAGGATCTGTACTCAAGGAACTACAGAACACTCATGAAAGAAATTGAAGGAGACACAAAAAGATGGAAGAACATTCCATGTTCATGGATTGGAAGAGTAAACATTGTTAAAATGCCTATACTGCCTAGAGCAATCTATACTTTTAATGCCATTCTGATCAAAATTCCACCAGTATTTTTCAAAGAGCTGGAGCAAATAATCCAAAAATTTGTATGGAATCAGAAGAGACCTTGAATCACTAAGGAAATGTTGAAAAACAAAAATAAAACTGGGGGCATCACATTACCTGATTTCAAGCTTTACTACAAAGCTGTGATCACCAAGACAGCATGGTACTGGCATAAAAACAGACCATAGACCAGTGGAACAGTGTAGAGAGCCCAGATATGGACCCTCAACTCTATGGTCAAATAATCTTTGACAAAACAGGAAAAAATATACAGTGGAAAAAAGACAGTCTTTTCAATAAATGGTGCTGGGAAAACTGGACAGCTATATGTAGAAGAATGAAACTCGACCATTCTCTTACACCATACACAAAAATAAACTTAAAATGAATAAAAGACCTCAACATGAGACAGGAATCCATCAGAATCCTAGAGGAGAATATAGGCAGTAACCTCTTCAATATCAGCCACAGCAACTTCTTTCAAGATATGTCTCCAAAGGCAAAGGAAACAAAAGCAAAAATGAACTTTTGGGACTTCATCAAGATCAAAACTTCTGCACAGCAAAGGAAACAGTCAACAAAACAAAGAGGCAACCCACGGAATGAGAGAAGATATTTGCAAATGACAGTACAGACAAAAGGTTGATATCCAGGATCTATAAAGAACTCCTCAAACTCAACACATAAAACAGACAATCATATGAAAAAATGGGCAGAAGATATGAACAGACACTTCTCCAATGAAGATACACAAGTGGCTATCAGACACATGAAAAAATGTTCATCATCACTAGCCATCAGGGAGATTCAAAGTAAAACCACATTGAGATACCACCTTACGCCACTTAGAATGGCCAAAATTAGCAAGACAGGAAACAACATGTGTTGGAGAGGATGTGGAGAAAGGGGAACCCTTTTACGCTGTTGGAGGGAATGCAAGTTGGTGCAGCCACTTTGGAAAACAGTGTGGAGATTCCTTAAGAAATTAAAAATAGAGCTTCCCTATGACCCTGCAATTGCACTACTGGGTATTTACCCAAAATATACAGATGTAGTGAAAAGAAGGGCCATCTGTACCCCAATGTTTATAGCAGCAATGGCCACGGTCGCCAAACTGTAGAAAGAACCAAGATGCCCTTCAACGGATGAATGGGTAAGGAAGATGTGGTCCATATACACTATGGAGTATTATGCCTCCATCAGAAAGAATGGATACCCAACTTTTGTAGCAACATGGATGGGACTGGAAAAGATTATGCTGAATAAAATATGTCAAGCAGAGAGAGTCAATTATCATATGGTTTCACTTACTTGTGGAGCATAACAAATAGCATGGAGGACAAGGGGAGTTAGAGAGGAGAAGGGAGTTGAGGGAAATTGGAAGGAGAGGTGAACCATGAGAGACTATGGACTCTGAAAAACAATCTGAGGGTTTTGAAGGGGCAGGGGGTGGGAAGTTGGGGGAACCAGGTGGTGGGTATTGGAGAGGGCACAGATTGCATGGAGCACTGGGTGTGGTGCAAAAACAATGAATACTGTTATGCTGAAAATAAATTAAAAGATAAAAAAAATTTTGTATGGAACCAGAAGAGACCCCAAATTGCTAAGGAAGTGTTAAAAAAGAAAAAGAAAAAAACAAAAACAAAAAACTGGAGGTATCACATTGCCTGATTTCAAGCTTTACTACAAAGCTGTGATCAACAAGACAGCATGGTACTGGCACAAAAACAGACACATACACCACTGGAACAGAGTAGAGAGCCCAGGTATGAACCTTCAACTCTATGGTCAAATAATCTTTGACAAAGCAGGAAAAAATACCCAGTGGAAAAAAGACAGTCTCTTCAATTAATGGTGCTGGGAAAATTGGACAGCTATGTGTAGAAGAATGAAACTTGACCATTCTCTTTAAACCATACACACAGATAAACCCAAAGTGGATAAAAGACCTCAACGTGAGGCAGGAATCTATCAAAATCCTAGAGGAGAACATAGGCAGTAACCTCTTCGACATTGGCCACAGCAACTTCTTTTAAGACATGTCTCCAAAGACAAAGGAAACTAAAGTGAAAATGAACTTTTGGGACTTCATCAAGATCAAAAGCTTTTGCACAGCAAAAGAAACAGTCAACAAAACAAAAAGGGAACCCACAGAATGGGAGGAGATATTTGCAAATGACACTACAGACAAAGGGCTGATATCCAAGATCTATAAAGAACTCCTCAAATTAAATACTCAAAAAACAGGTAATCATGTCAAAAAATGGGCAGAAAACATGAACAGACACTTCTCCAAAGAAGACATACAAATGGCTAACAAACACATGAAAAAATGTTCATCATCACTAGCCATCAGGGAGATTCAAATCAAAACCACACTGAGATACCACCTTTCACCAGTTAGAATGGCCAAAATCAACAAGACAGTAAACAACAAGTGCTGGAGAAGATGTGGAGAAAGGGGAATCCTCTTACACTGTTGGTGGGAATGCAAGTTGGTGCAGCCACTTTGGAAAATAGTGTGGAGATTCCTTAAGAAATTAAAAATAGAGCTTCCCTATCATCCTGTAATTGCACTACCAGGTATTTACCCCAAAGATACAGAGGTAGTGAAAAGAAGGGCCATTTGTACCCCATTGTTCATAGCAGCAACGGCCACAGTTGCCAAACTGTGGAAAGAGCCAAGATGCCCTTCAACAGATGAATGGATAACGAAGACATGATCCACCTATACAATGGAATATTACGCCTTCATCAGAAAGGATGAATACCCAACTTTTGTATCAACATGGCGGGGACTGGAGGAGATTATGCTGAGTGAATTAAGTCAAGCAGAGAGAGTCAATTATCATATGGTTTCACTTACTTATGGAGCATGAGGAATAACATGGAGAACATTAGGAGAAGGAAAGGAAAAGTGAATTGGGGGAAATTTGAGGGGGAGATGAAGCATGAGAAACTGGACTCTGAGAAACAAACTGAGGGTTTTGGAGGGGAAGGAGGTAGGCAGATATGTGAGCCTCATGGTGGGTATTAAGGAGGACACATATTGCATGGAGCACTGGGTGTGGTGCATAAACAATGAATTTTGGAACACTGAAAAGAAATTTAAATTAAATTTTTAAAAAGGCATAAACATGTATATGTTTATGTATATACTCTTTCATGTATATTAAAGAGCATAAGCATGTATATAAAAATCAGGTATATATGCAATGACTTTGCCACATATTTGGGAAGCCCTAGATGTCTCCAGTAGGTGGAGCATTCCTAACCACTTCTGGTTAGGCATTGCCCCATTGGAATTGATTTTTGCTCAAATAAGTCATAAAATGTTTAATATACTTCAGTGTATCTTTTAACCATACAAAACCATTCATTGTATCCATCAGTTTAATAAAAAAGGTATTTTTGTTGTGGGTTTGATTGTCTCCATCATCTGTATATCAGTTCTAACTTTTTCTCATTGTGAAAATACAACTTCCTCAGTAGGCAGGGGAACGGGTTTGCCATTCTAAGCAATAAATATTTCATTAAAGAGTGTCAAGATCTTTTTGAACAGGTAGAGGAAAGCCTTATAGAACTCTACTTTACTTTCAAAATTGCTATTAATCTTCAACAAAGGGGCAGATGATGTCTGAGCATAAGAAGAATATCAAAATAATGATGCCTATTTAAAAAGTATTATTCTGTGTTTATAAAGCCAAGAGGATATTATCAGTTGAGGCATTCAAGCCAAAATAGTACAGCTATCATCATTTAAGATGATAGACCAGATAACTTCTAAGGTTTCTTTCTACTCTAAGAATGTACTTTGTAATTGTGTGAGATAATAATACTTTCTGTTGCATCCATTCTGAAATTGTGCACAACACTGATTTCAAAGTATGGTTCTCTTTCAGTTCTCCCTATCTCAATGAATGATACCAATATCCACTAAGTTTCACTAGCTTAAAAAGCCAGGCATCACTCTTTTTACCTGCCCCCTGCAAATAGAATCCATCACTAAGCCCTTTGATGGATGCTCCAATTTATTCACATGTATTTCCTCTTCACCATCACTAACCTCATGCAAGATATAATCATCTCTTACCTAAACTATTGAATTACTTCTGTCTAAACTACAAACAGAACTCAAACCTTAAGATCACAATGTAACAAAATGCATATTTAAAGCACTTATGCTACTCTTAGGAAAATAAACATGCTTTAAATTCACATTTCTTTTAGTACATACATACTTACCCATCTTATGTCCAATCCTCATAATGTAATCTAAATAATCCCTTCTAATATATCTTAATCCAAGCCATCTTTCTTTCTTTCTTTCTTTCTTTCTTTCTTTCTTTCTTTCTTTCTTTCTTTCTTTCTTTCTTTTTGTTCTTGTTCTGGTTGCTGGGGAAAATAAGAAGTTTTGGGAGGGAAGCGAAAATTTTTATGTGACTTGTTACCAAAAGTCCAAAAGAAATCTAATCTTCGTATATCTTAAAATTAACGTGAGTCTTTTGTTCTCAGTGGCTCACTTACACTAGCAAATTACATTGATAATGACTTTAGGCAATTTCATAAATTTTATTAGGAAAAAAGTCTTCCAGATGTGTTTAAGTACTATCCTTTTCTTGAAAGGGCATATGCTATAAAAGTTCATCCTGAAATACCAAAAGTGACCATGAAATTTGCCATGCCAGTACTTAATCCATCCCAGAAGTGATATGGGTTTGTCAGGTTAAAATGATAATAGTATATATCCTTCTTTGGTTTCCTTAGTAAATGACACTGTTGAGGATATGACTGTCCAGGGATGTCAAAGTCACTGAAGCAGTGAAATGAACTTTATCACTCATATCTAATAGAGAGGGTCATTGAACTGTATTAAAATTAAATCTGCATTTTATTTCCTGGAATGGACAGCATATGAGTAGAAACTGAGCTCCAGTAATTCCAGTTTTTGGGAAAAAGTAGTTCTGTTCTATTTCAGAAAGTTTTGGAAGGCAAATAAACTTTAAATAGAATTTTTCTTAAAGTAATGAATCAAATGTGTTATTGCTGGGAACTCTGTTAAACACTAAATTGTACCTATGCAGTGAGCTCAAAGTAGTTATAGAGCTTGCAGTTTCTTTCCCATCCTGGATTTGTTTTAAGTTAGTCAAACTTCCCAGGATAAAGACTTCATCTCAAACACTTTATGTAGTTAAGTGTGTCCCTATAACTAAATCTTGGCTGATAAGTTAAAGACAGAGTGCTATCTGTATGTCAGATACTTGGAATCCCAATAGCTCACACAAGAGCTTTCTCATTATCTGTCTTTTCCTGGCTCCTGCTGCTTTTATTCAGATGTGGTGACAAAGTAATAAAGCCCCATATTCCCCAAATGGAAAACCAATAGAGCCCAAGTACGTTGACAGTAGAATAGAAGAAGCTGGGTATCTGGGGACTCCATGATACAGAGCTGGCTTGCGTACCTTCAGACTTTAAATAAAATAGAAATATCATCTCTGGTTTGTGACACTTTGTTTTTGGTGCTTTCACTAAAATCTAATCCCAATAGATACAGTGACTTTTCATGGGACTAAAGATGTTCCAGTCAATGTAATATGCTATAAATTATTTGTTATAAGTCTTTAACAAGTTAAGTACAGATATAGAAAATAAACATTTAGAAAGTTCTAGAACAATGAGTATTGTTGTGATGTTTTTTATTGTATCTTACAAAAGTATTCCTCTGGATTAGACAAGAAAAAAATTAATAGGGATCTTTATCACAGGTAATTAGAGACTGCTTAGGCAACATTTATTATGTTTATGTGTGTATGCATGCCTGTGTAATTATTATTTCCATTCATGAATGAATATCTAATGGAGGGCAGACTTTATCTGAAGAGCTGAAACTTGTACAACAGGGGTGAAGTCATTCTGTGTCTGCTCTGTTTCTTTTGGCTCTGAACGATAATCAGGAACCCACTCTAGCTACTCCTAGAATTGTATTTCCTGTGCAAAACATATTCCAAAACCTAGCTAGAAGAGTTTCAAGTATCTGTGTGAGTCCTGAGACTCTAATAGAAATAGTAAGAGTGTTTTGTGCTTTGGTCCTGGGATCGTCAAAGTTCATGATGTGAGTTTATAATTATAGGTCCAATTGTGAAGAAATATCTACCACTGAACAAGTTATATTTGACCAAGAAAAAGGTCAATATAAATGGCAGTTCTTGAATAACCCAAATGGATAGAGTTCAAGGTAAAATACTTTTCTAAAAGAAGTGATATGTAATAGCTGAAGGGCAGAGAGAGGAGGGTGGGGGAGGTTAGGGACAGGAGGGAGGGAGGGAGAGAAAAGCAGGAATGAAAACTGTCATATTTTCTCTAGCTTCTATAGGTGTATGGTGCTAGTTCTATTTCACATAAAAGTAGGGCAATGGTTAATTTATTAAATTATTGTATCATACCATAGCAAAAAAGGAAATTAAACTTAAATATAATAATCACCATTCATCTACAAAAAATAATACTCCCCCTCCAAGCAGCCTTTAAAAATAAAAAAAGAAAAGCAGGTGATGCATGGTTCACAGACAACAGAATGTTCATATTCCTTGTCTTCGTGATTTTCCAGGCAACATGCAATTCATTTCAATTTTATTCATTTATTTATTACTCAGTTTTGTTTTTTTCTTATTTTCTATTGAAGATTGCTTTATAAAGTCTATCAAATATACAACTTAATAGGTACTCCAGCCTCTGGTTTTACCGCAACTATGAACAATACAGACCAGAAAAAAAAAAAAAAAAGAGAGAGAGAGAGAGAAAGACAGCTTTATTATTACCTTCTGCCACTTAAAGATAAACCATGGCTCAGTTATTAGGGGGAATTGGATGTCTTTTCCAATCAGATGTGGAGAAAATGTAATTCTTGAGGGTAAATAACATTTAAGGAAGAGGTATAAATATAATTAAATTACAATACTCAAAACAAGTAAAACAGTGACGTTTCTTAAATAAACAAAAACAGTAGTGAAATTTTGTCCTTGAAAGAGATGATAGATAGATAGAGAGATTTTAAGGATTTTATTTATTTATTTATTTGAGAGAGAGAAAGAGTAGAAGGTAGGGGCAGAGGAAGAAGGAGAAGGATACTCCCGAGCAAAGAACCCAATACTGATGAAATCCCATGACCCCAAAATCATGACTGAGCTGAAGGCAGTCACTTAACCAACCAAACCACCCAGATACCATGTACTTGAGATATTGTTAAAAGGAGTAAAGAGAAATAACATTTGATTAAAAATTAAATAAATAATGTAACTATAATTATTAAATATACCTAATACAGGTAATGACTAATTTTTATTACAGACTTACTTTCTTTCAGGTATTGTATTAAATGATATTAAAGAGTAATAACCCCATTTCACAGACAGAAGGTTACTCCATTTTTATATGGCTCTCAAGTGGGGGTGCCTGGGTGGCTCAGTCGGTTAAGCGGCTGCCTTTGGCTCAACTCATGATCCCAGGATCCTGGGATCAAGGCCCACAGCAGGCTCCCTGCTCAGTGGGGAGCCTGCTCCTCCTTGCTTGTGCTCTCTCTCTCTCTCTAAGGTAAATAAATAAAATTGAAGAAAAAAAATTTATATGGCTCTCAAGTGAGTAAGTTTATGTCAGAATAGGGGGAAAAAAAGGAAGGAAAATAAAGCAAAACTATATAGTAAATAGTAAATAATAAAATAATAATAAACCAACAACAATAAGAAGAAAAAATATTTTAAAGAACCAGAAATGAAAATGTAGAGAAGGAAGAGCTTTCCCTTGATCTTGTAGGGCCCCTGGCTGGATCTGAAAATTAAACTGGTGAAGACAGATAAAGAGGAGAAAAAGCATACAAATTTATTTAATATGCAAGTTTTACATGACATGGGAGTCTTCCTAAGGAAATGAAAATCCAAAGAAACACTTAGACATATGTACTTTTATGCTAGGTTTGATAAAGAGTAAACAACTGTGATGGAATATAATAGGTTGAGGAGTATAATGAGTGTGATATGTTGAATATGAGACTGAACTTGGCAAGTACAGTCTGTTTATTGAGATTCTTCATCATGGTCTTTGTCTTCAAAGATAAGGATATTCCTTTCCTCTAGGTATGGGGAAGGCACCTCTCACTTGAAGGTTTTATGACTTGGTTCAGAAGGACAAGGGGCTGGGAGAGAAGGTCAGAGGGAACTTCCTTCCATCTGCCATTTTCTCAAATTCCTTCAGCTTAAAATATTCACTGTGGAAGAGTGCCATATTTTGGGGTAATGCATATTGTACCCCTTCAGAAGTTATATTCATGCTAGTGTTAGGTAAATATTGAATACTGGGAGATGTAACATTCATTGGATCATAGCCAACAGCTATGATGTTGGCAGGCATAAGCACTTTAGCCACACAGGCAATTACTACATCTTTTTATAAAATAACTTTAGGAATCTGAGAGGTTTATCGGAGTTTCCTAATAAACATTATACAACTAATTTGTATTTTAACAAACTGAACTTATGAGTGACAGTCTGCTCCACTGTAAATACCAACATGGCAATTGTAACAGAGATCTTAAGCTTCCTATCACTTTTGAAGAGCACCCTAAGATACATCGGGATGACATCAGAAATAACAAAGAATTTAGAAGACCCATGGTATGCAAAAAGAATATTTGGAAAATAAAAAAATATCTCGTCTGTCAACCTTATAGATGTTTCTTTCTTTCTTTTTTTTTAAGATTTTATTTATTTATTTGACAGAGAGAGAGATCACAAGTAGGCAGAGAAGCAGGGGAAAGCAGGCTCCCGGCTGAGCAGGAAGTCCAATGCCGGGCTCAATCCCTGGACACTGAGATCATGACCTGAGCCGAAGACAGAGGCTTAACCCACTGAGCCACCCAAGCGCCCCATTATAGGTGTTTCTAAAAGACTGCTATTGAAGTTTAAAATACAAGAGCTCATTTAATGCCTAATAAATTTAGAGCAATCATCTTGATTTTTTCATCTTTTTTTCCCTCTACTGTATTAAAATAAGATATTTGAATAGAGGAAATCTTATTGTGAGTTCGGTATAGGAAGGAAGACTGTGAAGAATGAATTTAATTTGCTTGTTAATTCATAATTAACAAGAAACTGTTAGAAATGGGCTTTCAGTGCTCAAACTCTATGTGTTTAAATTTTGTGAATTAACTAAAATATTTTAAAGACAATGCCCATCTTTGCAAAAGAAAAAAAAAAAAATCTATCAGACTTGTGGACTATACCTTACAGATCGTATATGAGGTTTGATGCTTATGATCCTGTGTTCACCTACTGGTATAGTAAGAGTTCTGGTTTTCTGATACTGACTATAAAGGTACCGCATCCCTGCCTCTGGACACTTAATTTACCTATTCCAGTTCACCTTTAATCCACTCTACTCAGGAGGCTTAGGATTATCTCCAAATTGTCCAACATTGAATATTAATACTGAATAAATAAGGGACTGACAATGTTGGATTTATCGGAGTCCTGTCTTCCTGGAAAGCTTGTTGAGAAACCTTCCCCTCCCCTCCCATGTCCTGAGAAATGGCTAACTGCAAAGGTATGATTTTTCCGCATATTCCAAGAATTAAACACCTCCAGCCTTCAAGTAAGACTCACTGTCATCCTTCTTCATAACACCCTTGTTTCCATGACAATGAACCCTACTTTTTTTCCTCCCTAATCTTTTAAAATGTCTTCATTAAAGAACATTCCTTCTATTACAACATCCTGAATAAAATCATCTATGTAATTTGGTCTTTCATGAGACTATTTTGATTGATAAAGTGAATAGAAAGTGGTAAATGGACATTAGGAAGAGTTTGAGTATGACAGGAATAGATAATTTTTGTGTATTTATAAGTTTATTTTAATTTTTAACAATTTTATTTTTTCTCTTTGAATTAGAAAGTTTTCTTTTTTTTTTCCCTGACCCTGCTTCTAACAGGATTACTTTCATGACATATGAAATTACTTGATGAGCTAGTTATTTATTTTATATTTTTTAAAAGGTTTTTGGGGGCGCCTGGGTGGCTCAGTGGGTTAAAGCCTCTGCCTTCAGCTCGGGTCATGATCCCAGAGTCCTGGGATCAAGCCCCGCATTGGGCTCTCTGCTCAGCAGGGAGCCTGCTTCTCCCTCTCTCTCTTTCTGCCTGCCTCTCTGCCTACTTGTGATCTCTGTCTCTGTCAAATGAATAAATAAAATCTTAAAAAAAAAGAAAAGGTTTTGGTTGCTTTTTTTTTTTCTCTCTGATTCAGAGCTAGTGCTAATATTAACCTGGGTTTTGTTAATAAGTGTACATTTCTTAGAGAAAAGAACTTTATGAAAAATGTATTCATATAATTGCTTCTATTAAAATGGTTGTCAAGTAGTAAGCAATCTTTTTATTTTCTCTGTAAACATTTACCATGCATAATTCAAGGAACCTTGTTCTTTTTCTTATTTAGAGAGGGAGAGAGAGATGGAGTGGTCATCAGGAGAGAAAGAATCTTAAGCAGACTCAATGCCCAGCATGGATGGAGCCCAATAGGGAGCTTGATCTCCCAATCCTGAGATCATGACCTGAGCCGAAATCCAGAGGTGGACTCTTCACAGACTGAGCCAGAAAAGGCCTCATGAGAGTGCTTAGCTCAATGCCTAAGTGGTTTAAATAATTTTCACAACCCTGTCAATATATCTACAGTGAGGAAGGTCAGCAACAAAGAAGTTAGGTAATTTGCCCTACTCAGGTAACTAGAAAAAGACAGAGCCTAGACACAGCCCATGTGATCCAAACCCATATAACCTCTTAACTAAGAATACTTCCAAAATGTTTAAGGAAACGTTTTGTATATTATCGAGTTTACTGCAAATATAAGACAAAAAAGTATGTCTCTGAATTAAACTAGTAAAATGGAAGTTCCTTCAGTAATTTCTGCAATTTGGATTCTTATCCATAGTTTATAGTTTCAAAGAAAGAAATGTCAAATGATAAATACATATAATGATTCTTTTTCTTAAATCATTTCTTAATGATTTCTTTTTCTTACACAAGAGAGAAAGGCACCCTAAAATTTTCCAAATTAAAACTTCTTAGCATTGTGAACATAGGAATTCAAGCAGATTAATCAGTTTGCATTTCCTAAGGATTCATCAGAAAACTGTGTGAGATTGATCTCTGAGCCTCTGAAGAAAGGACCAGCAGAAATACCCTCCTCCTACCTAGATTTAGCAGTGTTAGGTATGTAAGGGGACAAGTGGGAAGTGGTTAGAGAGAGAACAGAATTGCTTTCTACATCGCACTTCAGGACTACTGCAGATCCCTCTTCCTGAATTTTCTATCCTTACAAATAAGAGTTTCTTAAGTAAATCTTTCTTCATCTCCCTG
This sequence comes from Lutra lutra, assembly GCF_902655055.1. Taxonomy (NCBI): domain Eukaryota; kingdom Metazoa; phylum Chordata; class Mammalia; order Carnivora; family Mustelidae; genus Lutra; species Lutra lutra. The sequence goes on from NC_062280.1 coordinate 163,679,058, forward strand.
AGCAATTTGATATTCCCTGATCAACTTCTTTTACATCTGGTACTTAAATCTATCATAGTACTTATTCAGAGTATTATTTGCTTATAAGTGCCTTTCTTCTCACAGTGCTGGATATAAGGAACCATTTGTTGTTTGAAATTATGCCGCCAATGCGATTTTGGATTCCTGGCATTATAGAAGGTTTTTAGTGAATATTTGACAGATAAATATATTGCATTATGAACATATTACATTTAACTTACCTTCATCCTATAAATTAGAAAATCATTTATTCATTTTAACCTACATCTGTAATTTCTATATCCTTGTATAATTCAAGTTAATTGAAGAATTGAGATTTTTCTGAAAATTCTTAATTATTTTGATTGGTGTTCTGTTTAAATTAATAGTAGAATATATGGATAATAGCTTTAGTTCAGGGATGCCTGGGTGGCTCAGTGGGTTAAGTCTCTGCCTTCGGCTCAGGTCATGGTCTCCTGGTCCTGGGATCCAGCCGTGCTTGGGGCTCTCTGCTCAATGGGGAGCCTGCTTCCCCTTCTCCCTCTTCCGCTTCTCTGTCTACTTGTGATCTCTCTCTCTTTCTGTCAAATAAATAAATAAATAAATAAATCTTTAAAAAAATAGCTTTAGTCCAAAAAGTTTTTCAACCACTACAATGATGTATTTTATGGCCATAGATATGATTAATTCTGATTGTGAATGTAGATCTAGGGATATGATACATTTTTTAAAGAAATGTACTTCTATACCCTAAACCATTTGATAAGTATCAAATGCATTGAATATTAAACTAGGCATTAATACATAAACATTTTGTTGACTGGTTACTCTGCTTCTCTGTTCCTACTTTTCCGGAGAGTAAGTAAATGCTCTTGATTTCTTAGGATTTAGAAAAATTAATGTAGCATGTTATATGTTAAAATATGGCACCTTTTTGACTCTGAAGACACCTTTACTTTCTTTTACTACACTCTTTGGTATTACTTTGCTAGTTCAGTTCAGTAGTTAAGCTTTTAGTCTCCATGGTTACTTTTGCAAATGTAATTTGGTGAAAAGATCAGAGTAAAAATCAATCAAGGCACTGTTTGGACATGCAATTTAGCTATTCCTCCTAATGTGTACATTTCATGGCCAGTTTTCTACAGTCCTTTAGGAATTCTCTTAATTTTTTAATTGACATCAAACCAGCTTTAAGGTAATTCCCCTATTCAAACATCTGAATTAAAAATAAAGTCCCTGTAAGCATCTTCTATACCAGTTAAAATCTAAATATGCCATTTGTATCAGCCAATTATTATACATCATTTATATCTGGAAATAAAAGTGAGGGAAAGGAACAGGTTTTGGACATTTGAGGAAATATAAGCATTTAAATATACATTATTTTTAAAAGGACTTCAATATTTTGTGTTTGGGCATGAAGGATAAAGGATATGACAATTGTGAATTTCCATACAGTCATATCTTAACTTTCTGAATTATTACTAAGAGAAATAGACTTATTTAACTTTATGTTTAAATATCTTAACTAACAAAGGTGATTGGTTCAAAGATAGGGAAAAATGTAGTAGAATAGAAATACATTTATGCTACACAAAAATATTAAGTCATAGTATGTTATTATCTATATAGAATAAGGACGTTGTCCATTTTTTACTTTAAGTTAGGTAATTTGAGCCCATGTGAGCAAATACTTATTTTCTCATAAGCATTATTAATAAAATGAATTTTTAAAGCTGTGCTATGGAATTCTATTCCTAGTTCTATGATGGATAGAGTATAATTCTGAAGAAAATATTATTTTGAATATTGAGGGTATGACAAATTAATAATACATATGAAAGTATTTTATAAACATGAACAATATTTTTGTTTTTGAGTGGGTATGCTTTGTATTTGAAAAATACTATTAGTGGTTGTTTTCTTCATAGAATAAATATCAACTTTTAAAAATAATTATGTCAACAAACAATATTTTCCTTAAGTTTCTAAATTGAACTTTCAAAGCCTTGTAATTTAGTTATGAATCTACAAAATAGTAGCAATCCTTTTTACGGGGGCCCTTGATTAATATGTGCTCATATAAATTTAAACATATTAAATTCCCTTTAATGATTAGCCCTATATTTAACGTATTTAAATTTCCTCCGACACTTTCATCTACATTCATAAATATAATAATGCTTGTGTTTTAAGTTTGTGAAATATTTATCCTTAGAAAACTTTAAAAACATTGGTCATTTTAATAAATGTATTAAAGTAATAAATTCAATGATTTAATTTTTAAAATCCAAATGCTGTTTATAATCTTTGTCACATTTTCTTTTACCCTTCCACATAAAATTTAAAATCTACAATCATTATTACTTCCTAAATCTTAATATTACTTACTAGGATGTTAAGTCAATTATGATGACTTTCTAACACATCAAAATCTATAAAAACTATTAAATCAGTTAAACAAGGAGTCCATTAGACTGAGGTGGTCTACATAAGCAAATCAAAATATAAGCCTGTAAGTGGTTCTAGTTTATGAAATCAGAGCACTAAGAACAACCACTCTCAAAGAGCCAACAAAGCTTAAAACTTTAGCCAATCAAGTAATTTCCTTCAGTTCTGCACCTTTATAGTAAGTCTTTCCCTGACTCCTTTAGGTGGAGCGCTTTTAACCACTTCTGGTTTGGCTCTGCCACAGTGGAATCTGTTTTTGTTCAGTTAACTCTTAAAATGTTTAACATTCCTCAGTTTACCTTTTAACAGCACAAACCTTTAAATTTTACCTCTCGGTTTAATGAAAAAGGCACTGCGGCTGTAGGTTTGATTTTCTCCATTACCCATGTAAGAATTACAAGTCTTGTTTTGAAAATACATGTTCGTCAGTAGGCAGAAGAATAGGTTCACCCTTCTAAGCAAGCTGGGGCTTAGTTCCCAAGCAAACTAAAATTACCATCTCAAGAGAACTGAAGTCAGTAAGAATCAGTCTGATTGATTCTAAGCCAGAAATTTGGCTACAGAAAACCACGGACTATTCTCCTCTCCAGTGTCGGTAAGACTGAAACAGATTATAAAATAATGGGTATAACACAAACATGTGATCCACTTTCTCTTGTACCTTCCTTTGTAAAAATTACACCTTCTCATAATTGGAACTCTCTGCTTAGCATATACCCCATTTCACAGAGCTCACTACTGTTTCTCTGCTGGATTTGGGGAGTAATTCAAGAAGTAGCACCCTTCCTCATCTAGTTTCTGAACCGGTTAAAAAATTAGACAAAGGGAAAGCAGATGAGAGCTAAAACATTACTGTTACTCCTGATAAAGTTTATACTGGAGTTATGTGGATTAAATATGAGAGCTGAGCAGGATTGCTGACTCCCTACTGGATGCCGTCATTGAGAAAACCAGAGAAGGATATAGAGTTTGCAGAGAAATAATTACTTACATTGCTATTTCTCAACTTTTAACAAGTCACATTAGATACTTTGTTAAAAAGTAGGATCCCGTTTAGCAGCTCTGGACGGCCCCCAGATTTAGCATTTCTAACAAGCTCTAGGTAATAGTAAAGTTGTTTCTTCAGGGACTATTATCTGATTAGTAAGGACCTAGACCAGGTGTCAGCAAACTTTTTCTGTAAAGGTGCAGAGACTAAATACTTTAGGCTTTGTGGTTATATGGTCTCTCTTGCAACTAGCTCTGCTAGGATAGCTAGAAAGAAGCCACTGTAAACAATAGAGGAGGCACGGCTGGGTCTCAATAACACTTAATTTATAGACACTGGAATTTGTATTTTACATAACTTTCATGTGTCATGAAATATTATTCTTCTGATATCTATTTTCTATCATTGGCCTGTGGCCCCTAGTTTGCAGACCCCAACGTAGATCATTGCCTCACCCTAACCTCAGGAGAAAAATAGAGAAAAAGGGCAAATCTGGTTAGACAGATAAACAACTGGAGGAAAAATACACTAATATCTATTTTAAGGACAAATAACAAATGAAAATGGAGAGGTTTGATTTTCTCTGTTTGAAATGAGGGAAGAGATTTTTCCTTCCCTTCTCTTTCTCAAGAACATTTACTCTAGAAAACTTGTAATTCTGAGTATTTGCTCCTTTCTTTGAATTATATGTAAATAGTTTTAAAAACTAGGTCTTTGTCAAGCTTGTGACACAGGAACCCTTTCCTCAAGGACCTGGTATCATCAGCAGGCAGGGATGCAGGAGCATCTGGCTGGGGACCAGGTTCATCCAGCCAGTCACTGCTGACAGAATCCAAAGGCAGACGAAGGAGTGATGGTGAAACAAGAAGGGAAGTTACTTCATTGAGGCCAGCACCAGGAAGACAGAGGACTAGCGTCTCAAAGACTGTCTCCAAAATGCTGAAAAGGGTGCGTCCTGGTTTACATAAGGAAACTGTGAGGCAAAAGTGGGTGGAATCGTGCAGGTAGGCGGTGAAAGTCAAATCGCCTTTGTCTTGGAGTCAGTCACAGGCAGGGTCTTGCTGGCTCAGGGCCAGCTTCTTGGAGAGGATAATTTCGGATCCCATCAGAGGATCCTTTGCCCTCCGTGTCTTTGTCTGAACCAAGAGACAAGCTGGAAAGAGGAGCCCAGCTAGAAAGTTTGAGATCAAAATGGAGGCAGCTAAGTCCTCCTTCGCTGAGGGCCATCTCTTTGAAATGTAATCATCAAGGAAGATAGCAGCTGTATCTCTACTTCCTAAAGGAAGATCGGAGCCTAACTTTGGTGGGGTCCTTGCTCCAAGTTGCAAAATAACTTGCTGTTGTAAATAACTTGCTGTTGTAAAGTTTGAGAAGTATGCGGTACCCACCCCCGCCCCAGAGCTAATTAACACAGATGCTCATCCCAATTACCCAGTAAAGTTAGGATGAACTATGTATGACAAATGGTTCTATCCAGTCTGCTTGCTTGTGAACTAGTTGCTCTTTATCTTGAAAATATGTGGTAATTGAGACAAGGGAAGCAAAAGCAAAAATAAAGTATTGGGACCTCATCAAAATAAAAAGCTTCTGCACAGCAAAGGAAATAATCAACAAAACTAAAAGGCAGTCTACAAAATGGGGGAAGATATTTGCAAATGGCATATGCAATAAAGGATTGGTATCCAAAATATATAAAGAACTTCTAAAACTCAACACCCAAAAAATAATTAGTCTGATTAAAAATGGACAGAACACATGAACAGATATTTCTCTAAAGACCTACAGATGGTTAACAGAACATGAAAAGATGCCTAACATCACTCATCATCAGGGAAATACAAGTGAAAACTACAATAAGAGATCACCTCACACCTATCAGAATGGCTGAAATCAACAACACAAGAAACAACAGGTGTTGGTGGAGATGTGGAAAAAAAGGAACACTCCTGCACTGTCCGTGGGAATAAAAACTGGTGCAGCCACTCTGGCAAAGAATACGGAAATTCCTCAGAAATTTAAAAATAGAACTGCCTGGGGCACCTGGGTGGCTCAGTGGGTTAAGCCGCTGCCTTCGGCTCAGGTCATGATCTCAGGGTCCTGGGATCGAGTCCCGCATCGGGCTCTCTGCTCAGCAGGGAGCCTGCTTCCCTCTCTCTCTCTCTCTCTGCCTGCCTCTCTGTCTACTTGTGATCTCTCTCTGTCAAATAAATAAATAAAATCTTAAAAAAAAAAAAAAAAAAAAGATCAGGTCTTGTCCTGAATTGAAGTCCTTTAAAAAAAAAAAAAAAAAAAAAAAGCCTCTGCTTTCTGCTCAGGTCATGATCCCAGGGTCATGGGATCGAGTCCCACATTGGGCTCTCTGCTTGGCAGGGAGCCTGCTTCCTCCTTTCTCTCTGCCCGCCTCTCTGCCTACTTGTGATCTCTGTCAAATAAATAAATAAAAAATCTTTAAAAATAAAATAAAATAAAGATAGAACTGCCCTATGACTCAGCAATCACACTACTGGGTATTTACCCAAAGAATACAAAAACACTAATTCAAAGGGATGCATGCACTGCTATGTTTATAGCAGCATTATTTACAATAGCCAAATTACAGAAGCAGACCAAGTGTCCATTGATTGATGAATGAATAAAAAGATGTGGTATGTATACACACACACACACACACACATACACACACACACACACACACACACACACACATAATGGAATACTATTCAGACATGAAAAATAATGAAACATATAATGGAATACTATTCAGACATAAAAAATAATGAAATCTTGTCATTTGCAATGACAAGGATGGAGCCAGAGAGTATAATGCTAAGCAAAATAAGTCAGACAGAGAAAGACAAGTATATGATTTCACTCATATGTAGAATTTAAGAAACAAAGCAACCAAGAAAAGGGAGGAAAAAAGAGAGAAAGAGAAACAAAAAGAAACACTCTAAATTGTAGAAAACAAACTGTTGGTTACCAGAGAGGGAAGGAGTAGAGGAGTACAGGAAGTGGGTGAGGGAATGTGTTAAATAGGGGGTGGGGTAATTAAGGAGTACAGTTGTCTGATGAACACCAGGTGATATGGAAGTGTTGAATCACTATAGTATACACCTAGAACTACTATAACATTGTATGTTAACTAACTGGAATAAAGCAAAATACTGCAGATGGATTAAAAAAAAAACACCTAAATATAAAAATAAATGATTATAAGAAAAAAAGGAAAATATGTGGTAATGGATTGTGTTTGTTTGGCTACATATCAGAGTGTAATATCTCTCTGTATAGTTGTAGGTTGCCTGGGATGGACCTCACATCTTGGTTTTGATGAAGTTCTAGAATATCGGTGAGGTTCGGCGGGGTGAGGTCCGGGGCCAATGACCGAAAAAGAACTCTTGAGACATCTTTGGTGCAAAATGGTGGTTTATTAAAGCACTGCAACAGGACCAATGGGCAGGAAGAGCTGCTGCCCCCGGGTTGTGAGAGAAGGCAGGTTATGTACTGTGGGGGTTGGGGAAGTAAGGAAAAGGGAGGTTTCAATAGAACTTTCATATGCTGATGAGGACCTAGAAGACACCTGATACCAGAGGCCTTGCCATTGCCAAGGTCTTTTTGCCCTCTAGCAAGGTATTAACGTTAAGATGGGTGGGAGATTCCTAAAGAATGTCACATATATCTCACACAAGAGTGGGGGTGGGGGGAGGTTGCAAGGTGTCAGCCTCTTGCTTTGTCATCAGCCAGCCTTCTGTTCCCTCATCAATTTCATGATAATTCAGCAAGAAAAGAAGTTGTTTTTTTTTTTTTTTTTTTCCCTCCTACTACCTTTGTGGGAAGGTTTTAGAACATTTTTGCTTGTTTTAATTTATTTTTTGGACACTGTCACCTACCTACCATATCATTTAGGGGGGATACAGGTGGTATAAAAGACCAGGAATATCTTGGGGGAAAAAAAGTATTTCTTCATGAAGCAGGGAAGAATCATTCTTTTAACATCATCCTTAACAATTCAGGCATCACATCCACAAAATAAAGTTAGATGCCCCTCACATGTTTCCCATAGCATTCTGGAAGAGATTTTTTCAACAAATGTGACATGATCATGCATTTATTAGTTTGTCTTCTTTCATGTCTGAGCTACATGAGTGCAAGTAATGTCCACTGAGCACAGTGCCTGCTGCATGTAGATTTTGGTACTTGGTCATGGAAATAATAAGCGAATAAAATAAGCGATTTCGTTTTCACATTGTGTTTTTCAGGTATTCTGAATACATAAATATTTTGGTGTGTTGTAGCTTGTGTTACTCTTCATTTATTTCCAAGGATAAGAAATTTAAATGTCAGTAAAGTTTCAATTACTAAAAGCCACAAATTGATCTAAAAGCAATGAATTTAAAATGTTCCAATTATATTCATGTAAATAATATATAAATGCTTATGAGTTTCTGAATTCAAATCTGTGTATATAAAGTATCTAATTATTGTGACTATCAAATTATAGAAACTTAGAACAAAAACAATACATAAGATTTATACAGTGACAAAACATTAATTTTCCATCAGATAACCATATTCCATAAGATGATACAATTATAGGGGTGCCTGGATGGCTCAGTGGGTTAAGCCTCTGCCTTCAGCCCAGGTCATGATCTCAGGGTCCTGGGATGGAGCCCCACATGGGGCTCTCTGCTCAGCGGGGAGCCTTTTTCCCCCTCTCTCTCTGCCTGCCTCTCTGCCTACTTGTGATCTCTCTCTCTCTGTCAAATAGATAAATAAAATCTTAAAAAAAAAAAATGATACAATTCCAGGCCTTTTCAAATTATCTAGTAGGGTTGTAGTGGGATATTTATAGGAAGAAATCCTGTTAAACCTTTATAGGAAACAAATTAGTATAGTTGCCTATAGGGGAGGAGAAATAATTTTTCCTTTACCCTTCTAGCCTTCTTGGCTCTGAGCTGAGACTCCCCTGGAATAAAAGAGATTAATGGGAGCAAAACAAACAGAAGTTTACTAACCTTTACATGGGAGATAAGCAAGAAAACTGACTAACTCTCCAAAGTGGCCTAAAGCACCACCTTAAATACCCTCCCCAGCAAAAGATAAAAGGAAATGTTGGGGGTGGGAGCCAGTTTGGGGAAGCTATCAAGAAAAGGATAGTAAACAAGGATAAGATTGTTAGGCAGATTTAGTTTGTTGATGTCTTAAGAGTTTCTAGAGCTTTAGTCATTCTCCTTTTCCAGTTACAGTGATGGAAACATTTTTACAAGTGGAGATTTTCCATGTAAATGTAGAAGTCCCTTAGGAAAAGTTTTCTTATACTGTTTAAAGAGCTTTTCCCCTGTCTGCTGTTTCTTAAAAATTAACCAGCTCGAGATAATGCTTGTGACAAAGAGGGGTATTTTGGGGGTGGCAAATTCTGTTCCCCTTCATGTCTAAAAGATTAATTTTAATTCTCATTTCTCTTATTTATACTTAATTTTCATCTCTTTTGAAATACTAAAAATACTATGTACAGGTTTAAATACTATGACATGGATATGGCTAAAAGAATTCCCCAAACTACAAAATCTTAAATTTTTTATAGAAACATTTTAATCTTCTAGATTAAGTCTGGATATAAGACCATAGATATTTAAATATTGTATTTTAGCCTATGTTTAAATGTTAATTTTTTTAGAACCACTATCACAGGTTTTATCTATTTGGTTGCCAATATTTATTTTATACATAGACTGGCTGGTTTCTTCAAACCACACAGAATATAATTAATAATTTAAATTCCTTATACTCTTTGGGTAGCCAATATTTTTGCACTAATGCTTTTATTCTTCTTATTCAGTCTCTTGTTTCAGTATCCAGGAGAAACTTACAAATATCACCTTTTTTTATTTTATTTTAACTGTGTGATTGATTGTGTTTTATTGACTTTTAATGTGCAACATAAAATAAATCAGTACTGCAGTGTTTGGAGATTTGGATGTAATTGTATACTTTATAAATAATTTTGAACTGTATTTTATATTCCTATTCTTATTAATAGTCATCATTAAAATTGAAAGTATTTGCAGAATATTCTAAGACTTCAAAGTGGTATTTATAAATATAAGTTGTACTCATAGTGCTATTTATAAATAATATGTTATACTCCAAGGATATCAATGTAACAAAAATACTGAACAGTATCTTGGAAAAACTAGCCTCCTTGATGCTATTTTCTCTACTTTCTTTATTTAAATATTCCTTATTAATTAAAGAGCCAAATAGTGAATTCTGTTTTTAGCAGAAATTTTGACAGAACCAAGTTTCAAGAATCCTGGATTGGAGTCATGGCAGGTATATAGCAAGTGCTGGGACTTATTTAACATGTGACCTTGGAAGACGGTTTCCTTTTCAGCAAATCAGCACAATGGTATCCATTCCCCCATCTCATATGCAATATAAGCAATATGCAAATAATACGAGCTACAGATAGAGTTGGCTGCATGCAGCAAATTCATTTCAGGTAAATTCCTTCTCAGGAAAGAGTATTGTAAAAAGATCAATACATTTATTAGCAAATTTTAAATATGACTGCCACAAAACTTTACTGATTAAAAAATAGATGTACCTACATTATCTTCTCTGTTCTTTCGAGTTTCAAAATTAAGTTTTCTATTCCAGTTAGCTAATATTATATGTATGTTCTATGCATTGTGGGCAGAAGAAATTATATATACTTAATACTGCTAAGCTGTACACTTAAAAATGGTTAAGATGCTAAATTTTATGTTATGCATTTTTACCTGTAATTTTTAAAATTCATTGGTACTTCTTCCTATCTTATACTTCTAGTGACATAATTTTTCTGACATAAAATATGATTAACAAATTTGATCACATGTATATGTTGGGAAAATTTAGATTTCCTAATATTTCCTTGATACAAACTATCAATATTTTCCTTGGTTATTAGATTTCAAACATTTTTCTCCACCCAACAGTAAAAATCAGTTTCATGGTTTACATTGACTCAAAGAGGAATTTTCTTGTCTTTTCTAGCTCTTGCACAATTATAAACACTCATTTTGGGATGTGTGTTTTGTAAGCATTATTGCTAACTGCCTCAAATGACTTACTACAGAAGAAAGCAATAATTAAAGACTGCATTCAGTGCCAGTGTAATATTTGGGAGGAAATACACATTTTGAGAGAGATATATCTCCTTGAATTTTTAGGAACAGTCAAGCAATAAAAATGACCTATCTGTGCAGTACACCTCAGTGTACACCTCAGTACTCAGATTTGAATTAAAATTTATTGAAGAATGATACAGTGATAAAAGCAAATGTTCTATCATTTATTAATTATATTTAAAATTTACATGAATCTATTAAGGACATTATGTAATGTTTCCACTTTATGCTTTAAACAATTACAAACATTTGGCATAAAATAATGTGCATATCAATGTAACAAGTTTGAAGAGTGGGAAATGAGAATCTGAAGTCTGCCTTCCTTCTAATGATGATCATTAACACTCCCAATGAACGGATCATAGATTTCTCTTTCAAAATTCTAACATTTTTTAAATGAACAAATTTCTAAGGGACTTTAACATGCAGTGGATATATATAACATTCAGAATAACTAGCTTCCATGCTTACACTGAACTCAACATAAGGCAAAAGCCCATAATTGTACTGATTCTTTGGCTCAGTGTGTTCAAAAAGCAAAGCAATGTGGTAAGCCTAATGAAAACAATCCTTTGTGTTCGCCAGCTTCAGATTGCTAATATGGTTGCAATAAAATTCAACCATCCTCTCTGATGAAATGTGCAGCTTTGATTAGCAGAGCAGTTTGTTTTCTGAATGCAAGAGACAGGCATGAATCTATTTCTCTAATTGTCCTCATAGTTGAGAAAATGAGGAAGAAGCATGTTTGTTTTAATAAAACATCATTCTGCCTCCTAGAATGACCACATCTGATTAGGAAATAGTAAACCAATCAGATTCTGTCAGATGAAATATCATGTCTTCGACCTCTTTGACATTGCCACAAACTATAAAACAATTGAAGGAGTTGTAGTCATGAAATTATCCATGTCGCAAATGGATCTCTCTTAATTGCTCAAGAAAAACAAGCCTTTGGTAACTTTAGTTATTGTATGCTACAATACAAAACAAATTACCAATAACCATTCCTGAACTAACTAATATACGGCCAGACATTTTTCCCATAGCAGTTTGATGTTTATTTCGATTCCTATAATTCTCTTTGATCTTCTACCTCTTTTGACATCAGTAGGTAAATCTACAGAAATCCTTGTTCTTGAAGAATTTTCACCTCAGGAAGTTCTCATTCTTGCCTTCTGATATAAAAATAACCACTCCAGCAAATAAAATCTCTCCAAATAAAAATAAGTCAAGGTTGCTTGATGACTACCACACAGGCACCTGCTCTCCCAATATTCAAAGAAGCCATCTGTTGAAAAAGATGAAACACAATTTAAGACAAATTTTACTGTCATAGGAAAGCATACAGTTGTAATATATTTAAAACATTCATATGTGTGAAAATCATAAATATATGTGCTTATATTTTCCCAATTTAGTCACAAGTAGTAAAATAAAAATGGAAACATTGAAAATGGGTTTTACAAAAGAGCAATAATTTGCATATTGAAACTGTTAAAACTTGCATTCACTTTTGGAATTTTTAATACAAGTAGTAAAGTATTTAATGACTTTTAGTGACACAAAGGTGCTATAGAAAAGTTTCCAGCAAAGATTTATTTCTGGGCATACATAGACACATTTGTAATGATATTTCATTGTGGTATTTTGGAGTATATTTTGGATGAAACAGCTATTACACTTATTGAAATCATTTTGAACTTATTTCCCCGGATATTATACTGAAATGTGTTATTCATTCATTCTAAACAGAGCCATACAATGAAGTAACTTCAATATTTGTCATAAATAGACCATAATTGACAATTGCTGTAGTGCTTATTTAAAAAATTCCTCCTTATATAATCATTGAGATGAGAATTGAGATTTTTTTAGTAATTCGTGAATATGAAATTGGCTAGAAATATATTAAAACAATAATTTTTACAGTTTGTAATGAAAATTTATTCCATGAGGATAAGCCAAGGTTTTAATAATTTGAGCATTTTGATGTGAATGATTTTTATAACAGTTTTCTAAGAATAATTTATGCACCTAAAATATCAGAGCAGGGTAGAAATTATAGGATATTATTCCAAGCTATAAAGAAAGGAATAAAATGTAAGAAATAAAACAGCCAAGAGCAAAATAATCTCAGCTCACATGCATTATCTTATTGATTACGAAAGGATATGGTCTCACTCCCTAAATATGAAAATTACCATCATATCTACAGTTCTTCTAAACATACTTACTGTTAACTGACATCCTTTTGCAGGGTAAAAAAAAAACAAACAGAAACTTCCCATATAATCTATTTTTACTCATTTGTGTTAAGAATAATTTTTATGGGGCGACTGGGTGGCTCAGTGGGTTAAGCCGGGGCCTTCGGCTCAGGTCATGATCTCAGGTTCCTGGGATCGAGTCCCACATCGGGCTCTGTGCTCAGCAGGGAGCCTGCTTCCCTTCCTCTCTCTCTGCCTGCCTCTCTGCCTACTTGTGATCTCTCTCTGTCAAATAAATAAATAAAATTTTAAAAAAAAGGATAATTTTTATGGATCACCGCATCACCTTTCTAATCCCATCATGTATTGTTATCTTTGTATGGCAGGTATGTGAACAGAATGTCAGGAGACAATATATAAATCAAAGAGCCCAAACTGAAGTTTATGTGACTCCAAAATGTATACATTTTTCATCATCTATCTTTTCATTTCCAATAATTTTTAAGTATTGTTTCACATCAGAGTCACTTAAAGATTTTCTAAAAAGTATATGCGCTCAATGCCCACCATTATAGAAATGGGAGGAATATCAGGTAGTTGTATTTTTGAAAACATTTCCAAATACCCTCTGATGTTCATTCAATACTGAGAAATCCTATACATAGTTTCCAGACAAAGTATAGAATGAATAGCTTTACTTTGTTTCTACATCTACATCTGTATCTCTAAACACGCATGTGTGTGTTTGTAAAAATCAATCTCTGCACTTTTTCCCAAAAATGTGCTATTCTTCCTGTGTTTCTGGTGTTAGGTAATGACACACTCTCTATTCAGTTGCTCAAGACAGAAACCTGGATACATCCATGACCTTTAGTTTTACCTCATCAACCTCACATCTGAATACTCATCAAGTCCTACAGTCTCTCTCCATCCAACATACATACAAATTCCAGTGGTCTTCAGCCTGGTTCATATTACAATTCTACCTTGAGTGTGAAGGGTTGCAGAATATGCCACCCCATGATATGCAAATTTGGCATATTGATTATTTTGAATTCAATGTACTTCATAGATGTCTGGTACAGGAGGGACTCTCTGCCCCTTGGTCCCACTGAAAGCAGGAGATAAATCTGCAGTGTGAAAGGTAACTTCCCTGTACCCGAAGGGTAGAAGTCATCGTTATCACCAGAGATAGAGATTTAGGGCCAAAAAGCTATATAAATAAAGCTTGTTACTACTTCAGCAATTCACTACCACAAGCTCAAATCCTTGGTTTGACAGTTTGTCACAAATTTATCATTTTGTCTAAAAGTTATAAAGCTTCCTGCTTTGGCTACTTTTTGACTCTCCTATTTTTATGGGCTTCCCATACATACAAAACTACAGTTTTCTTCTGTTAATGTGTCTTGTATCAGTTTCATTATTAGGCCAACCAAATAACCTCAAAGGGAGAGGAGAAAAGTTTTCCACCTCCACTGTGGATTGGTTAAAATATCCTCCTAATGGGTTTCTCTGACTCTAATCTTGCTTGTTCCTAATGATTTTTCACATCCCATCAAGTACAATCATTTTAAAATGCAATTCTGATTATTTACTTTCCCTCCTTAAAAGCTTCACTAACTTCCACTCAGCCTTATAGTAAAGTCATGATTCCATCACATGGCTTCAGGCTGTGCATCACATAGACACTCTGATGTCTCCAAACTCCTTTCTCACCTCTTTATTTTTTTGCATGTTATGTGTTCTTCCTGCAGTTCTTTATAAATTCTGTTTCTTAAACCACTCCCTATATTTTCACCTGCTTAACTATTACCCACCCATCAGGCCTCATTCTCCTTGTCATTACTTGAGCAAATATTTCTCAGCCCAACACACTTAGTTTCTATCATAGTGCTAAGTATTTCCCTTACCACAGAATTTATCATGTTATTTTGAGCATTTGATATATTCTACATAATCACATTTTAAATATTTAAGAGAGCTTTTCCTCTTCTTCCCCTTGTTTTAACTTAATCTTATTTAATACATATTTTTAGAAAATCTGCCATGCTGTCCCTCCAAAGTTATACCTTCAGCCTTAGAATGACACCCTAAAAATGTTGGCCACAGAACCAACTGGAAAAAAATAAAACAAACAAACAAAACGGAGAATATAGATATTGCACCAGGATCCCCTAGGACTTATTCTCAATATCTTCTATAGTAGCCCCTCCTTGAAGGGGGACATGTTCCAAGACTCCTAGGGGATCCCTGAAACCATGGATCATACCAAAACTATTATATACTGTTTTTCCCTATACATACATACCCTATGGTAAAGTTTAATTTACAAATCGAGTACCATAGGAGATTAACAATAATAATAATAATAACATAGAATATTTATAACAATATATTGTAATAAAAGTTTTGGGAATGCATTCTATCTTTCTCCAAATTTCTTACTCTGCTGTACTAACCCTTTTCCTTGTGTGATGTGACATGAGAAAACGCTTCCATAATGAGATGAAATGAGATGATGTCAGCATTGTGACATAGCATTAGACTACTACTGACCTGCTGACAGCACATCAGAAGGAGGGATAACTGCCTCCAGACTGTAGTAGACCACTGTCAACTGAAACCATGGAAAGCAAAACTGCTGATAAGAGGATATGACCGTACATAGCTACTGCGTGCAAATAAGCATAACCCATGCACAGCAGCGCAAATTGAGCTGCAAGAGTAATGCTCAGCTTTCTTTAAGAAATATTCACATTTTTTCTTACCCCATGCCAACAACTAGGCTAGTCTATGGGGAGATGATAGTAAAATCACACACCACTGCAAGTGGATGCAGTCTGACAGGACTGTGACAATGGACTAAGAAAACATATGAAAGGGTGGTTTTACCCAGACCAGGAGGAATGGAATAAAGGTCTTTTCTTATGTTTTGAAGCAGACATATTGTTTTTTTTTTTTTTTCAAATAAAATAAAAAAAAATAAACCCAGTGTTAAATGTCAAAGGCAAATTTATTTATAAAAATACATACACGCCCATGGATACATGTATGCATGTGTTCTCAGTAAAACTATCTAAGACATGAATCTGGCAATTGCTCCCAAATCTGGGAAGTCTTGCAGATATACAATCTTGGATATTTAATATAGTTTATTTTATTCTCATGCTCGGTCATTTGGGGATGCCAGTGATAAATAGGATAACCTTTTGGTTTTGTCTGTTTATGGGGTAAATGGAGGGAAAGTGACAGGCATTATCTGGCCATATGGGATTTTTTTCCCTAGGGACCTAGAATCCTGAAAATCTTCAAAGGTATTTTGTGTGGGTCTGCTGATGGACTCTAGAAAATATAAATAATGAAAATATATGGAGGTAAAATCATAAAATAATTTAAGAGCTTAAAATTAGTGTTTATTGTACTTAGAGTTGTTATAAAACATTTTAAATACCACCTTATTTATTTGAAAGATATTATATGATCCAGAAAAGCACAATAAAATAAAATGAGGGAAAATGTTCTTCAGGAAGTTTTTACCTATTATTACTACATACATTATTTTGATTTCAATTTTAGAAGAGAGATAGGCATAAAGGCTCATTATTATACGTAATGAAGACTATATTCTATCATTGATATGCCCATAAACTTCCTTTATTTAATGTTCATTTGTAAAAGTGATATACTTTAAATATATATCATTGAACTGGCACATTTCATTAGCAAATCAAGAATCATTAATCCATGCCATATTTCTCTGTAAATACTAAGGACCCAGAAAGAGAAGAGATTAAATATATCTTCTAAAATTTCAGTGTGATGATTACAATCTTCTTTTATATTTGCTGCTGCTCTTTGGATGATGAACGCATCTTCTCTTACAGTTAAAGTAAAACATAGAAAATCACATGACTTAGTTCTCCAAATACTTTCCCTTATCTTGTTCATTCTGCCTTCATTTTTCCTTTTAGCCAAATTCATCTATTTACATTGAAATCAGAGAGTTTTTTCTTAGAGAAGGGTAAGATTCATAAGGCAGGCACTTTTGTCTGGACATTAGGAATTTAGTTTTGTACTTCAGAGTCAGCCTATCTCAATATTGTGGTTGAACATACATCATCAAGCTACAGAATCTAGGAACTACTGTGTCTTTAAAAGTCAATATATTTTAAAAGAAATATACTTCAATTAGTGTTCAAGTTCTAAACATTAAACTTTAGTCAATTTCTGTGGACCACCCTCCACCCCAATAGCAAATAGAACCCTTCATCCACTGAGGAATATTATGAGATGAGGTTCCTAATCTGCTTCGACTAAATAAGGCTTTGGAATCTCAGTGCACCCACTAATGGAAATGATTTGTTTGCTGGAATGGTATCTTGCTTTTAGGTTTCTGATAAAGGGGAGGAATAATAGAAATATTGAGACACTTGGAAAAGAAAGGAGGAAAATAGAGAGAAATTGAATGTAGGGACACAAGTCTGAGAATATATCCCTTCCCTCCATTACAAGCAAGGTCACAGTAGCTACACGGAATAAGCTGTTTTCCATTATAATTAAGTTGTACAGCACTTATTTTCCTCCGGCACCCACACATGCAACACAAATCTTCTAGTTGTGTAACCAGAACGGGAGCTGCCTAATTCTAAGCATGATCCCGAGTCTCTAACTACAATGTACTATATATCAAGAGATAACACCCTGCGTAAGATCAGCCAAATATGTTACTCCATCTTCCCAGTCAAAGTGATTGTCTGGGGGTGAGCACTTTCTACATGACAGATCATTTAGAGCCCTTTGCTGTTCTGTTTTTGTTTTCTGTTTATGGCTGTGAGGATTACTACTTGGAGATTCCAGCAGCTCCACTCCATGGAAAATTCTCTCTGTGGTAGATGAAAAGGGGACCTGATAGGACCTAAAGATTGTCAAGCAAATATAGGAGGCAGAAAGTTGATTTCTGTAGCTTTCCATCTTATTCCAGTTATCTCTAAGACCAGATATTCTAAAGTTAGGTTTTTGTGAATCAATATATTCCTCTTTGTTTTCTGTTTGTTTCAGGTAATTAAAATTCAGTTCCTGTCTGTTATTACTTATAATAAAGTGGAAATCCCATCAAGACGGGAATGTCACCTTTTAATATGAATTTCATTAAAGTAGAGAATACATAAAAGTACACATAAATGTGGGTTAGTGAACTTTTTACAAAATGAACATGAAAATGAACTAAATCAATCACTTTGGGCTCAAGGAAATTTAGAAGGAAGTAAATGAAGTAAGTTTTTGTATTTGAAGTAAATTATGCTGGCAACAGTCTTACCTGTGTCCACTCATTTGTTTGTGGATCATAGGATTCCATGGTGTTGAGGTATGTCTGCCCATCATAGCCACCAACAGCATATAATCTGTCACCAAGGAGACAGACTCCAACAGCATCTCTGGGCATACTCAAAGGAGCCACCATGGTCCATGTGTCTGTTTTGGGATCATATCTAAAATGTAAGGATAATAGGACATAGCATATTCTAATCACATTCAGTTTTTACTATATGAATAGTACTCTTTCAAAAAAGCACACCATGAGAAACAAAACTACCTTTTTTTTAGAAGCTCAGTCATTTGAGCATATGTTTAAGAGTTAATATCCACAATGTCTGGCTTTCTAAATTTTAAGGTATTTTAAACATATACCTAGACTCTTAGGTGGATGCCCAGACACTTAACAAGAATAAACATCATGATTTCTTTCCACAAGGAAGGCTGATATGTAAATAACTCTTTTGCCCTGCAGGATGAGGTTCTGTAAAGCAAATATAAGTGCTATGATAATGAAACACAAGTAATGGTTAAAAATCTGAGAGGATTATGGAATTCTCCACAATTAAAGTCCCTTTTAAGTCAGGTCTAAAGGTGTAGCTAAATTTGCTAGAAAGAAAAGGAGACGTTCATGCAAAAAAACCCTGATGTGTTAGTAAGAATGCATGGCCAGTTTTAAGGGAAGCAGGTGTGCAGGGTGGCTAAATTCAGGGATCAAAGAAGGAGCAGAGTGCCTGAAAGGGTGGTTTCTAATCAGCTTATGGTTCATGTGATAGGTAGGAAGGTGTTTTGTGTTCTAATAGAAAAACTTGGGGAAAATAATTACAGTGTGAACAGAACTGTGCTTTAGTGGCACTATTTGGGATTCATGGTAAGGGAGAGATTGGTGTATCAAGAGATTGAAGCAGGGGGCCAAAATCATTATTACTGAACTTAAACCAAAGATAATTTAATTTCCAGAAAGTCTGACTACCATGCCTTACATACGGATATTTTGTATTTTGAGTGGCAAAACCTGAAAAATACTTTCGTGAATGTACTTTATTTCAGCTAAGAATGAATGATTAAACCAATTCTTTGCCTTTAACCTGCACCTTCAAGGTCAAATACAGAAATGAAAAAGCTAGTAAGAGCCCAGCAGAGTAAATATAAAAGAAGGCTGGGTGAAAGTTGGGTTTTGTTTGTTTGTTTGTTTGTTTTAACAGACACAATAAATATATTTTTAGTTTGTTTTTCTACTCCAATCTTGTGTTTCACCAATGGAAACTTTCAAACCACAGGCTCCTAAAAAAAGAAACAAACACAAAAAAGCAGAAACAAAAACAAAAAGCCACCACATGTTTATTGAAAATAAAGAAGGTTGTTACAAAAGAAATGGCCAGGGAGGACCCCAAGGATTGGAAATTTATATTTCTCTATAGTCACATTATCCAAGGTGTTAACATGCATTTACACAGAGCCGTGGGAGAGGTTGTGACAGCCAAGATAATATGTGAAATGAGAAATTGGTTGAATGCCTGTAAAACCAGGGCTACCACGAACCATATGCTGTCTAGCAATTAAAAGTGTAATTTTACATGCTATAGTTAATAAATGTGAAACATCTCAAACACAGGCACGTATAGACACACACAAACATAGTCTATGCCATTGAAACTTTTATTTAAACTTACCATGAAGAAAAGACAACTTAGCATGAACATTTTGAAATATCAAAGAGTTTTTAAAATAAGGACAAAAGAAAGAGGAGGAGGTAGAAGAGGCATCAGAAGAGGAGGAGAAGGAAAGAAGACACCCCAAGGAATCAAACAGGAGAATCCAGAGAGTGTAATGTTTTATAGGATAACTGACTAAATTCTCCAAGTCAATAGTCAAACAAGTAAACAAAACCCCCAGTAATAATGAATAGATAATTAGCAAGAAGTCGTTATTCTAAATGGATTGTGATTAAACAGAACAAAAAAAAAGTGGATCTTATGGATCCCAATTCAAATAGACCCACCATTAAAGGATGTTTGAAAATTTCAACATACCCTGGGCATTAGTTTTTCAAAAGGAATTACTGAAGTCCTTATTAGTTCTGATTATTCTTAGGTTAATAAAAGAAAAAAAAAAAGTCCTGATGATTTTTGGTTGGTTGTTTCTGGGATGAAATCAGAAATATTTTAAGCTAAAATGATATGTTTCAGAATTTCTTTGAAATACTTCAAAAAAAAAAAAGAGAGAGAGAGAAGGGAAATGGGTAAAACATGAATGACACACTGGTGATCCTAGTTGAAGCTGGGTAATGAGTACAGGGAAGTTTATTCTATTGTTCACTTTTTTGTTTGTCAGAAAAGATCTGCAGTAAAAATAACTTTAAAAGTAAGAATGTATAGTGCACTTTAATTTCAGGGCAAAGCAAACGTTCTTTACACTTCATTCATTCTTCAGTAAAATCCAGGCTGGCTTTTGTCACAATAACTTCACTTACATAGCTTTTCCTGAAGTCATATTTTATCCTGCATTTAATTGCTATCCAGTTCTATAGAGTTTTTTCAGCTATTGTCTGCAAAGCCGACTTTATCACCTTGCAGAAAGGTGGGAGAACTGAGAAAATAGCCAACACTAGTGCATGAAGCAATAATAAATGAATTTCTGAAGACTTACGAAATTTCAGGTGAAATTCAAATATAGAACAATTCTCAAATTCTCATATTCCGGGAGAAAATAAGAAAACACTAGTATGTTCTATATTTAGGTGTACATTTAGAAATAATATCTTACATTTAGAAATAGATACCTCTTTTTTTTATACATATTTTACAACATTCCTGAAGAGAACTTTAAAAATTTAATGCATTCTGGAAAATCCAGATCTTTGATTTAGATGTGACTGTCTTTAAATCTAAGTAATATGTGTTTTCCTTATAATAACAAACTTTTAATTCATATCTGGAAATGGTGAAAATTTAAATTTAAATTTAAATGTGTATATTGCAACCCAATATATGAAACCAAAACAAAAACAGTCTACCTCGTCCCCACCCATACACACACTCTCTCCTAGATACTGAGGAAATAATTACAGAAATACAAAGTTACCTACTAGTGGTTTTCCTTGTTTTCACATTAATGACTCTAAATTGATTTTTCTATATTCAGAACTCAATGGATTCACCTCTCAGTCTGGAGATATACAAAGTTGTTACCCGCATAAATGAAATTAACAGCTTTTTTTTTTAACCTAAGGAGAAGATCCACAGATGTATAACCCTTTCCCAAACAATTAGCAGTGAACTCTGTCATTGTCAGTTAACATTTTTGATGAAACTTGGTCCTAAATATTATTTTTTCCTCTGGTTCTTTCTTTATTTAAAAGAACAAGGCATTGGGGGCAGTGGGGGAAGTAGAGTAGCTGTCTTTTTGTATTTAGACCGTCTGCTTCTCCGACATCTCACCTTGGCCTTACCGGGCAGAGTGTGAGCTGTGTATCAGGGACTCTATTAAGGTTTATAGCTCTTAGGCAAGAGAACCACCAATATGTAGGGGCTAAAATTGGCCGTAAAATGGAAACTTGCTGAAGGCATATGAGAGTCACAGAATAAAACTTAGTGTCTCATTGAAAATCCCTATCAAAGTACCATTTTTGAGGTACCATTAATTTTTTAAGCCTTTTTTTCCCATTATGTAAGGATAAATATTGATCTTAAAATATTTGAAGGGAAGCAGTTTTTAAGTATGCAGGCATTACTTTGGGAACAAATGGAATTCATACTCATTTTCCTAAATTTGTACCAGCAATATTCAACCAGAAAGCAAATTGAACAACATAGAAGTGATTTGTAGCCAAGTTTGTTTGCCTGTAAAATAAAATAAAGAAAACAAAACAAAACAAAAACAGAGAAATAAGATGAGATCCATGCTGTGTAAATGGATGAACAGCTCTGAAAGAGTGGTTTTTAGAGTTCTAGTAAATAAATTATGCAATCTGTGTTTGGATTTTCATAAATAATTTGAATTAAGCAATTAACAGTAACAATAATGATGGTCAGAAATAAATTTTGTTTTTCCTGTAAAGAAAACCAATATCTATGTACTGGGTTTCCTGAGATTATCAAAACAGATATGCCTTGACTTCAGGACTGCTTATGTGATGGGAATGGAAAATAAATTAATTCTAACAAAATGAATTTTGAAAAACTTCAGAATAACTGTAAAACTATTCCTATAAACATCATTGCTCAGATATTTTCATATATGCTTATCTAATGGGTATTTAGGAATAGAATTTCTGGGAAAGAGAATGCATATTTTGAAATGCAGTAGATACTACCTATTGGTATTACAGAATTTGGGCCAATTTACACTCCTGCCATGAGTGTAGTAAGAGTTTCAGTTGCTCTATATCTTTTCCAACATTTGGTATTAACTATTCTCATTTTAGTATTTCTAGTAGGTCCTGGTATGACATTGTGATTTTAATTTTCATTTCTCTGATGCCTAATAACATCAAGCATTTTCCCCAATAGTCATCTTTTCAAGAGTTCTTGTTCAAATATTCTGCCAAGATGTATTAGATGTATTAGATTTATGTATTAGAAACAAAGCTTCTGTTGGTTATATACTTTGCAAATATTTTTCCCACTCCCTGGCATAAATTTTTACTCTTCATGGTATCTTTTGGGAACGATTATTTATTTATTTTTATTTAAAAATTTTTTTGTAATTTTATTTTATTTTTTTCAGTGTTCCAAGATTCATTGTTTATGCACCATACCCAGTGCTCTATGCAATATGTGCTCTCCTTAATACCCACCACCAGGCTCACCCAACCCCCCCCCAAAAAAAAACCCTCAGTTTGTTTCTCAGACTCCACAGTCTCTCATGGTTTGTGTCCCCCTCCAGTTCCCCCAACTCATTTCTCCTCTCCATCTCCCAACATCCTCCGTTATTCCTTATCCTCCACACGTAAGTGAAACCATATGATAATTGACTTTCTCTGCTTGACTTATTTCATTCAGCATAATCTCTTCCAGTCCTGTCCATGTTGCTACATGGTTCACCTCTCCTTCCAATTTCCCTCAACTCCCTTCTCCTCTCTAACTCCCCTTGTCCTCCATGCTATTTGTTATGCTCCACAAATAAGTGAAACCATATGATAATTGACTCTCCCTACTTGACTTACTTCACTCAGCATAATCTCTTCCAGTCCAGTCCATGTTGCTACAAAAGTTGGGTATCCATTCTTTCTGATGGAGGCATAATACTCCATAGTGTATATGGACCACATCTTCCTTATCCATTCGTCCGTTGAAGGGCATCTTGGTTCTTTCCACAGTTTGGTGACCGTGGCCATTGCTGCTATAAACATTGGGGTACAGATGGCCCTTCTTTTCACTACATCTGTATCTTTGGGGTAAATACCCCAGTAGTGCAATTGCAGGATCATAGGGAAGCTCTATTTTTAATTTCTTTTTTTTTTTTAAGATTTTATTTATTTATTTGACAGAGCGAGAGATCACAAGTAGAGAGGCAGGCAGAGAGAGAGAGAGAGAGAGGGAAGCAGGCTCCCTGCTGAGCAAAGAGCCTGATGCGGGACTCGATCCCAGGACCCTGGGATCATGACCTGAGCTGAAGGCAGCGACTTAACCCACTGAGCCACCCAGGCGCCCTATTTTTAATTTCTTAAGGAATCTCCACACTGTTTTCCGAAGTGGCTCCACCAATTTGCATTCCCACCAACAGTGTAAGAGGGTTCCCTTTTTCCATATCCTCTCCAACACTTGTTGTTTATGTCTTGTTGATTTTAGCCATTCTAACTGGTGTAAGGTGGTATCTCAATGTGGTTTTGATTTGAATCTCCCTGATAGCTAGTGATGCTGAACATTTTTTCATGTGTCTATTAGCCATTTGTGTATCTTCTTTGGAGAAGTGTCTGTTCATGTCTTCTGCCTATTTTTTGACATGATTATCTGTTTTGTGTGTGTTGAGTTTGAGGGGTTCTTTATAGATCTTGGGTATCAGCCCCTTGTCTGTAGTGTCATTTGCAAATATCTTTTCCCATTCCATGGGTTGTCTGTTTTGTTGACTGTTTCCTTTGCTGTGCAGAAGCTTTTGATCTCGATGAAGTCCCAAAAGTTCAATTTAGCTTTTGTTTCCTTTGCCTTTGGAGACATATCTTGAAAGAAGTTGCTGTGGCTGATGTCAAATAGGTTACTGCCTCTGTTCTCTTCTAGGATTTTGATAGATTCCTGCCTCACATTCAGGTCTTTTATCCATTTTGAGTTTATCTTTGTGTCTGGTGCTACACATAGCTGTCCAATTTTCCCAGCACCATTAATTGAAGAGACTTTTTTCCTGCTTTGTCAAAGATTATTTTACCATAGAGTTGCAGGTCCATATCTGGGCTCTCTACTCTGTTCCGCTGGTGTATGTGTCTGTTTTTGTCCCAGTACCATGCTGTCTCAGTGATCATAGCTCTGTAGTAAAGCTTGAAATCAGGCAATGTGATGCCCCCAGTTTTGTTTTTCTTTTTCAACATTTCCTTAGCAACTTGGTCTCTTCTGGTTCCATACAAATTTTAGGAATGTTTGTTCTGGCTCTTTGAAAAATGCTGTTAGAATATTTTTTTATTTCTATTTTATTTTATTTATCTTTTAATTTTTTAAAGGCCATTTCCCCTAAACTTCTGTTTTTGTTTTTTTTTGTTGTTGTTGTTGTTTTTTTTTTAGATTTTATTTATTCCTTTGACAGAGGGAGAGAGATCACAAGCAGGCAGAGAGGCAGGCAGAGATAGAGGGGGAAGCAGACTCCCTGCTGAGCAGAGAGCCCGATTCAGGGCTTGATCCCAGGACTCTGGAATCATGACCTGAGCCAAAGGCAGAGGCTTTAACCCACCGAGTCACCCAGTCACCCCGGAATGTTTTATTTTTAAAGTACTCTCTACATACAACATGGGGCTCAAACTCACAACCTCGAGACAAGAGTTGCATGCTCTGCCAACTGAGCCAGCCAGGCACCCCTGAGGAAAGGCATTTTAACAGTAATATTTCTCTATCTGGATGACTCTTTCCAGATCCAGTTTAAGTAATCTTTCACATTCTTATAATTTTGAAGATAGACCTCTTTTATATTCTAAAAGCCTTGTTTCATATTTACCTCTAAGATCCATCTTGAATTGATTTTTGGTGTGATATGAGAGAAGAGCTAAAACTAACTTTTTTTCCATATGAAATACACTTTTTTGCCTTTACCATAAATCAGGATTCCTTGTATGTGTGATCCTATTTCTGAACACAAATCTGTTTTGTCTACTTGCTTATACTAGGCCAATGCCACAGTGCCTTAAAGTAACTTTACAATTGTTTGTAATATCTACTACCTCTTCAAAGTTTTCTTGGGATTTGGGGCCCTTTTCATTTTTATTTAAATTACAGGATCAACTTTTCAACTTTACATCCACAATCCCCACTGGACAGAATTTTTTTTTTTTTCAAAGATTTTATTTAAGAGTGAGAGAGAGCATGAGAAGGGAGAAGGTCAAAGGAAGAGGCCGACTCCCCGTGGAGCTTGGAGCCAGATGCCGGACTTGATCCTGGGACTGCAGGGTCATGACCTGAGCAGAAGGCAATTGCTTAACCAAATGAGCCACCCAGGTGCCCACTGGACAAGAATTTACAATTCAGTAGGGATTGCAGTGAACCCATAAATCACTTTAGAGTACAATTCATGTTTTTATAATGTTTAGTCTTCTCTTCCATGAACATGGCATTCCCATCGATTTACTTAAGACTTTTTCAAACTTTTCTCAAAGTTTTATTTTCTATTTAGAGGTAGTACATATATTTTGTGACATTGATTGCCAGGTATTTTTTTTAACTTTTTAATGACAACTTTTATACATTTTGTTATTATTGCTTGCATGTAGAAATATAATTAATTTCATATATTGACTGACTATATATAGCAACCTCATTAATTCACTTTTTAAATCAAATAGTTTCTAATTACACTGTGGTTAGATTATCATTGGATTATTTATCATGTAAACTTGAATACTGACAGTTTTATTTATTCCTTTCTAATTATGAGTTTTCTTCCCTTTATTGCTTTATCACTGGGTAGTTATTCTTTTAAAATGTTGAGTAAAAGTGGCATTAGCAGTCACTTTTTTCTCTAGTGAAAAATCTCAAAACAATAGGTTTCAATATTTGACTATCTTTCTATTAATTTCTCTTCCAAGTTTGGTGAGAGTTTTTTATTATGGTGGGTGTTGGATTTTTATCATCTTTGCATTTATTTAGATGTTTATTTATTTTATGACTATATTGAATTACACTGATTAATTGTTCTATCCTAAACCAAACTTGTATTTCTGGAATAAACACAAAGTGGTTGAGATACTTTATCATTTTCATTTATATCTAGGTTTGATTTGCTAATATTTCTTTTGGATATTTGTATCTATGCTCATAAGTTTAACTGCCTCTTTTGTTTCTCTTGTTTTTTCCTACATAATATGTATAAGGTTTTATTTTTCTATAAATTTGTTCATTTCATCTAAAAATTCAAATAATGGCATATATACTCAAACATTCTCTTTTTATTGTTAGATGATAGTGATGTCCACTTATATTTCTGATTTTTTTTTCTTTTTCCTTTAGGTAGGTAATTTTTCTCTTTTTCCTTGACAATCTGGCAACTAGCTTATAAATTTTATTGCAATTATATTTAAAGAAACAAATTAGACTTCTTTTTAATACTATTTCATGTTTGTCTTATATTTAATTAATACATTTCTATCATTATTTCACTTCTGTTTTGGTAGGTTTTTTGGTCTAGTTTTCATAACTTGAGTTTGAAACTTAAATCTTAGCTTTTTAGCTCTTTTAAGTTGTTAAGTGCCTGTGCTTAAGTCTATAAATTTCTCTTTAAGAATTTCTTTAGAAATGCTGAAACTTCATATCCCATGTTACATGTCACAGGAGTGGCTTGGTGACCTTTGATACGTACAGTAGTCTCTTAATCTGAGCTTTTCCAGTAATTCATACAGTCTTGTGTAATTGCATGGCTCCTTAACAGTTTGCATTGTGCAGTATAAACGAAGTTTAAAGATGTACATTCCTACTAAGATCTTGAAAAGAGTCTAGGAACACTGGGAGACATCTTTTAGTGACAGTATGAATCTGTATCTTTTTTTTTTTTTCCTATAGACTCGCAATGAGACTGGAAACACCAAGTTTAGTGTGAGCATTTGGAAAAACCTTTAGTAAAAGGCATATCATTTTTAGAAAGGAATTTCTTTAGCTACATCCCATGAAATTTGATATGTATTTTCATTTCATTCAGTTCAAATTATTTTCTGATTTGAATCACATCTTGTTTCAAAGTATATCACCTAAATTTCAAACAGTTGGAGATGGGGCACCTGGCTGGCTCACTTGGTAGAGTAAGAAACTGTTGATCTTGGGGTGGTGAGTTCAAGTCCCACACTGGGCATAGAGCTTACCTTAAAACAAAACCACAAAACAAACAGCTGAGCATGTAAAAATTTATCTTTTCTGTTATTTATTTCCAGTTTAATTCCATGTTGTTCAGAGAACATGCCCTATGAGATTTCAAGCTTTTGAAAATTGTTGAGGTTTATTTTGTGACCCAGAACACAGTAAATTTTGCTAAATATTTCATGTCTTACTACAATTATTACTTATAAAGATAATCACTACATCACCACAATTATTTAGATATTTTTCAGAAAGTTGTATGCAATAAACTAGAACATGAAAAGAAAATCATCTTCATTTGAAACAATCTAATTCTAGGAATTCTTATAGAAGTGAGTTGGTTTAATCAAACATACATAGAAGGAAATCAGTCATTTTCCTAATAACTTGCTTCATCCATGGGCTCAGTTTTCGCCCCACCACAGATCTGCATGACTTACTGCTTCTAGGGGCCTAACCAGAGAGGCCCTAGAAATTGTTTATTCTTTACTGTGATGTGTAGGCGCTGGTGGCTTTTGGTGCTTCTGTTTTCCACCGACCAAGGGTCCCACAATGGCAGTGCCTTTTAACAAAGGGAGTTGGGTGCAGTGCACACCTGCAGAACTGGTTCCCCTAAAGGCAGAGAAAGGAGTCAGCTTACATGACCTCAGTAACTGCCCCAAAGAAAAGAGTAATAGGAGATGAGCATTTTATAATATTTGCCAAGTGATTTACTAAACAGATTAAAGAGTTAATTGAGGGTCACTTGGGTGGCTCAGGCATTAAGTGTCTGCCTTCAGCTCAGGTCATGATCCCAGGGTCCTGGGATCGAGCCCCACCTCAGGCTCCCTGCTCGGTGGGAAGCCTTGCTTCTCCCTTTCACTCTCTCTGCTTATGTTCCCTTTCTTGCTGTGTTTCTCTCTGTCAAATAAATAACTAAAATCTTTAAAAAGAAAAAAAAAATAAAGGGTTGTCTGGATGGCTTAGTGGGTTAAGCCTCTGTCTTTGGCTCAGATCATGATCCCAGGGTCCTGGGATCCAGTCCTGCATCGGGCTCTCTGCCCAGCGGGGAGCCTGCTTCCCCCTCTCCCTCTGCCTGCCTCTCTGCCTACTTGTGATCCCTCTCTCTCTCTCTGTCAAATAAATAAATAAAATCTTTAAAGAAAAGAGACTTAACTGATAACAAGTAAAACTATAAGATGAAAATAAAATACACGTATATGTGCATGTGTGTGTGTGTATACATACATATATGCTATAATATGAGAATAAAATATGTATGTTTATATACATATATACATACATACATGAGTTCAGGATGGAAAACTACTTTTAAAATGTAAGCACAGTTGTGCTCATTGTTACTTTAGGGTCCCTTGATAAATCACACTTCTTAGTGTCATACCTTTGAGTATTACACTCCCACCTTGCTGTGACCAACACTGGCCAGTGTAACTTTTTTTTTCTTTATTTTTTTTTTAAAGATTTTATTTATTTATTTGTTATGGAGAGAGAAGCGAGAGTGAGCACAGGCAGACAGAGTGGCAGGCAGAGGCAGAGGGAGAAGCAGGCTCGCTGCCAAGCAAGGAGCCCGATGTGGGACTCGATCCCAGGACGCCGGGATCATGACCTGAGCCGAAGGCAGCTGCTTAACCAACTGAGCCACCCAGGCGTCCCTGGCCAGTGTAACTTTAACAAGTGATGCGAGCAGAGGCATGATGGTTCATTGTATTGAATATTTGCCCTCTTGACCCCACTCTCTTGACTTTTTTGTCTTGGAATCCCAGCTACTATATGCTGGAAATTCCAGTGCAAGGGAACCATGGTTCTCTGCCTGAAGCATCAGCTGAACTCTCAGATGAGAGGCAGCCCCAATCGTTAGCTCTTCCAGAAAAGGGTCTAAGCCTGTCCAGACCCAGATGATATGGTAGCATCAGCCAATATTATGTGGAGTAGAAAAGTAGCCCAAACTGTACCCAGTCAACACATAATCATGAAAGATTTCAACCATAAAAGAAACAATGATGAAGTTATTTTAGCCCACTAAGATTTTAGAATTGTTAGAAATAATCTAAACAGTAACAACTAATTTCATGAAGTATATTATCTGCCTTAAAAGAAATATAAAAATATCTGCATTTAAAGAAAACATTGAAACATATTTATAAATCCGTATTAACCATATGACTGATGTATGGTTAGTAACAAATATATCTAAAGTTTATAAAAATAAATGAAATACCTGTTTGAGTCTTGTTGATTCAAACCTGTGTCCAAAAAAGAAAAAAAAAAAAAAAGCCACAAGTCCTGGTAGAATTTAAGATCAGAAGCCACAATCCGTGAGACCATGTACATTAATCCGTCCATTGATTTACTTAGTGTGTTTAAGCATTCATTGTATGCTCTACTCCTGACACATAGAGCCTGAATGTACCGTTGGAAAAAGGAACAAAGAAATAGACTGATTTTTTTTTCTGTAATTTAACCTTTACTAGTAAATATATTTTAAAACATTGAAAAAGAATCAAATGTTGACATCAGTTTACATAAATGAACTTCAATGAGTTACAGATGAAATTGCTTTTCTTTTATGATTTTTTTCTCCTGATTTATATGACATCAACAAACACTACTTCTAAGTTAAAAAGAAAAGAAAAGGAAAGGAAAGAAAAGGAAAGGAAAGAAAAGAAGAGAAAAGAAAAGAAAAGAAGAGAAAAGAAAAGAAAAGGAAAAGAAAAGAAAAGAAAAGAAAAGAAAAGAAAAGAAAAGAAAAGAAAAGAAAAGAAAAGAAAAGAAAAGAAAACTTCATGGGGTGCCTGGGTGATTAGTCAGTTAAGCATCCAACTCTTGATTTTGGCTCAGGTCCTGATCTCAGGGTTTTAGGATTAAGTGCAGTGTCAGGCTTCATGCTCTATGGGGAGTTTGCTTGAGATTCTTTCCCTCTCCCTTTCAGTCTGTCCCTCTCCCACTTCCGTGCATGTACGCACTCTCACTCTTTCTAATAAATAAATCTTCGGAAAAAAAAAAAAAAAGAAAGAAAACTTCAAAATGATTTAACCAACAGGCTGCAATCATCCAAGACAGGATTTCTTAGTTCAAATTCAGTCTCAACATACAAATTTTTCTGATCAGTATAGATTCCTCTCACAGGATCTTCCACATGTTCTGTAAGGACACGTTCCCTGTTTTGATTTAGTTGCGGCGGTTGCATTAGTTAGGGTCACAAGACAAGTGA
The DNA here is from genome assembly GCF_902655055.1 of Lutra lutra. NCBI lineage: Eukaryota > Metazoa > Chordata > Mammalia > Carnivora > Mustelidae > Lutra > Lutra lutra. The sequence goes on from NC_062280.1 coordinate 163,709,885, forward strand.
AATGGTTTTGAGTTGACTATCAATTTCAATCCTGTGATGGAGGGGGGAAAGTCAGCGTACTGTTAGGGGAAAAAAAAAAATCATTTTCAATATTGTCTGTGTGTTTGTGATTCTTACACTGATTATGAGCTTCATCTTCACTTTTAAGATAGGTTTTTTAAACGTATTTATTGATATTCTCCCAATCTTCCTTAATACTTCTCTTAAATATACAATGGGCACAAAAACATTGGGAAAGAAGATGGGGTAACTAGATTTCTGTACCCCTTTCCAATACCCCTTGTGTATATATACAAAAATGTTTTAAAAAGTTAATTTAATTTCAGGTTAGTTTAATTTCTCCATGAAAGCATGTGAAAAATCCTACTTTGACTTAGATCATATTTATTGCCTCCTGTCTTCAAGGTTGAGGAGAGGCAAAACAAATTGCTGACAGACCCAGGGAAAGCCATGATAAGCCACACAGCTCTTTGACTCCTCAGATGCAGTTTCCTCAGCAGAGCTTCAAAAATTAATTAAATTATTGTCAATCAATAGAACATGGAGCATACCCAGGAGGCCTGAATGCTAGTTAAAACTCATTTTAAAAAATAAATACCTTTTTACAGTTCAGAAGCAAGGAGTAATCGATTATATAGTCATTTCCTCCACTAATATAACAGAAAACTACTATCAGCCGTGTGAATCCAAATTGTGTATTAAATAGCCTCTCACAACATGAAAGTGACTTTTGCAGTTGACCAGCAGGGTTGATATCCTTCCATCTATACAGGACATAATGTTTCATCTACTCGTGTACATCTACCTTTCCATAGAATTGTCCTCCTCCTTCCTGCAAAGCATGCAGATGAATGGCCATGATGCCATCCTTCCAGGCAGGACAAGGACAGCAGATTATTCCGATATTCCCACTCTCCGGTTGACGACTTCAGAGATACCTCATAAACCTCATAAGCCATTAAAGCAAATACCTAATCACACATCTAAATTAGTTTAGCTGTGGTGTTAGTTAATAGCTTTTGCTTCCACTTGTAAAGCAGGGCCCCTACGTACAGAGGCTGCTGGGCTTTCCATCTCTTGTATATGTGTCTAAAAGAAATTTGAACATAATTTGCTATCAAAGAAATAGCAAAGATCCTATGTGCACAATAATAGAAAAATAACATTAACAGCAAACTAGTCAGTATTTGCATGCTATACTCATTTGGCTACTGCTAACAGTAAGATCTTAGGAAGGAGAAGAAGAAAGTATCTTACTAAAAAGTTCAGAAGGCCCTATCTAATGTTTTAACTTTAAACAGTTCAAGTAATTACTGTCTTGTAGAAAATTTAGGATCTCACATATATCAAAATATGAGTGAATGTATTAATATGCTATATAAGGCCTAGATAAGGGCCCATGATTTAAATAAAAAGTCTCTCCTTGGTCATCTGTTTTCACTATTTAGAATTGCTACAACTCTTGTTTTTTTCAAAACCAAAAAGATGAACAAAGAAGAGAAATGAAAGAATCCAAAATTCTATTCTTACCTTATGTATTAATCTTTATGGTAACTTTAAAAAACTGTTTAGTTAAATTAATATTATTGCAGTATGTCTGACAGCAAATCCATTCTGTCAGCAAATGACAGATCTGATAATTTTGATTTGATTTGATTAATTTTTATCAAGATCTAAAGATGATAAAAATATTGAGCCATGGGGCACCTAGGTGGCTCAGTGGGTTAAAGCCTCTGCCTTCAGCTCAGGTCATGATCCCAGGGGTCCTGGGATCAAGCCCCGCATTGGGCTCTCTGCTGGGTGGGGAGTCTGCGTCCCCCTATCTCTCTCTGCCTGCCTCTCTGCCTACTTGTGATCTCTGTCTGTCAAATAAATAAATAAAAATCTTAAAAAAAATATTGAACCATATCTTGACAGAAAATTAGATATTTTTATTTTGGATGACTTTTCCTGATATGACCAGTGTGTGAATTTTGGTAAACTTTGAACAAAAGCTTTATATTTAAGTAACATAAAAAAATTCGGGGTGCCTGGGTGGCTCAGTGGGTTAAGCCTCTCCTTTGGCTTGGGTCACGATCTCAGGGTCCTGGGATCGAGGCCCATATCGGGCTCTCTGCTTGGCGGGGAGCCTGCTTCCCCCTCTCTCTCTGCCTGCTGCTCTGCCTACCTGTGATCTCTCTCCCTCTGTCAAATAAGTAAATAAAAAATCTAAAAAAAAAAAAAAATTCACAGGTGCTTTTTTGTTAATAGTGTTTAGATTAGATATAAAGATATAATTTTTAATTTATGTCTGAAAAGTTGCTTAATATTTTAGGCCTTGTCAAAAATTGTGCCTACCCAATAAATGCTTAAAATGTATGTATGTGAATCATTGATACTACATTTATTTTTTTTTAAAGATTTTATTTATTTATTTGATAGAGAGAGATCACAAGCAGGCAGAGAGGCAGTCAGAGAGAGAGGAGGAAGCAGGCTCCCTGCTGAGCAGAGAGCCCGATGCGGGGCTCAATCCCAGGACCCTGAGATCATGACCTGAGCCGAAGACAGCGGCTTAACCCACTGAGCCACCCAGGCGCCCCGATACTCCATTTATAAAGATGGAAATGGGCATTCACATGAAAATAGAAAAATTTAAAAAAATCTATGTCTTTTCATCAGTCCATTCACCCATCCGTTCTTATTCTTCCATCCTTTCATGAATCCTTTTTTTCTTTCTTTCCCTTTCTTTCTATCTGTCCATCTATCTGTTAATCTATATAACTTCCTATGTACAGTGTATCTCCAGACATCTTTCCCTGTGAGAAATTTGAGATCTGTTTTTCTACCTGATTTACTAAGTGCTTGATGAGGACTTACTTTGCACCAAGAATTATGCCAACTGAAGGAGTATAAGAGTGAATAAACTAATCTAGATCATCACCAGCACATGAATCCTGGCTGTCTTGAAAAATTTTAAATTGGGACGCCTGGGTGGCTCAGTTGGTTAAGTGGCTGCTTTCGGCTCAGGTCATGATCCCAGAGTCCTGGGATCGAGTCCCACATCGGGCTCCTTGCTCAGCAGGGAGCCTGCTTCTCCCTCTGCCTCTGCCTGCCACTCTATCTGCCTGTGCTCACTCTTGCTCTCTCTCTCTCTCTGACAAATAAATAAATAAAATCTTTTAAAAATTTTTTTAAATAGTGTTTCATAATAATATTGATAATTGGTACAAAGAAAAACTCTATTGCACTTTCCGGTCAAATCTGCATTATGAAAAGATCTCTCTGGCTACTATATGGAGAATAAATTGGAGGAAGCAAAAGTGGATATTATAAAAGCAGATTTAGAAGGCTCTTATTATCTGGATATCCCTCTCCTGCAGGCCTTATTACTGGGATGCAAATTTGAGGTCAAAGGTGGTCTTGATCTGTTATTAGCCAGCAGTGGTACTGATGCCTTTGAACACATTTTCTGATCCATTGCCTGGTTTTCTGTTTTATTTGTGATCTTGAAGTTCTAATTATTTATCTGTCTCTTTTTTCCTAGTAAGTTTTAAGCTTGAGTTAGCATAGTGAAAAATATATGCAAAATAATATTTGTAGAGTAAGTAAAATAGATAAATGTTTTGTCTAATGGATTGCACCCTCTGGGCAATTCTGCTAGAACATACTGCATCTTTTGGACACTGATTTTGTCCACTAAGATGCTCTTATTAGAGTGAGGCTTGGCTGCAAAACTACTATTCACCATTCCATCAACTATTCTAAACTCCTTATCTTTGCCAAGGTCTTGCCATCTTTCCTGCTCTGATTTGAGGAGCCAGTATTTTTTGTGTTCAAGACAGCCTGACACTTTATAACTTTTGATGTCTTATATAACTGTACTTTAACAGCACTCTTATATAATACCTTTATGTTTCCATGAGAAATCATTGTCCTACAATAAAATTTGTTCTATCGATCTATAATAGATACCATTGTACATTACTTGTTATTCCTAATAGTTTGTTTTCCTAAGGTTATATACTGAAAAATAGTCTTTACATTACATGTGTAAAATAATTCTACAGAGTACTATTATGTACCTTGATTTATTGATGATTTACATGTGAAATCATCAATATATAATATATGTTGCAGAAAGCTCAAAAATGCTATTAATCTGACACATAATGTGAGCTGGGATAAGAATCATGATAATGCTGTGTGCTTCTGCATTACTTAAGCTGTGCATACTCACTACGCCTCTAACTTAAAATAGCTATGCTTATTTAAGTCTAATTTTGCATCATAAATGTACTCCTAGACTGAATTATTTATGCCTCTGTTCACAAACAACATTGCAATACATTATACAGTATAGTTAAAAGAGAATAAGTGAAATATCATTTCATTCATAACATTTATATAAGATATATAGTAAAAATAGGAGCCACATCATATTAATCTTTCTTGCTATTTTTCCAAGAATTTAGCAGAGGAAAATGTGAATGAGTGGTCAGTCTATTAGCAGTATTTTTTAAATGAATTATTTCATGTTTGTGTATATAAAAGCATACATCTATTTATTTGGACTCTGACCACTGTCCACACTATAACACCTGCGGTTCCTAATTTCACTGGACAAGAGAGTGTTGAAGTGAAACTGTACTGAGTGTAATGCTTTCCTCTTGCGCTTAGATAGCCATATATCTACAGTCCATTTCACATAGTAGCAATAACATTAAATATGTTTTATTCAAGAAGTGGCTTAAGTTTGAACAGAGTCTGTTTACTAAAAGCAATCTCTTGCCAATGGCCTTATTCTTAGCAAAAACCATCACCTATCCTTAGAACAATATAAAAGATAGAGCACTTTTCTGCCATTGACTATACCACTTGTAAACATGAATATGACGGATGTGGTTTCTTAATATTAAGAGGAAAATTGTTATGCTCATCACTGCAGTCCACCAAATATCTCTTGTTCTTCTCCCATATAGAAGTTATCCTACCCTCATGGAGTTTTCTGTAGCCATGTAACTGGTTTGCCAAAGTATGAAGAAAAGGGAATTATATTACTGGCATGTGGAATCTTTAGGAATCTGTGAACAATGTATACATTTCCCTTTTGATACCAGCAGTGCTTATACTGTAGGTTATATGCCAATCTGAGTAACAGAGCAATGATATCATGGATCTGTCATGGACATGTAACATTAGTAAGAAAAAATTATGGCATTAAGTCACAGAGAATTTTGAAGTTAGTACAGTAGAATTACTTATTCTATCCTAACTGATAAAACAGTTGACCTGAGTATTCCCTAGTCTCACTTCCCTATATATCAGTATGTATCTTTATGTAATAAGAAATATCATCCTAGGGTTCACTAATTCTCTAATCCTTACTGCACACAATGTAATAGTTGTAAGTGATATACAACCCTTAGAGATACAGCTATAACTGTGCCAGGAAGTGTTTGGGTTGTTGGACCAAGCCTAAAGCCAAGGTGACTTTCCACTCCAGACCTTTGTGAACTTGGGCATTTTTAGGAATAATTAAAAGAGGACCAGGATTACAGAAAATAGACGTGTAATAAGTCTGTCTTCCATTATGACACTGAACACAGTCCATAATTCACTTTTGAGAGTTTGAAGGAAGTAGTAGAACAAGATAGGATGAATAGAACAATAAAATATTTAATCGTTATAAAGAGAAATAACAAGTATTTATAAATAAATTACTTAAAACTGTTTTAAAGGATCTTTTAAAATCTTACTTAAATTCTTGTGAAAAAACTAACAGGGTTTTAAATATTAGTTGAAGGAAAAAAGGAGGGACATAAGAAAGAGAGTAGGAGGGAGAAAGCATGGAAAAAAAAAACAAAACAAAAAAGAACGAAAGTAAGGCCAGAAATAAACCCAAAATTATACGGTCAGTTAATCTTTGACAAAGAGGCCAGAATGTGCATTGGGAAAAGGACTGTGTCTTCCACAACTGGTATTGAGAAAATCAGACAGCAACATGCAAAAGAATGAAACTGGACTGCTTTCTTACACCATACATAAAAATAAACTCAAAATGGATTAAGGACCTAAGTGTGAGACCTGAACCATAAGAAATCGTGGAAGAGAACATGGGCAGTAATTGCTCTGACATTGATTGTAGCAGCATTTTTCTAGTTATTACTCCTGAGGTGGAGGAAACAAAAGCAAAAATAAACTATTGGGACTACATAAAAATAAAAGCTTCTGCATAGCAAAGAAAGCCATCACCAAAACTAAAAGACCTAAACTGACTGAATGGGAGAAAATGTTTGCAAATGACAGATCTGATAAAGGGTTAGTATCCAAAATATATAAAGACCTTATAATACTCAACACCAAAAAAAAAAAAAAAAAATCCAATTAAAAAGTGGTAAGAAGACATGAACAGACATTTCTCCAAAGAAGACCTACAAATGGACAACAGACATGAAAAGATGTTCAACATCACTCATCCTTGGGAAAATGTAAATCAAAACCACAGTGAGATATCACCTCATATATGAGATATCATCTATCAGAATGGCTAAAATCAAACACAAGAAACAATAAATGTTGGCAAAGATGTGGAGAAAAACAGAACTGCCATATGATCCAATAACCACACTAGTGGGTATTTACACAAAGAATACAAAAACACTAATTTGGAAGAATGTATGCATCCCTATGTTTATTATAGCATTATTTACAATAACTAAATTATGCAAGCAGTCAAAGTGTCCATCAACAGATAAATGAATAAAGAAGATATGATACATAGATATGATATGATATGTATATGATATATATATATACACACACACATACACACACACACATACATACACACACACACATATAGATATATAATGGAATATTATTCAGCCATAAAAAGAACAAAATTTTACCATTTGCAGCAACATGGATGGAGCTAGAGAGTATAATGCTAAGCTAAATAAGCCAATCAGAGAAAGATACCATATGATTTCACTTATATGTGGAATTTAAGAAACAAAGGGGAAAAAGGAGGCAAATTAAAAAAAAAAACAACTCAACTATAGGGAACAGATAGATGGTTATCAGGGGGAGGCAAATGGGGTGAAATAAGTGAAGAGGATTAAGAGTACACTTATCCTGGGGCACCTAGGTGGCTCAGTTGGTTAATCAGCCCACTCTTAATTTTGGCTCAAGTCATCAGCTCAAGGGTGTGAGATTGAGCTCCATGTTAGGCTCCATGCTGGGTGTGGAGCCTGCTTAAGAGTCTCTTTCTCCCTCTGTCTATCTCCCCTCCCTTTCTCTAAAAGAAAAAAAAAAAGACTATACTTTTTTTTTTTTAAAGAGTTTTATTTATTATTTATCTGAGAGAGAGTGAGCTAGATAGCACAAGCAGGGGGAACAGCAGAGAGAGAGGGAGAAGCAGGATCCTCGCTGAGCAGGGAGCCCGATGTGGGGCTCGATCCCAGGACCCTAGGATCATGACCTGAGACAAAGGCAGATGCTTAAAAGATTGAGCCACAAGTGTCCTAAGAGTACACTTATCTTGATGAGCACTGCGTAATATACAGAATTGTTGAATCACTGTATCATATACCTGAAACTAATATGACATTGGATGTTAATTATGCTGGAATTAAAATTAAAAAAAAAAGAATGAAAGTGTTGTGCATGTGTGTATGAGGGTGGGGGAGTGGGATAAAGACACAGAAAAGATTTAAAAAGCAGAATTTACCCTTCTTAAATTATGCAGTTTCTATAATCACTTGAATTAGGCATCAGTATAATTTACATTCTTTCTCTCAGTATAACTGGGACCTTGGATCTTACCTTTCTACATAATCTAGTAACCGGGAACAATGATTTGAAGCAGGAGCATCATGACCTCCTACCGCATAGAGAAACCCATCGCAGGTGGCCACTCCAACACCCCCTCTCCGCTTACACATTGGAGCGCACATGTTCCACTTATTTGTATGAGGGTCATAATATTCCATTGAACTCAAACAGGAACTTCCATCACGACCTCCAACTGAATATAACCTAAAAACACAATCAGAAAAATAGGATTTAATACTATAGTTTGAATGACAAAAATGTAGAAAAGAAGTCTTTTAAAAATAAATTTTCTATCACCATATGAGTCTCACATGTGTGTTAATAAGATTAGATGTGGAATTTTTGCTTTATCAGTGGACATTACAATTAATATATTGGTAAATAGAAACTGAAATGTATAGTATTAAGTTGAAGTAAATGCATAGGAAGATATTATTATTTAGTATATAAAGTCAAGGGTGTGAGATTAAGACCACGCAGGTCTTAGATTTGCAAATGCATGCTCTAATATAATTTAGTAACTAAAATATGATGTTTAAACTGATTTCAAATCCTAGAGACTTTTTTTTAAAAGCTGTTTATGTTTCTCTGAAAGCCTGCCATGATAAAATGTTTCTGACCGCCCAAGTGTGTGCTTTATGGTTGTAACGCCTCTTTGCTTGGTTACTGCCAGAACTCAATCTTCAGTAAGTTGAAATTAATCAAGAGGAACATTTTAAAGAACATGTATTGGACAGTTTAACTTACAGAAGCACCCAGAAATGAAACGGAGAAGTTTTTGTCATCCTAAACACTTCATGAAATCTGAGCTTCATTTATTTCTGTGAAGATCTAACTCAAAAGAAGTATGCTATAATCATGAAGTATTATTAAAATTTAAATTTTTTTTTTTGCAGAAATCTTACTTATTGAGTAAGTATCTTCACACAAGGCATCTTGCACAGTTCCTGGTACATAATATATATAAGAAAAGTTTCCTTTATTCTTCTATCGTTTTAAGGGAATTGTTGACTTCAAGCTGCTCTTTTATGTATACACATTACATTTATAAACTACAGTGTTGATTTATCTGAACCCAGCATTGCTAATGGAGTATTTCTGTGCAATAATATATCCCATATTTTCTTTTCCCCAAATCGTTTAAAATGCTAATATACCAATACATAGCTAAATGTACATAGAAACTAATGATAATTAAGCATATTGCTTACATTTTAGAAGTCAAATATTGAGCCTATTAATATAGCCTTTTATTTGGAAATTAAATATTCCTGTAAAGTTCACAAGTTACAACATCAATGACTTCTTTAATATAATTATGTCTATTACAAACCACTATTCAGTAAGTCTCTTTCTTCTGTGTGAACCCTCCATTAATAAAATCCAGTAACACAGGGATTATACAAAAAAGAAATTTATATAATGCCTTGATAAAAATGACATAATATTTGACAATCCCTTTTGTAACATACGTGTTTGATGTATGGTAGCTCTTATTTTATAAATTACTTATGAAAGCCTAGGCTATGTTATCAGTGGGTTCTTTCATTTGGTACATGTCCCTTTTAATGTCTTTCTATATAGACTATATAGTATTATATAGGCTACAGAGGAACAGTGCAGTTGCAACTACAGCAATTAATATAGTGATTAATATTAAGGCAGAATTACTTGACAAAAGTAAATGCTTTGAATTTTTCCTCAAAAATGAGCTTCAAAAAACAAATGATAAAAATATAATTTTTGTAAAATATAGTAGTGTCCTCTTGGACTGCTCTATGAATCCACTGTTAAAACTAATAGATGTATCTTAATACTTGAAAGATTCTGAAAATTGTGTACTCTACAAATAATAAGGAATCAGCTAACATTATCTCTAATCCACTTATTCTGAAACATAAATTTGCTAAGTGACTAAGAATTAAAATGAAAAAATGAATAATAACTATTACTATAATTATAGTTAAAGTTCTAAAAATAACCAAAGGATAGAAACAATATAGTCTCAAGCAGTTAGAATAAATGCTAGAATGTATGCATATAACTTCATGTACAATTATTTTCTCAGATCTCCCTTCATAAGCTGTTTAATCATAACTTAGGTTGATTCCCTGCTTTGCTTCACTACAATGAAAAATGAGATGTTGAGAACCTGAGGAGCAGAGAAGAGTCTGATGGTAGATGTGAATGCACTGACAAGATAGGAAGTGGCAGCTGACAATTTCACAGCAAGAAAGGAAACGTGACATTTTAAAGTTGAAAGATGAGTGGAAATTTGTAAGATGAAGAAGTGGGGGAAAGCATCACATACAGGGAAGACATTATGTATAAAGACAAGAGGCAAGAAAGGTCATAGCAGGTGATAAATAAAGAGTGGCAGGTCTGTCATACTGATGGAAGGGGGGTTATGGAAGAGGGGAAAGGAGAGATGCAGTGGTAGATGAAAAGACTAGGCTGAGAACACAGGCATTGATGCCATGCTGCAGAGCTGCAATTTCATTCTGAGGTGATGAGAAAAGGACAGAGAAATAACATTCTTAGGAATCATCAGGTACATAGTTCAGTTTGCTGTGGATAATGTGAGATCGGGAAGATCCCTGATTTAACTGAACTCCTCTGAATTTTGCTGAGAAGAGCAAGAATCAGTCTTCCCCACTACTTTCCCTGACTTGTGTGTTTATTCAACACTCAGATGAATTTTACCTCAAGTTTAGTGAACTGGTCTTGGTGTTTTGAGACCTACTTGCCATGTGCCCATCTAAATGAGTGTCACGCATTTCATATTCTAGAAAATAAAATATAGCAATTTCAGGAAACAAATCCTATACTAGTTAGGATATGGGTTCAAATGTATTTAAAAGGGCTAGCATGAGACCCAGGCTGTTTTCACTTTAAAACATATCATCTGTAAAATATGACCCTTTGTCAAGAATTGTGAGAAATAGTGGCACCTGGGTGGCTCAGTGGGTTAAAGCCTCTGCCTTCAGCTCAGGTCATGGTCCCAGGGTCCTGGGATCAAGCCCTGCATCAGGTTCTCTGCTCAGTGGGGAGCCTGCTTACTCCTCTCTCTTTCTCTGCCTGCCTCTCTGCCTGCTTGTAATCTCTGCCTATCAAATAAATAAATAAAATCTTAAAAAAAAAAAGAATTGTGAGAAATCTGAATATTTTTTACTACTTGAAATCTAAGAAATTAGTCCATCATAGTTTTGTAGATGCTGGAGAAAGACAGGAGACTCCTAGGTCAGAGAACAATTGCTATTATTCACAGCAAACTAAGCACCATGATCTTCAAGTTCACATTGGTTCTTGTTGTCCACCCTCTACCTCAAAGCTCAATAGGACAATAGAGGCTCACGTAAATATTGCACGTGCAGTGGGCCTTGGCCTTTCTCACATCTGAGGAACACTGAGTTGAAAAAATGCTAATTCTTTAAAGAAACCTGTCAACAAAGCTGCCCAAGTTTTGCTCTGAAGGGAGATGTTATCTTTATTATTCTGGTCAGGGGACAAATCTGTTCTCTGCCCCAAAGAAAGACACAGTCTCTATCTTCCTAGCTGTTTGATTTACAAATATCCTTGCAGGCAGTGTGAAAAAGTTGGCAGCACTTCTTACTTGGAAAATGTACATAAATGCTAAAATTCCATTCTAGAATTCTCCGCAAACACTCTTGTCCTGAAGGCTGAAGGTAGCCCTACCTGTCACCACCTCAGTTCAGACACCAGGACAAAGGAAAAGTGGAAGGAGTGCACCCTCTCCCTTTAAGAATCTTTTTCTTTTTTTTAAGATTCCAAATTAATAAACAAAAAGCAGAAATCAAACCTATAAATACAGAGAACAAACTAAGGGTTGCCAGAAGGAAAGGGGGTGGAGGCAAAATTTGTGAAGGGGAATGGGAGACGCAGGCTTCCAATTATGGAATAAGTCATGAGAATAAAAGGTACAGCATAGGATATCTAGTCAATGATACTGTAATTGCATTGTAAGGTGACAGTCGCTGTACTTCTGGTGAGCATTAAATAACATAGGTCTTTTCTAGCCCTATTTTGCCACTGTGCATTCTACCTAGATACCTTTTTCCTGCATAGGCTAGATACCTCTCATTCATCTCTCGATCAATTCAGGTGTATCTCTACTAGAAAGTTTTTTTCTGGTCCCACTTTTTCTTTTTCCCAGAAAATTAACATTGTTTATAATCTGTATCCTAGGTAAAGTTATTTAATATTTGTCATACCTTATCAATAGTGCATACTTTGGGATGACTGTAATCAAACTCAAGTCCCTCTGCCTGATGCCATGGCAAAGACCATCGCTGAAACATGGAGTATGCATCAAGGGAAAGGTTTATTCTAGAGGCAACCAAATGAGGAGACAGGAGGGCAAGCCTCAAGTTTGCCCTTCTAAGACGTAGAGTAAAGGAAATTTAAAGGCAGATGAAAAAGATCTGGTTAAAAATAGCACCTGAGATTTGTCCCATTAACTCTTTGTTTACTAGTTCTAATCCCCACTGTCTTTTGGTCATTCCTCATTCTTGAGGGAATTGGGATGATGGACCCTTTCTGCTGAAATGGAGGGAAGATTGGGGTTAGAAGAATGGGACATTTAATTCCAGGTTGAAACCCAACATTCTATATTACCAAAGTTTTTGTACTTTGGTTATCACTCTATTTTATCTAGGGCCTCAGGGGAAGTTCACTATAACCAAGAAGCTTGTGGTACTTATTGATTTCTTCAGACCACCTCTCCTAAATTGTAGTTTCAGGTCCATCAGAGGCTTGCTGGAACAAGCAGCATTCTTTTCAATGTTTTTTTTTTTGCTGATTGAGTATAGCAAACCTATGGATTCTTGTCCTTTGAGTGTGATGAATCCATGGCTTAATTCCCTGTAGTTTCACTGAAGAAAGTACAGTTAGTAGCACCTCATAAGGTCCTGTCCAACAAGGTTGGAGCTGGTACTCTGGGTGCTTGCTCTTCCAGATCTTTAATAACCCCAAGTCTCCAAGATTCAGGAGGTGTAAGGGCACATCTCTAAGGTACATCATCCTGCTATACTGAATGTAACTGATAGTATCCAGTTCCCTAATAGGGACTTCTAAGTCATGAACGAGTGTAGAAAGAGCCTTCCATATAACATTTCATAGAAACTTAATTCAAGCTTGCTTCTAGGGGCCACTCTTACCCAAGAAGCTTTTTCCTAAGTTCAATTGCTTTCTTGGCATATCTTTGCCATTTTTTTTTCCCCAGTTGGGTAGACTCTCCAGAAAATGTGTAATTTCCATTGAATGCCCAAGGCATGGGACCCTGCCTGTGTGACTTTTGCCACAAATGCTGCTCCATTGTTGCTCTGAATTATTAACAGCAATCCAAATCTAGGAATGATTTTGCTTAAGACTGTTTTGACAGTTTTGGAGGCCTTTTCTGAAGGTCTTGGTAAGGCTTCAAAACCAGCTTGCATAGGGATCTACAAATATTAGCAAATACTAAAAATCACCTGTTGTTTATGGCATCATGCTACCTGCCACCCTTCTCCAGGTTCAGTGCCTCTAAGCATTAGAGCCAATTTAATGTTAAAACCTATTTAACTATTAGGGCCTGCTTAGCCAGAGCGACTCCATATTGCCTAGGTAGCCATATTGTTGTTTACATCCACGGACTTCATTCCGGGAATAAACGGCCCAGTAGTTCCTGGTATCGGTTCCGGGTATCGATTCTGGGAGTAAACGCCTTAACAATAGAAGCCACATACCTTGGGTCTGTGGTTATGCCCTATAAAACCAGCCTGTGAGATCAGGACAGGGTTGCTCTCTTCGGAAGCAGCCCTGGCTGGTCAGTCTGACTTCTAATGCTTGGCATAGAATAAAGCTTTGCATAACTTTCACTTTGTCTCAGTCTCGTTCCTTTGATAACGGACCCCCACATAAGTTTTATACATTTTAGAGCCAGTGAGAGCCCAGTCTTAGGATTGTTTTTACTGCAGGGTCACATTTTTTGAACAGTTCTCTGTAGACTGGGACCTGCAATATAATTCCAGATCCACTGAAGAATAGCATCATACCCATAATGGATGCTTTTGGTGAATATGGTTAATCATTTCTTCTGTAAGATGTTCTGGGAGAGGGGCGCCTGGGTGGCTCAGTGGGTTAAGCCTCTGACTTTGGCTCAGGTCATGGTCCCGGGGTCCTGGGATTGAGCCCTACGTCAGGCTCTCTGCTCGGGAGGGAGCCTGCTTCCCTTCCTCTCTCTCTGCCTGCCTCTCTGCCTACTTGTGATCTCTCTCTGTCAAATAAATAAATAAAAATCTAAAAAAAAAAAAAAAGAAAAAAAAAAGATGTTTTGGGATAAGGAATCAGTGTATTGCCAGCTGGTTTTAATGCCAAAATGGTGTCCAAACCCCATTTCTTAGCTCTTCTGAGGTCCACCAAGGAAAACTGAGGTTGTTATTTAGTTACATCTATGTCTGGTACTAAAATCATTACAGAGAGCTTTGGGCTTTTTCTATTGACTGCCAGTTTGGCAGCTTGATCTGCCTAAATGTTCTTTTGGGAAATTGAACGGTATAATTTCTGGTGTCCTCAACAATGGACAACAGCTGATGGGTCACCATTGCATTCAGATCTTCATTGTCTTTGAACCGTAAAGCTGTTCCATCCATAAACATTTCAGTGTCTGGATTTTCCAATGGTAGATCCATCTAATTAGGATGGCTAGAATAAACTTACTCAGTTATCTGTGGGTCTCTGGTGATCTTTCTGAGTGGCTAGACAGCAATAGGCATGAAGATCATCTAACATGGGCCATGTGGAAATTTTTCTCTAAAGTTTACCTCAAGTTGTTAGGTTCAGTTTCCATGGCTTCAGGAAAAATAGAGCAGTTTTAGTTCTTGGTGATTTCAAGTCAAGAGAATGGGGAAAAAAAATTGGAAACATTGGTTTGGAGAGTCTTGTCAGATATTTGAGAAAACCAGAAGAATTCAGGATCCAGTCATTTTTTAGGCAAACAACAAACACTCTAAGCTAATCAAGAGCTAGAATCTCATATCCATAAAGGCGTGTTACTGAAACATAATTTCTCTCTAAAATCACCCTCATTTCCAAAGATAGCCAAATTAAAACTAATTTGTTTGTAAAATAAGCCCAATTTTAACAAACTTGGCTTCATTATTTACATAAGCACAATAAGAATAGTGATTGGCCATATAGGTTTTTTTTTCATTTGTTTGTTTTGTTTTCTTTTCTTTTGTCTGCTTTACTGGAAATGCTCGTAAGGAATTTCCTAATGAACTTATAACAGTCTCTCAAGGCTAAGAAGCCAAGCCAAATACTTACCATCAGGCTTTACCCATAATACCTATATATTTGGGGAATTCCTCTCTTCTGTAAATTCCCAAAATATCCTGAGGTTCTTGTATATGCCAGGAGGTAACCTTCTTTACTCTCCTGGTAAGGCTGCTCGGAGTCCTATAAACAAAGTACCAGGACAATTTTTTCTAAGGGGCTTCATTGGTTCCATAAAGTCAGCCTTAGCTCCTTAAAACTATCTGGTCATATCTGAGTCTATGAACATCTCCCTGAAATATGACTGATGACTCAAAACCTTGGTAAAATAACCAGTATTTCCAATTGTGTCTTGTCATAAGGAGATCAGACTTACTGAACTTACGCAAATAAATACATTGTCATGAAAATATAAGAATACACACTGAGAATTTTTTTTTTAATTTTGGAAGGATCATAGGATGAAAAAGATAAATGTTTCATATTTATTTACAAAAAAATATTTTCCAAATTTCTGTAAGTCATAGATAGCCTTAAATCTGGAAGAGCAAACAGTAGAGAACCAGCAATGTTCTAAACAAGAGTCTTTTTGAATACAGATTTTCCATTAGTTCTAGAAATTCTTACTTCAGTTTTGTGATCTTAAAGGTAACAGAGACCTGTATTTGTCATTACAATGGAATTCTGTAACATACAACACTTTAATAATTAAAATTGCAAATGATAATAGTTATACCAGAATCTTTTAAAACCTTAAGGATTCTGTATAATTTCTAGAAGAGTTATAGCATTCAACCATAAAATAAAACTTAAGAAGGATTATCATCACTTATTTGACAGTGCTTCCCATGTAATTTTATGTCCCAAAAAAATAAGCTTAGTACAAAATACTTCATTTAGAAGTTGAATTTTGGGAAGTTTGTGAAATATCATGAGGTTTTAAAGCACGTGCTTAAGTAAGATTACAGATCATCACAGAACTTAATGATGATCTATTTAGCCAAGGTGGCAGTAAGAGATTCTAAAGACAAATGCAGAGGGTTACATAGTTGTTAAAAACAAAAAACAAAAAACTTAGCTCTTTTAATATTGAAAAGATTCAACTTTAAGTAACCAATGGCTTAATAAAGACAGAAATATAGAAACATATTTTTTCTAGGCAGAGTAAAGAAAAACCTTTGTTTATAGTTTAGACCAATAATCTAAGGAAACTCAATTTAATAGGAAAACCAAATTCCAGTTTTATACTAGTGTATTTATGATATTAAAACTCCTTTATTCCATCAAGAGGAATTTTTTAAAAAAACGTATGCTGTCCCTTCTTTATTCCTTCCTGTCATCTCCCATGTTGATATATACTTATTGAGACAAGGACATCCAGGGCACTGCATGGATTTGAGTTCTTCCATAGATGCTCTGATGTGCCGACCAGAATCTCTGTCAGGAATGAAGGACTCTCGGTTGTAAGAATGCTGCCAACAGTCCTCAGCTCTCAGAGGCCATCAGGGATCGCCTGGACTGAAGATAGCTGCCTTGCCAAGGGCATGCCCTCTGCGCAGGTGGTCACATCCTAGGACCGTTATAAAATCCCAGCCCTTTTGCCTGAATTTAGGAGTGTTCTGGAGGGTAATCCAACTTTTGGAGCTCCTTAGAGAACTAGTTAAGGCTTCTGTTGATACTGTGTCACTGCGCAACCTCTGCCCCATCTTGCTCTCTTACACTTCCTTCTCTTCCCTAATAAACTGATTTACATAATCTTAGTCAGTCTGTACCGCATATAAAATTCCTTTCCAAAGAGTCCCTTCTCACAAACCTTCTACAGCTCTCCTTTTTATATTAGGACAGATTTGGTCCTAAGTTTACCATCTTTAAATAACCAGTCTCATTTCCCTTGCCTAAATGGCCGTTTCCCTTAGTATTTCCAGTATTCAGTTACATTTATTAAAATTACTTACATCTGTTTATTCTTAGATTACTCATACAACTTCATGAGGCATTAGACAAATTTCAATTTTTTTTTTCTTTTCTGACAGATTTTGCAATGGAGATAACATGAACTTACTTGACTTTCAGTAAACAGAAGCAGTAAAAATTTCATATGTAATGTTGATAATTCTAAAGACATGCCCATTTTAATTAAAACAACCTTAATTTAGCTTTAATATTGAATATCTTCTGAGATCATGTGAACTTGCAAAACAGCAGTTTCAAATCTTTGAGTTTTAGAATGCCCCATTTTTATAAGTGCTTACCTTTGAATTGACTAAGTAGAGCTCTTTTACAAATTAATTTTAGCAAGGCCATCCAGAGATAGAGAAGATACCTCACATTTACGATATGCATGGAAACACATACAAGTTATGCAAACAGGATGCAAACAACATGTTAAAAGTCCACTTTTCAATATCTCCCTTTTATCACACAAATCTAATTACAATTTATGGAACTATTCATTGGCCATTTTTCTCTGGAGTCTAATAAATATTGTGGCCAGCATTGGAAAAAAAAAAAAAAAAAAAGATTGTCCAGTTTTGGACAGAGGGCTGCATGAGGGGATCAAGAGGTCATTCCCCATTCTCCAGTGAGAACAAGGCTGTTTTTACCATAAGCCACAGCAGTAAACAAACCAAATGAAACCCAGAGCACCTCCGTGAGCGCTGGTTCCTCCCTAAAAGTCAGAACTTCGCCTGCTGAGCCAAATGGCTTCCTAGAGAGCCTCTTCCTAAGCAAGAAAAGGAGGCCAAGAGAACCAAAGCCCTGTATTTGGAGGCAACCAAATGGGTGAAAGAATAAAAGCCAAACTAAACGGGAGAAAGAATGAACTCACCTCCGGTTGCAGGGGAAATACTCACCAAGGGACGTCTGTCCAAACTGAAACCCAAACCACATCCTTGCCACAGTAGAGATGGGACCCGCCCCACCCCCACCCCAGGATGGTCCATAGGACAAAGGGTCTAGGATGCTTTTGAGACTTATCACCAGACTCCTGTTAGTGGCTGGGGACTTACAAACCACAGCAAAAGCTCCTGCCTGGCTCACCAAGATTGTAAGTGAAGAAGAACCAAGTTCTTCTGCCAGGTATGCCGCAGACAGTCACCAAGACATGGCATATGCAGCAAAGCAAGGCTTTATTCTAGAGGCAGCCAAACAAGGAGACAGGGGGACACGTCTCAAAACTACCCTTCTGAAGGATGTTAAGGAAATTTAAAGGCAGAAAGTCTGGGTAAAACATTGTAGCTGCTCTTAGTAATATGCAGTTGAGAGGAGTTCTGTTAACCACTTGGTTACCAGTTTCCTGGCTACATAAATAGCTTCCTAGACCATTGTCTCCATATTTGAAGGTTTTGCTGATGAAGTCTTCGGAATTAAATACAATTTTCACTCAATATATTGTTACTCCAAAAATATGTTCAGATATCCCTTCCCTTGTGTAATAAAAATATAAGAATTCCACAACCCTTACTGGATAAAACCTTTGAAGCAACTCCCTGCATCCAGAACTCAAGTTTGATTCTGTGTTTCTCAATTGATGGGAGAACTCTTCAGTCTGATCCCGAGAGCGTGCTGCTGTCAGGATACTCCAGCATCGACCCTTCAGTGAACTTTTTCTTGAGAGGTTCTTGTTAGGGTATCTGACGGTACGTGAGCAGAATTTCAGTAAGCTTAAGGGCCCTCTGGGTGGTTCAGTGGGTTAAGCATCTGCCTTTGGCTCAGGTCATGATCCCAGGGTCCTGGGCTCAAGTCCGGTGTCGGGCTCCCTGCTTAATGGGGAGTCTGCTTCTCCCCCTGCTTGTGCTGTCTCTCTCTCACTTGCTCACTCTCTCTCTCTCTCTCTCTCAAATAAATAAATAAATAAGTAAAATCCAAGAAAAAATAATTTCAGTAAGCTTACAACAGGTTATATGACTGCTCTTGTTCCTGCTCGCTGTGAAATGTGGCAAGTGCAGTCTGAGAGTTGCTGACATTGTAAAATGGCTGGTGAGCAAGATTGCGTGGGGAAATCTGATAGCAAACACTTACCTTTATTTATTAGAATGTGCTTGTTCTTTCTAAAGAAACCTCTACTTGTAAACATGCATATTGAGTTAGGTCATTTAACCACACTCCAAAACTTGGTCGAATTCACTAACCTAATACCAACCTAACACCTGGCAGGAATGGTCTCTACCTCCTTCATCCTTCCATCCCCATGTTTCCTAGCCAGCTCCCACCCTACACCTATTACAAGTCTGCATTTCCTTCCTTTGATGTTTCCAGTTTTCCTCTAATATAATGTAAGCTCTGTGAGGGCAGGTTTGCTTTATTTTCTTTAATATATCACGGTGGCCAGTACATGTTTGTACATATTTAGTTTGTGTGTGTGTGTATTTTTTTTTAAATGAATCAAGTATTGGTTTCCAATTCTTGAGAAAGGGTGATTCATCTATGGAATCTGTCAAAGAAAAAGCATCTATGTTCCCCTGAAATAAAAATTTTTTTAAAGATTTTATTTATTTGACAGACAGAGATCACAAGTAGGCAGAGAGGCAGGCAGAGAGAGAGAGGGAGAAGCAGGCTCCCGGCTGAGCAGAGAGCCTGATGCGGGGCTCGATCCCAGGACCCCAGGACCATGACCTGAGCCAAAGGCAGAGGCTTTAAACAACTGAGCCACCCAGGTGCCCCCTGAATTAAAATTTTGACAAAAGGCAGAGAAAAGGGCGCCTGGGTGGCTCAGTGGGTTAAGCCTCTGCCTTTGGCTCAGGTCATGATCTCAGGATCCTGGGATCGAGGCCCGCATCGGGCTCTCTGCTCAGCAGTGAGCCTGCTTCCTCCTCTTTCTGCCTGCCTCTCTGCCTACTTGTAATCTCTCTCTCTCTCTCTCTCTCTGTCAAATGAATAAATAAAATCTTAAAAAAAAAAAGACAGAGAAAAGTATTAATCATGTGTCTTGGGGTCACAAAAGAAGGAAAGATTAATTTTAAATGGGTGAAGTTAAAAAAAAAGTTGATGGAATGGTACAGATTAAACTAGGCTTCAGATAATGGAAAATAATATATAAACGGTGTCATTTACATTTTATTTAGGTAAAAGAAAATCTTAATGTATTTTTAATACTTCCTGACATTATTGTTCTCAAGTGTAATAAACTGAATCCTTTTAGTATTGCCCTTGCCAGATGGCATTTAATGCACAAAAAGAACCTGAGTTGCGTTAGGCTGAAGTTGTGTCACTTTGGAAAGATTTCAGAGGTATCCACAGATCAGGTACAAATCTGAGGAGAAAATTTAAGTGGACAGTGAACAATGCATAGCCACAAGTTATTGGGAAAATAACAATGAAAAAGAAATGGAAGTAGAGAGATAGTCTGTGAAAGGAAACAATTATTTGGACCATGTTGCCCTGTTCTAGTGATCTGAGTGATTCAGTATGACTGGGACATAGGACGACTCTAAGGCAGCTGGGAAGAGCAGAGACTGGAGAAAGTCTCACTCCTAAAAGATACTGAATTCCAGACTGAGGAGAATCTGGCAGCGGCCAGGCTCAATAGGGAGCCCAAATGAATTATCTGCTGTTGCTCTGCATTCTAGTTCTGAGGCATGGTTTATCAAATAGCCCCTTTGAACTCTTGGGATGCATTATATCCAGTCTACTAGTGTGAAGAGACTCCAATAATTTTATAGTTTTCTCAAAAAATTATCAATTATTCTTTGGCCTGAGTGATCTTTATAAAATTAAAATGCAACCACATCACTGTCCTTTCTGACTTTTTTATAACATTTTTACCTTAGATAAACTGTTGTATATCCTGGGGCCTTTCTATCCAGTCCTTGGGGCCACTGTCTCTCATGTTACAGTCAAACTTAACTTTTCCTCCTTTGCTTTTCACACTTGGAAACTTGACACAGATTGTTCCTTGTCAATACAGTGCTCTCCCACTTTCTGGAAATCTGTTAAATCAATCAAGTCTTATATGTGTGTGTGTGTGTGTATACACATATATACATACACGTATATGTATATATACACACACATATACGTATATATACACACATACACATATATACATACACACACACACACACACACACACACACACACACACACACATATATTCCCTACCCCAGGAGAGAAATGATGAACTTCCAGAGTGTATTACTAGTCCCAAGTGGGACTCAGCAAACACACTTTTTTTTTTCCCCTTATGTGTGACTCTAAGATAATACAATTTTAATACAAATTGCTTTTCATAAAAAAAGTTACACAATTTGGGTTTCCATCTTTAAGAAAAAGAATATCAAAGTTTGAATTTAAAAAAAATAGGCTCTTTCTTGAAGGCACCTTGCAAATGACAGGCCCTAAGGCTTAAATTACTGTGCCAGATATTGGGACATACTGGAGAAAACAACAGACATTGATTCCTCTTATGATTCTTCAAGCTGTATAAGCTTCAGGCTGCACAGAAATTGCTACTGCCCCATGAGTATTATTAACATGAGGTTTTGAATGCATAAGCGGACTCAGTTTAACCATAGTGAATCATGAAGCAAACCCCACTGTTTTTGTCTGTTTTGCAGGTTCTCAAGGGTCTGTCACATACATTTATTAAAATTCAAGCCAATTTATGGATGTGCTTAAGCAGTATCAGTATCTGCTTTTTGAACTAACTCAGGAAATAAAGAGAAGCAAACAGAATGACCTATTAGCTACAAAGTTTGAAAGAATCAAGCAGAAAGCAAAGAAAAAGCAAAAAGAATCACTGGTACAGATAGCTGGGGATTCTAAGGTTTTGTATGGCCAATCACCACAGCACAATGTCTACCCATTGTTTTGTTGGTTTTTTTCCATTTATCAAGTAAGTCTGTTGGCTGTGCTGGCATATGATGTATCTACCACTTAGCTTACTCTGTCTTATTGGGAGACTAAACCAAAATGTTTCATGAAATTGATACAATTTTTGCCCTTGAATTTATCAGAATACACTTATTAATTTTAAGCCAAGAACCAATTTATTTTCTTTTTTTTTTAAAGATTTTACTTATTTATTTGAGAGAGAGAGAGAGAGCATGAGGGAGGGAAGAGGCAGAGGGAAAGGGAGAAGCAGGCTCCCCACTGAGCAGAGAGCTTGAGGCAGGGCTTCCATCCCAGGACCTTGGGATCATGACCCGAGCCAAAGGCAGACTCAACCCACCGAGCCACTCAGGTGACTCAGGAACCAATTTCTTATTTTTCTATAACAAATGGTGTCATAAAGAATCTAAACTTAAGAGGGCTGTTCACTGGCTTTTATTTGTCTTAATTGGGAGAATTGTTCAAAACAATCTTTAGGGAGGCAACAGTCAGGTTCCCATGACACATTAGTGAGATGTGAAAGCAAACAAGAGGAAAAAATCATGTCAGTAGAGATGAGAAAAAGATAAACAACTGTCAGAAGGTGATGTTGAAACAATTTTCTGCTACGGGTCTGAACGTGAAAGGTCACTTTCTAGTAATTATGTTTCTCTCTGAGTAAAACAGGAAAAGCAACTAGACATTAACAGATAGTCATCAAACCACAGAATTTTGAGGTCATTAAATCACACCCAGGAGAAAAAAAAGATACTCAAAAGAGAGCTATACTATTTTGATTTTAAAGGAAAAAGACTGTTTGAAACTTAAATCATTTAAAATGTTTTTGTAGAATAGGCTTAAATTTGGAAAAAAATGTACTCATTTAAAATGTGACAATTTCAAGAATAAAAACTAAGATTAAATGCTATCCCACTGTGATATTTGTTATGAAGAATGGTATTAGAGTAAAAGAGGATTTCTTAAGATATTACATAACCTAGCTGACCAAAAAATACAAGGACAAGAAAAACAATCCAAATAATGAATTCCGTGGATAGCCAATTTAAAAGCCAACTTGAAGGGTGCATTAGAAGAAAGTGGAAAGATAATTTAGTTATAATAACATGTGAAAATGTGTATAAAACTGTCCATTAAATATTTGATTTGCTAGATTTTTATCCCACCCTTTTCTGATTGAGTTCGGAGAAGATTTGTAACAAAATACACAAATATTAAGATATTTCAAAGTAAAGTATTAGGGAAAGTTCACAAAGCTATAATGTAAGGTAATTATTAGGGATCTAGAATAAGATAAGCAATGTATTAAAACTTTAATAGAGAGAGGTGCATGTATGTTACAGAATACATAACAGAATAATGCAGCAAATGAATAAGATAATGAAGGAGTAGATATTTGTCATCTCTGTTGAACAGATTTGCTCTATCAATGAGATATACATTTTCTAAAGAATGCAAGGAATGAATCCATTAGCATCAAATATAAGTGGTAAGGAAAAGTCACTAATAAACAAATGGACTATTTCTTATAAATAAATAACAGGAAAAGCAAAAAGGCAAAAAAGACCTATGCTTTCTTGCACAGGAATTATGGACATTAGCATCCAAGAGAAATATTCATTTTATTATGGTAAGTTTTACTATTCGTGAATAGATTTGCTTCCAAGAAAGTTTAAAAAAATATATACTTAATGTTGAGTAATGTGAAATTTTACTATCTCCAAAATAGGTGCTTTTTAAGTAAAAATATTGTAATGCTTAAAGAAAAATAGTTCTTTTAAAAGAAAAAGTAAATATAGGAGAAAATGTTATTAATAATACATATTCTCTATTGAGTAAAATGACCATATTAACACAAATGAAAAAATATCTCCTATGATTGCTATTAAAAGGTGTAACAGAATTTTATATATATATATATATATATATAAATATATATATCATATATATATGATATATATATTTATATATATATATATTTTTTTTTTTTTTTTGGTAACAGAATTTTTAAGAATCTGTTGAGAGGAGTGGGGAATGGGATGTATTAGTTCACATAGAAACAATTGTAAGAATTTTCCTTTAGATAATTTTCAAATGAGATGAGATGGAAGGAGGAGCTAAGCTTCAATTTCCTCTTCTGACAAATTTCCATATAACTTGGAAGCTATTGAAGGAGCACCTCTAACCACTTTTTACATAGCACTCTACCACTGTGCATTGAAGAAATGCATATAATTTTAACTCTTTTCACTCTCCTACACAAAGCATCAGTGATAGTAGGACTCTGGATTTTTCTTAACTGTACCCAAAAAGAATCCAGCAGGAATGTGTATAGATAGACATTATTTGATACTGAAGACAATACTAGTAGAGAGTTAGAAAGTTTGATACACATAACTATGCTACAGAAATGTAGCTTACCAAAAAAAAAGAAAAAAAAGAAAGAAACTGAATTGACAGGTAGCAATTTGCTTTGCCTTTCCATGATTCTGCTCCATCTTTCCTTTCTCATCTAATATGAAACATTAGTGGCTATGGATGTTAATTAAACTTCAAACAAAATATTTGAGAGTAGGATTTTGAGAACAATTAAACATACTGACCATGAGAGAAATTAAGACTTAATGGCCTGTCACAGGACAAATCACAAGGAGTACATAGAAAACAAAACAAAGAACAACAGAGCACAGGTAAGAAGTCTTTTCATAACATAAGAACATCTTACTATTTAAGCAATTGATACTTTTAAAAAAATGTGTATTTTATGACTTGCGATTTCTAGGAAAAATAAGTAAATTGTGTTCCAAAAACAATTTAAGAAAATGTACACTTCATGATACAAAAGTTTTTAAAGATAAGATGATAAGACAGCACACTCAATTGAAGTAAGATGGATATGAAATAGATAGGAAAGAAAGGTGTCAGATAGGGTTATCAGATAAGGAAATTTAAAATACAAAAAATTTAAGTCTGCGTTGGAGATAATAAAGTCCATAAACAAAATGGCAATGATTGAATTTGCGATATAGAAAAAAAAAATCTCAGGTTAAGTGGAAAAGAAATAAAATTACTAGGGAGAAAAGGAATTTATGGCTATGGAACACACACAGAATCACCAACATGAACGCATACTAATGGGAAGGGGAACGATTTTTTAAAAATTCTCAATGCATAAAAACTTTCCTAAGTAAAAGAAAGACCTAGTTGAGTTTATTAAAATGAATCTCCAAGTATTAAGTTATAGAAAAGTAGACATCAGATTGTACCCTGGTAAGGATTTTCTTGATTTTCTTTGTTTTTTTTAAAGCACACATTTCAAAAAGCATACATTTTGAAAATTTTTAAAAGATTTTATTTATTTGACAGATTGAGAGAGAAAGAGAATACAAGCAGGGGGAGTGGCAGGCAGAGGGAGAGGGAGAAGCAGGCCCCCCACTGAGCAGGGAACCTGATGTGGGGTTGGATCCCAGGATCCTGGGATCATGACCTGGGTTGAAGGCAGACGTTTAACCAACTGAACCACCCAGGTGACCAACACTTTGAATTTCATGATGTATATTTCAGTTATTAAGCTGTCCTCACATTCTTTCACATTATCTCTTCTATACTGTACTTTTTGATGTTGGGGCTATAATTCTGCAAAGCATTTTTCTGATTTGCCACCTGGTTCCATTTTTGGCAGTAATGCATGCAAGAAAGTAATGAAAAGACTAGGGGCTAGGCCTCCCCTAGGGGAAGGGTCTTGCTCCTTTTTGTTTTTTTCATGTTCCTATGAGTATCACCCGTCCTTTCTTTTTGTATCCACTTGGCGGTTCTTAACACTTACAAAAATAAGCCTTATTGAAACCACTCAGTTAACCTTGAGATCATCCCATTTGGCAGTTTTTCTTTGTCTGAGATACTGTTCCTACCAATCCTACATCATAAATGTATCAACTAAAGGAAATAACTCCCACCCCAAGTACAGAGGAACAAAAAGAATAGATTATAATAATTAAGATTTTGACGTTTGGAGGAGGAACTTATGTTGTTGAAGCCCATACATCTGCTACTGGGCCACTATTTAGCAAGAGTTGGTGTCTGTGACATGAAAGAGGGACCCTTACACTGGAACCCTGAGGTCTCGGGAGAAGGGGCCAGTCTGCTGGTGCTGATGGTTCTGAGCGGTCTCAATAAAACTGCCAAAATGGATGGTTTCGATGCCAAATGCAAATTCAAAGGGACTGAGGGGGTAGAACTGGCCATATTTGAGGCTGAAGCAAAGAGGAAAGAAAAAAGTAGACTAGGTGGGGGCAAGATCCAATGGATCTCTTTTGGTGAAGATAGGCTCTCTATTTGGTTTGCAAAGAGAAGACCTTGAAGAGAAATAACCTTTGATCTGTATTTGTAAAACAATTGTTCTGACTGCTTTAGCAAGTGGATGGTAAGGGAAAGAGAAGTAGGGAAACCAGAGTGGAAACACTGGCAGTTGTTCAGGACCCATGTGTTACTAACTTTGTGTAGGGGAGGAGGTTCTCATGGGAGTTAGACGGAGTGTATTTTGTCATCCCTATAGGATATGAGGCAATGTCTATTTGTCATACTGGAATAGAGACAGAGATGGCATCTAGTGGAGAGAAGCCCAGAATTCTGCTGAACATCCTGCTGTGTACAGGACAGAGCCTCACCTCCAGTAAAGGATTATCTGGCTCCAAATTTCAACAGTATTTAAACGAAAAATTCTTGATTTAGGATGATAGGAATGAAAATGGTGGAAAGTGGACACACTAGTATAATCACACAAAAAATACATACTAGGCACCAAACATTTAGTAGCATTTTGAATGCTCCTCAGGTAATTTTACCATAAAGTATGTAAATATGCAGATCTCCAGTGGAAATAATTTTCATGAAATATATTCAATGTTGCTTTAACTGGCAATTAATGGGAAGTTTTGAATTCTCTTTTATATGGTGAGACAACCAGAAAAATACGCAGTCTTGATTTGTCAATTATCCATGATGACTGAATTAAAGAAAAAAATAGCAATCTTAAAATATTTAAAGAGCTTTTCATTGAGTCAGCTTACTAAAAGTTATTTTAAAAACGATACTTATGCAAAGGATACTTACTCAGATAAAGGAAGAAAAATCTACTCACTTGCCATTCAATGCTGCCACACCAACTGTGCTTCGGGCAATGGACATACTGGCTACAAATGTCCATTGCTGACTCTGGGGGTCCCATCTCTCCACTGTATTCAGATAACTCCAGCCATCATGGCCTCCCACAGCATAAATAGGACCTTCAAGTACTGTTACACCTAAAACAGGAGAAATGGAAACTGAATGGACTGATTGTTTCTCAGTGAGATTTAAAAAATCAGATTAGTAGCAAAAACTGTGATGCAATTCAGAGTAAGCTCTAGCCATCACCCAATAGCAGTGGGATAGAAACTATTTACTATTAATCATACCATTTGTTAAAGTGACAAAAATTTAGAACCAAAAATTCATATGATCTAGATGCTTTATAAAAGAAAATGAATTTCCTTATTTATGTCTCTAAGAAGAGGTAAATTCTAAAAATCAGAGATGACACATATTGTGCCTCTACTTTTTTTTTAAAGTTTTTTTTTTTAAGATTTTATTTATTTTATTTGACAGAGATCACAAGTAGGCAGAGAGGCAGGCAGAGAGATAGAGGAAGAAGCAGGCTCGCGGCTGAGCAGAGAGCCCGATGTGGGGCTCGATCCCAGGACTCTGGGATCATGACCTGAGCTGAAGGCAGAGGCTTTAACCCACTGAGCCACCCAGGCGCCCCTGTGCCTCTACTTTTGAAGAACATTTCTACACTTCAGCTTAAAGTAGTTTATTACTTTAAGCGATGTTACATTAAAGCAATGTAATATTATCAATTTGAAATTCAGGGTAGGATTTTCTGTGTTTTGGCTTCTTACTAACTTCATGATAAAGTTAACTAAAGGTTATGATGCATTTCATTTTATAAACTGAGATCACTAAACATAGGTAATTAAATTAATATTGAGTCATCAATAGAAGCAGATTACACACACACACACACACACACACACACACACACTCATATATATTGCTTTTCCAGTATACCCACTTCTTTACAGATGAATTTTCTTAAATGCTAACGTTTGCTAAATATTTAAATATCATGTTAATATTGGCTGAAATGATTTCATTATATAGAGAGAAATTCTGATAAAATTTCCTCCCAAGTTCAAAGTCTGATTGTCAAGGGCTTTGAAGAGTCTGCGATTTTACCTTACTTGCCAGCTGAAGAGTTAGACTGCCATAAATTTATGGATATTGGTAGAAAACATGAGACTCCAGGTCAGAAGGGAAAGGTAGTTCATTACTTGTACCACCTGCAATAGTATCAACTTTTTTTTTTTTTTCGCTTGCTCTTCAAGCCCTGGTTCCAATAGGGTGACCCAAAGAGGATGACCAAAATGATCCTAACATTTCCCTCAGCTTGACCAAAATTTAGACAGGATTTTTCTTGCTTCTAGGGCCCTGACCTCATTTTCCTTAGAGCATTTATTTTAGAAAATGTGTAATTGCACATTATTTCTCTGTCCTTTCTAGATGGAAATCTTTAAAATGCCTCCTACTCATGTTACAACCCAGGACTTTTTTCTCAAGGACCTGGGGATTATTTCTTTGAAATGTAAGCATCAAGAAAGATATTGAGAGCCTAACTTCAGTTGGTACCTTGCTTCAGGTTGTAAAACTTGTCATGAAGATAGAAAATTTGCCTTACCTTTGGATAAGGCCAATTAGCAAACACAGATTGCCTATGATCCCCTGTGCCTACCAGAGCTCTTAAAAAAACTACCGTTTTGTTTTGGTGAGGTAGAGTTCAGCCTCAATTCTGTCCTCTCTTCCATGTTGCAATAGCCTTGAATAAATTCTTCCTGGCTTGTTAAATTTGTCTAATGCATTTTTTGCCTTG
The DNA here is from genome assembly GCF_902655055.1 of Lutra lutra. Lineage (NCBI taxonomy): Eukaryota > Metazoa > Chordata > Mammalia > Carnivora > Mustelidae > Lutra > Lutra lutra. Next base: position 163,738,761 of record NC_062280.1, read on the forward strand.
ACAAGGGTCAATTGGAACTTGAACATGCAGTGGATTGTATTATGAGAAAGGAAATAATTTTCAATGAGCAATAAACCTACATGCCTATTACTACAGAAGGAGACATTATCTTCACACTTAAGCATGTCTGCCTTTCACTTAGGAAAGAGGAACTCTCTCTATCATATTAATATCCTTTTGGGCAGTTGGTGCCTTGCTTGAAAGTTGTGCAAAAATGTTAGAGACCCATGGAGAATTGTCTTTCAACACAAACCTGAAAATAAATGACCCTGTGTTCATTCATCCATTTACTCATTCTTTTGAATGTCTGTCATGTGTTAGGAATTGTTCTTAGTACCACACAGGGCCAAGAACACAGAGGTTAACAAGGGAAACAAAGTCCATTCCTGTGCTGAGTTCATACGTACTGGTCAATGAATACTTAACTAAAATGGAATAAGTATATTATTCACAGTAAGCAAGTCCTTCACACATATTTTATAATTTAATACAGGATACTGTATTAGAATATCAAATTGCTCACATACATATATTTAACTTAGGGATGCTATTGTACACACACCAATAAATAGATATTCATGTGAAGTATAGGGTTCTGACTTAGTGATTGCCAAAATCGAAGGGCATAGACTTTGGATGTTGATCTTTCTCTAGACAGCTCAAAGTAAGAGATAGGGCTCAGAAAGGATGAATAAGTTGTAAATATTTGGAGGCAATTTCCAAAGGATATGGATATATCTTATGGGCTTTTTGTAGACATATGTATAATCATTCACTTGTCTCAATAATAATTAATTATATCAAGATAAACTTTAAACATCAATAAAGTTTTTAAAGATATATCCATCAGAAAGGGCCAGATCATTATAACAAATCTAGCGAATTTGGATTTTATTGTAAGGACAAAGGGAAATCACTGAAGTGTTTATCCGTGAGGTATATGATCACCATGATATTTATTTTGGTTGTGTTGTAGCAAATGAATTGGAGTCAGTTTAGGTGGCACTAGAGAGATGATTAGGAGAAAACTGCAGTTATCCAAAAAGGAGAAGATGGTGGGTTTCACTAGTAGGTTAAGGAGTAAATACAGAGAAGTAGAAATATTTGAGATTTATTATGGCTCTGGATATTTGTTGCTAGAACATGCTAATGGATTGAATCTGAGTAAATGAATAAAAAGGACAATTCACAGATAGATAAATTGATTGAAAAATTTGAGAACTATATTTTGAAGATACCATGTTTGAGGGGACTATTAGACATCTAAGTGGAACATTTAAAAAGGCTGCTTAATACACATGTCAGAAGTTCAACTCAGTTCAAGTATACATGTCTAACTTTTGGACATACCAGCAATGACATGGCATTTTTTTTTAAGATTTTATTTATTTATTCGACAGACAGAGATCACAAGTAGGCAGAGAGGCAGGCAGAGAGAGAGAGAAGGGGAGGCAGGCTCCCCGCTGAGCAGAGAGCCTGATGCGGGGCTCGATCTCAGGACCCTGGGATCATGACCTGAGCTGAAGGCAGTGGCTTTTAACCCACTGAGCCACCCAGGCACCCATGACATGGCATTTAAACGCATAGAATCAGATAAGGTCAGTTAAGAAAATAGTATTAAGAGAGAAAGTAACAGAGACCAGAATCTAGCCCTGAGTGGCTTCAATATCAATTAAAAGAAAAGAGGATGAAAGAGAGAAGAAATGACCAGACAGGTGGAAGGAAAGCCAGAAACTTTCAGTATCTGAAAACTAAGAGTGGAGAGTATTTATAGGGGGGATGGGGTAATCATCCACTTCCATATTTCTGACCAAATACAAATAAATTTCTATTGGACTTGGAAAGACGGAGTTTATTGTTCACTTTCAAAATAGGTTCTGGAGTATTACAAGTTGTAATATAATCTGATAACTACTTAATCAAATAGATAGCCTACAAAACTCATTGATCTATGATTTGTTTTTTTTTAACTATTTGAGATTATTTGACTTTATAAACATGTTTCAGTCCTACAGTGTAACATATATAAATGCCACAGATTTATGAACTCTGGATGCCTTACAATGTAATTTGCATATTTTTTGCAGCTGTGATGAATAGTAGACCAGAATAATTTCAAAATTGGAGTGATACATTCAATTTCTTCCTTATGTTTGCCAAAAATATCTTACAGATTCAGTAAAGCAAGGTTAATAGTGTAAAAATATTTTTCTGTGCTTTGTTCAGTAAAACTATTAAGCCTGAACTAAAAAAAATAGTAATTTAATTGAAATATTTTTTGAACGTCTCAAGCTTTGTAATTGCATGATTACTTCTGATAAAGGATTTCAAAATGTCTTCTTAATGCTTTATATTACCAAATTGTACTTTTTCAAAATGCATAATTATTTACATATTTTAAACTATAGGTATTGCATATATTATTCCCCTTAAGACTTCTGCTATAAAATATTTATTAAAATTTTCCCATATAGGGTTACCTGGGTGGCTCAATCAGTTACGCATCTAACTCTTGTTAGATGCTTTTTTTTTTTGTCTCAGGTCATGATCAAGGGTCTAGGATACAGCCTGGTATTTGGTCTGTGCTCAGTGCGAAGTCTCCTTGTCCTTCTCCTTCTACCCCTCCCCCCATTCATAATCAATCTCTCTCTCTCTAAAAATAAATAAATGAGTATTTTAAGAATAAAAGAAAAATTTAATTTTGCTCACATAATTTACCTCAAAATATTTATTTTACTACTTCCATACCAATACAACCAGACACTTAATTTGTTCTCCTGAAAAATAAATTATTACTCTTCTCTACACCTATTAATATCATCCATTTAAAATATTGTTAAATTTATCTGAAGCTCTAAACTTTTCCAAATTAAAGACACCACATTTTAATTAAAAATTGTGATAACATAAAGCCAGTTCTTAATATTGCTTTATTGTTGCATTTTTACCATTAATTACATAACTTGGAAAAGCATTCTCTTATAAAAAATGAGATTTCCTTTTGTCTATGTAGAGAATATTTATTTTAAGTGAATAATAATACATTTAAATTTCTTTTGGTGTAATAATTGTGTCAAATAAATTACTATAATATTACTAATTATTATTTATTTTAATCTTCATTTCTTTTTTTTTTTTTTAGATTTTATTTATTCATTTGACAGACAGAGATCACAAGTAGGCAGAGAGAGAGGAAGGGAAGCAGGCTCCCTGTTGAGCAGAGAGCTCTATGTGGGGCTCGATCCCAGGACCCTGGGATCATGACCTGAGCCGAAGGCAGAGGCCCAACCCACTGAGCCACCCAGGCGCCCCTTAATCTTCTTTTCTAAACTGTTTTTAAAAATAACCATCAAGGATATAGTAGCACCGTAAATACTTATAACTAACGATTAAGGTGATTTAATTCTAGTATTATCAAATAGTTTTACTTCAGAAACAATGAATCCTTAAATAATAGTTCATTTAGGGATTTTTGTTCTGTGCAAAAAATTAAATGAAAACAACATACATAACTGGAAATGGAGAAATAGAGAAATAAAATTATAAATATTTTATATACATTGCAAAGTTTTCTCAGTGATATTAAATATAAATGCATATACATATGTATGTATATGTGTGATATATGTATGTGTGTATATATATAATCTTTGTGAGAATTTACCCAATATTATATATGCATATAATATAAAGTATATACAAATGCTTTCTTATATAATTATGATGTAAAATACTAACAGGCTAATATACGATTTTTTTTTAAAGATTTTATTTATTTATTTGACAGACAGAGATCACAAGTAGGCTGAGAGGCAGGCAGAGAGAGAGAGAGGAGGAAGCAGGCTCCCCGCTGAGCAGAGAGCCCGATGCGGGACTTGATCCCAGAACCCTAAGATCATGACCTGAGCCGAAGGCAGAGGCTTAACCCACTGAGCCGCCCAGGTGCCCCTAATATATGATTTTTAAACGTTGATCATAGGCAGGACAAAATGGACTATGTTGCATAAGGATATTTTTCATGCAATCCTACAAAATCATGTAGGCTTAAGATACATTTTTATTTTTCCTTGCTCTGCCAAGAAAACACACTTTGTACTGATGTATTGTATCCATTCTTTCCTTAACTGAGACTGTGATTGTCAGTCTTGGCTGCCCACTGAAATCATCTGGGAACCTTTGAAAAAATACTAATGTCTGATTAGAGAGATTCTTATATGATTGGGCTGAGAGGATGCCTAACCACAGAGACATTTCAAAGTTTTGTAGGGTGAGAACTTGACTGAATCCTCAGCCAAGATGGATAATGACTGCCACAGTATAAAATGACACTAGTACTAGAACCATTAGGCAGAAAGTCTCCAACCAGTAATCTGCCTACCTTAAAAGTTGCTAGCATCTTTCATTCATGTTGTGTGGTGTGCATGTGTGTCGGGGGTGAGGGGGTCATACAGAATTGAGGTTGTCGTGGAAGTTTAGTAGTCGGCCAACATCCACTTTTACTACTATACTATTTTCATTTCTTGGATTCTTTCATCATTCATTCATTTTTCCAATATTTATGGTATAACTCCTGCCAGTTCATTTCCTCACAGAGTGCACCAGGGAGGCGGGGGTGTAAATCAATGAAGCCTGCAAACAAGTGTTACTTTAGTACCTGTCCATAGGATGAAAGGAATGCTTCTTTTCCAGAGTGAAAAAGTGATGACTGAGCTAAAACCTGGTGAAATATTAGGGTTCATTTGGGGGTTAAGGAATTCTAGGCAGAAGGAACATTGGTATGCAGGCATCAGTAGTAGAAAGGAGTATGTCTGAAGAGCTGCAAGAGGGCCTGTGTAGCAAGAAAACTGGAGAGTTAAGGGACAGGCAGTGTGGTATACTGTAAGCCTGAAGAGTTAAAGTACCACACAATGTGGGGCCTTATGCGCCAATAAGAATTCTTTTTTTTTTTTTTAATCCTAAGAGCAATGTGAAACTATTGAATTTTTTAAAGCAGAGACATGATGAAACTGCATTTATGTTTCAAAAAATTGCCTGTGAGATATGGTGTGGAGAAATGAGCATGGATGAGTCCACAATAGTGTATGTGACAGATGAGAGTCTTATACTGATGTGGTAGCAGTTAATAGAAGAAAAAATGAAAGACTCAGGAAATATTTTCAAATGAAGATGTATTGATTGGATCCTTTTCCTAATATCAATTCTTCATCCATTCCATCAACACATTCTGTCTGTTTGGGGTGTGGGGGGCAGAGAAAAAGAGAGAAAAAGAAAAAGAAAAGAAAGAAATGAAATGAAATGAAAATACATCTAGGCCATGTGATTTAGAAATGTTACTTAGACTCTTGTACCTCAGTTTCCTGATTTGTACAATGTGATGGTACATCACATCACATTGGTATGTGATGGTACCTAACCCACAGGGTTGCTTCAAGGACTGAATGGAATAATACATGCAAAGCACTTAGAAAAGTATATGGCAAATAGTTAGCCTTATGTAAGCATTCAGTATGATGAAGAATATGGTAGCAATGTATCAAGACCCTAAGTCTTCTCATCAAATTTTAGTCTATAATATCACAGTGGGGATGTGGAGAAGGCTTTTGATGAAATCAGTTAAAGATTTAAATACACTCCGCTAGTCTACCTTGTTTCTATTACTGAGAACTCCATCTATGTTTGTTTCCTTGTAGGCAGTTTAAAATACTGATTGAAAACCTTTCACAAAAAGTGCCCTCTCTAAATATTTTGCTCAATGAATATATGTTTCCTCTTATGAAAATCATTGGGATGATTTCATGTAATACTTTGTCATTGTCTAAAGTAAGAATGTCGTACACATCCAAAAATAGGCAATCACAATAGATTTTGAAGTGCTATCCTTCTAAATGCCAGCTTCCCTTGTAGCGAGGCACTGTTGGCTTTTAAGGCAAAAATTACAATTGAGGTAATACAGAAAAGTGTTATAGAGGCAGTGGATTGTAACTGGGTGATTAGAGAAGATATCACAGAAGATGAGGCAAGTGAACTGTGGTTTAAAGGTTGGCTATAATTTTCACAAACACAGATGCAAGACATTGTAAGAGAAGGGAGTCACTTGAGCATAACACATAAGTAAAAAGCGGGCTCTGAATGGCAACTTTAATCAGTTGTTGAGCCAACCATAAAAATGTGCCCACCTATAATTGACGATTGAGTGCATCCACAGAGGCCACACTTCTTTCCAACCATTCCCAGACAGTGATTGTGCATGGTGAAGGTGCTAACAGGGGCCCATTCCTGCAACACATGGGGCTCTCTGTATCAAAGATTTGCCTGTTGGAGTCCCTCTGGGGCTGGCCAAACTGTTTTTGGAATAGGGTTGCAGTCTGAGGCTCTCTCTACCCAATCCCAATACTCCTTCCTCCCCTTTTTCCTTCACAGAAGATAGGTCAAGCATGCTGGTCTGAAATCTGTTTCACCCTCTGGATTTTTCAAGGCTATTTTCTCCAATAAACCTCTTGAACAGCCAATCCCATGCATTATTGACATCTGTTGCTTAGTGAACCCAAACTAATACTGTTGTTAAAAGAAAAAGGTTGTAGATAGAGTTGAAAAAAAAAAATGTGGGGTGGAGGGCAAGCAAGATATAGAAGGCAGTTTAAAAAGTATTGATTTTATGTGAGACTCTGAGGAGGGCTTTTATACAGAAGAGTGGCATCATTAGAATTGTATTCTAATTAGATTACTCTAACCCCAGTTTTTATTTATTTATTTATTTATTTTTAAAGATTTTATTTATTTATTTGACAGAGAGAGATCACAAGCAGGCAGAGAGGCAGGCAGAGAGAGAGGAGGAAGCAGGCTCCCTGCTGAGCAGAGAGCCCGATGCGGGGCTCGATCCCAGGACCCTGAGATCATGACCTGAGCCGAAGGCAGCGGCTTAACCCACTGAGCCACCCAGGCGCCCCACTAACCCCAGTTTTTAGATCATTGTAGGGACTATGTGCAGAGACAAGTGATAATGCCATTAAAAAAATCTTTCCCACTATCTAGATAAATGTAAGGAAGATGCCAATGTGTAAATACGGCCATTGATACAAAACCAGAGAGATGGGACACACATCATGGAGGAAGTATTGAAAGAACCAGATGTAGATTTTATTGTTCGATATGGCAGACAAATCAAGAGCCATCCATTTGGCAAATAAGAATATTTGTTGAAATTTTTCACAACAGAAACTGAGAATTTAAGATATCCTATCCGACCACTGGCAAAGATATCATAAATTCAGTTGGTGATGTTAATATCTGAGCAATTGTCCGACTCAAATATTGCTCTCTACTGTATCACAGCCAGGGTCTACTGAAACACACACAATACACTTTATTGTGTATGATAATATCAGCATATTGAGGTTTCAAGCTCACTTTCCTTAATGACATAGAAATACTAAAAAGTAAATGTTCCCGGATGATACCCTTTAGCTGCTCTCCTTTAACGAATGATAGGATGATTAAAAAATAAATGAGACTCAATGTAATTTTCAGGACAACCAGTTTCTCCCAGGGTGCTTGTAACTATTCTCAAAGATATACAATTACACACAGGATGTTAGTAATGAACATAAAAACAAATATGTGTAATCCAAATTACATAAAATGCCAATATACTTCTTTCCTCATTTGTTTATAATTTGACAAGGGACAGGGACATACCCAGGCTTCATATACAGGCTTAACCTAACACCTGCCTGGTTATGTGTTAACACCTAACACATATTTAAAGTTCAAAACATTTTGGTAAATGAACGAATTGACAAATTTGGTGTACTATGAAAATTTCCACTGTTGTCTATTTTCTGAATGTTAATGTCTTGCATTCCCAAATGGATTGTAAACTCTGTAGCAATAGGGTCTGTGTTTTATACATGTACTCCCCAGAGTACCTAATATAACACGGCCAGTGTGCACCAGCAGCCTCTCATATTGCAGTCTTGTCTTCTTCACAGTGCCCCCCTGAAAAATCATGCTAACACAAACATGCTCAGGCGCTTTCTTGCTAATACACTTGTCTTATGGACTCTGCTGTTGCACAGTGACTCTCCATAACCTGGCCTCATTCCACCAGTCCAGGCTTAATTTCATTGCATTTCCAAATCCCTTATCATTTGATGTATTATTATCATTACCCATATGTTTCCTGAACTTTAACATTCTGTACCTCAGCTCGTCGGATGAAATTCTGTTCCTTTCAGATCTAATGCAAAAAAGGAAGCGTTCTGTAAGATTTCCCATGCTTTTAGTAAGATTCTGTCCCTCCTTTACCCATGATTCTGCTAAACTTTATTTAAATCCTCGTTCTGAGACACAATATGTATACTAAATATCTTATAAATACATAATATCCAGATTACTTATGAAGTACCATTATATGCATTTCCTACTTTAATTATATTCTACTATTATGTACTTAAAATATGATGGATACCAATTAGTAAAGATGTTGCTTTAACATAATTGTAATACTTTTCTATATTTGTATTGATTTCAAGAGTAATGTAAAAGAAGAGGACTGTAGAAGTAATTAATTTCCTAAATCATTTCATGCAATTCTTTCTTTGGGGTTATCTTGTCTCACTTTTATGTATAGCCTATTGATTATACCTTATTGATTATATTTCAATAACTGCTAAATTAAATAAAGTTGGGGAAATGACTCTGCTTTCATGTTAAATGACGATGAAGCATGTTGGTAGAAGAAAGATCATACATTTTGAAGGTTGTTTGTATTAAGCTTAATCATTTATTAGCTCTGTGATTTTGTGAAAATCCTTTAACCTCTTTGACTCTCACTTTGTTAATCTTTAAATTAGAGATATGAGCTCTTCTTTTTGGATTGTTCTTAGCAATAATTAACATTTTATTTTAAATCTCATAATATATATGGCAAATATTTCAGAGCTGAGTTATTATTTTTGTATTTTGTACCTGTGTTTTAAATGTTGAAGTCTACTGTTAAAGTGATATTCCTGGTAGAGAATATAAATTTTCAGGAGATTCTAGGGGCGCCTGGGTGGCTCAGTGGGTTAAGCCGCTGACTTCGGCTCAGGTCATGATCCCAGGTCCTGGGTTCAAGCCCCACATCGGGCTTTCCACTCGGCGTGGAGCCTGCTTCCTCCTCTCTCTCTGCTTGCCTCTCTGCCTACTTGTGATTTCTCTCTGTCAAATAAATAAATAAAATCTTTAAAAAAAAATTTTTTTCAGGAGATTCTAGGTATAATATGGAAGTATAAAAAACAAATCAAGGTGAAATATTTCACCAATGCTAATCTAAATATATTTATATCTAACTCAAGCCTTATTTGGAAGTTAATTTTGTAAAGGGAAATGTTTTTGGACTATGGTTACTTAACAAAATTCTCTTCTTTACTTCCAACTCTAAGTTTTTGCTTCTGGGAGGTAAATAGGTGATGAGTTGCTCAGGCTACTGGGTAGAAGTAAGGCTGTAAGATTGTTGGGCTTCCACAATGTGGGTTGGATAAGTTTCTGGGAGACACACTAGAGTCCACTGGTAAGAATCATCAAAGAACAAATCCAGCAAAAAAGTTGGCATCGTAGACATTGATCCCTAAAGAGAAGGCTGACGTTTATTTTAAATGACTTTTTGGATTTCCTTGACTTCGGCTTCCTAAGAAGCCAAAAATGTGTAGAACAGATGGCTTCAGTCTTCTGAGGTTGGGATGGTATGAAGACTGCAGAACAGGGACCCTCTGCCTGTCCAGAAGCCATAACAGAGTACTGATGGTTTCACTGCTTCTTCACAACAGACCCCATGAGGTTTGAGTGCAAGTTGCCTTTCTCACCGTCTGTAAGAATTCCATCAATTAGGGCACTCCAGTCACCTAAACCTGAGACACAATGACCTTATTAACAGTAGTTCTTAGATTAATCAAGGAAAAGTTAAAATATATATAAATATGTATTTTAAAGATATATAACATATTGAAATTATAAATATATATTATATATATTTATATATAACATATATTATCTATCTATATATGTATTTGCATGAACTTTACCTAGAAGGGTTGTGGTAAAATTTGCTTGAGTTGGGGCCCAGCATCCATAATTTAAAAGCCGCCAAGATAATTTGAATATGTAGCCAGCACTGAGAATTGTTGCCACAAGGGAAAAAAGACACCAACTCCGGCCCAACTGTCAGAGAAGAAAACTAGAATAATCTATAAAACTTCTCATCTAAATAGAATTGCAGAAGAACTGCCAAATTGTTTAAAAGAAAGGAAACTCTAAGGGAATTAATTTGCAACCACAAAAGAAAATTAATGGTGATTTAAAAAAGTGTTTTAAAATATATATATTATATATATAATATATATATTTAAAATATACTATTTTCTATTAAACAGTTATGGAAATATATTTGGACAGAATGATATTGAGATACAAATGAATGGCCTTGAGAAATAATGAGAATGGCATAGAACAAAGATTTAAATAGATGGGGACCTGAAACAAAATAGGCTAGAAAAAAAAATCCAGGAGGATAAATATGTGAATAATAGCAGCTCCTGGAAATAAAAGGGGACATGTAAGTATTATAATTTTGCATATGCTAGAAGAAAAATTTCCAGAACTGAAGAAAAATCTTGATATATAGATTGAAACATCCTTGAGTTCCAGATAGGATTAATGAGAAAACAAAAATTCACACTTGGACATATCTTTGTAAAACTCCTGAACTTCTAAATATTTTACTTTGTTGGAGTTGGGGGAGGAATTACAGGAGTAATAGAGTATTTTATTTAGAAAAAAATTGTCTTGCTAAAAATTATTTGATCTAAAATACGGGAGTCAAATACTTCTGATTAAAAGAGCATTTAAGGGGTGCCTGGGTGGCTCAGTGGGTTAAAGCCTCTGCCTTGGGCTCAGGTGATGATCTCAGGGTCCTGGGATCAAGCCCCGCATCGGACTCTCTGCTCGGCAGGGAGCCTGCTTCCTCCTCACTCTCTGCCTGCCTCTCTGCCTACTTGTAATCTCTGTCTGTCAAATAAATAAATAAAATCTTAAAAAGTAAATAAAAGAGCATTTAATAATAAATTAAAACCTCCAATTAACAAGAGTAGAGAATGAAATAAATAGCATCTTCTAAATCAATGGAAATACAGGATGGGTAAGAGGGAACATATTAAGACAAGAAGAAGGAGGAGGAGGCTGAGAGGGGGAGAAGAGGAAGCAAGAGGAGGAGAAGGAGAATGAAGGTCAGTCTTTGCCTTGATCTTAGCCTCGATACCAACCATGAAAGAACTTGTTTTTTGAAATAAAATACAATTGTGAAATAAAATAAAATTTTGAAATAAAAGAGATTTTCAGATTAGGTTAACAAAAATCAGTCACATGATATGTTCAATAAGCACATATATAAAGTGATGAAAATGGAAAACAAATTGATTAGCCAAAAAAAAGAAAAAAAAAGAAAGAATGGGCAAATGTGAACAAAAATTTGTATTAACATTAATTTCACACAAGGATACATGGGGAAATATGATATGGCTAAATTTATATACAACTTATACAGAATTGATTTCAAAGTTCCCACAAGAAAAACCCTTTTGGATCAAAAGACATAGTTAAATTCATAATGTAAAATCTATTAGTAATGACAGAAATGAGAAAAATAACAATTATAGTGTGGGATTTAAATATGTATCTCTTAGTCTTAGAAGGATATAGTAAAAAATACAACAATGTTTGAAGAATTGAACCATCAAATTAATTAACTTGGTTTAATTGATTAGTATAAAGTATAGCTTATTTCAGTGGAAAATATACAACTTTCGGAGATAAAAAGTAAAATTTCATATATTTTCAAATTAAAAAGCTAAACAAACAGATTCCACTAGGGAGACACCATTAATAAAAATAAAATAGTTGGAATTAATGAAAGAGAAAACAAACCAACGTTAAGTATTATAGTTAGGCTCCAATGCTTTATCTTTGAACAGATCGCTCAAATATTTTGATATTGTATACCTGATTTTAAACATTGAGATAGCAAAAATTACCTAGATTAGGCATGAGGAAGAAGACATTATCACAGATACATTCATAACCCCCAGTGGGATTGGTGTTTGGAGATGAAGACTTCGGGAGATGATCAGAGTAATATGCTGCCATGAGGGCGAAGTGGTTACGATGAGCCTGGTGACTCTCAAGAAGAAAGGAGAGAACAGCTGTCTCTATGTCATGGGGAGACAACAGCAAGAAGGCAGCTATCTGCAAGCCAGGAGGATGGCAGGCCGGCACCCGGACCTGACCATGCAGGCACGCTCACCTCAGACTCCCAATTTCTCAAACTGTGAGAAATACATTTCTGTTTTTCTTTTTCTTTTCTTTTCTTTTTTTTTTTTAAGATTTATTTATTTGTTTATTTGACAGAGATCACAAGTAGGCAGAGAGGCAGGCAGAGAGAGAGGAGGAAGCAGGCTCCCTGCTGAGCCGAGAGCCCCATTCAGGGCTTGGTCCCAGGACCCTGAGATCATGACCTGATCCGAAGGCAGAGGCTTTAACCCACTGAGCCACCCAGGCGCCTCACATTTCTGTTTTTCAAGCCTCCAAGAAAATGGCATTTTGTTTTGACAGCCTGAGCTGACTGAGGTAGTATGGTGAAATTGAAGACTTTTTAAAATTTAAATGATATACTTAAAGAAAGAGGCCGTCCTTTATGCACGGACACTTGCCCACATTAAGTGAGAAAAGAAAAGCTGCTAATCATACACGGTTTGACAGCACTTAATGCAAAAGATACAACTATATATATACACAAAATAGAATGAAGGAGTCACAAGGCATTCCCCCCATCTAAAACCCCACAACCTTAGGCATTTTGCTTCAGCTGTTCTACCACCAAGTTTACCTTGGTCTCTCAGGGAGTTTTAAGCTGGGGCTTCAGGACTTTTCCCTGCCTTGGACTTTGAGTAGAAATTCCTTGTTGAAAAATAATCAACAGTTTACATTTATGTTGGACCTGGAGGATCTCCATGCTATTCTTCAAAAGGACCCTGAAGCACTTAGGCAAATCGATCCACACCTTTCCCACAAACAAGCTATCACCAACTGATGCAGTAGTAACAATGTTAGTTTATATTAATTTTTTGAAAAATCAGCCGAACACTATTGCCATTTTGGTTATGTGTTTAAGTTGGCAATTGACAACGGAAAATGTTGTTTCTCTGCTATATACCATTCATATGAAAGGGACAATGATATTATTGTCAGGTTTTTCTCCGACTTTCAGGAAAGAAACAGGAAATAGAATAGGTATGCCTATATCTAGTTTTAGTTAGTTATTGCTACATTGATTGATGATAAAATTATTTTAAGAGGTAATTTTGGAAATGAAAACAAGTATGTTATCCATTATTTTGTTTGCTTTATGTTTCAGGCTTAACCTAGAGTTATTTGCTTGAGGCAGAAACTATTCTAATTAATGCAAAATCTGGATTCTTTTCCCTTTAACATGTAAATAATTTTGTGTACCAGCAGGATAGTGAGGAAAAACACGTTATACATGATTTACACTCAAATTTTACACATTTACAAGTTAAAACTGTTTCAGCAACCTATCTTACAGGTTTTTAAGAAATATCAATCTACACTAATGTAATTACTGTCATTAATCTTTATGTTGAAGTCAATTTCACAGAATTTTAATAGATTAATCATTTACATACTAACACTATCTTTTTTTTTAGATTTTTTTTTTTTTTTAATTTGAAAGAGAGAGCGGGAGAGCATGAGAGTGGGGTGAGAGACAGAGGGAGAAGCAGATTCCTCGCTGAACAGGGGGCCTGATGCAGGACTTGACCCCAGGACTCTGGGATCATGCACTGAGCTGAAAACAGACGCTTAACAGACTGAGCCACCCAGGTGCTCCATACTAATGATTTTAATGGGAGATTCGATTTATAAAATATCTTTTACATGTTCTTTCCTTTTGTTTTCTCCATCATTTAAATCTTATTCAAATCTGACATATGTTGTAGTAACTAACTGCATTTACTACCCGTGTACCTATATTCTCCAATTGACTTTTGATGCTTCCCTAAGATTGAGACTAAACTTCCAATAGCACAGACTATTCCTGTTCAAAAGCTTCAAAGATTTTCCGCTGTTCAGAAAAAAAAATTAAAGAGAAACTTCATCATGTGATATAACAGATTGGTCAGTATCTGGCCTTCACCTTTTGTAATTGTATGTACCACCACTTACATCCATAAGTTTTTAAATCAGTGAAACCCAGTACTTGGTGTTTCATCTCTCTTCCGCGTGTCTTTTCTTTCATGACATTTCCTATATTTGTATCCTGTACTGCAAAAGATCTTCCCCTATGGTAACATATCAGAATTCTACCCATCATTCAAATCTCTGCTCAAGAGATAAAATTTTTTCAGAGATAAAATTTCTTCTTACCAAGCAACAAAGAATACAACCTGGTTTGGTAATTTTTTTTTTAAAATGAAGCTTGTATTTTTGTAGATTATATTAAGGAAAAGCAGTCTGTGTCTCCTACGAAATTTTAGTCTTTGTAAAAGTAGGTTTTGTTTTGTTTTGGATGAATTATTATACCTCAGAAAGCCCCTGCAACCATGAGTTAGGCTTAGTGGACACTCAATAAATGGGTGTTCACCAAAGGCATGAGTGGATGAACTGTGGATGGAAAAGAAAGAATGAAAAAATTGATTAATTAAGTGAACTGAAGCTCAGAATAACAAATTAATCTTCTTCATTGGTTTGAAATGTAGCATATGATGTTCCAGATTCCCAAGAAGTATGGAAAGGGTTGTGGAGTAGTTTGAAAGAAAATTAGAAGATAAAAGTATAAGAAATTTTCCTCTATGAGAAAATTACACTGATTTTTGCTCATATTTAATTGTTAAGGTAGAACATAATGTTGAATTATTTTTTTTAGGATTTTATTTATTTGACAGAGAGAGAGAGAGATCACAAGTAGGCAGAGAGGCAGGCAGAGAGAGGGGGAAGCAGGCTCCCTGCTGAGCAGAGAGCCCGATGAGGGGTTCCATCCCAGGACTCTGAGATCATGACCTGAGCCGAAGGCAGAGGCTTAACCCACTGAGCCACCCAGGTGCCCCAATGTTGAATTAATATTAATTATTTAATAGATGCTTACAGAATAAATTTCCAAATTAGTAAGTAAAAGCACTACAAATAAGAATATAGGCTCTTTAATACAGAGAACAAACTCGTGGTTGCCAAAGGGGAGATTGATTGGGGCGGTGGGGGGAATGGGCAAAATAGATAAAGGGGATTAAGAAGTACAAATTCCCAGTTATAAAACAAAAAAAAGTCATGGAGATAAAAAGTACAGCATAGAGAATATAATCAATAATACTGTAATAACAGATGTTGACAGATGGTGACTATATTTATTGTAGTAGTAAGCGTTGAGTAATGTATAGAATTGTCAAATCAATAGGTTCTACACCTAAAACTAATATAACATTGCATGTCAATTATTCTTCAATAAAAAAGAAATTCAGTGTCTTATTTAAAACACTGTACTTACTATGAATAGTAAGATGAAACCATATTATTTTTAGAACTGAAAAATGTTTTTCTCCGTGATTTCATATAGAGTAATATAACTGTTTAATTATCAGAGTAAAGGAGTAACTAAGTTTTGCATTGTCAACCAAAAATTAATCAAGATATCAATTTTTCCAAGTCAATAAATTTTGAGTTATACTTGAATCATGGGTTTTTTTCCTGGATTATTTTTATAGAAGTTTTTAAAAGCAAAGGATTACATAGTTTTCTTTTTTTTTTTTTTTTTAAACTTTCTACCAGAAAAGCAAATAAAAAAAAACCTGCATTAGTATCTTGGCTAAAACAATGTCTAAAGGTTTAAAGGAGATATTTTATCAAGTATAAAGTCAAGACTAACGTTATCAGGTGATTTCCAGACATCAAACACTTCAGTGCTAAAAAACATTTTCCATCTGACTCAGTCTTAGAGATTAATTTTTCCCAGAATTGAGCATAGTTTGTTTATATTATACATTGACCTTCAGGTCATATAAAAGCCTCGTAATTATTAACAACTTTGTGAAGATCCTATTTATACTTTGGTTAATTATTAAGTATTTCTTGATTGAACTGAGATATTCCTGAGTTTCTTCTAGGTTTATTGACTAAAAGAAAAAAAAATGTTTGAACTTCAGGCACATATAGAAACTGACCAGGTATATGATTCTCATCGTAACAGAGAACTGACTTTTTAAAATTTTTTTATTAATAATTATCTGTAACCAGTGACAGTATCTTAAATTCATTTTAAAGAGTTTTTTATTCAATATTTTTTCAACATTTTACTTTCTTTAATCATGTTTCTTAACCTGTTTCTATAGTAGACTACCAGTTTTGAAAAAAAAATTGCAAATACATTTACCTCTAAAAGTTAGATAATTGAATGTACTTTATGTTAAAAAATGTTTTGTGTATGTGTGTTTATTTTATTTTATTTCTAATATGAGTTAGCAGCGTTTCAGGTGCTTGTGGACAGTTAAATAAAAATGAATTATGACATAGACTTATTCTAAAAGCTAAGAGACTAAATGTGGAAAAATGCATAATTAAATAATCATGGTCTACAGTCATGGGTGGTATAATACACCCACTGTGTACCTGGAGCCATGAGAGAGGATAATAGCTTCGCAAAGAAGAGTAAAGGAAGACTTGACCTAGGAAATGACATTAGACCGATCTGTTGAGGGATGAATAAGAATTCCTTAGTCAAGGAAGAGAGGATCAGCCTAGGTAGAGGAAACAGTTTGTGCGAAGTAGCTTTGCACAAAGTAAAGCAAGTTTTTGAGTTTCCACCTTCGTATTTCATTTAGTGAGTGTGATGAATCTCGGGGTATGGTAGCAGAGGGTAGTAGGATTTAAGGTAGCATGAGGCAAATGCTAAATATTGGAGAGCAGTGAATGTCATGTTAAGGAGCTTATTCTTTCTACACAAGTGAATAAACAATCAGATTCATATTTTTTTGTTTGTTTTGGTTTTGTTTTTGGTTTGTATTTTGGGAAGTTAATATTGGAATTAGGGAGGATTAATTGAAAGGCAGACTAATGTAGGTATTTCTCCTACACAACAGCACGACATATAAGATCATAATCATCTTATTTATCCTAGACTAAGTTTGTTTGTTTATTTATTTATTTATTTGACAGAGAGAGAGAAAGAGAGAGAGAGAGCAAGCACATGAGCAGGTGTAGTAGCAGGTAGAGGGAGAGGGAGAAGGAGGCTCCCTGATGCATAAGGAGCCCGATGCAGGACTTGATCCCGGGACTCTGGGATGAGAACCTGAGCCAAAGGCAGTCACTTAACCAATGGAGCCATCCAAGCGCCCCTAAATTTTTTATTTATATAAGTACATATGGCATAAGTAAATGTAAAGCAAGTATATAATCTTCAGGGCATTTTGGGGGAAGCTGTGATTGACTGATCTCACTGCTAGAATGTCTAGTCATCAAGACAGTGCTAATCAGCGGCACCAGATGGTTTCTGGCTCTAACCAACCTCTTCCTCTCTGCCCCATAAGTCTCCACATCAGAGTTCCTGCAACTAATCAACACTGTCTGCACATGGATCTTACTCTTCTACCCCTTCTACACCTTGAAGACTCCTGTTCTGTTTGGTTATTCTAGCTTGTTCTGTGTCTCAGCTATTATTTGACATTGTGTGCTTTTAGCAACTTCCTCAGTTAGGAGAAAACAATAAAAAAAGCAGGCTTTTTATCTTCTATATCTTATGACAACATTTTTAATTCATTGTCTTCAAAATTGTTTTAAGCAATAAGAATCCACTGCCTCAGTTTCCTTTTTTTTTTTAAAGTTTTATTTATTTATTTGTCAGAGAGAGATTGAGAGAGAGCACAAGCAGGGGAGTGGCAGGCAGAGGCAGAGGGAGAAGCAGACCTCCCACGGAACAGTGAGCCTGCTGATGTGGGACTTGATCCCAGGACCATGGGACCAGACTGGAGCCAAAGGGAGACACTTAACCTACTGAGCCACTGAGGTATCCCTCACTCAATTTACTTTTAATGAACCACTCATCTTTACCTTTTCATCATAAATCTTTTAGGGGGGTGCAGACAGGTTTCTATGCCTCCTATAAATTTCTAGATTTAAAAGCCACAGTTAGAGATCCCTTCTATAAACTTTTCCACTAACAGCCCTTGTCTATCATTTCATGCTTGCTTATATTGTATCAGCGATTGACCTTTGTTATTACAGATTATGTTAGGGGCTTCTAGTCAAAACAGTTGTAAAAGTCTAAAGTGAGAACCAGATATACTTTCTTTGCCAAAAGGGACCACTAGTGAAGGAATTTGGGTACATAACTTTAGATATCAGTGTTTCCTAAATGTTAAATTGAAGGATTATATGCTATAAAATTATTTTGAGTGGGATTCTCTTTAACAATGATAATGCTACGACATGTTTCTTTTATTTCTTAACCAAATGATCGCAATATGGAAACGTGTGAATCAAAATGTGAAGATACAATTTCAAGACAGCACATTCCATTAAGCTATTTTTATGATCTGTATCCCTGTCAGTCTTGCAAAACTTATAAACAAATGTGTAAATCAGGTAAAATAACTGCATTAAGACTGGGATCCCAGGAATCCATCATTTTATTGTCCTGGATTTGTATAGTTCATAGCTGACACTAGGAAATGCTATTTTAAGAAGCAGCAGAGAAAAGCATGTTGATTTATTTACTATTCCCTATCCTGCTATATCTACACAGCTGTACTCAATTAAAAGGAAACAAATGAAAATAAACATAAGCAAAATAAACAATTGTAGAAGTTGAAAATAACTGCTCACAAGTCCCTGTGATGTCATTTCTTGTTGAATCTCCCCCCACCCCCAATTCTGGTTGCATACACATCATCCTATTACGAAGTCTAAGGGATTTGCCCATTGCCTGAGAGTAACTGTTTGACATGGAAGTGTTTTCTAAGCTAGAGCCTTAGCAAAGCATTAATAAAAAATATCTCTTAAAGCATGGAGTTGGCTGTGAAAAGTTTTGAGTATCCTTATGTCAGTAAGTCAATTGCTTCAACTCTTTGAGCTTGTTTTCCGATCTATAAACTAGTGATAATGTAGTACTTAACCTCAAGGAGCTATTGTGAGAATTAAATGGGTAATGTACTTAAAGTGCTTGGGAGGGGTTTGAGCACTTAGATTTTTCTTTGTTTTTAAAAAAGTGGCTTATGGTTCAATGTGATTTTATATATTGCCAGTCAAAAACAAGGTCAAGGTCAAATCTTTGTCTAGGAAGGAATTAAGAAATTGTCTGGATTCACATGAGTCCAGTTGCTTCTTGCATCATTTTTCTTATAATGTCCCCTTATTCTTTTTTTTTTTTTTTTAAGATTTTATTTATTTATTTGACAGAGAGAAATCACAAGTAGGCAGAGAGGCAGGCAGAGAGAGAGGAGGAAGTAGGCTCCCTGCCGAGCAGAAAGCCCGATGCGGGGCTTGAACCCAGGACCTGGGATCATGACCTGAGCCGAAGGCAGTGGCTTAACCCACTGAGCCACCCAGGCGCCCCATCCCCCTTATTCTTCTTAGTTATAAATTCTACCTATAATATTGACATTTTACACTTAGTATCTCTAATGTTTAGCAGCTACTGAGATTCAGCATCAAGTTACTGCTTAAGGATGTTGAATGATCAATGTGTTTTTGTTCATACTGATTCATGGGATATGCAGCTAATTTATATTCGTCATGGTTGAAAGGAAAAATTTAAAAAATATATAAAAAAATTAAAAAATAAAAAAATATAAAAAAATTAAAAAAAGGAAAAATAAACCTCAACATTTTTTTTATTTATTTTTTTTTAAAGATTTTTTTTTTTTAATTTATTTGACGGAGAGAGAGATCACAAGTAGGCAGAGAGGCAGGCAGAGAGAGAAGAAAGGAAGCAGGCTCCCCACTGAGCAGAGAGCCCGATGTGGGGCTCGTTCCCAGGACTCCGGGATCATGACCCGAGCTGAAGGCAGAGGCTTTAACCCACTGAGCCACCCAGGCGCCCCTTTTATTTATTTTTTTTAAAGATTTTAAAGATAAAGTAGGCAGAGAGGCAGGCAGAGAGAGAGAGAGAGGGAAGCGGGCTCTCCGCTGAGCAGAGAGCCCGACGCGGGGCTCGATCTTAGGACCCTGAGATCATGACCTGAGCCGGAGGCAGAGGCTTTAATCCACTGAGCCACCCAGGCGCCCCTCAACATTTATTTTGATTGTGTTATCTATAATTAACATAGTCTTAATGAAATACAAATATTTAATAATAGAGATAAAATGATAGGCTGCATTTTAGGAAAAAACTAATGGGACTATTGTTTAAATAAAAAATAAAAACCTAAAGAAAAAAAAACCCAAATTATAGATTAAAGTGTTTGTCTCTTTATTAACAAATAGTGTGAGAATTTATACATTCAACATGAAATAATGTACTAGGAACAAGTTAAAGTTGTTTTATTCATTAAAAAAATCCAGAAGTTTTAATTCCTCATTGTCTCTATGTTAGCATATGTCGGCAACTAGAGTACAATGTGTTTCTCTCTCTCTCTCTTTTTTTTTTTTACTTTAGCCTCTATTGAGAGACCCATTAATTAATATATGAATTATCCTTATGTAAAGTAGCAATTGGGAAAGTAGCTGCTCAAAGAAGAATGGTTTGTTAGCTTTTAAACCCTCTAATCAGAAGTTCAGATTCAGGTGTGGACTATTACATGACCATCATCTATTTTAATCTTATAATGATTTATTTAAATATATTTCGTAGACCTTTTTTGTCCTTTGGTTAAGCTAGTAGCCTTTAAGATATGTGGGCTAAGGAGGGATATTTTATAGGCACCCCGCCCTCATATCAATAGTTTAAATGACTCAAGAATAAGGTTATAAGATTATAATAGGTTGTTCAGTCACCCAGTCAAGGTCAAGGACTTTTTCAATTATAGCCAAATATAAGGATTCTTTTTTTTTTTTAAAGATTTATTTATTTATTTGGCAGACAGAGATCACAGGTAGGCAGAGAGAAAGGCAGAGAGAGAAGGAAGCAGTCTCCCTGCTGAGCAGAGAGCCCGATGTGGGGCTCGATCCCAGGACCCTGGGATCATGACCTGAGCTGAAGGCAGAGGCTTTAACCCACTAAGCCACCCAGGCGTCCCAAATATAAGGATTCTATTGCCTAATTTAAACCACAATTTTAGCTGTATTTCACTACAAAATACTGTCCTTTATTTAGCCTAAAATCAATTAGTGAGTCTAGCTTTGCTTCTTTCTGCTTCCTTTGCAAACAAGTTTATATGTATCAGATTTGAACACTTTATTTTTCATTGACACAGACAGTAAGGCTGTGGGGAAAATAATTATATTCCACAACTACCTACAGCTACTGAAGGCTATGAATATCTTCCAAAGGAACTGTGATACTTGTATTTCAAAGAGTATTTTTATATGCATTTATATTATATATGTTACATACATTTACATATGTTTTATATATATTTATTTATACATTTGTATGTTTCTATTACATATTATAGTTATAAATATATATAAAATTAATCTGCATTTTCTTAGAGGCACTCATTATTTTGTCCCATTAGCAAGCAGACATTTTATGCAACACAGTTTATGTATCAAGGTAAATCTACTGTTACTTTTTAAATTTGAGAGGATAATAATAAATAGCTTTCTTATAGAAAAGTTTTGAAAACTTTAATAGTGTGATGTATCTATTATAATAATGTACACATTTTGTTTATAAGTGTAGTATTTTTTTATTTAAGTAACCCCAAAAAGAAATTTTCCTAGACTCAAAGATCAACAACTACTAAATAAATGGGGTTTTTGTTACCTCACTAAGCCTGAAGCAATAAGAGAGCAGGGTCATTTTTTTTAAGTTAAAAAAAAGTTTTTTTAAAAGGGTGAGGGGCAGGGGGAGAGGGAGAGGGAGAAGCTGACTCCCCACTGAGGACAGAGCCCTCTGAAGAGCTCCATACTAGGACCCTGAGATCATGACCTAAGCCAATGTCAAACATTTAACCAACTGAGTCACCCAGGCGCCCCGAGAGTTGGGTCAGTTTTGCTCACAGTTTTCTCTCTGGCACCCAGAGAAATTCTTGGCAAAAAGCATGTTGAATTAATAAAATTTAGTCTGAAATTTTCAATCGAATATAATAAAATATCAAGTTGAACTTAAATTATCTGTAAATGCCTTATAAACTCACTATTTTTTAAAAAATATTTTATTTATTTATTTGATAGAGAGAGAGATCATAAGTAGGCAGAGAGGCGGGCAGAGGAAGAAGGGGAAGCAGGCTCCCTGCTGAGCAGATAGCCCATGTAGGACTCGATCCCAGGACCCTGAGATCATGACCTCAGCCGAAGGCAGAGGCTTAACGCACTGAGGCACCCAGGCATGCCCAGACTCACTATTAATAGCTAATTTTTTTCTAAAAACATAAGTGAGGTAAATAGTTCTATTGCAAAACAGACTTCTTAAAAGAGTCAGAGCCAGAATTCCTCTTTTTAACATGCTTGGAGTCCTTCTAATAATTAGGTCTTTCAGACTAAAGATAAGGATTAATCATAATGTACTATTTTTCATAAAACTATATATATAAACTCACATATATATAGTTTTATGAAAAATAGTATATATATATATATATATATATATATATATATATATGTATATAGTTGCTGGAAGCATTAAAATGTCTAATTCAGGGGTGCCTGGGTGGCTCAGTGGGTTAAAGCCTCTGCCTTCGGCTCAGGTCATGATCTCAGGGTCGTGGGATGGAGCCCAGCATAGGGCTCTCTGCTCAGCAGGGAGCCTGCTTCCTCTCTCTCTCTGCCTGCCTCTCTGCCTACTTGTGATCTCTGTCGAGTAAATAAATAAAATCTTTAAAAAAAAGTCTAATTCAAAAAAGGCTTTAATGAGATTTTGACATGAGAATACAAATATATAGTTACACAAGTATATGTATAAATATATGAATATTGTGATCTATTTCCACCTCTTAAAATTTAACCTATTGTGGTTTTTGTATATTATCTTATAACAATATTAATGATTCTGCATTTTGCCATCCTTTAAGAATGTTAAATAGTACAGTCTGGCAAAATAATCAAAATGATTTGTGCTTTTTTTCTTCCCTCCTCCCAAGCATAAAATGTAGTGTGGGTTAATATTTGCATTGCTCATTCTTTTTATCCCAAGTTTAAAATGCAGTGTGAATCTAACTGGTTAAACAAAGTATAAATAGCCTATATCATTCTGTTTGATTATAATATATGAATGCTATAATATTTTCTTGTGTATTAGCTTCTTAGAACCTACTACTTTCAGAAATCATTTTACTGAGGACCCATGAACTCTCTTTCATTGTAGCAAGAGGATTATCATTGAAGCCCCTTCTGAATTCTATTTGAACTCCTGCATTTAAAACTATTTTTTAACTGAAATGACCAGGAGATAAAAGTTGCTAAGATGTCATTTTTCATCTTTATTGTTTTTTGAGCAGAGGCTTCATGTCCTATGAAAATGTGAAATGTTTTTGGAAAGAACTTTTGTCTATATTAAATCTGACAATCTAATGCCCTTATCAGGGCAAAGAAAAAAAATGCAATACATTTTTATTTAAATCTTTTCCTGTGAGTGCTGAATGATGAAATCATTTAATGAAATTAATAGATAAATCACTATTAAAGGTAGGAGTAGCTTCTATGCATGGCATTGCTGACGCACTCAAGCTTAAGTATTTGGTGTCTTGGAATGTTTATTACATTACACCAATGACATCTAAAGAGGCAGAGTGAAGTGACATTGTTGCCCAATTGTCATAAGAGGTATGAGTGATTCAAAAGTTGGAACGTGAAAGATTTGTATTATAGATGACTAATAAAAATAAACATTACAATGATACATAAACTATTAGTAACTCTCTGTATTGATATCTTCAACCTTATAGGGTGCACATGTAATTAAAAATACTAATTCATTCAAAAATATTTGGTTTCCTATATGCATTGGGTCGGGTGCTTGACCACAGACCACAAAAACCAAGAACAATGTCCTCTTGGGGCTTACATTCTAGTGAAGTGATCTGAATAAAGATATGAAAAAGGTTGATTTGATTTCACCTAGAAATAAAAAACATTGTTTTTATTTTCATAAGAAGTTATTTCTTGGGTAATTTTCGTGCATTGTGGTTTTTTCTGGATGCCTAAAGAATTATAGGACAAGGGCAGGTAGCACAGTTGGCTAAAGCGTCCAGCTCTTGATTTCAGATCAGCTCTGATCTCAAGGTTGTGAGATTGAGCCCTGCCTCAGCCTCTGCACTCAACATAGAGTCTGCTTGAATTTCTCTCTCCCTTTCCCTCTTCTCGTTCCCCTCCAATCCTCCTCCCCACTTGCTTGCTCTCTCTGAAATAAATAAATAAATAAATTTTAGAATTATAGGACATGGAGCACTGGGTGAGTGCATAAACAATGAATTTTGGAACACTGAAAAAAATTAAATTAGATTAAATAAAAAAAGAACTACAGGGGCACCTGGGTGGCTCAGTGGGTTAAAGCCTCTGCCTTCGACTCAGGTCATGATCCCAGAGTCCTGGGATCGAGCCCCACATTGGGCTCTCTGCTCCTCGGGGAGCCTGCTTCCTCCTCTCTCTCTCCGCCTGCCTCTCTGACTACTTGTGATTCTGTCTGTCTAATAAATAAATAAAATCTTAAAAAAAAAAAAAGAACTACAGAACAAAAGTTCATACTATTCCATTAATAAAATGGCAAATAACATTTTTCTAGCATCATAACATCAGCCATGATAAAAGTATTTATAAATAGTTTATCTCATAGCAGGTGTAAGTAAATCAGAAATCTCAAGATTTATATGAACAATGGTTCTAATGTTTTAGAACCATTGTATCAAATCAGCCACTCAAATAAACCTCATAAGCATGCATATCCATAGAATTTCAGTTGGATATTTACATATTCATTTTAAATATTTTACATCTTAGTAAATGTATAGCCAGAAGGTATGTCACAATGCTTATAGTTTTTCTATTATATGAAAAAAGAAACCAATTTTTAAGAAAGTGAATATACTCTTGATTGTGATATGAATTTATACGGAATATAATCCCATCAGTAATCCCCATAAAAAGAAAAACATATCAAATTACATAATGTATTGAGTCTAGCAAATATGGTCTTACAGTAAATGCTTCTAACTGTGCTCACTGAGAAGGGATTTCTTATGAGCTGATGAAGCTGAAAATTCAGTGCCCCTCCTTAACCAGGCTCCTTATGGGGCCCTGGAAGCTGCCCTAAGGATGTGTTCAAATGACAATTGCATTTCTCTTTCTTAAGGACAGTCTCATCATTAAGTCCCACCACACCTGGTTCTGCTGCAGGCTCACCATATTTATTGTATAAAATAAACTTGGTATATTCTAGAAATAGTAATATACAAATAATCAGGACGAAGTAGATAATCTATGCAAAAAGCAAAGCAAAACAAAACACAAATCTCCGATGAATTCCAAACCAAGTTTTGCCACTAAGGAATCGTATGAACTTCAGCAAGCTATCTAATCTCTTTGGTCCTCCATTTTTTTATTTGTAAAATTAAGATTTTGGAGTACATATCTTCTGACATCCTCTCCAAGTTTAAGTACCTGTTAGTTCACATAATTTTTCGTTTCATTTGCTTTAGCATCTCATTACCACCTGCACATTGAAACCATTAGGGCTGAAGGAAATTTTCTGTTAATCATTATTTTAACATGCATCTTACACGGAGCCTTAGATTTCCATGGTCATTCAGGCTGAAAATATCAATGAAAAAAGTTAAAATGCAGACTAAAATTATCTCCCCAGATAAATCTACAAAAGAAAATGCAAGGAATAAAAGCAGTCAAAACCAGAAAGGAACCGAAGTTGTGAGCTTACTGTAGTTGATTTAATATTTTCCCTTCTCTATTAATAATAGCTCTTTCTGTGGGATTCACCTGAGCAACTAGATTTACCTCATGTTTTCTGAAAACTAAATCTCATTTGTTTTCTATTTAATATGGAAAGGATATCTCATGAGTTTATAACTTTATTTTTTGAAATTTGGGTTGAATTCAAAGACATAAGGCCAGTTAGAGACAAGAAATTACCTCAAAATAAATATCTTGTTATTCAGTTTCAAATTTCAATTGAAATATTATCATAGAATGGAATTATAGAGGTCCTATTATGTGTTCTCCCATATCTCTTGTACTGCAGATTAAACATGAGATAGGTCATTTGTTATATTTTAAAATATATTATTAAGATACTAAATATCATTGAAACTAATTTGTTTTCTAATAACCATGTGATTTACTATCCAGATATTCTATGCTTTCTGTTCACTTTTGTCTTACTACAAATTTCACTTTGTTGGGGCACCTGGCTGGTCAGTTGGAAGTGTGTGCAACTCTTGATCTCAAGGTCATGAGTTCAAGCCCACGTTGGGTGTAGAGATTACTTTTAAAGGCTAATCAATCAATAAATCAATTAATTAAATTATTAAAACCTTAGATTTTGCTTTGTTGACTGAAATGTACTTTTCTTCTTCACTTTGCCTATTAATCCTTTATGGTTAAGTTTAGGAATTACCTCTCTTTATATACTTTTCCTAATTATCCATTCTGCCTTAACAGAGCATGATCATAGCATTCACTTATTGTACTTAAATCACTTTATTTTTAACTGTCTGTTAACTTTTCTGGTCTTCCTCCTCATTTATAAGATCCTCGAGTAAAATATCTTATTCATTTTTTCATTTTAACATGAATATTCTAGCATGTGGAGATATAGGTTTATTGCTAGTTGAAGGATGGAATGATTGACCCAATGAACATTCTTGCACAAACCTTCCTCAGATTTAATTAGACTAATTCTTCTAGACTTATCTTTAATTTAATACCTCATCTTACTATTTAAAAATGAAGATGATTCCCAAAATAGATAAAAAAGAGATGATATATTTGATTAAAATGACATATGAAAGAAGATAGAAAAAATAAGCAAAGAAATATAAAATAGAGTCAAGTGTCAGATTACTACAAAAATGGGATGCATATTTGTTACTTCTAGACAGCAAATTTAATTCTAGACTTTATAACATTTAATACTCAAGGGAAAATCTAGTTAGTTACATCATTTATGTTTGGGGGATAAAATCTGACCAGTTGCTCAGGAAGAGAAAATTAATACTGTGACTCAGATCAAACAGTTAAATTTCTCAGGTTGTCTCATAAAGAGGAAACTGTTGGTATTCAGAATCAGATCTTAGTTTCCAGGGCCAGTGTTCTAGAAAATCGGTGGGTCTTTATCATTTTATCAAAGCACAGTATAGTAAAAAGAATTCTGCCTAGTCAGTCCACAAATCCTTAACACCATTGCAGAATTCAGTGTTCTGTACTTTATAGTAAATACTACATTGGGTAATATAATTCTTGGCTAAGAGAAGTGATATCCACTAATCTCAGAGGAATATGTTGAGGACAAGTGAAACATTTTGTAATACAAAATTTTGCTTCTGGAAATGAGTAATTAAGTAAAAAATTATTACACAACAAATGGCACACATTCTCTGTGGCTGAATAAATAAATTTTATCTGTAACTATGTGACTAGCATGTAAAATATTGAATTCAGATATTCCTTCATTCATCTCTTTTTTTGACCCAGTATCTGAGGGAATTTTTAGCACCAAAAAGTCTTTAATAAATATTTATTTGAGCAAGAACATAACTCAGTGGAAAGACACCAGGGAATATGTAACCTTAGAATTCAATAGGTAACAGGACCACAGAAGGCTAAAAATATAATGAGGATTTTGCTGGTACTTAAAATTTATTAATCAGTATATAAAATAACATTCTGTTGAGAAGAGTCTTTAGTTTCCTGATGTTTCTTTTCTTTTTCCTTCTTTCCTTCTTCTTTTTTCTTTCTTTGTTGCTAGGGTTACTAATGGTGCGTCTATGATATTTCTAAGAGGAACTGATAAAACTAGAGAAATAGGTATAAAAGTCCTAAAATATTATTAGAAATTTTATGCACATGTATGTATTGATATTACATCTGCATAAATAATAAGAAAGGTGACTTTACTATGATTTTTCTGCTACTCAAAGTTTCAAATGTAAATGGCAAAGTTATCAGCTCCAAAAACTTGTTTTTATGTCCCATATCCTATTCAGAAATTTCACCGTCTTATCAATCTGACATTTATAAGTACTGAAAATTGTGGGTCTGTATATACATTTGTTTATATGTGTTTGAGTATGCATACAAGAGAATACATTATCAAAAGAACTAAATATTTTGTTTGCCATCCCAACTTACACCAATAAATATATTTTTCATAATACCATTCTTTATATCTGGTGCCTAAAATTGAGTGGACACTTTTGAATTTTGTTTCCTTGTAAAAATCTGCAAAACTTTGAAGAGAAAATAGTTTTAAAGAAATGTAGGCCCTCCAGTCTTGTGAGAAATGTTATTTTTTAAGTAAAAGAGACATGAAGAGGACAAACATACTGATATAATTTAAGAAACAAAGGTTGAGCTGAAGTAAGTATTCCTTTCAAGGCAATGAGAAGTGACAGCTTAAAATGACATTTTTCTAGTCTAACGGGTTATATCGCAAATAAATGCAGGGTTTTATTATGCTCTTGTTTTTTTTTTTCAGTCCACTCATTACTAGTTGTTATAAGCATAGTTTCCAAAAGCCAAGGGAAAAAAAACTGATAATAAATGTCACATTCAAATACTTAATACTGTTTGGAAAATATTCTTTAAAAT
Organism: Lutra lutra; assembly: GCF_902655055.1. Lineage (NCBI taxonomy): Eukaryota > Metazoa > Chordata > Mammalia > Carnivora > Mustelidae > Lutra > Lutra lutra. Next base: position 163,767,711 of record NC_062280.1, read on the forward strand.
TTTAATTTTTAACATCACATTCTCCCATGCATTTTATGAAATCTGATTTTTTTTGTTCTCCAGGCTGAGTGTTTCTAGATGCAGATAAGCAGTTCCCTCCATCCTCCCATCTGGTCCCAGGTTAGGGGCAGATCATCCTCATATTGCTTTAAGAACTTCCCTCCAGTCAAGGATAACAAGCCAGAAGTGGAAGCAGACTTCTTTGAAGCCACAAGAAGGAGGGCAATTCAGTGATACATTAGGACTGCCCAAATCTTGACATTTGGGAAACAGTCCTGTGTTTGCTTTTCACAAAGAGATCATCTCATGGCTTCTTTCTTCCATGAGGCTGAGAATTCTTTGCATACAGAACCGTTTATCCCATACCTTTTCTGACGGTGAAGGAGATCTTTGAATCTTAACACTAGAACATTTGTTCTCCTAGAAACAGTCCTTTTCCAATGGCAAGTCTGTGAGAATGGATCTTGAGGTTCAGGTCCTTACAGAGATTAACAGAAACAATAATATCTGAAGATTTTTTTTTTCCTCCCTTTATACCTGAGTAATAGTTTGACTTGACATAAGTGAGATGAAAAGTTCTGGCCTCGGGACGCCTGGGTGGCTCAGTTGGTTAAGCAGCTGCTTTCGGCTCAGGTCATGATCCCAGCATCCTGGGATCGAGTCCCACATTGGGCTCCTTGCTTGGCAGGGAACCTGCTTCTCCCTCTGCCTCTGCCTGCCACTCTGTCTGCCTGTGCTCGCTCTCTCTCACTCTCTCTCTGACAAATAAATAAAAAAATCTTAAAAAAAAAAAAAAAAAAAGTTCTGGCCTTCAGGAGTTTGAAGTATGCTTTCTTTATTATCTAGTATCTAAGATTGATACTGAAAACCCTGAATCCACTCTGATTATCCTTCCTTTGTAGTTGACTTGGGAGTCTCACTGCTATTTCATTGCTGGTCATTCAGGGTTATTCTTGTTAGCTCAGGTTCACTTTTTCCCTCTTTGGAAGATATTATAATCATCTTTTTATCCTTAGTATTCTGAAGTCTGACACAGATAGACTGAATTGCTCTTTCTCATTTTTCTGGTTGCTCTCTGAGCTACACATTTTTGAGGCCATGTACTATCTTCAGAGAAACACTCACATGATTTCTTATTTTCTCTTCCACTTTCTTGTTACACTTTTAAAACTACCAGGGTGGAATATTATGCTTTCTTACTACTGATTTTTATCTTATCTATTTTCCCATAATTTTAATATATTTCCTCTCGTTGACTTTGAGAGGACATTGACTTATTTTTTTTCTGTAAGTTTTATTTGCACTTAATTTCAGCAAACATTTTAAATTTAAAGACACATTTCTTATATTTCCTTTTCTCTCTCTCTCTCTTTGTAATTATTTGTTTCAAGAGTTAATATCTTACAGATTCTATTAGAGGATACTAATGAATTTGTGTTCTTTTTATGTTTTATGCTTTTTTTTATTGGAAACTGAACTATATTTGTTTTTTCAGAGAATGTTGCTTGTACATATATCTTTACCCTTTTCTTATTTCCAAAATAGCCTAAGAATCTTGATAGTTTGTACATCTTAAAAATGAGGTAATAAGGGCGCCTGGGTGGCTCAGTGGGTTAAGCCACTGCCTTCGGCTCAGGTCATGATCTCAGGGTCCTGGGATCGAGTCCCACATCGGGCTCTCTGCTCAGCAGGAAGCCTGCTTCCCTCTCTCTCTCTCTCTGCCTGCCTCTCCATCTACTTGTGATCTCTCCCTGTCAAATAAATAAATAAAATCTTAAAAAAAAAATGAGGTAATAAGTTCCTACACTTGCCTACAAGAGTTTCCTGTTAGGAAGACTAGATGGTAGACCACTCTATAAGAGGGTAATCCTGAAGTGCTAGAACACAGAAAATTTTTTTTCTGATTTATTAGTTCCAAACTGTATCATTCCAATGGCATTGAAATCACTGATATGAAAATAACAACTGATTCTACCAGTATGTTTCCCTTTTCCACTCTTTTTTTTTTTAAAGATTTTATTTTATTTATTTGACAGAGAGAGATCACAAGTAGGCAGAGAGGCAGGCAGAGAGAGAGAGGGAAGCAGACTCCCTGCTGAGCAGAGAGCCCGATGCGGGGCTCGATCCCAGGACCCTGAGATCATGACCTGAGCCGAAGGCAGCGGCTTAACCCACTGAGCCACCCAGGTGCCCCTCCCTTTTCCACTCTTAACATAATTCAAAGAATATACACGAATACTAAAATAGCACAGAATATATCCATCCATTATTATCTATCTATCTATCCATCCATCCATCTGTCATCTACCCATCATCTATCATTTATCTACCTACTTATCTATTTATCTGTTTGTCATCTATATCTAAATATATATCTATACATCTGTACTTCAAATCTAAAATATTTTGGTTGAATCATTCCTCCAAATCATCCTACAGGAATCTTCACAATTGATCAGTCATGTTAAACACCCAGACACTGAATTCATATTTTTGTGAAGATGTCTTATTTTGTATAGATAAGGTGATAGGTGAATCTTAATTGATAAGTTAAAGTGAAAATATAGTAAATAGAATATATTTACATATTCATACTAACAAATAGAATATGTATTACCACTTAACTTACACTGGTAACATCATGTTTTAATACATTAAAACAAATACAATTTCGGAGTCAAACAAGTTTAAACTAAAATCACAAGTCTTTTTTTGTAAGATAATGTGATATTAAGAAGTAAACTGATTATTTTGTGCACAATTTTTTAATCTTTAAAATGGCAAAAAGAATCATTGAATTATAGGGTGGCTATATTTAATCAGTTAATAAATGAATAGTAGAAATTGGCCTTTTTCCCTTCATTGCCCCAACATCCCTTTTATTTTGTGAATATTCACACATATAAATATTCATAGGAAGCAGGCCTTGTCTTCCTCTATCAGTGCCAACTAATTGAGTTACTTCTTTTTCTTGATTCTGAAAAACTGAACCCTGTACCTATAAACTAAGCTTTACCAATAAGGTGCTCCTGACAGGGACTTTAAAACTAAAATGAAAAAAGCAAAGAAGGAAAGTAATACTTCTGTTTTGTTCTGTTTTTGCATTGGCAAAGATTGCAGTAACATCTGGTTTCATGGGTAATGTGACTCAGCTACTTCGCAGATCTAGAATAGTTAGAATCAGGTGCCAGCTGGGGCATCCAGTGTCTTTTATGGAAACATCTTTAGCTTCATCAGACTTTCACAAGGATGTAATTTTGGTCTTGGACTGATTACCAAGTTTCTCTTGGTTTTAGCCAGGTTCCAGATTTTACCTCAGCATGTGCACAGCCCTGAACATGCACTTGACCTTCAATCAGTTTTCTAAGATAAGCGTTAAGTTTCAGTAGACTCCTTTTGCTCACCGATCAATCCATTTCTGTTTATTGTACCCATGTAAAAACAATTCCTACATAGTTACATCAGCAAGAATGGTAGACACCTTTGGCTGGTTATACCTTCACATATTTGCATTCCTAACCCAGGCACCTTTATTCCCAGGGCTCTTTGTCTTAGATCTTAGGAGAGGGTCTTCTTCAGGCACCTCTTCCAAAGTCTTCTTATGGGGGAGGAGGAGGAAAACTTGCTTTTGCTGGGGTCAGTGTGCATGTTGGACATATTCCTTTAACACTTTAATTGGCTGTTTACAACTCTGTCTTGTTAGGAGCTCACCTAAGCTGTGAGAGAGATTTCTGAGTGTAAGAGGCCACAAGTAGGATAAACTCGAAGATATGCACACCTGGCACATCACAAATGGTCGAACACCAAATCTTAAAAATAGCAAAAGAGGAGAAACTTATCACATACGGGGGATTCTCATTACAATTAACAAGACTATCTGCATCAGATTCCAAGGAGGCCAGAAGATAGTGGAATGGAGTATTCAAAGAAAAAGACTGCTAAGAATTTTATAATCTTCAAAAATAAAGGAGAAATGATATCATAATCCAGGTTATATATAAATGATATCATAAATTCAGGTTAAAAAATTAACAAATTGAGGGAATTTATTGCCAGCAAACCTACCCTATAGGAAATACTAAAGGAGTTCTTCAGGTCAAAAAGCAAACATTTTTAGACAGTAACACAAATCCACATGAAGAAGAAAGACTACTAATAAGGTAAATATTTTTTAAAAATATAAATGTATTTTTTGTTTACAACTTTATTTTCTCCTGTCTTATTTAAAAAACAACAATAATTTTAAAACTGTGTTGATGAATATATAATGTATAAACATGTAATTTATATCACAATAATAATAAGTATGTAGAAATTAGACACAGTCTAAATAATCAATGGGTCAAAGAAATTTTAAAGAAAGAAAGAAAATTTTAAAAATTAATAAGAATACTTTGAGAAGAATGAAAACAAAGACACAAAACACCAAAACTTAATGGAGTGCACCTAAAGCATGGCAATGTGTAGCTGTAAAAAATTAAGGAGGATATCAAATCAATAATCTACTTTTAACATTAAGAAATAAAAAAAAAAGAACAAATAAAATGCAAACAGAAAGAAGGAAATACAAACAAAAATAGGAAGAAAACAAATAGAGAATAGTTGAACAATTAAAAAAAAACCCACAAAAATGTCAGCTGGTTCTTTGAAAATATCAGTACAATTGACAAATCTTTAAGTAGCTTGAACAAGAGAAGAAGAGCCAAGTGTCAAATTACTAAAATCATAAATAAAATAGGGAACATTAATTCCTACCTTATAGAAACAAAATGGATTATAAGAGGATACTAGAAAGAATTGTATGTCAACAATTTAAATAATGTAAAGAGATGGACAAATTCCTAGAAAGCCACCAACCAGAGACTGTCTCAAAAAGAAATAGAAAATATGAACATATCATTGGAGTAAAGGGATTGATTTGTAATTCAAAAACTTGGTTTTACTGATGAATTCCACTAAATGTTTCAAGAACTAACAGTAATCATTCACAAACTATTCCATAAAATAGAAGATGAATGAACATTTCCCAATGCATTTAATGAAAGAAGCATTACCTTGATGCTCAAGTCAGACAAAGATATCATAAGAAAACTACAGACCAGTATTCTTTATGAATATCGATGAAAAATCTTTCACCAAACACTAGCAAAATAAATACAGCAACATTTGAAAAGGATTATAAACCATGGCCAAGTGAGATATTTTTGAAAAAAATAAGGTGGATTAACATCTGAAAAACAATCAGTGTAACATACTGTATTATTAAAATAAAGGGAAAAAAATCACATTGTCATTCTAATAGATACAGGAAAGCATTTGACAAAATCCAGTATCTTTTATGATAAAACATTCAACTGACTAGAAATATAAGGGATTTTTCTTAACCTGATAAAGAGCATACACACACACACACATACACACACACACACAAATAAGGGATAACATCATGTTTAATGGTGAATGACTGAAACCTTATCCCCTTAGTTTAAGAACAAGTCAAAAATGTCCCCTCTTGCTATTTCTTATCAATATTGTGCTGGAGATTCCATCTATAGCCAATAGGGAGAAAGGGGAACCCTCTTACACTGTTGGTGGGAATGCAAGTTGGTGCAGCCACTTTGGAAAACAGTGTGGAGATTCCTTAAGAAATTAAAAATAGAGCTTCCCTATGACCCTGCAACTGCACTACTTGGTATTCACCCCAAAGATACAGATGTAATGAAAAGAAGGGCCATCTGTACCCAATGTTCATAGCAGCAGTGGCCAGTCACCAAACTGTGGAAAGAACCAAGATGCCCTTCAACGGATGAACGGATGAGGAAGATGTGGTCGATATATACTATGGAGTATTATGCCTCCATCAGAAAGGATGAATACCCAACTTTTGTATCAACATGGTCGGGACTGGAAGAGATTATGCTGAGTGAAATAAGTCAAGCAGAGAGAGTCAATTATCATATGGTTTCACTTATTTGTGGAGCATAAGAAATAACACAGAGGACATGGGGAGAAGGAGGAGAAGTGAGTTGGGGGAAATTGGAGGGGAAGATGAACCATGAGAGACTGTGGACTCTGAAAAACAATCTGAGGGTTTTGGAGGGGTGGAGGGTGGGAGGTTGGGTGAGCCTGGTGGTGGATATTAAGGAGGGCATGTATTGCATGGAGCACTGGGTGTGATGCATAAATGATGAATTCTGGAACACTGAAAAGAAATTTTTAAAAATTTTTTTCAAAGGACCATATGATTTTTGAAAAGGAAGTAAAAGTATTTTTTTTGCAAATAACATGATTATATATATATATATATATATATAATCATATATATATTAGATATTATTAGATGATACATGTATAATACATATATTATGTATGTTGTATATTATATATATATATAATTCTAAGAAGTTCATAAGAATACTACTAATAAAAATGTTCAGAGAGGTTTCAAGATACATGTTCAATGTGCAAGTGTAAATTATGCCCATATACTAGTAATGAAATATCTGAAAATGAACAGAGGAAAACAATTGCACTTATAATAACATCAAAAATAATAAGCTATTTAGTAATAAATTTAGCAAAAAATACAAATAGACTTACATAAACAAAATGATATCCAAAGTCCATTGATTGGAAAACTTACTATTGTTAAGGTGGCAATGCTTACAAACTGATCTACAAATTAAATGCAATCAGTATCTGAATCCCTTACCTGAGAAACTGATTCTAAAATCTGCATGAAATGCAAGAGAATCCAAATAGCCAAAAAAATCTTGAAAAAGAACAACAAAGTCAGAGGTCTCATACTACCCACTCTCAAAATTTCAATCACTAGAAAGTGGCAGCAATAAAGACAGTGTGGCACTGACATAAGGACAGAAATAGAGATCAATGGAATAGATTTGAGGTTCTGTAAATAAATCCTCACATTTAAGGTCAATTGATTTTTGACAAGGGTACCAAGACAATTCAATGGGTCATATGGTAATTCTATTTTTAATTATTTGAGGAACCACCATACTGTTTCCAGAGTGGCTCTAACACTTTGCACTCCCACCAATAGTGCATGAGGGTTCCTTTTTCTCCACATCTTGACCAACACCTGTTGTTTCTTGTGTGGTTGATAATAGCCCTCCTGGCAGGTATGAGGTGATATCTCATTGTGGTTTGATTTGCATTTCCCTGATGTTGAGTGATGTTGAGCATCTTTTTCTATGTCTGTTAGCCCTCTGTGTGTCTTCTTCCAAGAAATGTTTGTTCATGTCTTCTGCCCATTTTCAAATTGGATTATTTTGGGTTTTGGTCTTGAGTTGTACGTGTTCTTTTTATATCTTGGATATTAACCCGTATTGGATATATCATATGCAAATATCTTCCCCCCACTTAGTTGTCTTTTTGTTTTGTCTTGTAGATGGTTTCCTTTAGACAAATACTATATTATTTCATTCATTTGTGGAATTTAAGAGATGAAACAAATGAAGAAAGAAAAAAAGAGACAAACGAAAAAACAATCTCTTATATAGAGAGAACAAACTGGTGGTTGCCAGAGGTGAGATGGGTAAGGAGATGGGGGAAATAGATGAAGGGGATTAAGAGTATACTTATCATGATGAGCACTGAGTAATGTATGGAATTGTTGAATCACTATATTATACACCTGAAACTAATATAACATTGTATGCTAATTTTACTTGAATTAAAAACATAAATAAATATAAAATTAAATTTTAAAAAAGACAATTCAGTGGGAAAGAAATTTTGTGTTTTATACTATTTCTAACAAATGGTTCTGGGACAACATGCAAAAGAATGAAGTCAAACTGCTTCTATACATCATTTACAAAAACTAAAAATGAATTATATTCCTACATGTAAGTATTAAAAACACAATACTTGAGTTTTTTTTTTAAGATTTTATTTATTTATTTGACAGAGAGAGAGAGATCACAAGTAGGCAGAGTGGCAGGCAGAGGGAGAGGGGGAAGCAGGCTCTCTGCTGAGCAGAGAGCCCTAGGTGGGGCTCCATCCCAGGACCCTGAGATCATGACCTGAGGCTGAGGCAAAGGCTTAACCAACTGAGCCATCCAGATGTCCCCCAAACACAATACTTCTAAAAGAAAACATTAGCATAAATTTTCATGACCATAGATTTGAAAATAGCTTCCTGGATATGTCACCAAAAACATTAGAAATAAAAGAAAAAAAATTAAGTTGGATTTCAGCAAGTTAGTAATTTTGTGCTTCAAAGGACACTATTAAGACAGAATAGAATGTATAGGATGGGAGAAAGTATCTGAAAATCCTATACCTGACAGAGGATATGTTCAGAATAGATAAAGAATGACTTAAACTCAGCCATAAAAAAATAATTCCAACAAAAAATGGACAAAATATTTGAATAGAGATTTCTCCAAAGAAATAAATGGCAATAAGCACATAAAAAGAATCTCAAAATTATTCACTAGAGAAATGCATATAAAACCACAGTGAGATACCACTTCATATATATTAGAATAATTACAATATAAAAGGAAAGGATAATAAGTGCTAGCAAGGTTGTGGAGAAATTTGCACCCTCATACATTACTGAGGGAATAGAAAATGGCACAACCATTCTGAAAACCAGTTGGCACTTCCCCTAAAAGTAAAATAGAGAGTTGCTGTATGACTCAACAGTTCTACTCCTATGTATAGACCTAAGAGAAGTGAAAATACACAGTATAGAAAAAATCCATGCATGGATGGTCACAGCAGTTTTATTTTATTCATAATAGTCCAAAAGTGGAAACCATCCAATTTTTTTTTGTTTAAGATATATAAACATAATGTATGTAGTAAATTCTAACAATGAAATATTATTCAACCAAAAAAGGAATGAAGAACTGATATATACTACAACATGGATGAACCTTGAAACTGTGCAGTCAATGTAAAAGTAGCCATAAACAAAAGGCAACAAATTGTATGAGTTCATTTATATGAAATGCCCAGAATAGGCAAATCGATAGAGACAAAAAGTAGATTAATTATTGCTAGAGGCTAGAAGGATGGGACAATGAAGAACAAGTGCTATTGGGTGGAGAGTTTCTTTTTACAATAACACAAATATTTTGAGATTGGATAGGGTGATAGCTGCACAACTACGAATGTACTCAAAAGCACTCAATTCTATACTCTAAAACTTAACTTTAGGGGCACGTGGGTGGCTCAGTCAGTTAAATGGCTGCCTTCAGCTCAGATTGTGATCCCAGGGGCTTGGGATGGAGCCCTGCATTTGGCTCCCTGCTCAGCGGGAGTTAGCTTCTCCCTCTGCCTTTCCCCTTGATCTTGCTCACTCTTCCTCTCTCTTCCTGTCAAATAAGTAAAATCTTTCAATAAAAATAAAATAAAGCTTATCTTTATGGTGTGTGAATTTTGCCTCAATTGACAACTAAATCAACTAAACACAAAAACAACTAAAGCAACTTCTACCATATATGTAATATACAACATGGTGCCTAGCATATAGAAAATCCATAATAAAACATAGCTCTTACTCTTTATCAATTTCTCTTGAAAAGACATAATTGCAAACAATGTATTGCAGTAATGTTTTACTCAGGGTTTTTTTTTCTTTTTTTAAAGATTTCATTTTTTTATTCGACAGAGAGAGACACAGCGAGAGAGGGAGGAATATAAGCAGGGAGAGTGGAAAGGGAGAAGTAGGCTTCTTGCTGAGCAGGGAGCCCAATGTGGGACTCGATCCCAGGACCCTGGGATCATGACTGGAACTGAAGGCAGATATCTAAAGACTGAACCACCCAGGCACCCCTTATTCAGTTTTATATGATATAAAATGTGGTGGAGAAAAAGCATGATATCTAGAATTATGTGCTTCAAAGACATAAATGTCAAAATAAAAACTCTTAGTGTATTGAGAGAACTGTGGTCTTAATTAGTTTAATTCTCTAGGCAGAAGCATTGCTCCCTTGACATCCAGACTTGATATGCATATAATTTGTCTATGCTATTTTATTCAGCAGAAGGAGATTTCTTCATTTATTGATAGCTATGGAACTTTTTTGGTCATATAAACAACTTTAGCAACCAAAGAACTCATGTTCTCAAAAAATAATGCAAGTTTTGTTTTTCTCAAAAAATAATTCAAGTTTTGTTTTTCCTATATAAATCAAGGGAGGAAAAAAGCTATATAGGTCAAAAGTCTTGAATTTTTATTTGATATATATTTTTTAAATTTTACTTTAGCCTTTACTTCTAGTCACTTGAAAGTTTAATATGGGATTACATAGTCAAATAGGTATACCACAGAATAGGTACTGATTAACTCTATAGCAAATAAGATGGGACATTCTAATTTCCTCTGAACAAATAAAAAAAACTAGCACAGAAGGCTGTTGATCTACACTCAGACCCAATCCTGGGGATTGCATGAAAGTGAGAGTTACAGTGTGTTTTTGAAAAGCAGATGTCAGGACTGTGAAAAATAATTAGAGAAACAGAACAACAGCTGTGACTTACTAGTGAGACAAAAAATTCATGGCACTTCCCTGGGGGAATATCTTAGAGGGAAAATTTGATCTGTGCTCTTTTGATGTAGCTAAAAGAAGAGCTACTGCATCTTATACACTGCATGACCGTGATAGAGTAGAACCTATGAAGAGCTTGAAATAATTGGCTGGATGATGTCAGGAAGTCATCAGAGCCCAGCTTAGATGAGGAACTGTTAACAGCTCTTGCTGATTCAAGAATTTTCTTTTCCTATCCATGCTCCCAATCCTATAGTAGGGCATCACAGATGAAGAAAGGCTCAAGGATATTTGTGTGCAAATGAAAGTAATAGATGTGTCCCAGGGGGTTATGTGATAGGAATAACAGCAGATAGGTTGACTGGAGTCAGTTTGCAGGCTTAGGGCTCCACACCCTGGCATAATTCTCCCATCCACTCCTGAATGTTTTGGGAAGACACAAAGAATGGCATATGCCTTAGCCAAAGTATCTGATATGTCCATATGACTTAAGAATTACAGTTGAAAATAGAGTTAAATATTACATATTTCAGTGGGTTCAACTACTATTAAATAGAATTTGAAGAGAAGGACAAAGAAAAGGCGGAAGAAAAAAATAGATATGAGAAAGAAGAAGAAGAGGAAAAGGGCAAAAAGGAGAAACAGAAGGAGGAGACAAAGGACTAACAGGAGAAAGAGAAGAGTAAGAAGAGCGAGAGCTTAGAGAAGGAAGATGATCACATATAAATAAAAAATTAATTAAAGTGGTAGATAGGAATTTGAAATAGGCATAATAAATAGCCTCACAGAGAAAAGGAAGAATATTAATGTCATGGAGAAGAAAGCAATTATAGTGAATTATCAAATAGGAATAATGAATATGTAAAAAACAAAGTTAATAAAGATCAAGACATCAATACATCGGAGAGGTACCATAATGCACAAAGATTAGGAAAAATTTGGAGCACTAGATAGTAAAATTGGTCATCAGGAAGGGATAAAGGGAAACATATAAAATTAAACTTGAAAGATATGATGGATTAAATAAGAAATACCAATATCAGTGTAATGGTAGTCCTTGGAAGAAAGAAGCTAAATCAAAGCTTGATATGTTATATTGAAGGAACAAGAATCTTAGGCCAAGGAGTTTCACTGCATTTGAGTATGACCAGAATGATGAACTTCCTGAGATTCAACTGTTGATAAGGAATGTGATTGATCTTAAAGAAAACATTCAGCTTCATCAGAGAACACATGTGTCTTGTGGTGCTATCAATCTGGCTTCAACTGATTGGATTTTGGGTTGGCATCCAAGTTGAAGGTAGTTTTCTGTGTACTGGGCATTGCTAGCAATCTCTGAGACACATTGAGATGAGAATTGTGTCCAGACATGATGTCTATCACTAACTCAACAAGGTCATATCTTGAAGAGTATTGTAGAGAGTTTTTTTTAAAAACTGACAGGAAGCGGGTGCCTGGGTGGCTCAGTGGGTTAGGCCGCTGCCTTCGGCTCAGGTCATGATCTTAGGGTCCTGGGATCGAGTCCCGCATCGGGCTCTCTGCTCAGCAGGGAGCCTGCTTCCCTCTCTCTCTCTCTCTGCCTGCCTCTCTGTCTACTTGTGATCTCTCTCTGTCAAATAAATAACTAAACTCTTTAAAAAAAGATAAAAAAATAAAAACTGACAGGAAGCAATAGCCACTTGGAAGTAAAACAGAGAGGAAACGAGTGGCATGAGATATGGAGGAGAGGTGATCCACTTGATAATGGAAGTGAAGCAGAACAAAAAACACAAAACAAGAGAGGCTGAGGCATGAAAATACTGACTACGGTTGCTTTGGGTCACTAAAACTTATGAGAAATGCTGCATTACATTTCAGACATTTGTGATAGTTATTAAACTCATATGATTTGCTATGCAGCCTTACTTCCACACAGACCTTTAAAACAAACTCTTTAGCAAATAAGACAAACTAAAAAACAATATCCAAGGTTACTACTTTGCCCCACCTTGATACCAAAAAGACCAGAATCTGTATGATAGTATTTTGAGGCAAAACCATCATCTTATACACTTTAAACACTTGAAATTAACACCATGAAAGATGTATTCTTGGTGAAACATTTTGAGGTATGTTCTCTTGGCATGCAAATAACCTGCATAATTGAACTTCAATATACCTTAGTAGAAAAGAATTGAATTGTCTAAAACAAAAAGGAAGAAGACATTAAATTCCAAAAATTCCAATCCAGAGTGCTTATTTTCTGTATTTCACTCCAATAGAAATAGATAATTAGATAGCAAGATAATAAAAACAACAGATACAGCTTTCACATGGATATAAAAACAAATATCCTCCAATATATTTGAAAAAAATCATATAAGAAAACTTTTGTACTCATGAATATTACCTGGAAAGAATCATATGCCTGTTCACATTTTCCATATTATGATTGGGTTTCATGTGGTTTAAATAAATTATATGGTATTAATTTAAAGCACAGAATTTTAAAACTTGAAATGGTCTCACACAACTATTACTATTCCTTAATTTAATAATGACTCATGTGAACAAAAGGGAAGTAAACCAGAAGATCAGAAAGGTAAGTTGCTTTAGGTCAGAGTTCTTTTACCTTTTTTTTTCTTTTTAATTTTGCATAGATCAATGGTAGAGTAGATAAGAATGGGAAATGCGGTGCTGAAGACCTCAAAGTTGAACTATCATTAGTATGTGTTTTTTTAAATGATCTATAATTTTCCTTGCCAATGAATGTCTAAATCAGTGGATTTTCAATTAAACCCTGATACCTCTCTAATGTGTATATTCTAAATATACGAAAGACACTTATTTGACTACCTGACATATTTCAGGTCTTCAAAAAAAACTAATTTGCCCTTCTCTTTATAATCCCCATGATACAAAATACAAATTCAGAAACTGTTAGTTATTATTACATTCCTCTTTTACAAAAATATGTATAGGACTTTTCAATTTACACAGTGATTTCATATTCATTATCGTCACTAGATTTTTATCTAATTAGTAACTTTGAATTGGTGGCAAATCAGGAAACTGAGGGCTCATAGCTTAAGTGCTGCCCTCAAGTCATGTCAATACGGTATTTTCAAGATGCACACCCAGATCTTCTGAATCCCAATATAGTTCTCCCCATCACCAGGTTACTCCATACTATAAATCAGTTGAATCCTATATTATTGACCGCTGGTGCTAAATGAGATGTTACCCTTTCTCTAAACCTTTCTCCAAATGAGTTTTCAAGGTGGAATTAATTACATGTAAAAGTATGGTTAGGCTTGTCTATCCAACAATATGGGAGTGAGCTATCTCAATTTTAACTTTTTCTTAATGCACATTAACTATTTCTACCTCTGGGCTTCATTACTTTTGCCTCTCCTTGATAGTTCTACCTCTTTCTTTCTTTTTTTTTTTTTCCCCTTATTGAACTTTCCATAGTGTATGAATGTCAGATTGTGAAAATTTTAACGATAGCTTGAGGTTTACTTATTTTGGTATCTTCAACATCTTTCTCTATAGTTTAACATACACTGATCAACACAGGAAAATGTCATGAACTTAAAAATGCTCCAAATAAGCCCATGATTTACCTAAAGTTAATGATAATTGATGATGGTAATGCTATACTTTAGCGTACATTTTCACTATCAATAAATGTTCTAAAAATGATATCAATAAAGTAAGAGATCTTACCTAGACCATGTCTATGTGTTGACATTGGTGGTAAGACAGTCCAGGTCTTGGTTTTGGGATTGTAACATTCAACAGTGTTCAATGTCTTTAAGCCATCTCGACCTCCAATTACAAAGAGTTTGTCATCAATAACAGCCACACCAAACTGCAATCTCCTGCCGCTCATCATCCCTGCCTGGATCCACAAATTTGTTCTGAGGTCATATTTCTCTATGGTTGTAGCTCCTGATAAAACATAAAATCAAATAGTCACCATTTACTACTAATTCATCATATAACCTGCCCAAGGCAATATACAAATTAAGATGTGAAAACATTCTTGTCATAATTATTTTTCTTAGAGAAAATGTGGCAGAAAACCAAAGGGAATAGTAAATTACATTATTTTCTCTTCTTGGCAGGCACTAATGATCAAAATAGACACATCTATAATTTGTTTGAATTACATAATGGTCTCATGGTAAACTATTGATTCAATAGAATAATTGTTGGTCGTGCCACAGTTCTGTCAGTAGATTTTACAAATTCTTTCTATCACTGTTTGCCATTAAAAAAAAATCTTAGGGCGCCTGGGTGGCTCAGTGGGTTAAGCCGCTGCCTTCAGCTCAGGTCATGATCTCAGGATCCTGGGATCGAGCCCCGCATCGGGCTCTCTGCTCAGCAGGGAGCCTGCTTCCCTCTCTCTCTCTCTCTGCCTGCCTCTCCATCTACTTGTGATCTCTCTCTGTCAAACAAATAAATAAAATCTTTAAAAAAAAATCTTAGTATAATTTCTATATAATTCCTGTATAATTTCTGAAAGTGAAGATAAATGAATAAATTCTTTATGTTTCTTTTAAAATTTACTTTATGATTTAAAATAACAAAACATTTTGTTTTATTTTATTTTAAAGATTTTATTTATTTATTTGAGAGAGAGCATGCATAAGCGGGGGAGTGGCAATGGGAGAGGGTGAAGGAGGCTCCCTACTGAGCAGGGACGCCCAGTGTGTGGCTTGATCCCAGGACCCTGAGATCATGAGCTGAGCCATAGGCATATGCTTAACTGAATGAGCCACCCAGGTGCCCCAAAATAAGAAAACATTTAAAAGTCAATTTGAAGTTATGTAAACGAATGTCAGCTTTGCTTTTTAAAGTCTTCTTTTTGCATCTGGGAAATAGCTTAATAGAATTTAGAGGCATACAATGATTTTCTATCCTTATCAATCATGTTACAATCTCTAAATAAAATAGCTTATCTTTCTTAAAAGCTTTTTATACATAAATTTGAGAAATGAAATAAATTTGATAGCAATATAGAAATTGAAAGAAGAAATAAGTTAAATTGCTGATTAGATATGTTTTCATGGATTCATTTACACATTTCAATTAAAAATGTCTGCCTTAAACAAATTCACAAATGTTTATATAACAAGATATAGCTAACAAACACTAATCATGCTGTTCAGTGTTTGGCCTTAATGTTCAGATTTATGTTCACCAAAGTTTTATCTTCAATGATTAGATATCCTTACAAAGGGAGTCAACATACTTGTGTGTACTTTCACTTACTCACTAAGGATCTCTTTTACTTGTAATGTAATAAAAGTTTACAAACTAGGGAAAGCATTCATCAGGGGGACTCATTTATTGTTTAGAGAATAACCAGCACTGAACTAAGCAAATATGAACAGCATGGTAGGAGAAGTTTTGCTAATTGAAGTAAAAATGACACAATATATACTTCATTTTTATTCAAAGTAACAAAGAAGTAATAATATAGATATTAGGTTAGATGCATTAAATCTGTTTTTTAATGTTATTAAAAATGAGCTAATTTCCAAATAACTAAATATGAAGAATTTTAAAATTATTATTATTGGAATAAAAATAAAATGTAATGTTCATAAAAGCTATTTATACTATTTAGTTACATAAGAAAAATTATTTAAATAAGTGTGCTTATTTTATGCTTAAGTGTATTTACTATATTATATATTTAATGTTTTATTCAATGATGAACAAATCAAAATTCCAAGGTGAACTACTTTGTTGAATAATTTCAAAGTCATCTGAATTCTCAAAGCTTGATAGCACTGGGATTTCATGAATGCCTAACTAAAAATTAAGTTATGTGGAAGGACCTCTCTTTTATGACTAATCTTGACAAGTGATAGTAGAAGAAATAGTATAACCTAATCCTAATGAACCCAGTTCCATGAGACCCATATTTTGGAGGTATAGGTAGGCAAAAAAGTATGTATTTGTACAACTGCACTTTTCATAATGTCTCAAACCTTGGTGAAAATCTTTGCAGAGAATTTGAGGTCTATTTATCCTTCTAAGAGAAAATAGTTGGTAATGTGTGAAATTAATGGCTTCTAAGCAACCAAAAGTGCTGTTATTCAAAGGGGAAGTGAATATTTTATCTGAGTTGCAAAATCGTATCCAAACAAGCTAGATACGACTTAAATCCCAACATATGGCAGGATTTTTTAGTGCTTATAGTGTTTATAATTTTTATAAACATAATTGTATATAATTGTATATATATTATATATACATTATATATACTGTATATATATAATATATATTGTATATATTATAAATATAATTTTAATAATTTAATATATAATACAATTAATATATAATATAATATATTATTTATAATATATTATATATAATATATATATTATATATTATGTAATTATATAATATATATAATATATAATATAATATAATAATATAATATAAAATATAATATATAATTAATATGTAATATAATATATAACATAATAATATATAATATAAATATATGTTATATAAATATAAAAATATACTTTTTATAAAGTGTTTTTAATTTTGTAAATAGTTTATATTTTTAGTGTTTATAGTGTTTTCCCTCTAACTGAGTCTCCAAAGGTAACCTACTCATTTTATCCTAAAGTTGTTACGTCAGAAATAGAATATATCCTTGTCTTCATTTTTCAAATTAGACTGTTTTAATTTCCTATGGTTGCTATGAAAAATTACTTCAAACTTAGTAGGTTAAAAAAATGCACTCGTTTATTATCTTACAGCTCTGGAGGTCAGAAGTTAAAAATAGGTCCTACTGTGCTAAAATCAAGGAGTTCACAGGGGCTTTAGGGAAGATGTGAGTTTCCTTTCTTGTCTTCCACAGGTTATCCGTATTCCTTATGACCTTTTCTTCCATCTTCAAAGCCAGCAACATTGCATCTCAGACATTAATTCTTATGGTTACATTGGGCTCACCCATATATAATCTGAGTTAATGCAGACTATTCCTATTTAATGTAGAATAGTCTGATTAGAGTCAGCTAATTAGTGTTAGCTAAAATGTGTAGTATAACTCAATAGAATATACAGCAATTTGTAAAATTTCCTAACTAAATGAAGTTACATAATTCAAAGATAAATCTCATTCTTGGCATATAGAATAATATGAAATAAATGGCAGCTATTTTTGAGACTATATTTATGGTATTAAACTACATATATTTCTGTATATTTTTAGATACTTTATAATTTACTTAACATACACTCTGTATTAGGTAAGGGCAAGGTGCCTGGCCTTTAAAATAATATAAAGTTGTTTTTTTTTTTTTTTTAAAGATTTTATTTTATTTATTTGACAGAGAGAAATCACAAGTAAGCAGAGAGGCAGGCAGAGAGAGAGGAGGAAGCAGGCTCCCTGCTGAGCAGAAAGCCCGATGTGGGGCTCGAACCCAGGACCTGGGATCATGACCTGAGCCGAAGGCAGCGGCTTAACCCACTGAGCCACCCAGGCGCCCCTAAAATAATATAAAGTTTTGATGTTGCTTTATTTGAAATAACTCCTGAAGTATCATTTTCTGTAAAAAGTAGTCATAACATCAAGGGAAATAATGACATATATTATTCAGGATTACTAACATATTATGCATGTCTTGTTGAAATATGGTTGTTAAGTCAATATTGAGTAAAGGGTTTTGAGTAGACTTAAAAATAAGATAGTAGGGGCGCCTGGGTGGCTCAGTGGGTTAAGCCTCTGCCTCCAGCTCAGGTCATGATCTCAGGGTCCTGGATCGAGCCCTGCATCGGGCTCTCTGCTTGGTGGGGAGGCTGCTTCTCCCTCTCTCTCTTCCTGCCTCTCTGCCTACTTGTGACCTCTCTCTCTCTGTCATATAAATAAAATCTTAAAAAAAAAATAAAATAGTAACATTAAGATAGTATTTAGTGAATACTTCTTATGCTCTAAGATTTACATGTATTAGTATATTTAATTTTTTTTAATTTAATTTTATTTTTCCAGTGTTCCAAGGTTCATTTTTTATGCACCACACCCCGTGCTCCATGCAATACATGCCCTTCTTAATACCCACCACCAGGTTCACCCATCCCCCGTGCTCCAAAACCCTCAGTTTGTTTCTTGGAGTCCACAGTCTCTCATGGTTCATTCCCCCCTCTGATTTACCCCAATTCACTTTTCCTTTTCTTCTTCTAATGTCCTCCATGTTATTCCTTATGCTCCACAAGTAAGTGAAACCATATGAGAAGTATATTTAATTTTTATTAAAAACTGATGACATAGGTATTATTATTATTATGCCAAATTTATAGAAAAGATGAATCAGCAAAAGCTTTAGTAAAGTGCTCAGTATGTCTCAGATAATAACTAGTGGACCCACAATATTAACCTGGCTCTAGAACCCACTCTGATAAACACAACTTTTTACCACTTAGCCTGGTTATAGGACAAATTAATCGCACTTAATACATGCTGAAGGCAGAGTTTTATAAATGCCCTTTCCTGAGTTTGAATGACCTATTTCCCAGAACCTGGGAATGTGATAAGAAATCACTCCATTGGATTGTTATGCTGTCACAGTTCACCTTAATCTAGGAAGATAACCTGGTCACATGAACCCTTGAAAATGGGAGATATTTCTCTGGCTAGTTGCAGAAAGGGAAGTCAAAGAGATTTGAAGCATGAGCAGGACTTGAGCTGCTGGTTTGAAGATGGAAGGGATAGAGGTGACCTCTAGGTGACCAGAGTGTCCCTCACCTGACAGCCAGCAAGGAAGAAGTGCCTCAGTTCTACCACAGGAAACAAATTCTGTCAGCAGTCTGAATGAGCTTGGAAAATGGCCTCCAGCTCTGGATGAGAGCACAATCTAGCCAATACTTTGATTTTAGCCTTTTGAGACCTTGAGCATATAATCTAGACATGCCATCCTAGATTTATGATTTACAGAACATGAGCTAAAAGATGAGGGTTGTTTTAAACTACTGTTCGTGGTAATTTGTTACAGCAGCAATAAAGTATACTTTGTTTTAATTTGTATTTAAAAAAATTTATTAAGTATTTGTTTTCCAAATTGAATAAACATAACATTGTATTAGATATAATGCAAATACAAAAGTATTTTCCTCCTGACAAAACAAACAGCAGGCTCCTGTCTCAAAATATCAAACTGAGAAAAAGTGCTCAAGATATTATCTGGGTCTCTTTAGAGTTGTTCATTATACAGCCGTATGTGATTAAATTGGGAACAACAGGAATTAATATTTGTACCTTCCACTTTGGCATGACTGATAGCAGGACTTACTCCAGAGTCTATAATTCAAATACCTTGAGCACAGCACAGAATAAAATGATAATAGTTTTCTGAACTATTATCATAGTTCAGAAATAATGTCACAAAAAAGCTCCTAGAAAGAAGATAAAGCTCCTTTATTCAACTCAACAGAAAGGCCCTCGAGTCTTCTCAGAAAACCTTTGTACTATAATTCTAATGCCATATTAGTAAGCTCAGTTACCCAACTCACAAGATTTTTTACAAACCAGCAAATGAGAGTGAGCTGGAGCAATTGAAAGCAGCAAAAACTGACAGTGAAGGAGAAACCAGAACAAATTATGTTGTTTTAACCAAAATAGAACACTCATTCACAGCTATTAAACAAAAAACACATTTTTTTTGCCTAAAGACTTTGGCACCAACACTGACGGTGATCTTGATGCCATCAAATCATTCAGAAAAGGTTAAATTATGTCAGATGTATTCTTTTTAAGGAAACAATACATATGGAGAAGCATAATGGAAAAATTTTAAAGCAAAGTTTTTTTTGTTTTTTTTTTTTTTGCTTTTTTTAGGATACTTCAATATAAAACTTCAAGCTTTAAAGAAAATAGCAATATAAGGAATGACTTATTTCTTGAATTTTTCATGGAATAAGCTTTCCATTGACTTTCATGTGTCGAGATGCTTATGAAAAATATAGCTTTGGGATAACATTCTTACACATATAAAAGATATCTCTGCAGGGAAAATATTTTTCAAAGGCAAATAGATCATTACTTTGTAGGTAGTTTGTTATGTTTTATATGGATGGGATTGTAAACATTTCCTAATCATCATGATAATTTTATATGTGCCAAATAAACCAACAAAATTGCTCATTTGTCCCTTTTTTAATTATAAGCCTTTTATAAGTGGTAATAGACTGATACACAGCTATGAATAGATAAAAATCTAAATATTTTTCATTAAGCTTAATGCTACATTTTGAGGTAGATATATAAATTTCAAAAATCTAGCATTATATTTAATTTAAACTAATTTCAATCAGTTCAAGAATTCCAAAGGATGTCAACTGTCTTATTCATAGTCAAGAGAAACAAAAGTATGGAACATAATTTTTATTCTTTGTATTTTATGTAATAATCACCTTAATAACTAAAAATTATTACCATTAAAATCTTAGAAAAAATTAAGTATTTCTAGAAGTTGGCAAGTCAGATAAGCAAAATGCAAAAAACAGTGTAATTTCTTTAGAAAAAATTCTATTCACCTAGATTGTGTAAAGAACCTATTTAAAATAACACCACTAAAAATGATTATCTAAAAATCAGCAAGACAGATGCCAGACTTAGATAAAGAAAAAAATTAAAACTTTATTGAAAGATGTTAATTTGAATCAATAGAAAGAATCATACTAATTTAAATAAGATAGCTTGTTGGCAGAAATGTGAATTATTATCTTCTATGATCACAATATGATATTTGTACAAGGTACTTATGAACTTTTGCTTGTATCACTCTGCAAACTCAAATGTAAATATTAAAAATACACTTTTTAAAGATTTTATTTATTTATTTGAAAGAGAGAGAGTATGATGAGAGGGGAGAAGTCAGAGGGAGCAGCAGACTCCCTGCTGAGCAGAGATTCTGATGTGGAACTCGATCCCAGGACTCGAGGATCATGACCTGAGCCAAAGGCAGTTGCTTAACCCACTGAGCCATCCAGGTGCACCTAGTGATTTTTTTAAAAAGTGCTTTATGAGGGGTGCCTGGGTTGCTCAGTGGGTTAAGCCTCTGCCTTCGGCTCAGGTCATGATCTCAGGGTCCTGGGATTGAGCCCCGCATTGGGCTCTCTACTCAGCAGTGAGCCTGCTTCCTCCTCTCTCTCTGCCTGCCTGTCTGCCTACTTGTGATCTCTATCTGTCAAATAAATAAATAAAATCTTAAAAAAAATTTTTTTTTTAAGTGCTTTATGACAAAGGAAAAGAGCTGTATTCATGAATTGGAAGTAAAAGCCAGAAATAACACTAATGCACTTGATATTTATAATATAATAAAAAATCTGTCTTAATCAATGGAAAACATTTTATTATTTAAAAAGGTTTTTAAGGGGCTCCTGGGTGGCTCAGTGGGTTAAAGCCTCTGCCTTCAGCTCAGGTCATGATCCCAGAGTCCTGGGATCGGTCCCCCCATTGGACTCTCTGCTAGGTGGGGAGCCTGCTTGCCCCTCTCTCTCTCTGCCTGCCTCTCTACCTACTTGTGATCTATCTGTCAAATAAATAAATAAATAAAGTCTTTTAAAAAAATAAATAAAAAGGTTTTTAAGATAATTAGTTATCCTTTAGAGAAAAATAAACAAATAAACTTGGATTCCTGCCTTACTCTTCATACAGGAATGCACTTGGGATGAACCAGTGACTAAAGCCCAGGACACAAAGCCACAGAACCCACCAAATGGTTCTTTTCTCAAGATTCCACACATATTAACAGAGACAGGGAGATTTTATGTAAATTGTCCTGGATTACACTTTACTAAAACCTTAAATGTCCTAGAAGATAAAAAAGCTGGTGATGAGCACTGGGTGTAATACACAACTAATGAATCATTGAACACTACATCAAAAACTAATGATGTACTATATGTTGGCTAATTGAACATAATAATAAAAAATTAATTAAAAAAACAGGTGATTTATTTTTATTTCTAGGTGGACTTCAGATCAAATGTCCATGAGGTAAAACCCTATGACCCAGAAGTTAAAAAGTAAGTATTAATATATATATATATGATTACCAATCATCTGAATAAAAAAAAGTTACATCAAAATGCACAAAAAAGAAACAAAACAAAACAAAAAGACTGAAAACATTAACAAAAACTTGTTATAAATCTAGCAAAGGGTGAATATCCTTGATAAATAAAAAGGCTTTAGAGATCAAGAAGTAAATTAGAAACATTAAAATAGTGATATGATAATGATATTAGCAGGTGATTAGTGGGAAAGTGATATGAGTAACATGTAAATATCAGAAAATTTAGTTAAGCTTTCTAATAAATAACCTTATTAGATTTATAGCAGATTTAGAAAATGAATAATTTTGACATTGACATCAAAACCAGCTGGTTGACATTAAATTGATGTAGAGTGTGTGAGTGTGTGTGTGTGTTTTGAGTGTGTATAATAAAATATATAGTAAATTTAGGAAATGGGGAGAGTTGAATTTTTATTTGTAACTTCCTATTTTAAGTATTTTTTCATAAATATGTCTTAACTCTGTAACTGAAATACTTTCTTTTTTAAAATTTTTAAAAAGATTTTATTTATTATTTGACAGAGAGAGAGAGAGACCACAAGTAGGCACAGAGGCAGGCAAAGAGAAGGGAAAGCAGGCTCCCCACTGAGCAGAGAGCAGAGAGCCCCAAGCGGGGCTCGATTCCAGGACCCAGACACCGTGACCTAGGCCAAAGGCAGAGGTTCAACCCACTGAGTTACCCAGGCACCCCTAATTTCTTTTTTTTTCTTTTTTTTTTTTAAGATTTTATTTATTTTATTTGACAGAGATTACAAGTAGGCAGAGAGGCAGGCAGAGAGAGAGAGGAGGAAGCAGGCTCCCCGCTGAACAGAGAGTCCGATGCGGGGCTCGATCCCAGGACCCTGGGACCATGACCTGAGCCGAAGGCAGAGGCTTTAACCCACTGAGCCACCCAGGTGCCCCTAATTTCTTTTTAAAAGAAGATTTTGATGAGGGTGCCTGGGTGGGTCGGTTGGTTGAGCAACTGCTTCCTGCTCAGGTCATGATCCTGGGGTCCGGGGGTAGAGTCCCACATCAGGGGTGCCTGCTCAGTGGTAAGCCTGCCTCTCCCTCTGGCCCTCCACTCCTTGTGCTTTCTCTTTCTTGTTCTTTCTCTCAAATAAATAAATACAATCTTAAAAAATAAAATGAAAGGAGCTTTTGCTGTTGCTAACAATGACATAGGAAAGAGACTTAAAAAGATAATCCAAAATTGTAGTTATTAAATTTCTATCACTATTACTTAGCTATCTTTTTACAGCACAGAGCTCATATATTAAAATAACCTTATAGCAAAAGAACATATGTATAAAGCATTATTACAAGTATAGTTTTTTTCGTTTTTTAGTAAATACTCATTAAACATAAACTCATTTATTTAACATTTTCAAATTGAATATTTATTTTCACAGCTAACATTTGCCAAAATGAACCAAATCCTTGCTATTTAGATTATTAAGTACCCTATGACATAATTAATACTTCCCATATAATATATATTAGAATTTTTCTAACCTTTGTTGAAAATGTGGGTATCAGTGAATGAAAGGAAAAATGAATGTCATGACAATTGGATTCTAGTCTATTACTGACTGTATAATAAAAATACCACTCACTGAAATGCCTTTTCATAAGTATAGTAAAATAACATTAGGTCTTCTTGATCTCCACCTAAACTATACACCCTTGGGAAATATATTTTTGCCTTTTACTTAAATGAGTACCCACTTTACAAAGATGTATTAATTGAAGACTCTCTGTGATCTCCTGATATTTGCTCATTTAAAGTAAAGCCTTATATTAGTACCACATTAAGTGAAAGTGTAGCAACTTCTACTTATCTTTAAATCTCTTACTTCTCAAAATAAGTAAATAAGTAAATAAATAAATAAATAATCTCTCACTTCTCATTCTCTGTAAATCTCTATCATAGAAGTAACTTAAAGTAGCCCTGAGGAGTCCTTCTTTGCCAGGGTAGAGCTACACATTGGAGAATTAAGATCTGGTTTATATGAAACATATGTACAAACACACAGACTTATTCCCCTTGGATCTGCAAAAGGAGACTACATTTAGAAGACAGATGTATTTATTATCATTTGCTATATATTCACAGGAAAAGTGATCAAAAAGAATGTACTGAGTGCCCCATAATTTATGGTTATGTTTATGTAGGCATTTTACCATAACACCTTAATTTATTAGTCAATCCACATTCAGAGAAAGATCTGTAAATGTACAGTGATGTGGCTCAAGTTCTCTCACTACTAAAAGGAGAAATAAAGTTATAATCAGACTGAATTTTGAAGAATTTGACTTACAATTTTAATCCTGGTTCATCCTCAGAAGATAGACCAAAAAGTTACAACCAAGAAACCAAAAGAACATAACATATTAAAGCACTAAGCTTTCTTTCCGAGTATGGGGCTCTACTGACAACTGATTCACTTTTCACCGGAAAGAGCCTTCTTTCACTTTTCAATAAAGAACACAGCTTCCACAGACTCTTAATTCTAGAGAACAAACGGATGGTCATCAGGGCAGGGGGGAAGTGGGAAGATGGGGGTTAAACAGGTTATGGACATTACGGAGTGCTCTTGTGGTGGGCACAGTGTTGAATCGCTATACTGTGCAGCTGAAGCTAATACAACACTGTATGTTAACGAACTGGAATTAAAATAAAAACTTAAAAAAAAAAAAAAGAGAGCAGTACTTCCCGGGCTGAAAGTCCTTGTCTATAGGCTCCTTGAGAATGATATAAACAACCAGATTTTAACCTAACACATAAGCATCTCTGAATTTGAAGAATGTTAAGGAAGCTGATGCCTTGACTTTACTTTGTTCTTCTCCCAAGACCCTCGGGCAAGTACGATTCTCCCCTTAAATATCTGCTAGCAGCCCACTAAATAGACACCTGTGCCAGAAGACAATGCTTTGTATCTGAAAAACAAACTGGGCTGAGGCTAACATGACATTATCCATAGTTTTGAGTTGTTTCTATAATTTTGTGCAGACTGATGACCTTGAACTGGTAAACCTCCAATGGTATGCTTCAGGTTCAAAGAAAACATACTGAAGTAGAACCAAAGTGACTGAATGAAGTTACTGAGGCAGACATCAAGTAGGGCAGTACTCAGAGGACAAAGATGAAAGAATAAGCTTTCTGCCATTATATGGCTTTTCTTCAGGAGAAGTCATATAGTATTTTAAAGTTACTTCACCCACCTAATTGCAAATGCTCAGGTTTCTCTGACAGAGTTATAAATGAATCATTGATGATTACTATTAAGTTAAATGCTTTAAAAATTATTCAGTTGTAGAATTGCAGTATTTAAAAGCTGTTCGTTTTAAAGCTTTTGATAGTGAAGCTTGTCTATCTCAAGCCAAGGAAGTAAAAATCAGGTCAACATAGTTAATTCCACCAATTTCATTTTCTATTTTTCCTTTTTAATAATGCTTATAATGATGCAGTGTGAAGAGACAAATTCAGGATAAAATAACCTGGTCAAGTCCTTTGAATAATTTTATTCAATAATTTTATTCAAGTCCTTTGGATAAAAAAAGACAAATATCAGGAGCTTATCCCTAAAGTTAGATAGTTTAATTTAAAAAAATATATATATGAAAATCCAGGACACACATTAAATTTTAAATGCCATAATAATATGTGCTCTATAATCAAATGATTCAATAAAAAATCTTAAGGAAATTAAGGTTTTTATTTTACAGTTAAGAATTAATGCTTTTCCCTCCTTTAAGGTTTTTTTAAATCAACATTCTTCTTATTAGTTTCATTAAGAAAATTTTCTTTCCGTTCACATGAAATATGTAGGGAAGGCTGTCTGATCGATCAGACACCTGGCTGTTAATGAAAATCAATAATTGACATGGGGCTGCAACTAGGCCGTCAACGAGGAGGCAAGGAAAACATGTTGAAATAAAAGACTATACACTCAGTCCATCGTGATCTAAGTAAGAGAAGAATCACTGCTCCTGTGATCTTGCCACCAGTGTATTTGCTTACCTTTAGCTTCCATTTATCATTCACAGCTGTCATGTGTGAGATGATAAACAGAATATATAATACTTCAATTTTATTATTATTTTCTCTCTTTTCCCTCCAAAGCATACCCATTTGGAAAATTCTCAGCTTTTAACCTTCTGCTCCCTCTTTTTTTTTTTTTTAAGATTTTATTTATTTATTTGACAGACAGAGATCACAAGTAGGCAGAGAGGCACGCAGAGGGGGAGGGAAAGCAGGCTCCCCACTGAGCAAGGAGCCCGAGGTGGGACTTGATCCCAGGACCCTGGGATCATGACCTGAGCCGAAGGCAGATGCTTAACCAAGTGAGACACCCAGGCGCCCGTCTGCTCACTCTTTCTTTGGAACTAAAATAGTTGACCCATGAACAATACTGGGTTGAAATATGTGGGTCCTACAGGTGGATTTTTCTTTTTATTTGACACAGTACAGGACTGCAATTGTATTTTCTCTCTCATGATTTTCTTAATAACATTCTCTTTTCTCCAGCTTACTTTATTGTAAGAATACAGAATATAATGCGCATACAAAATCCATGTAAATTGACTGTTTATGTTATTGGTAAGGCTTCTGGTCAACACTGGGCTATTAGTAATTCAGTTTTGGGGAAGTCAAAAGTTATATATGAATTTTCAACTGTGCAGGGGTCAGTGCCCCAACTTCGCCATTTTTCCAGGGTCAGCTGTAGTCTCTTATACATGGCTTCCTCTAAGCCAGAGGGACCTCTGCTCGCCAGCTATGTTCCTGTAAATAGGAAAGCACACTGCGATTGCTTTGTGTCAAGAAGAAAGCAGTGCCTATCAAAAATCTTAATTCCCCTTCAGCCAAAGCTAAAGAGGACTGCTGCTTCATAGACTAATGCTTACAAGAATGACCTTGCAGTGGCCATCAACCTCACACCCCAACATTTTAGTCCTATTTCTGTGTATCGAGCAGCATGATTCTATAATATCTCCTCAAATACAGTCTTTGCTTTGCATGGTTCTGATATGCATGAATTTTAGTTTCCATGGTTTAGTTAAATAACACTAATCCCCCAACAGATTTCAGATACCACAATATGTTAACAGTGAGTAATTACGTAAAACACAAACTTTGCCTCTAGCTCTTTAGTGCACAAATCACTACTTAAAAATAACAGATGTATATCAGGATCAGTGACCAATCACGTCTCTTCTCTCCAAGTTTGTCAAGTGATTGTTCATTGCATTTCTGTTATTGAGTTCATGCACAGGCTGTTGTGTCACCTGTCTCCTAGTGATAAACTCACTGTCATTTAGAGCTGGAGGGAAAGGATAATTGGAGAGAGAATTGCCTAAGAAAGGGGTGAGTGGAGCATAAAGTGAAATTACAGTAGAATCACAGACTTTCATATCCTGTTGGTTGTGGATTGCCTCTGGAGTTCTATCCCCATCCTATACTTTTTTCAGTATTGGGCTGCCAGTGCAAGGGCCATGCAATCTGAGCTCTCTTAGGTAGATAAGCAGGGAGACGAGGAGGTCACTTGTGGTGGAACCTTGTAAACATGCACAGAAACTGTCCTTTTGACCTGCCAATACCTTAAAGGTGGGTCAAGGGAATGTGGCATTTGGCACTACAAGTTTCCTACAGATACTGTAGAGAGATTTATTTTCTTCTGTAGGTGGGGTTGGAAAGCTTTTTCTATAAAGGGCCAGACAGCAAAAAATGTAGTCTGTGGGTCTCCTTATGGGTCTCTTTGTTGTAACCATATGGTTATTATAGAGTGAATGCAGCTATAAACAATCGGCAAACAAATGAGAGAGGCTCAATAAAACTTTATAGCTACTGAAATATGAATTTCACAAAATGCAAATATTCACTAAATGCATCACTAAATATTATTCTTCTTTTCAATGATTATAATGTAAAAACCAAAGCCATACATAACAGATAGAGGGCTAAATTTGGCCTGTGGGCCATAGTTTTTGCCAACCTTTGCTCTTAGAATGCCAATATAAGAGAAATATTTGGAGAAAATGGCACTTGGCAAATGTTTGTTGGTTATAATAAATCAAATAAATCTTCATTTTTTTTAGAGGAAAAAAACAAATTACCATATAGTAATGTGTGTGTCAGATCTAACTCATTAGAGCGGCCTCCCCCCAGCCAATAGTCATACAATGGCAACATGGGCCTTCAGCCTATACTCCTTATCCTGCTTTCTTCACTTTATATTTCTCCATAACTAGTCATCACATGAGTGATTTCATACTAACGTGTATGCTTGTTTATTGCCTCCTGAACATAATTTAAGCTACAACAGGCCAGAGACGTTTACTATTTAGTACCAGCACTAAAAACAGTGACTAGAAGTTAGTATGAATACATGTAGCAGAATTAGATTATTCAAAAAGAGTGAGTTGGTCATCTGAGAACCTAAGAAATGCTGAAGAACCAGCTATAGAAGGGAGACAATTACAGTCTAATTTCATAATTAATACTTTCCAATAATTGAGGCAAAGATTAAAAAAAAAAATCTGTTTTTTCCTAATTTAGGAGAAAAAGCAATATTAGCAAAATTATCAGAAAATCACATTTTCTTTCCAAAATGTAAACACCTATATAAAAATTATAGTTAGACCACCAAATATATGAAACTGTTATTTATTCATGCCCATGCTTCAGAGGTAGACATTGACAATGGCCACCTATAGAGATTCTTGTAAACAAGAAACTTAAAGGGAAATTGGAATTATGTATAACAAAAATATCTTTAACTAGAATCTTATGACAATAGATAAAGTAAAGCTTAAAAATAGTATATGTGAAAATAATTCATTTGTATAATTGCTATAAAATATACTTAATTTTACTATCCTTATAGTAAAGAATAAATCTGTTTTTAAACTCTTATCTGGATAAAGATTAAATTAATACTGACATTCAAGTTTTGAAGCAAAAGCATAGCTATATGCTTTTATAAGTGAACTCATGTTTTTCATAAACTTCCTTTTAAAAGAAGCTTAGTCTAAAAGTCAGAAGCTTACTACTGTGATGTTTCTTAGTTAACTACTTAGGGTTGGGTTTGTTCCATGAGCCATAAATGCCTCAACACCAATGGTTTAATTATGAACAAAAATTTACCATCAATGAATAAATATAACACTTCAAAATACTACTCCCACCATCACTTATTGAATCAATTGTTTTTTGCATGTGTTCCTGTTGATATTTCTCACAGTGTCTCAGAAATATGTAACATAATTCTCACTCTCTATATGTAGGGACACCAACATTTGGAATACTTACTTATCTTATTAAAGATCATAAAGCTCACAGAGCTCTGTTTCAGTTTTACCAAAATTAGTAAATGTCATGCACCAAAAGGTATTTGGAGTTGTTGGTGAGGAGTGAGGCCTTGAAGTCTGTAGGTAAGCCACAAGTGTTAAAATAATTAAAATTGTTTTTTTGAAAACCCCTTACATTTTGAGTAAATGTACATTAATATGGGCTCCCATAAATATGTGCACATGCATATGTGTAGTATGTACTTACAAATGTATATAATTATATTTTCAAAAGTTTAATACTAGCATGGAAACTTATTTTTTAGTTTGGAAACTTATTTTTTGGTTTGGTGTTTTGTTTTTGATAGAAAATGGAATATTCAATTTTTTGTTTATAATTTTCTTTAATAGTTAAAAAAAGTAGTTAATTAGATGTACAACTAAACTTCCACATGACACAGATACTGGGGATTTCTGAGGTATCAACATTCACTTTTCCCATCTCATGCTTACTCGACAGAAATTGAAATTGACAATACCCTCCCCATTGAAATTATTATCTCCCTCTCTCAACAGGTATGGTTGGATTCCTTGAGTAATATGTAAAGTTAATATGACTCCATTGTAATAACATCAATTAAATGTGCCTATCCCCTTTGGTGTTTATTCATGCATTTTACTCTTGCTATTAAATCACCTCTTGGTGGATATATCATTATGTGTATAGATCATTATCTACAAATATGCATTTGTATTTCTAAACCACATTAATGCTGTATGATCTTAAAAGAATTCCTCAAAATCATACATCAAGACTACCTGAGTGTAAAACAGAACTAACATAAAATTCTTCAAAAGCTTTGACATTAAGTAAAATTACATCCTATAATTCTGGTATATCAAGTAATATTTCATATTCATAAAAAAATGCCAAAAAGCCCAGGTTGCACATGTGAAATGTTATTATTAGTAGAACACAAACCATGAAAAAGCAAATAGGTTTAGACATAATGAAAACAGCACTTTTTATGATTTATTTAGTCACATATTTATGTAGTTTATGAAAATAGCACTTTTTGTGATTTATTTAGTCACATATTTATGTAGTTTTCAAGAAGGAAACATTTTCAGTGATGTTTTACACACATATTTTTTGCAAATCTTGAGTCATAATATCAGCTTATGTATCTCAAACATAAATGTGCAGTGGCTGCAAAAATATTGTACATGGTTGTTGACAGCAGCCTTATTTGTAATAGCTAACACTAAGAAGATCCCAGATGCTCATCAATAATAAAATGGATAAACAGTTATTATTAAATAATTAGAAAGAATGAACTATTGGTATATACAACCTCCTGGATGAATCATCAAAACATTATATTGTTTCATAGAAACCTTAAAGAATATGAAATGTGTGATTACATTCATATGAAGTTCAAGAATAGGCCAAACTAATTTAAGTTGAAAAAAATTTTAAGGAGTGGTTCTTTTTGGAGATGTGGAAGCTGGGGCCTAATTGAAAGGGGTATGAGGGAACTGTCTGGGGGCAATGGTAATGTTCTAAATCTTGTTAGGGGTTTGAATTATATAGATACATATATTTGGCAAAACGCATTGAAGGAAACACAAGATTTATGCATTTTAGTATATGTTATTTTTACCTAAAAGCTCTAAAATATATTGAAATCTAGTAATACTGAGCATGCCAGTGTTTTTAGGATAAAGTGTATCTATGGCTACAACTTTGAATTCATTAAAAACTTTGATGGATGAGCTTACAATTAACTATAAAATTGGCTGAGTATATAGATGCTCACTTTATGATTCTTTTAACTTCTATGTGCTCAAAAATTTTATAAAATTTTGGGAAAAATAAAATAATTAAAAACATGTTTTCAATGTAACTGGATTGGTGTAATAAAAGTGGTAAGCACGAAATGCTGAGACATTACAAAAGATGGACAATATGCAGCTAAGGGGCGGGCAGATAGTGAAGTAGGGTTAGACAAACGAAGGAAGGGGTGATTAAAGGAGTAAGACACTGAAGCAAAAGGCAATGTTTATGTATGGACCATACTGCAACTAGTGTAAAGCTTCAACACTGAGGAAATGAGTTGTGAAATTTGATAAAGATTAGAGGTAATCTATCAAGACATTTTTGATGGAGAGAAAATAGGAAAAAATTAAACCTGTTGGTTAAATCTGACATGGTAGACAGTGAAGGATAAATATACTGATAAGGAATGGGCTCTACCTGGAAGATGGGGACTAATGGATATTTTTATTTATTATTATTATTATTATTATTATCATCATCATCATCATCATCATCATTATTTTGCATTTTAGTGATTATACTAGAAATCAGGATTAACTGATTTGCCAGTAGTGAGCTGGAGAGAGACCGGAGGTAGGAAGATCTTTATGTAGTTCATTTATACGTTGTAAGAAAAAACACTTCATTTGAGAAACACGTGTGTTACCCCAGATCTGTGGCATAAGGCGATAAAGCTTCAACCAATGTAGTGGAAATGCTGATGTAAATCAGACAGGCTATGATAACTGATTAGCTATGGAAGGCAGAGCAATTCTGATGACAGACGTTTGAAGCCACATTAGATGGAAATATTGCTGACAGGGTGTATTCTAGACAGGATATTAATGATTTTTTTATAGTAGGAAATATAATCACCTTGTCTGAATCGTAGAACTTTTATTTAATAATTATACCATGTGTTACAGAGTCACAGAAAAGTAGGAATTTTACTTTTCATATCTGGAAGTTGCTCTATTCACATGGATAATTTATTCTTTGAAGAAATAATATAGACATAAAAGTTAAATAAAAAAGAATAATTTGAAACACTTATAATAAGAAATTTTTATTTTAAAAACAATATACGAAGGGCATCTGGGTGGCTCAGTTAGTTAAGTGCCTGCCTTCTGCTTAGGTAATGATCTCAGGGTCCAGGGATCAAGTCCTGCATCAGGCTTTCTGCTCAGTGGAGAGCCTGCTTCTCCCTCTCCCTTTGTTGCTCCCCCTGCTTGTGAGCTCTCTCTCTCTCTCTCTCTGTGTCAAATAAATAAATCTTAATCACAATATATGAAATGTGAACCTTATAAATTTGTTTTCATGTATCTAAGTTTTCTGGAGATAAAGCAAATGCATGTCTTTGTTATTTAAAAATACTAGTTTAATAGTTCTCCATACCTATCCTTAGAATAAAATTTAAAATACAGTCAGAATTCTTATGAAATGTCTGTATTACATTTTGAAGATATGTTATTGAAATGTAAAGCTTATGAGAACTTGATCAAATAGAGAATTTTAAATTAAGGGGAAATAGTTAAAATATTTATAATTCTGTGTGCATCAAAACTAATTTACAAAACATCAAAGAGAAATAAATATAATAGAGAATATTTTATATTTTCAATTGCATACTTTCTTATATTCCTAATGTGTTCTCCAGAGAACTAGTCCTAACATTCAGTAAAATCCTAATGAAAAATCACATACTAAGAATTAAAAGTATGTCAGGCTTTTATACTGGCATTTTAAAAAGTCACTTTGAGCACAACTCATCATTAATAGGTTAAGTGTGGGCAAAAGGGTAGAAGACATAACACAGATTTCAGAACTACACAGATCTCTGCATTTAAATTCTACCTAAACATACTTAGTGAAAGGTAGAAATTAAGAATGTTTCTGAACTTTTGTTAAAATCAAATGATCAGGAATATACTCAACGTGTTTGTTGTACAAAGTAAGTGAAATTTATATATGGTGGTTCTTAGAATTAGGTATTGAAAATACATCATTGATGAAGTGATTTTATCATTCCTAAATGTTCAGTTACTGGAGACAGATAGAGATTCATAATATTGTCTTCTGCTTGAAGGGTCATATTAGGAAAATTATTCAGGCAATAGCAATCTTCTACTTATAGTCTGTTTTTCAGATCCTCAAATGATTACAAATAAAGGAGAATTTCATATGAATACAAAGATTATATTGATCAATGTTACACTTAAAAGTTAATGCTTCATATATATGTACGTATGAGATTTGTTCATTTTAGACATCTATTAAGATCAGTTAAATAAGTTGTAATTTAAATATGGCAAATATTTGCTGAAAGTATACTAGAAGTAACAATGTACCTGAAGTTAGAAATGTAAAGTTCTGGGGGTACCTGGATGGCTTAGTCCATTAAGCATCAGACCCTTGATTTTGGCTCAGGTCATGATCTCAAGTAATGAGATCAAGCCCCTTGTTGGGTTCCATGCTGTGTGCAGAGCCTGCTTAATATTCTTTCTATCTCCTTCTGCCCCTCCATCCCTCTCCCCACTCTCTAAAACAAACAAACAAACAAACAAACAAACAAACAAAAAACAAAACCAGAAATTCCTTTCTCCAGTTTGCTTATAAATCAGGAAAGGGAGTTAATATATTAGAACAGATAAACTCATGAATTTAAACTTGTAGCTCTGAATATTTGCTAATGATCCTTCAGAACCAAGACATGTATCAATTTCTAATTAAGCTCTGGTATGAGTTTTAGTTACATTTTCTATCAGAAGAATGTGGGGGGATTTAATCAAATTGTTAGTGAGTCACCATCTACATTGTAACAGAGCTCTTCTAATTTATTACAGGATCTAATTTAATACTTTGAGTTAGAATTATAATCTCTATTTTAGAGATTTTAAAGTTATATTTCAATAGTATTGTCAAATTTGTGAATACTCAAAAATTATTTAACCACGGATATGTCAATGATCAACTTTATAAATACGTGAAAGGGAGGAAAAAGTCAGGTTGCCAATAGTTGAATTCTAAACAAAATATATTCCATAAAGGATAGGACATAAAACAAGTGAAATAATCTATGGAGAAAAATTCTAAATTGAAAGAGAAAGGTGCCTTCTGTTGATTGGAGAACAGAAGACATGCTGTTGTGCCCTCTCGTTATAACACCAATACAACCTGGGCAAATTACAACAATAACACTGTTTTTTTTTTTTTTTTTTTTTTTTTTGCATTTCTGGATTTAAATGAGAGTGAGAAAAAAACTACAAGGGCACAACCAAGTAGCTGAAAGAACAGAGAGGTAAAACCTGGGAGAGAACTAAGGAGTACAGAAGTCAGCCCTTCCCTGGGGCGGATGTCTGTGCTTGTGAAAGGATCAGCATCACTTGCCTGGGGCCTAAATGAAGCAGAAGATAACCAGAGACTTTGCATGAAGTCTGGAGCTTTGAAGAGGGCTGACTGGGCTCATGTCAGTGGTGCCCCTGGTTCTTGGCTGAAGCTAACTCATCCTCGCTAGACAAAAGCATCCCCAAATTAGGTCCTCCACAGGTCCCCAGAGCAAATGAAATTAACTATAACTTCAAAATAATATTACCCAACAAAAAAGAACCAAACTAACAAAAATGAGACTTCTTGGAAATAACAGACAACAGGTTTAGACACTCAAACTTTAGATGTTGAAATTACTCATTACAGGATATAAATTAAATATGTAAAACATTTAAGTAACTAATCAGTGAAAATAAAACATAAGTAAGATGAGAATATAAAAGATTATTTTATAAGTCTCAAACAAAAGAGAGAACTTTCAGAAATAGGAATTGTTGAAATTACAAATCCACAGGAGCCTCTGGTTTTAACTACGATTCTGATTCACAAGTCCCTTGAGGCTGAGGGCCCTGGCAATACTCATGGGTTCAGACTTCTTGGGAGTCTCCTGGAGTGGGAAGACCCTAACTGCAGTTCTAGACAACCAAAGCCCTTACAACCCTAGACTCAAAAAAGAGCATGACAGAGCATTGTTGCTTGTCTTCTCTGTGCATTTGCTGAGCCCTAAGACATATCTGAAATCCAGGCAGAAGAGGAAGCTGAATGCTAGAAATGAGGTAGAGCTCATCCTTCTGAAAATAAAAGGGTATTTAGGGCCCACCATGGACGAATGGCTTTTATATAAAGATTGGAAAGGAACCAGGAATAAAGTAGCTCTCACAAATACTACATCATAGTCTCAAATCGTCCAATCCTGAATTGGAGGAAGGGATTTCCTCTTAACTCAGGAGTGTCTGCCAAAAGGAAAGTAAATTCTCTTTGAGAGACAACTTAATGTTATCCACAATCTACATATATTTTCATATACAAGAGGCATCATTCCTCCAGAAATTCCTAAGTAATGCTGTGTTACTTGTTAGATATCTACAGCAAATTTGTAAAATATTAGCATTCTTCCTCTTAACAAAAATGAAAGTTTCACACCGTAAACTATTCCTACTGGACTTTCTATTATATGGTAAAGGCAATTAGCTCATAATACTGAAATAAAATTTATAATAATTAGAAAAGAAGGAACTAATATGTCCTTCTATATCATTCTATAAATGATTTTATACATAAAAATTCAGTATACAAAAACTCACTTTCACTTTTAAGAGAAATAAAAATAAAATGGCAAGAAATGGGAATTTTCATTGTATAATTTTTTCTACTATTGTTATGCTAGAAAATTTTTATAAGTTTTTTTAAGGCAAAAAACTGGTTGAGAAGACAAACTGTCACTACTCTATAATTTAGTGGTACTATAAATTCTTATAAACTTTCTGGAAAGATATTAGCTCATATGTTACAACAGCTTTACCTTCCCACCCAATAATTTTTCATTTTGTAATCTTTATAAAGAACACTCAAAAGTTAGGAAAAACTCCTAATGCATGCAGATGCTGATGATGGCATTATTTACAGAAAAAAAGCATTGAATTCCACCAACTGTTTAATACTAAGCTTAAGCTAAAAAAAAAAAATCTGTGGGATTTCCATGTGAATAAGAATTAGTAAGATTCTTGATATAATGTATTTTAAAAAGTTAATAAAATATAAATTTACAGGGGCACCTGGGTGGCTTAGTGGGTTAAAGCCTCTGCCTTTAGCTCAGGTCATGATCCCAGGGTCCTGGGATCGAGCCCCAAATTAGGCTCTCTGCTCAGGAGTGATCCTGCTTCCCCCTCTCTCTCTGCCTGCCTCTCTATTTACTTGTGATCTCTCTCTCTGTCAAATAAATAAATAAAATCTTTGGGGGCACCTGGGTGGCTCAGTGGGTTAAAGCCTCTGCCTTCAGCTTAGGTCATGATCCCAGGGTCCTGGGATTGAGCCCCGCATCGATCTCTGCTCCGCAGCGAGCCTGCTTCCCTTCCTCTCTCTCTGCCTGCCTCTCTGCCTACTTGTGATCTCTGTCAAATAAATAATAAATTAAAAAAAAAATCTTTGAAAAAAATATAAACTTACACATATAAATAATGAGTAAAAGCAACAAGAATAACAATTTTAAGAAGGTTAATAAATTCACATATATTTATATGTTATACCTATCTAGAGAATCACAGAGATTTTATGAGGACAAGTGTTAATAGGTATGTCTCTATATAAATGTAGATATATAGTTAGGGCTGTACACACTCACGCACATGTACATTAAAATTTGAGAAAGGAAATATACCACTCTGTTAACAATGATTGTACTTAAGTTATAAGCCGATTTTTCTTATCTATACTATTATATATTTATCAGATTTTCAATACATGCTTTAGTAGAAAGAAGTTATCTCTAAGAAAGTACTGTTTGGATCAATACAAAACCAAACTATTCCTTTTTCTAAGGAATTGTCTAATAATCAGTCAATATCAGAATATGAATCTAATAACAATATTTTGATGCAAATATTTTTTATTAATCACTACCACCAAATTTTATTTCATAGTTTACATGAATCACACATAAGTGTTAAGTCAATCTAAGCACTTGAAAGTGATTAGTTTTACTTTTAAATCAACCTTCTAAAATATTTATGATTACTGTGTGATTTGTAACAAAATTCTTACCAAAAAACAACAAATTGATCAGTATAGTTTACTGCATTGATTTAAATCCATATTTGATTTCAGTTGACATTTAAAGAAAATCATTCTCCTTATAAAAACAGCTTGTATTTATTGCTTCTTAAAAATCATATTTAGTTTTCTGTCTCCTCATTTCTCAATTCAAAGTAGAACAAATATTAATTCTTTTTTTTTTTTAAGATTTTATTTATTCGACAGAGAGAAATCACAAGTAGGCAGAGAGGCAGGCAGAGAGAGAGAGGAGGAAGCAGGCTTCCCACCAAGGAGAGAGCCCGATGCGGGGCTCGATCCCAGGACCCTGGGATCACGACCTGAGCTGAAGGCAGAGGCTTTAACCCTCTGAGCCACCCAGGAACCCCACAAATATTAATTCTTATAATAATGTTTTAATTGGCTTTAAAATATGCTATAAATTACGAAGTTCTTAAAGATTTATTTTTCAGTATTTTCCTGTTATAGAAATCAATTAAATCGTACTTTCTAAAACACATTACAAACATCTATGTATGGCTTGATTCTTTTTTCTCCTTGGTTCATCATTTTTGAATGTTCATATTAGCATAAAAGGCATTTACCATACACATGATATAAATATAAATGTCATTTATATGAATATCTTATTCCTTTCCCTGTGTCATATCACTGTTATTTCACAGAACTTGGATAATCTCCTGTCTCCAAAGTGCCTACACCGCTTGGCCTTGTTCCAGATGATTAGGAAGAGTCCCTTTGGTACCAAACATATTGGAATACTTTGTTATGTTTTAGTCTAATCTAATGCTTCATCTCATTTAATGAATATAATTTTTACAGAAATGGATATAATGTTGAGGAAGGGTAAAGTATACTAAAGTTTTTTTTTTTTTTTTTAAGATTTTATTTATTTATTTGACACACAGAGAGAGAGAGAGATCACCAGTAGGCAGAGAGGCAGGCCGAGAGAGATGGGGAAGTAGGCTCCCTGCTGAGTAGAGAGCCCGATGTGGGGCTCGATCCCAGAACCCTGAAATCATGACCTGAGCCTAAGGCAGAGGCTTAACCCACTAAGCCACCCAGGCCCCCCTATACTAGAGATTTTAAGTGAAACTCCTGGATTTGAATGGGCATCTCTCTGATTTCAAAGACTGCTTTCTCCACTAGGAACATCATCAGCCTTCTAAAACCTCTGTAGTTTCAAGTCAGAATTGATCCTGTAAAGTTTCTCACTGAAGCCCACTGTGTCTCTCCTCCACTAACCACCATGCTTTCATTTCCCTACTGGCTATAATTCAGCCATAAGGGATTTCTTTCCATTTTTTTTTTTTTCTTTTGAAGATGTCACTTTTCTCAACTAGAAACCTTCACATTTGATATACCTAGAGTCTGGAATTTACCACCAAGATCATCCTTCCATTCCAACTTTCCTAGATTAGACCAGGTCTGCTCCAAGGGCATTATACTCATTCTACTTGCCATTTCCTTCTTGTAACATTCATTTTGTAAATATTTTGTTTATTATTTGTTTTCCCAGATTAACTTGGTAGCTCTGCGAGGTAGGGGTTATATTCATAATGTTCACCATGGTACACAGGTTCTTAATGCAGAACCTGGCACAAAATAGATGTGCAAAAGATTTGCATCAGCGCTGAATGCTTATAAATATGATTATAAGAAGGGAGAGAGGAGAGGCCAGTGCTCTGAATTTTCATGTCTGTGGAAGATCTGCCAGAATTGTGTCTATAGTTTATCTATCTCATTTGATATCATCTGAATCTTAGTAATTATCTAGCTGAAGAGGAATTCCAACTAAATGTTTATACAGCCCTTTATAAGCCACAATATAAATATGTCAATAATTGAAAAAACACCAAGTGTTAAATATTGTATTCATTTTCAAATTAATCATGCCAAGTAAGTTTCAACTTTTTGCTGTAAGTTTTTCTTTGGGTTATTCTCTCTCTCTCTCTTTTTCACATTTTATTCCCTTTTCCTCATTACCTGCTAAGAAAACACAATTTTAAGATAAAATCTTAATGCCTATTTAAAGATAAAAGCTAATAAGGTGTAGAAAGCACTATTAAAGCAGTAAAAGCATGATACAAATAGGAGGGATTACTGTGAAAATGTTCTGTTTGCTCTTTAAATCCCTTGAAACATTGGGCTTTTATAAATTTCTGCTTCACTAGGAAAAATGGGTTCTCTGAGGTTTGGTATTAAGTATTAGATTTTTAGCTAAGTTTATGGGATAGTAATATCTCATTCCCATAGGACTAAGGATATAGTGAAATTTCTTAAATGTTCCTTCAAATAATTTTTTCCATTGTATTGCTGATTTAACCTGGAATAGCTGTTCAGACTTCCTATATTATCACATTCTTTTAAGCCTCTAACTTACTGAATATGTGCAACAATAACTAAATTGTTGGTATTACTCAATTCTAGAGTGAGACTTAGAATCCCCAAGAAAGATAATTAAAAAAAAACTGCATTGAGAAATTCAAACGCTGGCAACAGGTTAACCCAGTAGACTCCATAGTCTCATATTCTTTTGTGCTACAACAATTTGAAGTCACCAGATTTAAAAATTCAAATTTAGTCATGTTCTTTGGTTCTCTAATGGCATAGTAATTTTGTCCACTTTAATTTATGCTTATTATTCACTACTAATTAAAGGCAAGCCAGATTCAATAAATGTTCTTCCTCTACCTTCTCTTTCTCATCCCCTTCCTACCCCTCCTACTCCTTTCCCCTTTTCCTTCTCTTCTTGCCCTTTTTTTTTTCTTTAGAAAAAAAAAATATTATGTGCAGATTTACAAGTGGAATTGATCTTGTATGGGCATTCTTCCTGTAGAATACAGTTTCTTTCAAAATGATTTTCACTCATTTGACTTTAAAATTTGGTAACTATTATAAAACCACTACCATTTATAAAATCTGAGACTTGTGTATATTTATTGAAAGCCATGGAAATCAGGGTATTTATTTTTACAGATACAATGAACATATTATAATGTTAAAATAAAGTTTGCATTCTTCTGCTATAAGAGATGACTATGTCATGTGGTGTATGTCATTTGATATTTATTACTGTCATAAGGACAACATGGGTATAGGTTACTAGATTTGTTGTCTTAGCTTGAAAAATTTCTTCAGAATTTTAGTATAAGTTCTAATGATTTTTATCAGATTTGTACCTGATATTTTCTATTTCACCACTTTAAAAAAAGGGATTTGAACCACACTTTTTGAAAATGTCTGACATGTTCTTTTATGTAATGACATATATTATAGGATCAGCAAAAAATGGAGGGAGAGAAGGAGGGAAAGAGAGATGAAGCCATTTCCCTACTTCCTAAAGCAACAAATTATTTACCCCTTTTAACTGACAGTTTTATATATACATAATATATAACATAGATATCGTATATACAAAATATATGTAAGTGGAAATAGAAATTCTCTAGTGCTCATTTAATGTGATGATTACTAAAAATCAATGTCCCAGTAAACAGAAAGTAAACTTCTCAAAAAAATTAGACTAGTGAAAACCACATAATGGCCACAAAGTATCTTCATGACAGACAAAAACATGGAATTATATGTCTTTCCCGATCAATCACTTAAAGTGTTTTCTTTTAGCTGCTATATTGGGATCGCACTTAACAATGGTGAAGTAAGTTTAGTTGCTTCCTTTTTTAATTTTTATTTTTTTAGATTTTATTTATTTATTTGAGAGAGAGAGAGACACAGAGAGTATGGGAGGGGCAGAGGGAGAGGGACAAGCAGACTCCACTGAGCACAGAGCATAGACCTGAAGGTGGGGCTTGACCCCAGAACCCTGAGACCATGACCTGAGTCAAAACCAGGAGTTGGAGGCTTAAATGACTGAGACCCCCAGGCATCCCTTGTTGTTTCCTTCTATTTCTTTAATAACAAAGTTCTTCAATAGAGATCAAACATGTATGTATAGTCTGTTGTTGTCAACTATGTATATTGTGGATTAGGGCACCTGGGTGGCTCAGTCAGTTAAGAGTCTGCCTTTGGCTCAGGATCCTGGGATGGACCCCACTTCCAATCTACCTCCTTGCTCAGCAGAGAGTCTGTTTCTCCCTGTCCCTCTCCACCCTCCACCTGCCCCCAGCTCATGCTCTCTCTCTCTCTCTCTCTCTCTCTCTCTATATATATATATATATATATAGAGAGAGAGAGAGAGAGAGAGAGCGAGCAGATAATTATATCACTTACCAGACACAAACGTATGGCAGTTGTATTTGTCTTGTGTATCACATAAGACAACCTGAAGACAAATATTCATGGAACATTTTCCAAGAACTATAGAAAAGTAAGAATGAAACCTTCAAATGTATGTGTTCAACTTTTAAATGAATCATTCACTTCCTTCTGAAGGGCCTAATTGGTAATCACCATTAAGTTTCTGAAGTATAACTGCCACTATGTATAGTTGTCTATCTATTTGTTGGGCTTACATATGAGATTCTAAATGCCTCAAAAGAAACTCTGTTCTTCATAATATTGCTCTCGGCCAGCATGTGACTGGCACATTACATTTTCTTTGCTTGGAATTGAAATACAATTGTCAATATATCCAACACATTATTTGGCCTGTGTTTTGTAAGTGCTTTAAATCCCCATTTCATTTCATATGAAGTCTGGCCCATAATGCACAAGAGATAAAGGCTTTAAAGATGAATAATAAGCAGAAGCAGCAAACACAGAAGAGGTGTTATTTGGATTTTTCCCTTAATATTAAATCTTAACATAGAAAACATGTGAGTTTCATTGGTGTTATACAGATTACAGTATTAAGATCATGCCATGGTATGATACAGGGTGTATATTATATAGAGATGAAGAATTGTATACCTTTGTTGTTATCCATTCCTCCTACTGCATACAGAGTTCCAACAGTAGATTTTCTAGGTTTAGTTCTTGGACTTTGCATTAAAGTTCTTCTTTCTGGCAATAGATGATACTTCATTGCTTCCAGAATCAGCTTCTGACATTCCAGATCATTCTTAAATAATGCATGGTTTTCTAGGTCAGCCAGTATCTGTGAATAATACATGATCACTGTCAATAATGTTTTTATAGGAATGAGTATATGACATCAGTAGTTAAAATTAGAAGCTTAATGCCTGTGATATTACCCATGTATTGAGAGGGATGAAGAATGTAATAACAACTAATTACATTGATAAATAAAAATAAATGAGTATAATGGAAGACCTTCCATGAGAAGCAGAATGGATTTTATTTTCTATTCAATACTATTTATTGTCATTTTATGACACAGAGTTTAAAGGAACTTCCAGAAATCATTTTTTCCATTCCTTTTCCTCTTTTTTTTTTTAAAGATTTTATTTATTTATTTGACAGAGAGAAATCACAAGTAGGCAGAGAGGCAAGCAGAGAGAGAGGAGGAAGCAGGCTCCCCGCCAAGCAGAGAGACCGATACAGGGCTCGATCCCAGGACCCTGCGATCATGACCTGAGCCGAAGGCAGAGGCTTTAACCCACTGAGCCACCCAGGAGCCCCCATTCCTTTTCCTCTTAAGAAACCTGTTTATAAATTGAATATAGTTGGCTATGTTGGCCATAAACCTGTACAGCAAAGGAAATTAAAAAATAACCTTTAACAAATTCATGGTAACAACCTTCGTAAATTTCATTTATTCATTTTAAGATATTCCAGGTATAATTTAAACCCTTTTTAAATTTAAAAAAAATCAATAAAAATGAAAACAATTATTCTTATCTTTTTTTTTTTTTTTTTTTTTTAAAGATTTTATTTATTTATTTGACATAGAGATAGATCACAAGGAGGCAGAGAGGCAGGCAGAGAGAGAGGAGGAAGCAGGCTCCCCGCTGAGCAGAGAGCCCGATGCGGGCCTCGATTCCAGGACTCTGGGACCATGACCTGAGCCGAAGGCAGAGGCTTTAACCCACTGAGCCACCCAGGCGCCCTATTCTTATCTCTTTAAGAATGCAAGCAGATGGAAAGTAGTATAGTAGACAAGGTAAAATTTCCAATAGTGAAATTAAGAACTTTTATACCAAAAATCCAGCACCTCAGGGAGGAATAGAGTGAGATCAGCTGTTTGAAGCTGTAGTATGTGTCTGTTTTGCTACACCAGGGTTTCATCCCCCCAGATTCTTTTGTGTACATTTCTTTGAGCACATACAAAACATCTTTTCTTTTCCTCCTCTTCTGTTTTTCTTTAGACTCTCTTTTTTTCTGGATTCTTTCAGGATCACTTTCTCTTTCTTCATGAATGAATGTTTCATTTCAAGTGACAGTTAAATCTGTCACATAACTTTAGAAAATTAAGAAGCTGAAAATTTAATATTAATACACTGACCTTTACATCCACATTGATAAGAAACTTTACCACATCTGGACACAAATATGTATTGAATGAATAAGTTAATGTAGGATAGCAGCATATAACTAAATAATTAGATTTCACATTTTAACCTTAATTAAGTAAATTTATTCAGCCATTGTGATGCATACATTGTTGGAGTTGACAAGAAGAACATAAAAACACAGAAAATAATGAATGTAACATGTGAGAAAGAACAATACCTTTGAGGCTGAATGGGAATGTAATGTATTAGAGCTACCAAAATACTTTGGAATATAGAAGGGAAGATGTTCAACTAAATTCTTGGCTTCATTGCGTTTTTTACATACTGAAATCTTAGTTGCCTTCTTACCCACTTTCATTCCAAACACTAAACAAGAAAAAGAATTTTTTTTTTTTTAATGTTATGGAATAGGATAGGAGATCTCTAATGGGCTTTTTTTTCTTTTTCTTTTTTTTAAGGACTACTATTTTACTCTTTTAGTAACTTAAAAAAAAAAAAATAACCGCCCAAGAGTATATCTATTTCCAATAAGATCCTAGTGATCTTTATAAAGTAAAAGAAAAAAAAGTATTTTAATATGACTTTTGGTCATCTGGGTATCAAAGTCTATTTGATCTACATATAAACCTTTTCCTCTCCTTAAAAGGAAAACATTTAGGTTTTCTGGTGATAAATGTATATATGGCTGAACTTGGCTCCCATCATTTTTCTCTTCTTCTCTCCCTTTTAC
Organism: Lutra lutra; assembly: GCF_902655055.1. NCBI lineage: Eukaryota > Metazoa > Chordata > Mammalia > Carnivora > Mustelidae > Lutra > Lutra lutra. Next base: position 163,812,611 of record NC_062280.1, read on the forward strand.
ACCTTTTTGGAGAAACGGGATTAGTTGATCATAAGAAACTATTCTTAGTAGCACACTCTAGGAATATCTTATCCAGATAAACAGTTAAATACAAAATTTAAGGGGTAAAAAGAGAAAAAAAGTTGGAAAAAAAAAAAGAAAAAATTCAAAAGATATGTGCTTCATTTGTGTATTTTTTTTTCTTGGAAAACTATAACTCATAATGAGTTCAATTGGAAGTTTGCGTAAAGGTTTAGGCTTTAGATAAATAGATTCATGGCATAGATGTAAATATTTTATAAGTTTGACCTATGGGTACATAGTGTCACTTACATTAAAAGGAGTTCATACAGTAGTCCCAATATGTAGATGACTCTTTGAACTAATTAGAGTGGATTTGTTTTAACTTAAAAATACCTCTATGCCTTCTTTTATATTTTTTCAACATGTTAAAAATAAGGTTAGTATAATATTTAAATAAATACAAGACGGGTTATTTTTTTATTTTAAAGTTTAAAAAATTTGCACATTAGTTGTATGGGTTCGAAGTTATAATTTTTAATAAACAGTTTAGGATTACCAAAATATAAAATTGTTTAGTAAGTTGTATCTTTTCTAAAGTTTCAGTCTTGTGAATTCTTGTAGTCCTGTATATCAAACAGGTCACTGAATTTGGCTTATAGTTTTTATTTCTTCAGAAAACCTTAAGACAATAGATTAATATTAAATTAATTTTAAAAGATTAGTGTTTAAATACAGTTTTGATTTCTAAGAAAAGTCACATTAGACACTGAAATATTTCTAACTTTTCCTAGTTCTTTATTTTATATATATAAAATGGACATAGATTAACAGAATGTGCAACATGATAAAGCCAACCTTAAAAATATAATTTTATTACTTACATGAATGGCTAAATATCTATATGTTTCTAAATGCATAATGCAGAAATAAATAAGGATTCTTTCAAATTTTTCATTAAAAGTAGGTAATTGTAAAAGAAAATTTAAGGAATTTCACCAAAATACAGTATCAGAGGACAGTCAACCTTATTTATATTATTATTTATAATATTATATATTAATAAATATATATTAATAATTATATTAATAATAATAAGTATCATTATTTATAATAGTTTCAAATAATACTTTTTAAAGGGAAATAATTGCTCAATGTTCATAGATGTATGCATAATGAAAAATATTATAAATTATTTCAAAGTATGACAAGGAAGATATACAAAATAAAACTAAAATTTATAATTGAATTCTATAAAATAACCAAGCTATTCTGTACTTAAATTTTTTTCCTTTAAGTAACATAACATTGTATAAAATTTCTTAATTTTAGCATACCCCTAATCATTTGACAATTTTTAAAGTTTATTTTTTTATTTTGAAAGAAATTAAATTTTTCATAATTGCTTTTACTTATTTTTGTGTATTTTCAAATTATTATTATTGCTTATAGATAGTATGGCTGTGTCTATATTTCATCTCCTCCTCAACACTTTTTAGCATTACCATTACAGCCCAAATTAAGACACAAATTCAGAAAAATAAAATGGTTAAGCTATCTTTTAAATTTGAACTATCATTAGATTTCCTGCAGTAATCTAAGATTCACACAATTATTGCTCTTCCTTATCAAAGGAAAAATACTTTTTTTATATTCTTCAATTTTAATGAAATCTAAACTATTGTGACAGCTCCTTTGCCACTCAAATTTGGAAAATATATCGATATGTTTCAAAAATTATATACTACTTAGAAACATATTCATGTTTACACATAAGAATTTATATAACAGTTGTCTGCAAATTAGATTTTTTATCTAGGATACTACAAACCAATACCCCTCCAATCAATAATAATCATAATATAATTTATTTTACAATTAAAAAAATTCTTGGATGTTTCATAAAGTCTTCACGTTTAGTATGTTCTTATACTTAGAATAATCATTGACTATATCATAAATTGTGTATTAAACCTCAAGGAAAGATACTAATCTCTCCCAATAATAATGTTCAAAATATTTTGTCAACCAGAAGATATATCAGAAATCAAAATATTGGGGTGCCTGGGTGGCTCAGTGGATTAAAGCCTCTGCCTTCAGCTCAGGTCATGATCCCGGGGTCCTGAGATCAAGCCCTGCATTGGGAATCTCTGCTCAGCGGGGAGCCTGCTTCCCTTCCTCTCTCTGCCTGCTTGTGATCTCTGTCTGTCAAATGAATAAATGAGTAAATCTTGAAAAAAAAAAAAAGAAAGAAATCAAAATATCCTGAGACTCAATAAGAAGGACAGCATAGGGTTTATTAACAACATTACATAAAATTCTAATGAGTTGATCTATGTCAGCGAGGCCGTCACTTTGCAAATATGTCCTGACTCCCTATCTCACCTTGGCAGGTTTTCCTTGGGACTAAATAATGATCTGCAAGTTAAAGGGTAAACCTTTAGAATAGAATAGAACATGGTCAAGAAACATGTATGATATTCAGAATTGACTAATATGAAAAATAAGAATTATTTATCCATTTATACTTAGAATTCTCAACAATAACTTTGTTAGAGCGCATTCCAGTTGCCAGCAATGTCATGAATTTTGATTAGATATGTTCTTTGCAATTGTGTGTGTTAAAACATTGTTATTGTCTTTTTGTATACTCTTTGTAAAGTTTCATTGGCTTTATTACTAACTACACTTTGGGGGGAAAAAAAAGAAATTCAATTATTAAAACACTATTTCTTAAAAGTGGCCATTACATTTGTCATTAAAATACCAATAATTTGGTTGTTGATGTCTTGAGAAATTCAACCACGTGGTTAAAATAGCCACACTTAGCAACATGAAAATATTGATAAATGTTTTAATCCCATATAGTTACACATAGATACTCATCAAAATGTAGTTTCCCAAGAGTATTTATACGAATTTACTTCAAATCCTTGCAATACATTGGAAATTATGACTCTTAAAAAGTATTGCTTCATGAAAATGGAATGCATTATTCAAGTATCTAGAGTTTGCATTGTTTTTCCAACCTTTCAATAAGAAAATAGAATAAATTGTCATGTAATTCAGAAAAAAAAATTGTCTCCTATCTTTATATTTTTCCTTAATATGTCAAAGAAGATACTCTGTTGGTTAGAATCTTTGTCATGATTCTCTGCACTAACTTGTACGTATAGATACTTCTCTAACATTGTAAATAACTTTCTTATATCACAAGAAAACAAAATCAAATGCATGAATTTGTTTGAGCTCCATGACCTACTCTTATTACATAAAGGGTGTAGTATTCTAATTTTATAGCAAAAATCAAAATATTTATATTATAAAAATTTGCATTACAGACTTTTTTTCTGGGTGATTTCTATCTTATTTTATTTTTTTAATTTAATTTAATTTAATTTTTTTTCAGTGTTCCAAGATTCATTGCTTATGCACCACACCCAGTGCTCCATGCAGTACATGCCCTGCTTAACATCCACCACCAGGCTCACCCAACCCCCACACCCCCACTCTCCTCCCCTAAGTTTGTTTCTCAGAGTCCACAGTCTATCCTGGTTCATCTCCCCCTCCGATTTCCCCCAACTCACTTCTCCTGTCCATCTCCCAATGTCCTCCGTGTTATTCCTTATGCTCCACAAGTAAATGAAACGATGTGATAATTGAATCTCTCTGCTTGACTTGTTTCACTCAGCATAATCTCCTCTAGTCCCGTCCATGTTGATACAAAAGTTGGATATTCATCTTTTCTGATGGAGGCATAATATTCCATTGTATATAAGGACCATATCTTCTTTATCCATTCATTTGTTGAATGGCATCTTGGCTCTTTCCACAGTTTGGTGACTGTGGCCATTGCTGCTATGAACATTGGGGTATAGATGGCCTTTCTTTTCATTACATCTGTATCGTTGGGGTAAATACCCAGTAGAGCAACTGCAGGGTCATAGGGTAGATCTATTTTTAATTTCTTAAGGAAATCTCCACAGACTTTTTTTTTTTTTTAAGATTTTATTTATTTATTTGACAGAGAGAAATCACAAGTAGGCAGAGAGGCAGGCAGAGAGAGGAGGAAGCAGGCTCCCTGCTGAGCAGAAAGCCCGATGTGGGGCTCGAACCCAGGACCTGGGATCATGACCTGAGCCAAAGGCAGTGGCTTAACCCACTGAGCCACCCAGGCGCCCCTCCACAGACTTTTAAAAATATCATAAAATAGTTCTATTTAGGAGATAAAAATTATAGCGTTATACTCCTGTCATGTTAATGACTGAAAACAAGAAAAATATCTATGTTGTAAGATGTTTCTTAAAGAAGAGTAATACTGCATGAATGGAGACGTAATTTGAAAGGCAAGGTGACTAACAGGATCTGTACAAAGGATAGCAAACACATCTGTACCTTTCGTCTGGTCAGGGAGTCCATTGGAATATGGAGTGCAATAATGGAAAAACACCTAAAGTAAGAAAAATTTAGACTTACTGTGGACCAAAGGAAGTATTAACTCTTCTAACACTATATCCTTGGGCTATCAGGGTTATGAAATCAGTCTCACATTCATAACAGTGTGACAAAATTTCATACACTGCACAATATTTCATAATATTTCAAACTTTTGTTTTGCTACTGGGTGTTGTGCTAAAAAAATCTACTCACAGAATCTGAATCTATAAAACAAAATTGATTCCTATTAGAAGTGACAGTCCTTAAAGAACAAGTGACAGTTTCATACATAGTCTTTCAAGTTCTCTGCTTGACAGAATGAATAGGACAAATGATAAAATATTATCATATGCCATAAGCTGCAAGAAAAAATGATTTTCTACTTCAATATCTTATAAATAGGTCTGAGACAATAAATTTTCAGGTATTTTTATTAAATGGTTTCTCAAAAGAGAAACAGTGATTTAATGAGCACTCTCAGTGCTACCTAAGCCCAGAGCCTGTTGAATTGTCAGTATATGGTGCCAGTGAATGGAGAGTTAAGTTATCAGAGAACTCTGTAGCAGCGTAATAAATGAGGAGTTCCCAGGTAGAGTTGTTCTGTATTGCAAGGGAAGATATAAACTGCCTCATGCCTAGAGAGGTTTTCTGTATATTTCCTCTCTCTCAGATAGATTTTCAGAGACATAGATGGAAGAAACTGGACAACTCCTTTGACAACTGGGAATATAAATTAGTTGGTGCACCAATGCTAAAAACACCTTGACGGCTGCAATTTGAGTATATGCGAGGACTGGAACAGCCTAACCTTCCACAAGAGGAACTAACTCAGCTCTAGCCAGGATATCAATCTAAAGCCTGAAAGAAACTCATTGACATGCGTAATAGGTCCTTAAAGTACATTTAAAATCCCATTTATATCCATTGAAAGGAATTTTGGCAAAGGATAGCATCATGACATATTAAGAGACAGAAATATCTTCTCATCCTTTCTACTGGCAAAATCACTGTTCTGACTAAACTCCTTGAAGATATTATTTATATTTTTAAATAAATGAGAAAGCAGGTACAGTGTAGCTTTTCAAGTCTCCTCCTGTACTGTCATTTCAAAATGAAAATACAAATTACTGACATGTTCATGCTACCATCAGGTACATCTGAGTAATTCCTGCTCAGATATTTGAGGAACAAAAAGAAAGCACCTGCAAAATAAGGATGAGCTTCATTAATTTTATTCTGAATACAGAATATTTTGAATTCTGAATATTTGATTCCTTGAGATGAAAAATATTTGGCTGAACTGACAGTACAAATAAAGAAGAATAATAACATAATCACAATGAGTAGAGATCATAAAATTAACTGAAATGATGGTAGTTATTAGTGACAAATGAGATGGGGTTTAATGCTGCTAATTTATAATTAACTTTTAGTTATTTAACATAGATTGGCTATTCTAAAGGTAGTTTGAAAGCTCAAAATTTCTAAAACTGAAATAAGTGATTACATGCCCTGCATGAACATCATCTTCCCCCAGAAAAGTTTCATTGCATCCTAGGTAGGTTCTGGACCTTGTACATATTCAATCATTCATTCATTCACTTAGCAAATATGTAGTCAGCACCTATTTTGTGCCAGGTGTTATAATAGCTCCCAGACACCTGTGACCTCTCTCACCACTAATCAGTTCTACTCAAGCTTATCCTCCTCCCCACCTCTTAGAACACTTTTGTTAATTTACCCATGTCTAGCTATATTCTAAAGCTTGCATTAGTTTTTTATTGCTTCCAGGACATTATATCATATCTTCAGACTAGCAGGCCAAAAATACAACCCATTTTAGCTATTCAGTCACTCTCCAAGATACCTCATGTGTCTTTTTCTGTATTTCATCATTTAGCTTTTCAGACCTCTTTCCTCTGGTCCTAATGGATCCTGACCTTTTTCAAAGTAATATTAGTAATGCTTTTTCCCTCTGGGGCTTCTATCAAAATATGACCCAATCTTCAGAGTCCAGTGTACATTCTATTACTTCCATGAGGATTTCCCTCATGTTCAGGCCACAATCAACACAATTTGTTTTTCTCGGTCGTGTCAGACTTTAATGAGTTGACATCTGTATAGTTACTTAAGGTCTTCGTATGCATGCTAATCATAAATTTGTAGGAAACCAGAAAAAAAATATCTGCCACCCCTTGTTGAATTTCACTAACAAGTTTACAGTCTCCTAGGAATTGCTCGATAACTATTTAAGTGATCAATCACTTACTCTAATTAGAGTATCTATTAATTTATTTTAAACAACACATCTAGTATTGAGGTTTGAAAATATATAATGTATAGGCAGAAATATAATTCAATATCACATCTCAAATTACATGCATAAATTAATCATCTTCATACATATTTATGGTCTTTCAAAAACATCTTTGCTTAACAACCAACAAAACATCTATGTTTCTAAATAATTTATCCCAGACTCAGCTGATGGCATGCTTATTTCCAGTCATAGTCAATAGCAAAACTCTATTACACAAATAATTCGGGCTCTTGGACATTACCGTAAGGTGATTTGACTCTTAACCAAGAAGCATTTGAATCCCAACCAAGAAGCACTGAGCTTGGATGTTCCACTGACAATTCAAACTACACACTTAAATCTGAACTTATTCTTTAGCATTGCCATTCTTCTTCTTATATTGACTTATGCCTTCTAATTTTTGTTGATGGATTATAGTATTTCTTTACCTGTACTTCTGTTTTAAGCTATTTCTATTTAAATGGATTCAAAATGTTGGAAAATACAGTATGTGAATAAATATTCTCAAAATGTGTCTTTCTTACTGAGACCCCTTGATAATTCAATCAAGACTTAATCCACTGATAATTCTATTTAGAAAAGTTTATGTTCTTAGTCAAGCCCATTCCAAAGAGTCATCAAATATTATTATTATAATACTGCCTAAGATCCTTCCATTCCACAATTCCCTTCTCCTTCCAAAAGCCACTTTGCCAGATGATATTAACTCTTTTCTGAATTTTTAAGAAAGATCAAAAAATTTTTTTTAAGATTTTATTTATTTATTTGACACAGAGAGACAACAAAAGAGGGAACATAAGCAGTGGGGGTGCGAAAGGGAGAAGCAGGCTCCCCACCCAGCAGGGGCTCTGGATCATGACCTGAGCTGAAGGCAGAAGCTAAGGACAGAGCCACCCAGGCAAGCTGAGAAAGATTAAAAAGTTTAATTCATTTATGTGGCATAAGAAATCATATGCAGAATTCAGATTATTCCCACATAGTGTCCTAGAACATATGCCTTCATCTCTTACTTCTTATTGTCTTGTTTTAATTCTTTGCATTACAGTTGAAAGCATTTCCTAAGGTAACTTAAAACACCAAGTATAGGCTCATTTCTCACTATACCTCCAGAACAACCTTCTGCTTTGTTAAGGCTGTTCTATTCACTATCCCCCACAAGAGCAATTTCTTTATTACATCTTTAATGTGATTTTTCATCTTGGATCTGTCTGAGTCTTACTTGAGTGTTCTTGTTTTATCTGTGCTTTCAGTGAACTTTCAAAAGTTTTTTCTGTCTTTTCATATATAAATGTATCTCCTTAGGACTTAGATTTGATCTGTAATTTCCTTAATTCATTATTTGGTATTCTATTGCTTATACTTAGTAATTGCCAGGAGAAAAATATACTGTTTTTATCTTATTTTTACGGTTTTATAGGTAGCTGTCTCATTCTTAAATATTAACTGTATTTACTTGAATTTTAAAGGTAAAATCTGGAGGAGTCTCTCTTTCTAAAATTCTGTTATTTGTCACCTTATTTTTCAAGAAGTTAATTGATGACACAATGTCTCCTGACTAACCATAGTTAACAAGCACAAAGCACTAAGTATAGGGGTCATTCTAAAGTATACTTTCATTGAGAGGGATAAATCTGCAAGTGGCCTACACACAATATCCAAAAAGAAGTAAATCTCTTAAGCCTATAAAGAGCATCTGGTGCTACTAGAAAGATTGAAAATTCTCCTGCTTCTCCCTGTTCTGTCTCAGAGTAATTAATGCTGATGGTAAGAAGCAAATGATGCTTCTGGAAGTTCTTTGACACATATCTGCAGGAAAGCAATCAAAGGGACCATATTTAGTTTACTCTGCAAAACTAGATCTCCTGATTTCTATTATAATAACATGCACAGTATTAAATTTTTATTTTGCTTTAGCACTGTCTCAATTTTCTTAAATAAAAACCTTTCTATTTCTCTCGCACTAATTATAAGGTATGAGTCAGTATTTCACTTCCCTTCTTCCACTAAAAGAAGATGGAGAAAGAATTATAATCACTGCATATTTGCAGATTTTCAGCTTTCTTTAGATTTACTCTGATCAAAGTCCAACATACCTCTTTTGATCATCATCAGTGCGATACGTTCCTGTGAAAACATCAGGGTGGATGCATCTTGCAAGTCAATAAAGGATTAAAATAATTCTCCCAAGTAAAGCTAATTCCACTGGGCATACACTCTGCCTGTGGAGTTTCTAAAGTTTAGGTATGAAATGAGTTGTTCAAACATTTTATTGAACAAACTTCAAGGATAAGGGAAAGTATAAACATGAATATTAAAATTAAGGGTATTAAAATAATTGAAATGTGTCAAATCCCATGTCAGACCCTTTGGAGTATGCAAAAAAATAATGTATCTATTCCTAAAGTTTGATAATTCACAATATAATTTATATTATAATGGAGTAATATATAATACAATTTATAATATAATGGAGCATATGGTTATGATTTTCTAGTACTCACAGCTAAGCAAAAGTATATAATGTTGTTCTGAGAAGCTTGTTATATCTGTATCCAACATCCCAGTTTTCAGTTGGTTGACTTTTTCAAAACAGGAATCATTAAACCATTCACTCTTCTTCTTTTCCTTACATATAACCCTCCTAGACTTGCATAGCAGTTGAAAGTCATTTCATGAAGCAGCATTAATCAGTTAATGTGTAGATGTACAGGAAGATAATTGTTTAAAGTGTTATTCACCATATCCAGCAATTCCACTTCTGGATCCTTATCCAAAGAAAACAAAAACACTAACTTGAGAGAGTATCTGCACCCCCATAGTCACTGCAGCATTAACATTATTTATAATAGTGGAGACATGGAAATAACCTAAGTGTCCATTGAGAGATGAATGGATAAAGAAGATGTTATATGTATATATGTAACGATATATTCATCTCTATGAAAGAAGGAAATCCTGCCATTTGTGACGACATAGATGGACCTTGAGCCCATTATGCTAAGTGAAATGAGTCACAAAGACAAAGATGAATACTGTATGATTTCACTAATATGTGGGGTTTTAAACACACACACATAAAAAACCAACCAAACAAAAACCAAACTCATAGATACAGAGGACAGATTAGTGGTTGCCAGAGGTGGAGGAAGATGGTGGGAGAAATGGGTGAAGGTAGTCAAAAGAAACAAGAAACATGGACAAAGTACTCTAGGAAATAAGAAGATATGCTTAACCGTGTGCTTCACATTAAAGAAATACTTACAACAGAGTGCCTTCTTTAAACCAAATCAATAAAATAAGTGCCTATTTGCCAGGCATGGAAAATAATAAAGGCTATTTCAAGAAAAAAGGTCATAGGTACAGAGGAATGAAAGGAAGTCAAGTAGAATCCAAACTAATGACATTTATTCAAAATACACTGTTCAGGGAGAATCTATTCTTAATAAAATATTTCTCTTTTGTCTCTGTATTTATTTCAATCTCCATCCATCCATCCATCCATCCATCCATCCATCCATCCATCCATCAAACTTCCATCCTTATATATGAAGCCAGCCTTGTAATCATATAACTCTAATGTTCTTACGAATCCTCTTTTTCTTTCATTCAACACATCAAATCCACTGGACATAACTGTAGTATGTAACCTTCAAGATATGTCCAGAATATATTTACTACTACAAGCCCGGGACAAGCTAACATCCTCACTTGGACAATTATAAAACCTCCTGACTAGTGTACGTGCTTATAGTCTGCCCTTTTAGTGCTGGTTATTTTCATTTGCTTCCTTGTCATTCAGTTTGCACTATTCTCTGTCCAGTTCCATTCCTTGTGAAGCTGAACCTTCTGGAACAGCATCACCTGCCTCCCTTGCTGATTTGCTTTTGGCTAGCTACAGCCAATGGGACTTACAACCAGAAAGTCAGGTGGTGGAAATGAATATAAGTATATTTCTTTCCTACTCTCTGCATGATGTGGCTGTCTCTTTATGACTACAACTCAAGTAGGGCAGCCACTCTGCCAGAGCTCTGATCTTTCTGAACTATGTAGTAAGATTTCCTCCATCATCACCTTGGTTCAGGTTCCCTGAGTCTTCAACATCCTCTGTTCATTTCCTGAACACTGGTCACACCTCTGTAAGTAGTGCCTTCATTAACATCTCTTTATATGAATCATTTTGGGTAAATTTGATCTCCTGCTGGGATCTTAGCTATTGCACTATTATATAGTTTATTTTTTCAGACACCAGCTAGAATTCTCCTTTTAAGATAGAGTTACTATCTACTTTTGAATACATTTGAATATTTCCATAATAAAAAATAAGAAAAAAAAAACAGAGTACATGTTTTCTCTGCTCAAAATCCTGCAGTGGCTTTCCATAGTTAGCATAAAAGCTAAACTCCCTATGAGCATCTAAGCCTTACATTATCTATCTCCAGAACACTTCTGACTTCATCGTCCACACCCCTGCCACCCTGCCCAAGGAACTCTACCTTGGCCTCTTTGCAGTTCCTTCTCCCTGGAACACTCTTTTGCCTCATATCTATTTTATTTTTCCCTCATTTCTTCTGTTTCTGCTCACAGTCACTTTTTCATAAAGGACTTCCCTGGACAGCCTACCTAAGTGGGTAACCCCAAACACTCTCTCACCTTGACTTATTTTCTTTAATTCATAATTATTTTCACCATCTGAGTTATAATGAATGGGTGGTTTTTTTTTTTTTTTATGCCTGTTGCCTCCCTCACCCTATCCTCCCCTTCCTGCTAAAATGTGAGCTGCGTTAGAGTAAAGAATGGTCTATTTGATGCAATGCTAGACACAAAGAGCATACTCCGGGCATATAGGTGGCTCTTAGAAAGTCTTTATGAAATGAGTGAGTGAGTGAGTGAATTAATAAATGAAGAGATTTCTAGACTAATTTTCACCTAATGACTGATTCTGGTATTATTAATAGTAGCATTTTGAATTTTTATTGTTTTCCCTGTTGTATGTATGTATGATTTGCCTTTTAATCAATATCTATAAAGTGAATTTATTTTTAAAAAATTCATTCTGGAGGCATTATGAAGAATGGATATAGGTGGAGAAAGAGGTCGCTACAGTTGGATGATTACCATTGAGTCCACTGCAAAAAAAAAAAAAAAGAATGATAAGTTCAAATCTAAAGGTGTTAATAGTATACATGGAAAGAAGAGGTTTAGGACATTTTAAAGCATCACATTTACAAAAAAAAAAGCTTGGTGGCACATGGAGTAAGACAATAGCTGTCAATAAGGACTTTATTTAAAGAGATAACACATATCTAGTCATTGCTTCTGGAGATGACATCAGGACAAGACGCCATTCCAGTCTTCTAAGAAAGTGACCAATCAGATGAAATGGGAATTTACCATTCAAATCGATCTTTATATTTCAAGCAGGACTTATTTATCTTATTTAAGCCCAATTATATATATATATATATATATATATATATATATATATATATATTAGCATATACAGGAAATAATGAACATTAGCATGAATATTAGCATGAGGTGAAATGTAATGGTCAAGATAAAATCCCATCTTTTATTTTTATAATAGATGAATGTTATGAGTGACTGCTCACTGTAACAAGGTTTCAGGTGTTCCTTGTGATTAAATATTCATTACTCCCTAAATCTTACCATATACTTGCCATCTCTTATTCTAGCTTCCTTTTGAAAAGAGTACAACAGTTATGCTGATTTGTAGCAAATTGGGAAGTTGTTTAATGGTTTGGAAAACCCCCACAGCTGACTGAATTGAGAATAACACACTCATTATTATTTATGACTCTATTTCTAGGTCTTTATAGGTCAGCTTATTGAATTCACTGAATATGCTGCTTTTCCAGCTCAGCAAAGCCAATTTTGCAGGCTACTTAATGGTAGATAGACTCATGGCAATGGAAGAGAGCCTATTTCTTTAAATATAAACACATCTAGAGTGCCTTTAATTTAGGATAATTTACTCTAAATGAAAATCTATTGTTCATTAACCTTTTTCATGAAGAGTTCCAAAACTTTAAAAAATAATAACAACCCAGAACCATGCTTCCCTAATGTGTTCTGTAGATCATTCTTTCCATGAGACTTTAAGAGTCATTACTTGAAATAAGTTTTTCTTCAGAAAAGCCATGAATTTAAGTGAGTTTCTTTATTAAGAGATTATTATGACAATCTGTATTACAAAATTTAAAAGGAGGGGTTATAGCAAATGGGTTTATTTTATTTTATTTTATTTTAGATTTGATTTATTTGACATAGAGAGTGAGAGAGAACACAATCAGGGGGAGCAGGCAGGTAGAGGGAGAGGGGGATGCTTAACCAGCTGAGCCACCCAGGTGCCCTGCAAGATGGGTTTATAAACTTCTTTTTTAACATGATACACTTTGGGATGAATACTTTTAAATACTATTTGTCCATGGTTAAAGTGTTAGAAAATGCTAATTTACAGCAAATCTATTTCAGAGACCAAATGTAGATATAATGAGAAAGCCTAATAATTCAAACACAGAGCATGTTTTGCTTTTGTTTTAGTAATTTATAATTTTAACATCAAAATTTGCCCCTTTATTCCATGGGAAACATGGGATATTTTGGCTTCAAGAGCACATATTTAATCCTTACACTCTGTCTCTCTTCAAAAATAAATAAATCTTAAAAAAGATAGTCTATCAGATAATTTTTTTGGATAATTTTTAAATGAAATAATATTTTACACATTTTGAAGAAAATAACACAAACCTTTAAATACAGAGTTACTGGTCATGAATTCCATAGTATAATGCATGAAAATTTAAAAATAGATAATGAAGGTATTGCCTTTTAATCTTTCTTCTCTTCTATTTCTAATTTCTGGTTGTCACTGATGAAATCTCCACCATCCACAGTCCTGATTTGGTTAAGCTAATTATTGCAGCTCTTTGTCTTACCATGAACATGAGAAATATATATGTAAATGATGCCAGAAAAGAATAGAATAATAGAATATGACTCAGATTATATATATGTAAGGAAGGGTAGAGGGAGAGAGAGAATCTCAAGCAGGATCCAGTTCAGCTCAGAGCCTGACTTAGGGCTGGATCTTACCACCCTGGGAACATGACCTGAGCCCAAATCAACTCTGATGCTTAACCCACTGAGCCACCCACGAGCCCCTATAATATATTTTTTTAAAAGCTATTTTTCAGTTGACATAATTTTTACTTTTTAGATGTTCTTCAAAATAAAAGTATATTTTTTGCTTTAAATTTAGTAATTAAATTTGATCTTTAAACATCTATTTATTAAATAATTATTCCATGCCAAAAAGAGTTACTTTAGTGGAAAAACGGGTCCTCAGAAACATACTTGAAATATTTTATTTGTTTGTTTGTTTGTTTATTTATTTATGTTTTTTTAAAGATAGTATTATTATTTTTTAAGTAACCTCTACAGACAAGGTGGGGCTAGAGCCTATGACCCTTATATCAAGAGTCACACATTCTGTTAACTGAGCCAACTAAGGTGCTCCATACCTGAAATATAACTATATGTTACTAATTTGTTCAGGAAAAATTTTTCTTTCAATTACAATGAAATTAGGTTTTGTGATAAATTATCTAACTTTCCACCTGAGATATAATATGAAAAATTGAAATGTTCAGAGTCTCCATTGTCTTTTCTACTCTAGGTGTCATGATGACAGTTAACAACTCACCAGGTGCTACAGGTTCAGATGTAAGAGTGAAGATATGTTTTGTTTGTTTGTTTGATAGCTTACTCTCATAGGTGGAAAAAAAAATCTGTTTTGAGAGTTAGAATTCCTAAATTCTATTGTATATGCATCAGTGAGTTTTTAAATTTAAAATATTATCTAAGATAGTTTGCTTTAATTCTCAGAGCCTCAGTTTCTCCCTGCAAAATATTAGGGAGCTAGTTTTGAAGGTGTTTTCTGCAATAAAAATGTGGAAGTAAGGTAGATACACATTTTAGTATGATGTCAGGTGATCATTCACATATTTTCCCTGGTGATTATGGAAAAATAAATTCTAAGCTGCTCTGAATTGGCCTGATAAGGAAGCCAACAGTGATTTGAAAATACTGTAGTAAGCATAACTTCAAATTAACAAAGTTTAAAAAAATCACACTAGTGTTTCATAAATTATTGTTTGGATTAAAAGAAAAAGTAATATGCCCACTCAATGAATTCTACTTGATGAAGTTAAGTTATAGAAGACTAAGAATTTCTGATAATAACAAACTCAGAATTATTTTCTTTAACTCAAAATTGAACATGTAGAAAGTAAATAAAATTTTCTTCAATTTATCCGGAGTACTGAATTGGAATATTTGATGTATTTGTGGGAAATATTTAGTTAACATATACTCCATTTTCTTAATAGAATATGAAATTGCATGAGACTTGGCACCAATAACATTATTCTAAGATAATTTACCTTTATATTTAGGAAAAAAACTCCAATAAATTTGAGTAGTTATGCAAAATAACAGACAAGTATTTATCATTTTTTAATATTAGCAGTGTACTATTATTTTTTTGAATATTATTAAAGTAATGACTTTCATACCTACAGGTATTTGCCATTTAATTAGAAAAGAAATCAATGCATTTGTCTGATTCTCTGGATAGTCATTAACATTAAATTGTTCTTCTCTGGGAGGTAGTTTTTCCATTTTCAGAGTCATTATAGTAATAAACTTTTATTTATTTGATACTCCTAGAAATTAAAGTTATAGTAGTTGTCATTTTAATACACATGTGATAAAATTCAATTCACTTGTGATTCCTTCACATAGCTTATAGTTTTCTTGCTTTCCTCTTAGGAATGATTTAAATTATACAAGTTTGCAAAGTAATTTGAAAACAGTTTATCTATTTTTTAAGTTATAAGATTTTTGTCATTTAAACGTCCTGAATGATGATTACTAGGGAAAAAAATGACTACAATGGAAGGAATCTATGTTTCACTAAAGACCATTTATTTGGTGAGCAAAAAATTCAAGTTTTTTTTGTTGTCTACTGAATGAAATTTCTTGAGAGGTTTAAGATATTGTCAAAATTATTTTTTTCAGATGGGGAAGCATACATGTCTTAATTTGCTATAGAATTATTTATGTCAATTATTTATTGACTAGGCATCAGTTCTTAGGAAATGAAAACCTATTTTCATTCATGAAATGTTACTGACAGAAAGAATATTTCCATCTTCTTGTCCTGATATGAAAACTGAGGCCCAGTGAAATTAAACAAACTTTCCATGATCAAACACTGAATTAATATCAGAATCAAAAATAGGAACCCAATAAACACTCATTTATACCATTGCATCTGCTCACCTACCAAGATCTGTACACACGTTTTTGCTTTTCACCTGTTCTTATAGATAACTTTTCAATCCTCTTTTCTAAAGCCACTCTATCCATTTGTGCATGAAATCCTACCCTACTCTAGCATATTCAAAGAAAATATTCCAAAAGTTCTTCCCTATCTTATATCATCAAATTGCTTCTCTTGGGAATCACAACTGTGAGTATGCAAACATGCTTGATCTCTCCCCTCCCCCACCCCAGTTTGGTGTTTATCAATTTATTTTTGTTTTGTTTTGGTTATCAGTATATTGATCCCCAGCTCCAAAATTATCTTTTTCAACTATTTTGTGAAAATGGGTGTTAAAATGGCCCTTTAAATATTTTTTTCTTTGCCAGCTAACGCTATGATGGACTTTGTCAGTAGAGGACACTGGAGAGACCTTAGGGTGAGAGATTTTGCTCCCTGGTTTGAGTGTGCCTATTTACCAGATTCCTGCAATGAATGGTTTCTCCCATGCTTGCCTCCTGCAGAGCATGGTGGCCAGGAGAATTTAGAAGATACCCTCAGAAGGTACCTCAGGTGATATTGTAGGAGGATATCTCTTTTGGGACACCTAGAGGGTAGATTTCTAAAGGACAGGTTTCTAGAAATTTCTGCCACAGCTGCCCCACAGTGATTTCACTGCATCCAGTCAGCCATGGCTGCACCCTCTTTAAGGAGTTCTGGATCTCAGGTGGGGTGCGTCCTTGGGTGCTCTAACTCAGCCTTAAGATAGTAAGCAGTTGCTCCTTATACAGGCATATTATTATTATTATTATGCTTTGTGGATATTGTGTTTGTTACAAATTAAAGATTTAGGACTTCACTGGAGGAAGTAACTGAAGATATGGGAGAAACAGAAAGAGAACTAGAATTAGAAATAGCTCAGTGGGTTGAGCGGCTGCCTTTGGCACGGGTCGTGATCCCAGCGTCCTGGAATCGAGTCCCACATCGGGCTCCTTGCTCAGCGGGGAGCCTGCTTCTCCCTCTGCCTCCCAGTCTGCCTGCCTGTGCTTGTGCTCTCTCTCTCTCCCTTTCTCTAACAAATAAATAAATAAAATCTTAAAAAAAAAAAGAAATAGAGAATGAAGATGTGACTGTATTTCTGAACCTCAGGATAAAATTTGAATGGGTGATGTGTTGCTTCTTACAGATGAGCAAAGAAAGTGATTTATTGAGATGAAATCTACTGGTGAAGACTGTTAAAACAAAGAATTTAGAATATTAATTTATGAACTTCACTGATGAAGCAGTAGCAGGGTTTGTGAGGATTGACTGTAATGTTGAAGAAAGTTCTACTGTCAGTAAAATGCTATCAGACAGCATTGCTTGCTACAGAGAAATTATTAGTAAAAAGAAAAGTCAGTCAATAAAATAAACTTCATTGTTGTCTTTTTCTGAGAAATTGCCATAGCCCTCCCAGCCTTCAACAACTACCACACTGATCAGTCAGCAGCCATCAACATAGAGGCAAGACACTCCACCATCAAAAAGATTTTGATTCACTGTAGGTTCGATGAAGGTTAGCAGTTTTTAGCAATAAAGTTTTTTTAAATTAAGGTACATACTTTTTGGGGCACCTGGGTGGCTCAGTGGGTTAAAGCCTCTGCCTTTAGCTCCAGTCATGATCCCAGGGTCCTGGGATTGAGCCCCACATCAGGTTCTCTGCTCAGCGGGGAGCCTGCTTCCCGCTCTCTCTCTCTGCCTGCCTCTCTGCCTACTTGTGATCTCTGTATGTCAAATAAATAAATAAAATCTTTTAAAAAAGGTACATACTTTTTTTTAAAGACATAATACTATTGCACACTTAATGGACTATAGTATAAAGTAAACAACTTTTATATGCACTGGGAAACCAAAAAATTCACTGGACTCACTTTATTGTGATCTTCACCTTATTGAGATGGTCTGGAACAAAAACCACAATATTTTTGAGGTATGCCTTGGAAACCTGTTATTTCTATATTTTTTAGAGTTCTTTTAAACTTCATACTTTCTAATTATTCCTTACTCCAAAACCTTCTCATAGTTATTGATTCCTTATACAAACTTTCCATGTTTATAAAATTTCACTGTGTTTTTATTTCTCTTCATTGGCTTCTGGCTGATAAACCCAATCACCTACTGACAAATTTTTTTTTTTGTTCAGTTTTGCAATTTTAAAGATTCTATGTATTTACTATTTTAAATTCCATTTTCCCCATATTTGCTTAGCTCTATTCTATAGAAACTTATATATCAAAGTTATCAATGACTTTCTTATTCTTAAATTGAAAAGTCAATTATGGGGCATCATTCTATTTGACCTCTCAGGAGCATTTGATACAGCTGATCAGTAAGTCTTCTCTGATGGTTTACTCCCTGAAATCTGCACAGCAAGCTCTCTTGGCTTTTATTCTGTTTGGCTGTGTCTTGATTTCAGTTCTAGGTTCTTTCTTTTTATCTCTAATTTGATAAGGTTTCAATGCCCAGAACATCATTCTTCTTCATTCTCTTTCTGTATTTGTGTATACTGACTTCTTTGGTGATACCATATCACATCATGGCTTTAAATTATATCTATATGCCAACAGTTTCCTACTTCATATCTCCTTCCATACCTCCACGACACCTGAATGATGCATTTAACTGCCCACCCAACATCTCCACTTAAAGACTTCAAAGACATCTTTAAGTCAATGTTCCATAGTATCCTTCCTCAACTGGGGCTCAAGCCAAAAAACCTGGAATCATCTCTGATTCCTCTCTTATCTCACATTTCCCATCTAATTGACTGTACTTTAAAATATAATTAGAATGGAAACACTTCTCAGTGTCTTTATTGTTACTACCATATTACTGTTACTTGATTTCTCAAATATCTCACCTCTGCTATTGCTATCATCTTCTAACTGATTTCCATTTTCTATTCCTGTTACCCTGCAGTATACTCTCAACACAGCAACTAGAGATTCTATCTAATTGTGTACATCAGATCAAGCTCTCCTCTTTTCAAAACTCTGCAATGGCTTCCATTACACTCCAAGGGAAGTACCAAAGTCATTAAAATTGTGTACAAGCCATTCAATGGTTTATATCCTCACCTTCTCTAAATTTTTCCAACAACTTACCCCCTGGATCACTCTGCTTCACCCACACAGGCTTCCCTGCTTTTCCTCAAAGAGTAACGAGCAAAAATATTTTATAAAAATAGCAGTGTTGATAAGGGATGTAGGAACTTACATATTTGATCTATCTCCCAAGTAAATTATATATCAAAATAACTTTATAATTGGATTAAGATAAATTTCCTCTCCTATAGCTTTACCTATGAGATGTGCCCAAAGATTAAGAGTATTCTGCAGTCTAAGGATCCTGTTTTAATCTCTAGATTTCATCTCTATAAACTTCAGTTACTAAAATATTAAAGTAGCTTTATGAGTTAATTGAGTTCCCTAAATCCTAAATTAAAATCACTGGAAATGGTTCAATGATTTAAGTAGCTTTTGCTTCATTACAAACATTCCACAATTTTTGTTAGTCCTCTTACAAATTATTATATCTTTTAATTTTATCATTGTTATATAAAATAGGCATGAATAAAAAATGAAATTCTTCTTTAATGTTTAATTGAGAAAAATAATTGTTCCTGCACTGTGTGGCCTCTTGGTAAATGTTATGTATATTATTTAATATGTGCAAAAATGCTTATGAACTAACTTAAGTTCAGGGTTTTTTTTTTTCATGAAATGGACTTTGTTTTCTTATTTATTATGCTAACAGTGAAAATGGAACAATTTTTTCTTGTAGCTAAGTTATTTTTAAACATTTCATTGAATTAGAGGAATTCTGGTGAATTTACGTTCTATGAATATACCTAATAAAGCAAAGAGATGAGACAGTATATCCTGTTTACTTTGCCTTTCCATCGTCCATTCAATAAGGAATTTTAGTAAAGTCCGAATCAATGTGCTCTTTATGACTATGTTCCTAGTAACCACTGTTAGCTCCATCATAACACGCTATTGTAGGTTTCTCTCTCATTCCAGGTAAATCATGTATCAGCAGATGGTAAAATGAAGCTAAAATTCCTAAGACCTAGAATAAACTTTTCATTTGTTGATTCGACAAGCACTTTTTGAATACCAATTATGCCAAGAACTTTGTGGACAAGGACTTCAAGTCTGGTTTTCTGAAAATATAAAGAAATAGATAGAAACAGACTAAAACCAAACAAGAAAATAGTAGGTGAAAGTGCTGAGAACAGGACCTATTGGATGTGGCATGTGATTAATTAGAAAGAATAAGCCATGCCATGATAAAGGTGAACATCTTCTAGGCAGTAGAGGGCCAGAGAAAGCGTATGGTGGGCAGTTCATCCCAGCAGGTAGGAATGTGTTATCAATGGCATTCTACAGAATTGTCAAAGTATAATAATACTAAAAGCAGACTGACCTTCAGCCATTTTATTATTGTCTTTAATTATCTATAAACAATACCTCCCTTCCATTGCTCACACCTGAGAAGGCTATTCCTGTCGCCACCGTCCTCTTCCGCTGGCAAGCCACTGATTCTAGCCCCCAGAATCGGCTAGTACAAATATGCTATAGAAGAAATAAACCTAACTTGTGCAAGAAACAGAAAGAATATCAGTGCACCTAGAGAATACTAAGTGCTGGGAGGAGATTAGGTCAAGGAAGTAGTAATCAGTTTCTGATACACACCTTGTAGGACAGGGATATAGGATTTTTTCTTAAGGGTATAAATCTTAAGTTTGAAATTAATGCATTCATACTTCAAAAGTTGCTAGTTAGAAATTATTGCTATAGTTAAACATAAAAGTTAGAATAACAGGTAGGAGGCTATTCCAATAGTGCAGGAGAGAGATGGTGATGGGTTATTTTTTTTTTAAGATTTTATTTATTTATTTGACAGATCACAAGTAGGCAGAGAGGCAGGCAAAGGGAGAGGGGAAAGCAGGATCCCTGCTGAGCAGAGAGCCCGATTTGGGGCTCGATCCCAGGACCCTGGGATCATGACCTGAGCTAAAGGCAAAGGCTTTAACCCACTGAGCCACCCAGGCACCCCAGGTGGTGGGTTATTTTAGGATGGGGCTGTAGAAAGGCTGAGAAAAAGAAAGAAAGAAAGAAAAAAAGAACAGATTTAAGATCTAGTTTAGAATACAGCAAAAAAAACTTCCTCAGAAATTGAATATTAAATACAGGGCAATGTAGAGAATGAAAAGTGATTCTATAATTTAGGTATGAACAACTAGATGGTTCATAGTGTTATTTATGAAGAATGGGGATTATGGAGGAAGTCTTGGGACTTTGAAATCTTCCATTTTGACCATGTGAAGTTTTGAATGACCATTGGATATCTAATTAGAGATGTCAAGCTGTTAACTGGGTATGTGTATCTATCTCTCAAGAAGAGGTTAGCTAAAGCTATAAATTTAGAATTATAATTGGCTATATAGTATTTAAAAGTATAGAAGAATGTTATTCTTTATGGAGAAAATATGGTGTCCTGGGGCACTGCAATATATATCCGAGTAGAAAAAATTAGTAATGGCAATTGAGTAAGAGTGGCCTGATCAATTTTGTCAAAGCTGCTGGGAAGCCGAGTAAGATGAAAACAAATGAGATGGGGAAAGATGTGACAGCCTGGAGGTTTTGGGTGATTTTGAAGAGTTCAAAGGACTGATTACAGTGGACTGAAGAGAGTGATGATTATTAATAAGTATATTTATTAACTGTAAATAATAACTACATGTTTTGCTAGAAACGGAAACAGAATTGGAACAGCTGGTAGGAATATGAGTTTTGTTTTAATATGTTTGGAACAATAAATCTTTGCAAGTTCATTAGAATGATCCAATATGGAACAAATTGGTAATATAAAACATAGAAGGGTCACCAATGTAGAGAAAGTCCGGTGGCAAGACTGATGGGATACAAACCACAAGCAGTGGGCTCAGGCCTTGACAAAAGCAGAGATACTATAGCACTGTGGCAAAAAGTAAAGGCTTTCAAATTAGGTTCCAACTTCTCCGCTCTTTTTACCAAAGACAGTAATGTTTTTGTATGTATGTATGTATGTATGTATGTATGTATGTATGAGTTTGTGCTTGTGTGTGTCATTTATCACATTATACCTCACTGACAAAAACTGTTGAAGTAAAAAGCTTTTGTATTTTCATAATGTAACTTGAACTGTGAATGTCATCATAATTTAAGTGATCATGAAACTAAATAGTATTAAAGGTAAATCTGTAAGATTTTAGAAATATGTATTGTCTGTGCATTTCTGTTTTAAAGACACTGTTTCTCAAGTTTCTTTTAGAGAAGAATAACATTATTCCACACTTTTAAAAGCTATTATAGTCTAGTTTTGTGAAGAAGGCTATTTCTTTGATGATGCTTGGTGTCAACATTAATTAATCAGACGGCAAGCAGATCAGAGAGGAAATAAAAGGACAAAAACAAATTAAAAAGTAACAAAGACCAGTAATAGACTGTGTTAATGTGTTTGATTAATATTTGCCTTACTCACTTGTAAGAGTTGAACGGTTTTTTTTTTGTTTGTTTGTTTCTTTTTCTTTTGTAAAAATAAGATATTTAATAAACTAAATAATGAACATTAGTACTGACAAAAATGGAAAATTGTATGATTTACCTATGCTTGCTTTGGAGAAGTAAAACCAAACAAAACATAAATTACTCAGGAGTATAATCTATTCTGTAGATTTTACAGTGTGATTTATGAACGGTCTTTTTATATTGATTTGTTCTCTGTTGTTTTGGTTGCTTTTCATTAGTGTTTTTAGTTGTGACTATAGTTTATATGGACAGTAGAGTCTATGTCACCGGTATCTGATCAACTATCACATTTTCAATGGAGTAAAAAATGTTGATAACCTCTCCATTCTCGTGTTGCTATTATTACATAAAGAATCTTTTGGGGTGTCTGGGTGGCTCAATGGGTTAAGCCTCTGCCTTCGGCTCAGGTCATGATCTCAGGGTCCTGGGATCGAGTGCTGCATCGGGCTTTCTGCTCGGAAGGGAGCCTGCTTCCTCCTCTCTCTCTCTCTGCCTACTTGTGATCTCTCCCTCTGTCAAATAAATAAACAAAATCTTAAAAAAAAATCTTTTGGGATAAATTATAGCTTTGCATAAAAAGAATTTATGCTTATAAACTAGAGATAGTATCTGTTCCCTTAAGTTATACTATTGAGTTTCCTTGTTATTTTATTCTTTTTTATTATTAAACTATATGCCTCTAAGCTTAGGTAATAATTTGTTATTCAATTGCAAATTTTTTCCTTTTACATTTTGCTACAGATAATAAATGTTTATGCACCTAAACACACACACTGTTACATATTTCTTTTAAGAGTCAGTAAGCATTCTGGTTTGCAAGATCTGAGAAATCTTTATCCTTGTCATCTCAAAAGAGATAATACCAATTTCAAGATAGGAAGCAAAGTTTATTTGTATATCTCTAACATTCTAAATAATCTCTATGATAAAACTGAATTTTCCTAAAGACCTTTTGGCTTGACTAGATATAGAATTGATTTTTTGAATAGCATTTATTTTATTTGTATATCTCTAACATTCTAAATAATCTCTATGATAAAACTGAATTTTCCTAAAGACCTTTTGGCTTGACTAGATATAGAATTGATTTTTTGAATAGCATGCTTCAACTTTCCAAACCAATCATTAGAAAAGAACCCACCAAAAGTTAGATGGTCATGTGTACTTTTAAAATATGTGTATAATAAATAAATATTTATGTACATATTACAAGGATACATCTTGTGAAACCAGTTAAAACCAGTGGAAATGATAGTTACATAATGTTAAGACATGTTTATTGCATACCCACATATTCTTTTGTTGCATCTTTGTAAGAGAAAATAGAGAAAAATGAGTATATCAAATTGGTTAACTTTCTTGTGTGTGTGTGTGTGTGTTTATATAATCACTCACTCTATAAAATGAAATTTCCATATTTTTTTCCAGTTCTGTTGAAATTTTTAAACCTCTGGGTATTCAAGAAAAAACACAGAAACTATTATGCAAAATCCTATTCCTCACTTATTTAAAATGACAATAGAAGTCATTCACTATTTCTTAGACTATAACTCAATTATATATTTCTTTCATTTTGCCTTTTCCTCTGGTCCTTCCTGCAGCAAAGCCAACCGAATTTATTTCACCATTAACTGTTATATTTCAGTACAAGATAAAATAGACACTTTAGTTCTGAGTCATTTTATGTCTCTTCTTTTATTCTTTTCTGAAGCTCATTTTGTCTACCACTTGTCTCAACTGAAATCCATACTGTCTACCAAAATTTATATCCTCATATTTTTCTGCACCAAATTCCCATGATGTATACATTATAATAACATACATCATTATATAAATAATATATGATATAATAAACAATATATAAAAGATAATATATTATATAATATACATATTATACATAAGATATACTTTATAATTTATATATAATATATAATTTATTTTATAAATAAATAATAAAGAGTATCAGAATCAATTTTTTTTCTTGTGAACTTAAGAAATAACTAAACACAGATACACATGATGGGTCTAGTAATGAAAAAAAAACAGATATGAGAATGCAGGTTATAATAAATGATTAACTGAAATCCACTTAAGTCAAGTTGGTCAACTGGCCATGAGTATTAGAGAAGACTGTTACTGTAATCTAGATTTATTCTTTGACAATAATTACTCTTTTAACATGTTTTCTTTGTTGATGAAATCTCCGTCATTGTGTTTATTTTTACTTTTTTTAAGCTCTGGAAATTGTTCTATGCATTTACTAAATAGAAACTAGAATCTCACAGCTATGAAACTACTTACAGTCATTTAGCTTAACTCTATCTTGGAAGCATTTTTTTTCCTATATTTTTTATTTATTGTTTTAAGCATCTCTAAATCTCATTGTTTTTACTCTTGTTCTAGTCAGTACTTTTTATGTTTTGCTTGACAACATTATAAGTAGCTCACAAAAGTTCTTCCAGATATTGTTCTGTCACTTACCCAAAACCCATCATTTACTTCTACAGGAATTATCTTACAAAAACACAAGCCAAATTCTTCTCTCAAGTGTCCTTCAAAAATTAGCCTATGTACTCTTTCCTTTTGAAAATAAATTCTTACCTCACTAGAAAAATGAAGACTCTTCTCCTTTTAAATATTGTTAGTACTTTAAATATAATATTACATTTTATATAACTATTAAATATTAAGCATATATATGTAAACATATGTAAAGAGAGAGAAAGGGAGAGCTAGTGCATGCACACAAGCAATATATATTAGGGGCAAACCTATATATAATAGCTCCAGGATTAAGAAAAAAGTGTTTCCTGATCCTCATAATAGCTTTTCTTAAGGAATAGAAGATGCTTAGCCACTTTGAAAGTTCACCTAAAAAGCTGGAAAATCTTAGATTTGATTAAACTCTTTTTAGCTCTGGTGGGACACTGAGTTAAATCTGAAGCGGATACTGTTCTCATTGCCACTATGTGGAATAAGAACCACATTAATGTCAGATACATCAAGAGTGCAATCTGAGCTCTACAACTTAATAGGAAGATGGCTACTGTACTGATTCTCAATTTATTCATTTGTCCAATGATAGTAATAATATTTACTATATAAGGATAATATAGAAATTAAATGAAATAAAGTATATTATGTTTGGTATCTAAAGAAAGAAATAAAAAAAAATTATTTCCTATTGCCCTGTTCTTACTTTGTCAATTTTTTTTTTTAACTGGAAGCTTCAAAATCTGAGTAGAAATATGTGGAAAATGCTTATAATAACATGTAATTCATTAGTACTAGTTAAGAAAGTGATAGCCCCTCTTATATACAGAATATTTTATGAAAAGAAAATGTATTTTACTCTTTCTTCCTGCATGTCTAATTTGAAAAGTACAAAGTTATATTTTTAATGCCCCTAAGTTGATAAATAAGAAATCGAGAATAGACATATGCTGCACTTATGACTATTAGATGCTGTAATAAGAATTAACAAAAAAGTCTTTTGCTAGTTAGTTACACCAAAAAATTATATCTTATTTTCCTAAAGTTAATGAATATTGTTTCACTAAGTAAGATGAAGCACCTGAGCCAATAATTAAAACTCCATTTGTAATGTGTAGCCTTAGTAACAGGTCAATAGGATGTACATGTTTGTTGTAATGGAATAGCATAGATGGATGTAGAGGTAAAAGCATCTCCCATTTTTGGTGACAGAAATGTGGGGGAAGAGTGTATGAAGGAAAGGCATAGCATGAAAAGATTGAGCTCTGGTCACATTCTTGGCCTCTTCAGTTATGTCTCCTAGCATTCATGATTTTTTTTTTCCCCATGATGATTTTTGACTACTGGTTTAGCTTTAAGCTCCCCACTTTTATTTTTGTTTAAATTCAATTAACCAATACATAATACATCATTAGGTTTTGGTATAGTGTTCAGTGATTCATTAGTTGCATATAACAGCCAGTGTTCATCCATCACATGCCCTCCTTAATTCCCATCACCCAGCGACCCCATTCCCCCACCCACCTCCCTTTTCACAATCCTCAGGTTGTTTCCTGGAGTCAAGAGTCTCTCATGGTTTATCTCCCTTGCTGATTTCTTCCCATTCAGTTTTCCCTCCCTTCCCCTATGAGTCTTTGAGCTATTTCTCACATTCCACATATGAGTGAAACTGTATAATTGTCTTTCTCTGACTGACTTATTTCACTTAGCATAATACCCTCCAGTTCCATCCATGTTGACATAAGTGGTAGATAGTCATCCTTTCGGATGGCTAATACTCCATTGTATATATGGACCAGGTTTTCTTTATCCATTCATCTGTTGAAGGACATCTGAGCTCCCCCCCCACACAGTTGGCTATCATTGACATTGCTGTTATGAACATTGGGGTGCATGTGTCCCTTCTTTTTACTACATCTGTATCTTTGGGGTAAATACCTAGTAGTCCAGTCACTGGGTTGTAGGGTAGCTCTATTTTTATCTTCTTGAGGAACATCCACACTGTTTTCAAGAGCAGCCATACCAGCTTACATTCCCACCAACAGTGTAAGAGGGTTCCCCTTTCTCCACATCCTTATCATCATTGTTTCCTGTCTTGTCTATTTTAGCCATTCTAATTGGTGTAAGGTGGTATCTCATTGTGGTTTTGATTTGTATTTCCCTGATGGTTAGTGATGTGGAGTGTTTTTCATGTGTCTGTTGGCCATTTGTATGTCTTTTCTGGAGAAGTGTCTGTTCAAGTCTTCTGCCCATTTCTTAACTGGAATATCTGTTTTTGGGTGTTGAGTCTGATAAGTCCTTTATAGATCTTGAATACCAGCCCTTTATCTGTTATGTCATTTGCAAATATCTTCTCCCATTCTGTAGGTTGCCTCTTAGTTTTATTGACTGTTTCCTCTGCCATGAGAAGATTTTTATCTTGATAAAGTCACAATAGTTCATTTTTGCTTGTGTTTCCCTTGCCTTTAGAGATGTGTCCTGCAAGAAGTTGCTGAGGCCAAGGTTGAAGAGGTTACTGCCTGTGTTGTCCTCTAGGATTTTGATGGATTCCTGTCTCACATTGAGGTCTTTCATCAATTTTGAATTTATCTTTATGTATGGTGTAGGAGAATGGTCCAGTTTCAGTCTTCTGCATATGGCTGTCCAATTTTCCCAGCACCATTTATTGAAGAGACCATCTTTTTTCCATTGGATAGACTTTCCTGCTTTGTCAAAGTTTAGTTGATCATAGAGTTGAGGGTCCATTTCTGAACTCTCTGTTCTTTTCTGTTGGTCTACGTGTCTGTTTTTGTGCTCGTACCATTCTGTCTTGATGATCATAGCTTTGTAATATAGCTTGAAGTCAGGCATTTTGACTTACCCTGGCTGTTTGGGATCTTTTCTGCTTCCATACAAATGTTAGGACTGTTTGTTCCAGCTCTGTGAAAAATGTTGATGTTATTTTGAGAGGGATTGCATTGAATATGTAGATTTCTTTAGGCACTATATACATTTTGTTTATTTTTTATTTATTTTATTTTTTAAAGATTTATTTATTTATTTATTTATTTGACAGACAGAGACACAGTGAGAGAGGGAACACAAGCAGAGGGAGTGGGAGAGGTAGAAGCAGGCCTCTTGCTGAACAGGGAGTCTAATTCAGCGCTTGATCCCAGGACCCTGGGATCATGACCTGAGCTGAAGGCAGATGCCCAACAACTGAGCCACCCAAGTGCCCAGAATACATAATTTAACAATGTTTATTCTTCCAATCCATGAGCATGGGATGTTTTTCCAACTCTTTGTTTCTTCTTCAATTTTTCATAAGTGTTCTGTTGTTTCTAGAGTATAGATCCTTTACCTCTTTGATTAGGTTTATTCCTAGTTATCTTATGGTTTTTGGTGCAATTGTGAATGGGATTGATTCCTTAATTTCTCTTTCTTCAGTCATGTTGTTAGTGCATTGTTAGTGTACAGAAATGCAACTGATTTCTGTGCATTGATTTTGTATACTGCCACATTGCTGAATTTTGCATGAGTTCTAGAAATTGTGGGGTGAAGTCCTAGCCTCAGCAATCAGACAACAAAAAGAAATAAAAGACATTCAATTTGGCAAAGAAGTCAAACTCTCACTCTCTGCAGATGACATAGTACTTTCTGTGGAAAACCCAAAAGTTCCCCACGTTTCAACAAACAGTTGGAATGGGTGGGCAGTGGTCTAAGGTACCAATTGCCACAGCATCTATCAGTGGTTAATGGCTTTCTACTGTTATTAGCTAATAGTGTTCATCGACCATTTCTATCCTGGGCGAAAATCCCCAGGATAGAAGATCCCCAGATATCCTTACTCTCTAAGGATACCTGGCATTAAAACCTATGGAAGATTCAGAAAAATCCAGGGCTTGTTTTCACAATTTATTCTTTGTTTAGTTACCTAAATGCATTTCTCCTTCTTTTTAAGATCCTAGTGTTAAGATAAGCTCATATAATTTGCTTAGGCAGGACTTCTATAAAATTTTCTCCTCCGTTTTTACTGCTTTATTCATTTCAGCAGCCAAGTGAAACGGAATTATTCCTTTATTTATAAAACTTCATTTGTTTTCCCAATTTTGGTAGTTTTTTTTTTTCACTTTCCAATCTTAATATATGACCATAATTCTCACTTCACTTATTAATATATTCTTGTCTGTCATTTTTTCCCAATGTCCTAATTCTCTATCTAACACTCTTAGTAATATATGGATTAGTGAAAGTGTTGATGGTGTTATGTAGCCAAATGAAGGATCAGGTGAATACTAGAGGCCCCTCACATCCCCCAGACAAAATGTATATACAATTTTACTTACTATTTCTGAGGTAGGAACAGCCTTCAGGCTTATTTCTAGATGGCCTTAGAAGGCAGAAACCCCAGATTAACATTGCTGTGCATAGATAATTTTGCAACATCACAACTTAAAGACATAATGAATCAGAGAAAAATAGTTATTCTTACAAGCTGAATGAACTTGTTCTTACCAATTCACCTGTCCTACATAATTCATCAGTAAAATGAGGTGGTTGGTACACTTGGTGTGTGGATTCTCCTTAGCTCCAGTTATTAAAGATTCCATAATTCCAACTGCTAAATGCTTAAACTTCATAACTGTGTATGATTCAGTAATATGTCTTATCTGTTTATTGAGGATAGAAATCCTATGTATTGAGTGTTAAAATGTAACCTAAAGATGTGTTTTCATCAGAGAATGATCATATTATTTCATCATAGGATAGAAAAGTAGAAATGGATGGATAGATAGATAAACAGATGATGATAGATAGATAGATAGATAGATAGATAGATAGATGATAGATAGATAGATAGATAGATGATAGATAGATGATAAATCCATTGATCTCCTAAATGGGGAAGCAGGGAATTAATTGTAATGTTTTAAAAATCTTCTAGATACTATAATGAGATTAAGAACTTAACAAGTATTGTCTCATCTGATCCTCGCAAAACTTTTGTGTGGTAGTACAATTTTATTTTATAGATAAAGGATTTGGATATCAGAGAAATTAAGTGGCATTCTCATAGTCATATGAGCATGAGTCAATATATGGCAGAGATGAGCTTCAGACCCATCACCCATCATGTTCCATCACCAAATTTTCCTAAAAAGAGTATTGGATTAGAACAAAAAACAAAAACATGAAAAAGAAGAATAAATGCGTTATGATGTCACTTTTTTATAAAGAATTAAACAATTGTAAGAAAATGGTAATGGAGAGGCATAAAACTTAGGGGCTTTCTACTTTCAAATCTGTGCGCTTGCATGTGTGTATACCATAATATGTATCAATTGAACGTTACTATTTTACCAAATGCTTTATGGGTATCATTATTTTTATTTTAAATTATTTTTAGTTTTATTCACATTTTGATGTTACTTTTAATATAGGATTTTTCAATACAGAGTAGCTGTTAACACAGCATCCCATGCAATTACCTGTGGTGGAAGCAGTGGCAGTCTTATAAAGGCAAGAAGCATACTCAAGTCATTGCATCGCCTCTGCATATCATACTTGACCCACATCATTAATGCATGGAAGATAGTTTCTTCATCAGGAACATTTACATCATCGCTGGCCAGGAGTTTATGGAGCTCCTCAGCTGGAAGCAGTAAAAACTCTTGATTTCTCATAACTTCCATTATGTTTTCCTGCAGGGAGAAAACATCTTGGCATAAATTTGGCTTCACTTTGATTTAGCTGGGAAAGCATCTCAGAAAGAAATGAGAAAAGTCGTCAATAACCTTTGTTCTCATTAGAACATAATCCTTGAGACTTAATCCTTCAGAAACCAGAAGCTGTTAAAATGAAAGCATTGTAATTGTAATTGAAGTGTAAATGTATCAGAGACAGCACAGATCTTGTAATAACTGGAGGATTATAATGTTGAGCTTTATGATGCAGGCAGAATGTACTAAGTGATTAAATGTTCAAGTTTCAAGTGGACTGCTATGTAAAATTTGATGACTGTGAAGAGAATAGCATTTCAAATTTTTTAAAGCTAGACTACGTATACATGAATCAGAAAGCAGGAACGAAATTACATAGGGAGTAAGTAACACTATAAGATGCATCATTGTTTATTTAGAAGGGAATAAAACAGGACAGATAGACCTTAGAAGTCTCAAAAGCATATATGTTCCACCCTTTTATTATCTCTCATATGTCCCTCCTCTCATGACAATTTCTCTGGCTTAATTTAGATTCCCACTTATTTTCTTCCAGATTGCTGCCATAACCTTCTAATTACTCTGCCTGACTCTATTCTTAGCCTGTTTACTATATCCTCTATAATCATGCTGAAATGATAGTTCTACAACATAAATTTCAGGGCATTCCTCTAAAGTTTTTGCTTGGTTTGGTTTGGTCTCCTTTTGTCTTTTGGTTCAGATCTCTTGGTTAAGTACACTAATTCATTATGATCTGACCTCTTCCTTAGTTGAAGACTACAGTTCTTAACTTTTCTTGTGTTCTAGTCACCATTACTTTTTCAGTTTGCCATCCTGTTTAACATGTCCCCCCCTCACTCATCTGTTGCTTAAGATGACTTAAAAAAAAAAAAAGATTTTATTTATTTATTTGACAGAGAGCGAGACAGGGAGAGAGGGAACACAAGCAGTGGGGATGTGGGCAGTGCTGGTGAGAGAGGGAGAAGCAGGTTTCCTGCTGAGCAGGGAGCCCAATGTGGGGCTCGATTCCAGGACCGTGGGATCATGACCCCCGCCGAAGGCAGACACTTAACAACTGAGCCACCCAGGTGCCCCAAAAATGACTTTTATGCACTTTGTTTTCCTAATTTCTGCCATTTTCTGCCAAGATTCAATTCAAAAGCTACTTGTTACATATGGAACTCTTGAGCCCTGTTCACTCATGTTGGATCTGGCTACCCCACCCACCATGCATGCACAGTGCCTGGTATTTGGTATCTCTGAGACAGCAGTTACCAAGCTGTGGCCTCATCTTCAGTGCCCTTAGGGGTGTTATTACCAACTTTAAGCTTCTTGAGACATATTCACCTTGACAATTAACCTTGCATATCTAGATCCTGGCACATAGCAGGTGAACAGTACTTATTTATTGAATAGATGTGTTGGTGATCTTTGAGGAGAAAAATAAAATTTTGGAAATAGTACACAACAGTGCAGCATTTTTCAAACACAATTTTAAAATGACTTGTCAAAGACCTTCTTACATGCTAGCAGAGAGGCTTTGGTCGCAAATATATGGTTAGAGAAGACAGTGATCTGACTGGCTGCCTCTTTTGTTCCACCTCCTCCCAGATCTCAGTTCCAAGGAAGACAGAGGTAAAGTTTCTCAGATCATAGTTTTAAAGGCACAGTTGTGGTAGAAATCCCAATACATGCCTATTGTAGGAAAAAACCTGAAGCAGATGGGACTAGATTTTTTTCCCAAAAGGCATGATGACTATGCTACTAAGCTAACCCTGGGTAGAAGATTCAGCCAGTGGCTGTTAATCTCTACGTCAGAGCAGATCCAAACCTATTTTCTAAAAGAGACCTAACCCACCTTTTGAGTATATCCTTGGAACTGAATCCAAGACTTGAGGTGCTTTCAGCTGTCACAAAAGAATGTCAACTTTTACTTTTGTTCAGGTCATTTGTTCTATTTATTTACATTTGACTGACATCACAGAATAGCTTATTTCCTGGAAATTTTTATCCCCTGTGTTTCCTCTGTACCTAATACAAGTACTATGCAAATTATAGTTGTCCAATATCTATTTAGTGAATTAACCGATTGAGTGTTCTGAGATGTGGGGCCACCAAGTTTCTCTAAAGCACTCTAGTAAGACAAAGATGTTTCTCAAGAATCTTTGAAAGATTTTTTGCCTATCCGTTTTTCCAGCTACTGAAAAATCTATGCCTCTATTAAAGCACACACAGAATTGTAGAGCTAAACCATAGTACGGGGTACCATAAAAAAATCAGGTCTATGAAACTCTTAGTGATGTCTATCAAAGATATTGTTTAAGGCATATTTTGTTATGTTTTACAGTTGCCTCTTTATGATGACCCTTG
Source organism: Lutra lutra (assembly GCF_902655055.1). Taxonomy (NCBI): domain Eukaryota; kingdom Metazoa; phylum Chordata; class Mammalia; order Carnivora; family Mustelidae; genus Lutra; species Lutra lutra. The sequence continues at coordinate 163,845,890 of NC_062280.1, forward strand.
GGAGAAATTTCTTGTAGGTTTTAGTAGCAAGAATAATTGCACTTCTCCTGAGTAAATTGGTTTGCTTTTATCATGGATGTTGTGAATTATGAAATTGATCAGATTTCTCTTTTTATTTGGCCTCTAGAAAACAACGTTAAATTGAAGTCTATCTGTTAGGAAGGCTATAGCCTTTTATAGTTTGATTTCTTTTTCAGAAACCTCCAATAATAGTTTCATTTAATATCACTACAGCAGATTATATATTTTTCTTTTATCCCTGCATCTGATTTAGGATGTACTCTTATAATTTTATATCCTTGTTAACCATGCTACATTTTTGGGAATAAGTCACGTGGTTTGTAAAAATGGCCATAAATAAACTGGACATTAAGAGCTAATATCAGATATTATTGGATCTCTCATACTGTTTCATATATTATGTTGTTTATTATTTTTTTCTGTATGTACTTTAGAGTTCTAAAGTTCTCTTTGCTCTTTTTTGTTTGTTTTCTCCATCAGGTCTCCTTTTCATGATATCCTGCTTAACATTTTCCCATTTTTTGCAATCTAGCTTCTGGAAATTATTTTAATTTCATTATGTTTGATTCACTAAAGAAAAAATATAAATTCACACGAGTTTCCTTAACCTTTCTTGTGCACCTCAGCTAACTCCTTGTGTGAGAACAAGTAGGGAGAGACATCAAAATTCCTTGGCCTATTTACCTTTTGTACAATAACTTTACTTTAAATTTATTCAATACTCATTCTATATAGATTTCCTGAACACCTAACATATGGGCCTGGATAATTGTAGTGAGGAGAACAAAATGGATTTGCATCAAAAGCTTACCACACGTGGGACACCTATAAAATGTGCAGTGCTTAGAAAATGACTTGTCAAGTCTGGAAAAGCCAGTTTTTCAAATGGACCTAGAATATTAGGTAGGAGAGTAAATTAGAAAATGGGGAATGGAAAGATATAGTATTACAACTAGAGAAAAGCATATAAACAAAGGCATAATAGCAGGTAATATAGTATAAAGTGCCATATTTGGTATGTCAGTTTAAGAATGAGCACAGAGGGCGCCTGGGTGGCTCAGTGGGTTGAAGCCTCTGCCTTCGGCTCAGGTCATGATCCCAGGGTCCTGGGATTGAGCCTCGCGTCGGGCTCTCTGCTCAGCGGGGAGCCTGCTTCCTCCTCTCTCTCTGCCTGCCTTTCTGCCTACTTGTGATCTCTGTCTGTCAAATAAATAAATAAAATCTTTAAAAAAAAAAAAGAATGAGCACAGAAAAATTGTGAGAAATAATATTGACAGGGTGATTTAGACCATATAATGGAATAAATTTATTCTAAAACTTTGACAGTCTTTCCATTAAATGGGAATATATCTATACATATATCTTTTATACATAGATTAAACTATTTATTACAAAGGAAAATTTTAGCACCCAACTTAAGTTGCCACTACCAAAGACACAGATAATCTTTATTAATTACAACAAGATTCAATTCTACTATCTATTTTTTCTACTTCATAACACTTTAAATAATTCTATCTAAAACATTTTACAATTTTTTGAAAAATTTACAATTTTGTTTTCTAAGCAGAATTTTCTTACCATTATTATTTATTTCCTGAATTTGACATAAACATTTTCTAATATTTATTTTATTTTCTCCCTTAATTATATTGTTGTCTTCCTCTTATTATTGGTATATATCAATAATTTGAAATTCCAGTAGAAGTTCATTTTTCTATGTCATTTTGAAAGTTAGCTAACAATTAGTGGTCATATTGGTCAAGCAGTATATAAATGAATCCTTTCAATGATCAGATTTTAGTTATTGATTTAGTTTAAAATTTGGATATTAAATTATAGTAAAATATTTCATTAATGTTCAAATAACTTCAACATAAGCTTTACAGTGTTTACCTCATTAATAGTTACTACAAATACCATACATTATATTCACCGTTATGGTTGAAACAAAGAAACTGCTTTGCTATGAATGTCTACTGAATTAAAATCTGTTTCACCATCTTGCACTTTGTGACCAGAGGTCAGTTAGAAGAACCTCCAAAAAGAAGGAGAAGGAGAAAGAGAAGGAGGAGGAGAAGAAGAACCTCCTTATCACTGCTTTCAATATTATGTTGGGAATGTTAATCCTTTGCCAGACTACCACAGAATCTCTGGCTTGATTCCAAATCGCCAGAGGCTATGGGATTCATTTAATTGCCCATTTAAAAAGTTATTGGTTAGATGCTTAGCGAAATAAGTCAATCGGAGAAAGACAACTATCATATGATCTCCTTGATATGAGGAATAGGAGATGCAACATGGGGGGTTAAGGAGGTAGGAGAAGAGTAAATGAAACAAGATGGAATTGGGAGGGAGACAAACCATAAGTGACTCTTAATCTCACAAAACAAACTGAGGGTTGATGGGGGGAGGGGGGTTGGGAGGGGGGTGGGATTATGGACAATGGGGAGGGTATGTGCTATGGTGAGTGCTGTTAAGTGTGTAAACCTGGTGATTCACAGACCTGTACCCCTGGGGATAAAAATATATTATATGTTTATAAAAAATAAAATTAAAAAAAAAATAAAAAAAAAAATAAAAGCACAAAAAAAATGGCTAGAGGAGGAAAAAAAAAAGTTATTGGTTAGAAAGATATATTCTTAGGAAGCTCATACTATCAAATAAATGGAAAACTAAAAGGTGATCCTGAGAATTGCCATACATCCTCTGATTGAGGCTCATTATATAAATATGAAAATGTAAAGTTTGGGTCTAAAGTCTGAATTATAAAACTATAATTCCTTGCATCCTTCGCAAGGAAATTTTTTGAGAATTTCTGGTATATGCATGATTCTACTATTGTCAAGTACAAGACTGAAAAATGTGTACCTTGACTTCTGAAGCAGAAGTTGCGTCATGTACCAGATTGAGTAGTGTCTCCCAAAACTTCACATCCACTTGGAACTTCATAATGTGACCTTATTTGGAAATAGGGTCATTGCAGATGTAATTAGTTAAGCTCAGTTAAGGCCATCCTGGATTAGAGTGGGCCCTAATCTAATTACTGGTGTGCTAAAAGACAGAAATAGGGACACTATGATGAGAATAACATGTGAAGACAGAGGTGACAGAGGGAAGAAGTCCTTGTGAAAATAAAGATAAAATTCATGGTGCCACCAGCCAAGGAATGACAAGGATTGTTAAGAACCACCAGAAGTTGGAAAAGGCAAGGAAGGGTTCTTCCCTAGAACCATCAAAGAGAGCGTGGCTCTGCTCACACCTTGATTTCAGAATTTTAGACTCTAGAACTATAAGAGAATAAATTTCTGTTGTTTTAAGCTACCTTAGTTTTTAATACTTTGTAATTGCAGCCCCAGAAAAATAATAAGTATCATAAGAGAAAGTTAAAAAAAAAAGATAGTTATGTTAAAAACTCTCACATAAGCCTAAGAAAGTATGATAATTAGTCCCTATGTTTTATTTTTTTAAGATCTTATTTACTTATTTGAGAGAGAGAGACAGAGACAGAGATATGGAGAGAGAGCACAAGCTAGAAGGAGAGGGAGAAGCAGGTTCCCCGCTGAGCTGGGAGCCCAACATGGGGCTCTATTCCAGGACCATGGGATCATGACCTGAGTTTAAGTCAGATGCTTAACTGACTGAGCCACCCAGGCACTCCTAGTCTCAATCTTTTAAATTATAATTTCTAGGCTCTTTATTTTAGAGAATAATGACTTTAAGAAATATTACATTTCCAATTATCCAAAGGAGTCTTGGGGTACTGTTAAGATCTGGATCGATCGATCGATGATCTACATATATATCATCTATCATCTATATTCCTATGACTTTAGAATTTAAATTTTCTAAAAGTGTAGGGTGGGAAGAGATACCTCTTCCAGTTATCAAGGGCTTCTTGTATCAGCTACCTTAAAGTTGCTATACTGATATATTGGTGTCAAGACTAACCCTTTCATGTTAAAACTAATTTTCCCAGGCTTTTGATTATTTGCCTTTTCTGAATTTTTAATTTTTTTATAGGATTTTATTTATTTATTTGCCAGAGAGAGATAACAAGTAGGCATGAGAGGCAGATAGAGAGAGGGGTTGGGGAATCAGGCTTCCCACTGAGCAGAGAGCATGATGTGATGCTCCCAGGACCCTGAGATCAGGGTCATGACCTGAGCTGAAGGCAAAGGCTTAACCCACTGAGCCACCCAGGCACCCCTGAATTTTTAATTTTTAATACCTGTGTTAAAGTTGCTGCCTGAACTCTTGAATACTACTTTAGAGTTCAAACGGAGCAGAGACTCATTAGGAGAGAGTCACATCTTGTTATTTTATAGATGAGAATGTAGAGGCGGGAGGAGCTCATACATAGTCAAAGTAAGTCTGGGATGAGGAATTCAGTCTCTTGTCCTATTACATTACCTAGACTATCTCCTTTGGTTAGGTTCCCCTTCTTGTTCTCCTTTGTTCATCTAGTTTAGATTTACTGTCTTACTTTGATCTAAGCAACATGTATGCACCCTGATTCTTAAGTGTTCCCCTGAACCTGTTTCCACCTCTTTCTTGGTATATCTGAGTTCCATGATGTTGCATGGTGATTATGGAGAATCAACATATTACTACTGACTTGGAGAGTTGGTCAGGATTTAGATCCCAACCTTGCTACCCACTGGTTGTGTGATAAAGAAGTTGGATTCTTTGTAAATGGGATAAAAATAGTATCCACTGAAAAGCACTGTTGTGAGGATTAAGTGTGAAGATTAAATTAAATTTACTGTTCTTAAAGAAGGATCGGACACTCAGCAAGTGTGACAGAGGCATTAGCCAATACTACTCTGCCTCTGAGCCTACCCTTTACTTAGCCTCCTATTGTTAGACGTGTTGTCTACATTCACATTACTCTGTCTTCCCTATTTTCTTTACTGATCATTTAGTCAACAAAACTTCGAGTATTTTTTTTCACTACCCAGTATGTTTCTAATACTAAAGAACACTGCGACTAAAAAGGAAAGTTCTGGCTCCTAAGAAACATACTTTCTAATGAGAAGGAAATTACAATGTTATAAGAGAAATATACACATTTTATGAGGAGGAGAGAAAAAATGGGGGATTTAATGAAGTCAAAGGAATAAGAATGAAAGGGGAATAATGGAGGACCAGGAGGAGTTTGAATTAGGATATATACAGCTTTCCTCTCTGGAATAGCAATTCCCCAAAGAAATGTTTCTCATGGATTCATAGTCCACAGAGCACCAAAGAAATGTTGCTGGCATATGGTATAATTCTCATATCATTGGCTACCAGGTTTAAAAACAAGAATTGCTATGACCTCATATAATCTCAAATTGGAAACAATCTTTGAGGTTACTTAGTTTAATGTATGCTCCATATACTTTTCTATATATTTTCAATGACAGGAGTATTTTCAATGATGGGAGACCCATTGTCCTATAAGAAAGCCCATATCATTGCTGAATGGCCCTGTCAGAAAATTGCCTCATTTTGAAGTAAAATCTGCCTTATAATTTTCTTACATTAATTCCAATTTTTAATTCTGTTGATCAGCTATTCAAATATTGAGGATTTTATTTTTTCTGTCTTCTCTTGTGCCTTTTAAAGGCTAAAGAACTATCATTCTTTAATCTCTATAACTGATCTTAATCTTCAAAACCAGAAAACGATGCTACATTAAATATAAAATTTTTGCTGAATTTCCCCTGAAATACATGCATTCTTTTCTTTTTCCTTCAACAATGAGAACAAATAAAACAAAAATAAAAAATATTCTTACAGACTCTGTTTATTTACATACAACTTTTTAATCTTTCCCAAGAACATTTTCCAAATAAATGCAGGAAAAAAATTTTAAGCAATCACTGTATAAAAATCTAATTTCAATCATATTTGGTTTGTATAGGTGTGTATATATGCATACATATATAATTACTACTATTTAGATAATAAAATGAGGAAAAAATGTTCAAAGAGTTATCAATGTATATAACCGTGTTTTTCTTGTCAGTTTTGTCAGTGCTTAGGAAATGACTATGGAATAGAATTCTTTACTTATTTGAATTATATATCAGAGTCTTTCTTAATAACAGTATATTGTAATGGCCACATATATTTTGTTTTATACACACACACACACGTATACTTTTGAGTTTTCTTTAGCTATGGGAAAATGACCGACATCCAAATCTGCCAGACTAAAGTGAGCAGTTACCAATTTCTATATTAAGTCTTTTCCATCTATTAAGTGTGGCTACTTCAGTGGTAGCAACTTTTTTCCCCCAAAAATATTAGAGTATCAATATTAAAATGAAACATTGTATAACAATTCCAAAAATGTGCCCAGTATCAGAAATTATTTCTAATGGTCATCTTCAAAATTATCATATGGAACAAAAGATAATTTTTTATTTTAAGTTCCTTAAAAAATATGATTCTGCGACTCATACATTTTGACATCGTCTTTTCTGACAAAATGTTGCTAAAGGGGTAAGATAACTTAGAAATTATAGTGGGAAGAGCAATAATTCTTCAGTAAGAAGGACTGGAGAAAGATCCCATTCTAATACTCTCTGGTCAGGGTTTCCCAGACAAAGGCATTTCATTATTCCAAAATATCATCTCCTCACTTTGAAAGTGGGTTTTGTAACAAAACCTAGTCTGTAAACCTTTTCTGATTTGCTTTTGAGCACATTGAACTTAGAAGGAAATAATCCCTAAGTTTACAATGTTATGCAAACTAAACAATTATTTCCACTGGATTCTTCAATGCTTATAATAATTTGGTCTACTTTTGATACTGGAAATATGTTCGAAAACATAAATATGCAATATATATTATCTACTAATACATAGAAGAGGGAAGAGGGAAGCACATACAAATCATTTATAAACTTGACTACCAAAAAAACAGGCCAGTCAGCTAAACAGTTCTACTTCCATTTTTTTGGTTTAACAGAAAAGTAACTAACCATTCCCAAACCTATTGCTTTGCACACTGTATAATACTATGCATGCATAAATTATTAGAGTAGTAGTATTGATTTTTATAATTTAATATTAGGCACATTTACTCCTTGATAGAGTCCAAACCTACCTGATCCCCACCCCCCCCACCTTCTTCATAAATTGCTCTACATCAGTATTTGCCTAGTTTCTTTTCAGTGTCTTATAGATATCATAGAGAATAGCAGCAGACAGAAAAGTTAGGAGGAATGTGAAAATCTCTGCACAGTCTTTATGAGAGGCACATATTTGTGCCAGCCCAGGGAGAAATGGTATCTTTGCCAATTAAATCAGGAGGCAACAGCATACCTAAGACTTCAGAACCGTTTCTTTTCACTGCAGCCAAGTGTCCAGGACACCTACCTGATCACATAAACTTTTTCTTAAAGGAATTACAATGCCTCATAAAAACATAAAAATAATGATCCTCTACAACTCTGCAAGAAAACAGAATTTTAACACAAGATAATAAATAAATATTCTGTTTTCCTTGCAAGGACATCTTTCAGAAAATTGAGTAAAAGAATCTTATTTGGTGCATAAAATGTATACGGTAGTGCTTATTCTGTGCTTGCAGAAAATTGAAAGAAAGCTTATCCCTTATCATAACAGAAAATAAATTTTTTCAAAACCAAAAAGTATTGTTTTTGTTCTTATGTTTGTAAGCATAAATGATTCATCAGGAAAACCTGTTATATGCATAATGTAAAATAGCCAGAGAGTTGGGGCAAAAAGTATGTGCAGAAGAAAAGGAGAGAGTGAGTATGGAAGTTGCTTATATAACCACACTGATTAGTTTGCAGTTAAAAGCAGCACTAGCATTCTGCAACAAAGAATACATTGCAATTTTGCAATCTTAAGGTCTAAATGGTCTCTAGAAGCATGTAAATTTTTAATTATAATTTTGCATTCATTTATTGCTTAATAAAAGGATTTAAACTATTTTCCTTCTGGGGTGGACTAATTTACTAGCTGCTTACAACCAACGTTAAAAATTACAGCACAGTATATTCTCTTATATTTAACCTATTTTAAAAATTTTAAACAGCAAACATAATTGTAATTGTTGTCAAAAAAAGTCAAGTAAAAATGAAAAGCAAGCTATAAAAATTCTCCCATGAAAACTGTAAAATGGAAATGAATGAAAGAGTATACATTATGTAAAATAACTGGAATAAAGAGGATAATCCCCTTAGTAGTTATATAAATGCATAATAAATTTTCCTCCAGTTTGCCAAATAATTTAGTGCATGCCATTTTCTCTCTGAAAATAAAGGAACCATTAGCTACATTGCAACATGTATGTTTAAATACAATGCATTAAATATGAAAGTTGGTGCCAAACATAATTCCAAGGAATATTATTATATTTTATAAATAAAATGCAGTAAAAAGAGTCAAGAACTACCATGAATCCCAGATAATGAGTGAGTGGCCAACATAAATAAATTTTCTTCATTCCTATATTCCACCACCCTGAATTTTAGTGGAATCCCATAAAAACTACTAGAACATCAGTGATAATATGGATAGATGGTAATTCAACAAAAAGCATTATACATAGTTCCAAACTTGTAATATAACCAATCATGTTGCAAATATTTTTAAATTTGTGATAACAGGAAAGTTACAACAAATATGTAAATTTACCATTGTGTATTAAGAGCCTTAGGGTATATCAAGTGGATAAAATCATGTGGTCTTTTATCTAAAAATGCTTGATAGAAACCTATATAACTTTTTATATAAATTGCATTATATATATATATATATATGCATATATATATGCATATATATATATATTTTTTAAAGATTTTATTTATTTATTTGACAGAGAGAGATCACAAGCAGGCAGAGAGGCAGGCAGAGAGAGAGGAGGAAGCAGGCTCCCTCCTGAGCAGAGAGCCAGATGCGGGGCTCGATCCCAGGACCCTGAGATCATGACCTGAGCCGAAGGCAGCGGCTTAACCCACTGAGCCACCCAGGCGCCCCTATATATATAAAATTTTAACAAGACATTTTAATGCAGTCTTTGTCGAAGAAGGTCACGTGGGATCTTGTGGAATCATGTGTGGAGAACTTAACACCAAGAACTTAACACCACCATAAGGGCCTACCTGATCCCACTCCCACCAAGCCCCTTACCTCACTTTTCCCCTTCTCCTTGCCTTGGGATGATATTATAAGACCTATTAAAGAGTAGCCATAGGATTAAGAGTTGTATTTAAGGCTTGTGTCCTACTACCTGGCAGCTAGAGGGAACCAAAACAAAATAAAGACACTAAATAATAAGTTAAAAAAAAAAATATTGGCCAGGGTGAAGGAATGTAGGAATGATGAAAATTTATTTATGTTGGCCAGTCACTCATTATCTGGGATTCAATATACCGGCTAAGAGTTGATTTTAATAGGATTATGCCCTACTGTATATGAGCTGCTGATGTTAGAACTTTATTAGCATATTATTGAGGAAGACAAAAGAACTCAGAAGGAGGTGGAAATATTAAAATGGATTATTTAGGGGCACCTGCATAGCTCAGTCGGTTAAGTGTCTGCCTTAGGCTCAGGTCATGATCCTAGGGTCCGGGGATTGAGTCCTGCTTTGGGCTTCTTGCTCATCAGGAAGTCTGCTTCTCCCTCTCCTTCTGCTGCTCCCACATGCTTGTTCTCTCTCTCTCACAAAAATAAATAAATATACTTTAAAAAAAATAAAATAAAAGGGATTATTTTTAAAGTGCTGAATATCCCTTCATTTTATGCTTCTTGGAAGGGCCTGAAAAATGATGCTGAAGGGGGCACCATTTTATTAAGAAGCCAGAGTTAGAAGGTCTATCTTCTTCCTGGAGTTTAATATCACTAGAAATATTGATATTCCAGAATGGAAGAGTCTAGATGGGAGCACTTAATCATCAGAAGCAAGATGCATATAATAAAAATAAACAGCAGGGTGGTCTGCCTGTCATATAGATTTCCTAGATCCCCATGAATCTATGGAATTGATCTTTAGGTATGTTGGGGTTAGAGTGATGGGCTTTTCCTCAGGGTATTGCTTCCTTTGAAGAGGAACGTGATAGCTAGGGATAAGATACTGGGTATTAGCTACTGAAATGACTAATTCTAGTCCGTACAATCTCTAGATCAATATAGGTTCACAGATTCAGAATCTACTAACTTCAGAATGAGAGCCCTTGACAAGTATATCACCACAAGTGTATACAATAAATTTCCCTCTGATCCTTCCCCCAGTGGATCTGCAGCCTTTGCTAGGATAGATGAGCACTGAGAAAGGGAAACTAGATACCTTTGAGGACTGTTTGGTAAGAGGTTTGTGGTGACACTGAAATGTCATAATGGCTTTTCGGGTATAGTGGGGCCTATAGAAGCTGCATGAAAATGAAGTTTTGTCTCACTGTGCATACAATGGTTCTGTAGACCTTCTCTGTGATTATCTTCTGAGATATAAATGTATAATTAAGATATGCTAACAGCTGGCAGAGCTTTCTCATTAATTCCCTGATGTGTTAGAATAGTGGTTCTCAAGTTTTTGAATGTATCAGAATCTCCTGGAGGCAGGCCTGGCTACATGATTTGTGAGGTACAACGCAAAGTGAAAGCAGAGCCTCTTTTTAAAGGAGCATGAAAAAAAATGCTATTAAAGATACATACAAAGCTTTTCTTCTACTGTCTAACTTTTTATTTGTCTTTGGTGCTTTTTATTTGCTATTTGCTTTTTAGTTGCTAAAAAGAATAAAATTTTAAATTACTAGCATGAATTTTACTATCCCATCTTTACATTGTACAATGTTAGTTTTAAATGCCATTAGCAGAGAACTGAAGTCATATGCAGAATCACGAAAATTACAAGATTTGTACTTTGTCACTCATCTCTGGAGAGTGTCAGGAGTTGGCCTGAAGAATGTTAGGAGTTGGCAGAAAGAAATAAACAAAAACTAAACTCAGGAAGGATTGGAAAGAGGAAGAGTGCATCCCCTCAGGCATGGAGCCTGACCTAGGTAGTGCTCCCAGGTATGGGACAACCCTCCTAGTCACCCAGGGGCATTATTATTTGGCTACTGACTGGAGAAAAGCTTTCTTCTAAATTTTCATTATCAAGAAAGAACAAAAGAAGTTTCTCTTTATACCACAAAGGTGGCAGTACATTGTTATAATCGCAGAACTCTGGTTATAACTATTTTGTGCCATAATAGGGTCTACAAAAGCCTTGACTGTCCTGACATTCCACAGAGCATTACAGGTAGCCGCCCTGTTGATATCATCATACTAATCCGATTCAGTGATTAGGAAGTGGCAAATATTTTTGATGACCTAGCAGGACTCCTGTATGCCAGAAGGCAAGGGCTAAATCCCATGAATTTATAAGGATCTGCTGCATCTGTGGACTTTTCAATAATCTTATAGTCTGGAGTATAGCAAGAGAACTTCTCTAAATAGCAAGCCATTGTCCTTCATATATCCAACCAGTGAAAATGAGGCACAGCATTTATTAGGTTCCTCTGAACTTTTTAAAGGTCATGGGAATATGATTCAAGTCCATGTGTTGGTTGGCTATATGTTTCAGTGTTCCAGAATTCATTGTTTATGCACCACACCCAGTGCTCCATGCAATACGTACACTCCACAATACCCACCATCAGGCTCACCAAACCCCCTACACCCCTCTCCTCCAAAACTCTCAGTTTCTCAGAGTCCACAGTCTCTCATGGTTCATCTCCCCCTCCAATTTCCCCCAACTCACTTCTCCTCTCCATCTCCCCATGTTCTCCGTGTTATTCCTTATGCTCCACAAATAAGTGAAACCATATGATAATTGACTCTCTCTGCTTGACTTATTTCACTCAGCATGATCTTTTCCAGTCCCGTCCATGTTGATACAAAAGTTGGGTATTCATCCTTTCTGATGGAGGCATAATATTCCATTGTATATATGGACCATATCTTCTTTACCCATTCATCCATTGAAAGGTGTCTTTGTTCTTTCCAAGACAACTGTGGCCATTGCTGCTATGAACATTGGGTACAGATGGCCCTTCTTTTCACTACATCTGTATCTTTGGGGTAAATACCCAGTAGTGCAATTGCAGGGTCATAGGGTAGCTCTATTTTTAATTTCTTAAGGATCTCCACACTGTTTTCCAAAGTGGCTGCACCAGCTTGCATTCCCACCAACAGTGTAAGAGGGTTCCCCTTTCTCCACATCCTCTCCAATACATGTTGTTTACTGACTTGTTAATTTTGTTCATTCTAACTGGTGAAAGGTGGTATCTCAATGTGGTTTTGATTTGAATTTCCCTGATGGCTAGTGAGGATAAACATTTTTTCATGTGTCTGCTAGCCATTTGTATGTCTTCTTTGGAGAAGTGTCTGTTCATGTCTTCTGCCCATTTTTTTGACATGATTATCTGTTTTGTGTGTGTTGAGTTTGAGGAGTTCTTTATAGATCTTGGATATCAGCCCTTTGTCTGTACTGTCATTTGCGATTATCTTCTCTCATTCCATGGGTTGCCTCTTTGCTTTGTTGACTGTTTCCTTTGCTGTGCAGATCTTGATGAAGTCCCAAAAGTTCATTTTAGCTTTTGTTTCCAAAGGCAAAGGAAACAAACACAAAATTGGCTATATGTTTCTAATGGAGCTAGAGTATGCAAATCCCAGTTACTGTGTAAGCTTCTCTCCATTTGCACCATCTGATCTAACATTCAGTTAGTTCTGGAAGTAGCCATGGTCAATAAGAATGTTGGGAAGAGAGTCTGTCAAGTTTCAGTGATAAAATCATAGTTCCAATTTCTAAAGTTCTGTAGCAAGACTACCCAGTGCAATCAAGAATTGTTCTCTTTTTTAAAAAAAACAAGTCTTGGAACACTATTGGGCTCAAGTGATGACCAAGCATTTAACCAAGGAACAATTAGGATTATGAAAATTGTTTTGGTGTTATTAAATTTACTGGATGGTAATGAGAAGTAATCATAGAAACCATCCATTGGAAGAGTGCAATTTTCCAAAGGAAGCATTGCACTTAAACCAAGCATGAGCAAGGTCTAAAAATCTCTAGTAAGTGCGTGCCTATTTCTCAATTCACATGGATGGCCTCAGGGGTACCTTATAATAAATTTATGGAAAAGGAAAGAATTCAGTACTAGTTTAGGAAAGGTTGGCATGGAATACCAGTGCTAGCCAGGATAACAATGAAAGGAAATGTTTTCATAGGCAAAGCTGTGGAAAGTAAACTTAGGTGCCTACTTTGTCTGAGGAGAGAAAGATGGTCTAAGTCATACATGGACTTCTGAGCACTGACATATAACCTGACAGTTTGGTGAGAAGCCTGAAAGGAAAAAATCAGTGGCAAGGAGAAGTGGGGCAACTTAGATCAGTAAGTCCCCTGGAGTGATTATAAAGTAAGAATCTTTCGTGAATGCTTGACAGGCAGCATCCATTACAGAGGAGGCTCTCAATGTAATTTATGCCATGAACATGAGTTATCTTCTTCCCTTAGCTATCTTAGTATTACAATGGGCCCCCAAAAAGATGACCATGATAGCAAAGATAGAAATTATACACAGGTCTGAAAACTCGAGCTCTCCCTCAACAAAGCTGATCTAGTTATATCATTACTAATTCCTAATATGGCACAATCCTTTAAAGAAGACAAGCTAGCCAGTGGGAAAGTGCATTATAGATCCACTTCTATGTTTCAGGAAGCAGATATTCATATTTTCTGGAATTCATACATATTCTGGACATAGGTTTACGTCTTTGGATTCTCAGTACCATCCTATGTCCTGGAGAATTCCTGATCCAATTATACAGTATGACTGACAAAATTATGACTCACAAAGTTTCCTTAGAAAAAGGAACCTATTTTACAGAACAGGCGATACAACCATGGCCTCCTGAACATGAGATTCATTGGTCTTACCACACGCCCCCTAAACATCTGGCATGAAGAATGGTAGAAGAGCATGTCCAAGGCTTGAATGAAGCACCAGCTTTGGACATAACATCACACACGGTTGGGACATGGTACTCCAAGATATAGTATATGCATTAAATCAATGCTGATATTTAATTATGCATCCCCAGTTGTTAGAATTAATGGGTTAGGAGGATAAAAAAAAGATTTGGGATTAGTCGGTCCTAGTGGAGGGGCACCTCTGCCCTCTGAGTAGACATGGTAAGAGTTTCCCTGAACTAGAGTGTGGGATTACTGGCTGGCTAAGTAGAGCTGGTTAACACAATTTTGAAGAAAGAGAGAGAGAGAGAGAGAGAAATAATACACAGTGATACAAAATTTGAGTTCTGAAAACAGAATATGTATTGGCAGATAATTTTTTCCCATTTATCCCCTTGATGGACAGATCTGAGCCACAGTGGGGTTCCACATGGTCTGTTTGGAAGACATTTCTCATTACTAAACTACCAGTTGTGTTTGTTAAGCTGTGAAGAGCTCACAAATGTATTGATATTTGCCTTCCCTCCTTCCTAGCCTCCTTTCCCTTTTCTCCTCAATTTTGCAACACTGAGGTTGTATATCCCAATAAAACCTTGACCCATTTGTTTTGTTTGGATTTTGTTTGGATTCTGTTTTCTAGGGAGAACAAATATCTTTCCTCTTTGAAATGAAGTAATTAAGCAGTAATCTAAATATCACCATAAACACAAACCAGAAACTCACAGAATATTTACGTTTGTCAGACAGTTACGGAAACCCCCGTTCAGCTGCCAATTGCTGGAAAGGCCAATACTCAGGAGATAGGTTTTGATTGGAAAGGAATATGAACTTTATTCAGGAGGCTGGCCACCTGGGGAGAAGGTGGTTTCTTGGCCAAAAGCCAACTCTGAGGTTTCTGCTTGGCCCAGAGATTTTTAAAGGCCTTTAATCAGGTAAAGGAGTGCAGTGGTCTGTGACATTTCCTTTCTTTTTTCTTTTTTTAGAGATTTTTTATTTACTTATTTGGCAGAGAAAGAAATCACAGGTAGGCAGAGAAGCAGGCTCACGGCTGAGCAGAGAGCCGATGCAGGCCTAGATCCCACGACTCTGAGATCATGACCTGAGCCTAAGGCAGAGGCTTAACCCACTGAGCCACTCAGATGCCCCAATGGTCTGTGACATTTTTTGATTACATGTAGACTCAATGATGTCAGCTACAGGGTTATTTCAGTGTTTGGAGGTTGTGCAAGAAGTTCTAGTTCCTTGGTGCCTGGGGCAGGGGTGGGGGTGGTTACGCAAAAAGATCTGTTCCCTGGTACCCAGGGGTTGTGCAAGAGAGCTCTGTTCTTTCTGCAAAGAGGGGCAAGGTGTACAGATGTGCAAAGGAAAGTCAGTATAGTCATTCATGGGACCTTAAAAAAGACAAACATTTTGCTAAAAATTGCTGGGCCATTCAGAAAGCTAAGGGGGCTTCAAATAGACTTGCTGGCCTCTATGGCCTGGGAGCATTCTGGTCCTTTATTCCCCAAGGCCAGTGATCTGTAAATCTCAAAGAAAGTAAATTAGTTCTGTTACAGATCAAGGGCCTTAAGTCAGCCAGCAAGAAGTATGTAAGACCAGCTGCAGTGCTGTTACAAGACACTGTGGATGCAAACAGGTGACTAGAATGGAAATAACACTTACAGAGTATTATTATATAGGGAAACTGCTTAAAATATTTTATATTATAATGTTTTTGGTCTTTTATTTTAATGCCTAATTGTGAAGATAGAAATAAATGAAAAAAAAATGCACCATTTAAAAATTGTCAGGGGCAATACAAATAATATTAATGTACCTAATATTTATTTTACTGTGACAGGCACTTTACTCATATATCTTATTTGGTATTCTTTCTTTGCATAAGTGATGAGGCTCATAGAGATTAAGAGACTTACCCAAGGATACATACCTAGATTAGTGGTTAATTTAAACCTAGAATCAGGTACCTTTAAACCATTCCCCTTTGTACTCAACTTTGTTTGGGATGGGATTATATTATCAAGATCTACGGTAGATAGATAAATTCCCATGAATGAGTTGGCTAATAAAAAAAAAAACATATAATAAAAAGTTATAGAAAATTTACAAAAAATTTGAAAGACAGAAATGTATATGATATGCTTGGGGGACAATGACAATCTTTGTCAAGGATAAACAGATGACATATTTGAGGAGAGCAAACGAACAAGGTAGAGTGAGCAGAGTGGAATTAGGTGTAAGAGGCTGAATGCCAGCCTAAATCTGGATACAGTTTGCAGTGTGTTTGTCAAATACATCAATGCTACTTTTGGCAGAAACAAAGATGTTGAAGAAAGACTTCACATCTGTTAAAAATACAAAGGGTTTTTACAAGACTCATTACTTTTGAAGGCATAATATATGGGAACTATTTAGCAGGAAGCTAGAAATAGGAGTTCATGAAAAGGTAAGTTTTGGGCAGACAGGACCTGGTGTCATAGTTTGGCCAATATGGCTGATTTAAGGAAAAGGGAAGAAAAAGAGATATTCATGAAACAGAGAAAGGGGGACACCTGGATGGCTTAGTCAGTTTAAGCAGCTGCCTTCAGCTCAGGTCATGATCTCAAGGTCCTGGGATCGAGTCCCTCATTGGGCTCTCTGCTTAGCAGGGAGCCTGCTTTTCCCCTGCCTGTTGCTCTCCCTGCCCTCTCTCTCTCTGACAAATAAATAAATAAAATCTTAAAAAAAAAAAAAAAGGGAAAGGAAGCAAAATAAAATTTCAATGACAGTTGAATTAACACACTGAAAAATATTGAAAGTTGAAGGAGAGTACAAACAGAACAAACCTGGGGTGACAAGGTAGATCATTTGCTTAAGTGTCTGCCTATGACTCCAGTCATGATTTTTGGGTCCTGGGATTGAACCTAGGGTCCAGCTCCCTGCTTAAGCAGAGAGCTTGCTTCTTGCTCTCCCTCTGCCCCTCCCGCCTGTTCATGCTCTCTCTTGCTCTTGCCCTATCTCAAATAAATAAAATCTTAAGAAAAAGGAAAGAAAACAGAACAAAATCTATAGATTTGCCATTAGTGTCCTTAAAGAGCACTTTTCAGCAAAGCAATGGGTGTAGAAGCTTCATGGTAAGAATTTAAAGGCCTGATAGTGAATTTAGTGCTAGCAGAAACAACATTATTTGGAGAGAACTACAGCTCTCGAAAGAGAGAATTCAATACCCTGGTTTTACAATACACATTTTTTTTTTTTTAAGATAAGACTAGTCTACTTGACTAAATCCTTGATAAATATCTCAAACCTTGGACAAGTTGGTGTTTAACATGTTTTTTGTTTGTTTGTTTTTTAGAATAAATACTTGTTTGAGCCTCTTACAATGTAGGGAGAGGAACCTGCTGAAGAGAAACTGAATACAATCGTAAGAAAAGACCTCAAATAAGAGTAAGAAGAAAACAGAAGTAAAGGAGATCACCAAAAAAAAAAGAAAAAGAAAAAGAAAAGAAAAAAAGTCATGTAAGAGTGATAGTAATGATTTTATTTATTTATTTATTTATTTTTTTAAAGATTTTATTTATTTATTTGACAGAGAGAGATCACAAGTAGATGGAGAGGCAGGCAGAGAGAGAGGGAGGGAAGCAGGATCTCTGCCGAGCAGAGAACCCGATGCGGGACTTGATCCCAGGACCCTGAGATCATGACCTGAGCCGAAGGCAGCGGCCTAACCCACTGAGCCACCCAGGCGCCCGATAGTAATGATTTTAATCAAAACTTCAAAAAGCAAACTTGTCAATATTTTAAAATGAATCTTTGGGAGCACTGGGTGGTTCAGTTGGTTACACATCTGGCTCCCGATTTTGGCTAGGGTTGTGGTCTTGGGGTTGTGGGATTGGACTCACAGAGGGTTTCACACTTGAAACTGCACTGTTTGACCCTTTCCCTACCCCCAATTGTGCACACCCTCTCTCTCTTTCTCTCTAATAAATAAATAAAATATAAATAAATAAATAAATAAATAAAATGAATTTTTGGTTGTTAGTTCTGAGATTTTATTACTGGACACCTATAGAATTCCAAAGGATGGAGAGTAAATAAAAATGGAAAGTACACTGACCAACAGAGCAATGAAATGGAAAGAGCACCTATGATCCAAAAACACAGTATTAAAGAAAATACAGGTTAAAATATTCAACTGAACCCTGGTGGGCTTGTATCAAAGATCATGATATTATTTCTTACAATTTTCATGCATATTTAAAGGAATGCTAACTACTTTCTCTGATGAGCACCAGCATTGTATGGAAGTGCTGAATCACTATATTGTACTCCTGAAACTAACAGTACACTGTTAAATAAAAACTTGAAAAAAAAAATAGAGAGCTTACTATGTGCCCTATATATTTAAAAAGACATTCTGGAAATTATCAGGAAATACCATGTTTTATTTAGTTTTTATAAAAGAAATGTAACTGTGCTATGGTCTCATTGATATGTAAAACAGAAAGAATTTTTTTTATATTTAAGGTGAATACTAGGAAAAAAGACTTTATTAAAGATTTATGAAAATAATTTTATATGCATTATTTCATGAGAAAAATTCATTAAGGTTAGAGGTTGAAACTTTGCTGAAGTTGAGAAATATGAAAGTCGAAGAATCCCTTACAAAGTTATCTTGTTTAAATTTTATGAGTCTCGACCAGGGTATTATTAGGGAGAGCTGAAATGATCATTATGAAGATTCTCACCTTGAGAGTAATATAATTTGAATATTAGAAGAAATATACATATATTTCAGCTAGATTCCTATTTGTGCAAACCTTTCTTTGATATCCTGGTAAGTCTCCAAAGTTCTTCATCCCTCCAATCAAAAGGAATATTGTAGCAGTTGAAGGAGCTGACACCGACTATTACAAAAATCTCTACACTGAATTCAGATAATTTTCCATGCATCTTATTCCTAAAGGTCCTGGTACCATTTGAGGACAGTACTCCATAGGATAATTAAGTGACTCACAGTTTACACATATTATTCTCACAATGGCTCTAAAAAGTAGATATCTCTTTGACTTTCCATGTTTGCCTTTTGGGGACACCCAAGCAGAGAGAGTAAAATATTCTAAATTTACACAGCTTGTAGTTGAGAAGGGCTTCACAGGTTTTCATTCTGGCTCCAACATTCATACTTAATCACTACTAAGTCATCTTGTCTCTCATTATGGCTTAAATAAAATGCTGCTAAACTATTTTGAATTTGTATCAATTATCATAATATAATTTCTTTAATTTGGGGAGGAGATTTACCACCAATAGTTTATATTTAACCTGTTTTCTGTAATAGCTCCTGTAGCTATTGTACAGTTTCTATAATAGTGGAATGCCTTACTAAAACAACTAGAAAAAAAAAAGAAAACTCGCTTTCTCATGGTTATTCAGAAAAAGAAATTGAGAAAATAGTTAAACTTACTTTTCTTACATTCTTCCTATGTTGGGTAAATTCAATTTGTTCCCTACCTCTAACCCACATAAAACACATTAAAAATAATTATCTGGATTGGTTCAGTTTCAGGTTTGTATAATGTTCATGAGAAGTCTTCAAGCACAAATCTTATCTAATGCCACAAAATGTGAATATAATCTAGAAGCTGATTTTTCAAGTGCGGTGTACAGATCATGTGTTTACTTTTAGTAACAATGCTGATAACATGGCAGTGCTGTTTGAGTTTCATAAATTTTAATCACTATCCTTTAATTTTTTTTAAAGATTTTATTTATTTATTTGACAGAGAGAAAGAGAGATCACAAGTAGGCAGAGAGACAGGCAGAGAGAGAGAGGGAAGCAGACTCCCCATTCAGCAGAGAGCCTGATGCGGGGCTCGACCCCAGGACCCTGAGATCATGACCTGAGCTGAAGGCAGAGGTTTAACCCACTGAGCCACCCAGGTGCCCCACTATCCTTTAATTTTTAACTCAGTTTTTAAAATTGCCTGTGGGGGAGAGCATCATGCACTGTAATGTGGGGATGATCTTTCTTCCATTTATGTTCTAAATTGGCCAAATGCTAGAGCTGGTTGGATATCAATTATAGTTATTAATATTGAAAATTGAATATGGTGACTTATTTCTATCATTTATCTAAAAGCACTTATTGATGATTCACTCTGTGACAGGACTTTCTGTTAAAAAGTAATAAGCCCTTGATTTCAATTGGCTTAGACCACACCAAAAAAAATCTCGGATTCCTGCTGATTAACTCTATGTCATTTGAGATGGTTGCAACTGTGATGAACGTGGGATTTCATACTTCCTATTTTTAAGATATTGAATATATTATTTAATACTCAAGTTGGTGAGATGGATAGTGATTACTCCCTTTAATAGGTGAGAAAAGTGAGTCATAATAAGATTTCTGGCCTTAAACAGTTTCTAAAATGCTTATATTAAAAATCTGGGGGGCACCTGGGTGGCTCAGTGGGTTAAGCCTCTGCCTTCAGCTCAGGTCATGATCTCAGGGTCCTGGGATTGAGCCCCCGCATCGAGCTCTCTGCTCAGTGGGGAGCCTGCTTCCTCCTCTCTCTCTGCCTGACTCTCTGCCTACTTGTGATCTCTGTCTTTGTGAAATAAATAAATAAAATCTTAAAAAAAAAATTCTGGGGCTCCTGGGTGGCTCAGTCAGTTCAGCTCCAGCTCAGTTTCAGTTCAGGTCATGAACCCAGAGTCATGTAATCAAGCTCCATATGGGGTTCAGCACTCAATTTGGAGTCTGCTTGAGATTCTGTCTACCCTTCCTCCTGCTCTGCTCTCCTCCTGTGCTGGTGATCTCTCTCTCTCTCTCAAATAAGTAAATAAATAAATAAATAGATAAATAGATAGATAGAATCTTTAACAACAATGACAAAAAATCCAGGCAGTGTTTTTGCAAAGTCCATGTTCTTAATCAAATGCTAGCTAGCTCCTTGCCAAAATAATCACTGATAAATGGTTGGGAGTGGAACACTGGAATAAGTTAAATCAAAGTTTTACAAATTTACACTATCACAGCAACCCAGAAGATCATTTAACATTATTGCTACACTAATTAATTGATGTCCCCAGATTAACCCTGTGTACCAAAGTCTCCCAAGGAACTAAAATAACTGGCAGAAGAATCTTGATCAGCAGGGACGCCTGGGTGGCTCAGTTGGTTAAGCAGCTGCCTTCGGCTCAGGTCATGATCCCAGAGTCCTGGGATCGAGTCCCACATCGGGCTCCTTGCTCGGCAGGGAGCCTGCTTCTCCCTCTGCCTCTGCCTGCCACTCTGTATGCCTGTTCTCGCTCTCTCTTCCTCTCTCTCTCTCTGATAAATAAATAAAATCTTTAAAAAAAAAAAAAGAATCTTGATCAGCAAACTGTTCTCACACGGTGAATTTTAAATAGGTAAATACACTACATGTTTTCTTTCTTTCATAACATCCCATGAGAACTGCCACTTATTAAGCAGTCACCAAGGTTCCACAGGCCTCACCTAATAAGTATTTGACAAGGCTGGACATTTTAATTACAGAAATGAGGCTATTTCTGTGACTCAGGATTCCTGGGGGAACTTTTATTAACTAAAAATCATCAGAAAAGCCATAGTGCCTGTTTTGACTTTATTCAGTGGGTCAAGGAATAGGGGACTTGCAAAATGGATTGACAGGGATATTTGTGAGAAAAATCTCCATGTTCTTATTGCCCCTTCAAGGCCAAATTGATCAATGCATGATCAATTTAATTAAGCAAATTAATATGCAGGTAAATAGGGCTACAATGAAACACTTAAAAGTAATCATCTTATAGTGATGATATTTTGAGTGGTTTATTTTTATTTTTGTACTTTTGCTTAGTTTTAGAATTTCTAAATTTTCTGGAATTAGTATTTTTTTAATAATGAGAAAGAATTATAATTTTCAAACTATAATGTTATGGCCTTTGTTTTATCTTGAATAAAAAGTCCTTTTAAATATGGTTTTGTTCTTATTCATTATTCTCTTTGGTACTGAAATTAAATAAACAAAGGAGGTAAAATTTCTTTTTCTTTTTTTTTTTAAGATTTTATTTATGTATTTGACAGAGAGAGAGAGAGAGATCACAAGTAGGCAGAAAGGCAGGCAAAGAGAGAGGGGAAGCAGGCTCCCTGCTCAACAGAGAGCCCAATGCGGGGCTCAATCCCAGGACCCTGAGATCAAGACCTAGGCCGAAGGCAGAGGCTCAACCCACTGAGCCACCCAGGTGCCCCAAAGAGGTAAAATTTCTATCCTGATAATCATATGTAATACTTTCTTCAGTTGTAATGAAAATTCACTTGATAGTAGTTGTTACATATACTTTGGACATCTTGCTCCATCTTTTCAAGTCTATCTAAAATAATATAACTCATGATGGATTAAAAATATAAATATGTATATGTATATGTACATATATATATATATTTCACTTAGATTTTAGTTATATTAGCAAGCTTTCTCAGTTGGTAAGAATATTACCATATTACCACATTTTTAAATCATCTTTCCCCAAAAGAAATGGGTTTATTGTTCTGATCTAAACATTTATTTCCACATTCATAATATTACCAATGATATTTATTTATTTATCTATCTATTTATTTTTAAAGATTTTATTTATTTATTTGACACAGAGAGAGAGCACAAACAGGGGGAATGGCAGGTAGAGGGAGAGGGAGAAGCTGGCTTCCCACTCAGCAGGGAGCTTACTGATGTGGGGCTCCACCCCAGGATGCTGGGATCATGACCTAAGCTGAAGGCAGACATTTAACTGACTGAGCCACCCAGGTGCCCCTACTACCAGTAATTTTTAAACTTTCCCTTAAATCTCAGAAGTATAAATTATTTTTGCAAACTCTAGCATGTATTTCTTCATAAAGCTTTGATGTAATCTTTGCCTCATTAAGCAAACAAACAAACAAAAAAAAAAACAAAACAGTTGACTGATTGGCAGTGTAGGCCCATTAATGGCTAACATTTGTAGACACAGATCAATGACACAATTTTGAATACTTACCTGACTACTCTTCTTTTTTAAAAAAAAATTGACCTTTTAAAGTGTTAAATAAGTGTGTCATTTTACATAGATTCATGAAGACTCCCAAAAATACAAGTTAAGTCCACTTTACTGGCAATTAAAATACCATAGAAGTATTGACAGTGGGGTTGTAAGTTTTCAAAATGGCAAACAGTTATGATAATGTTCTGAACAGAAGCTATTTCCCTTATTTCTTCTATTTACATCATAATTGTATCTTCAAAAAAAACCCTGGAAATATTTAATTCATATAAAATACTAAAAATATTTTGTGCTTATATGTAAATTTTACTCTTACTTTCAAATATTTCTGAATAGTTGATTCCCTTACATTAATGCTTGACTAGACATTTGAAAGTTATGGGTGAAATGGACAAGTCTTCATTATGCACAGCTAACAATGTTGCAATAAAGTTGCAATGTAGATAATACAGATTCTCTGAAGAAAATTGGAATTAACCAAAAACATGCTGATTTGTTGAAATAGAGACTGTTAAAGAGTGTCTAGGGACCTTGAAAGGAGTTGGGGCTTTATACTGCAGAGAATGGAAAACCAATTCATAGAATTCTTAGCTTTATACATAGGAAGATTATATTAGCAGGATGCAGGATAGATCATAATAAAGCAAAATGGAGATGGGCAAAATTTTGTGAGGTGAGGTCTTAGTTTGAGTTGTGGTCTGTGAATAATTATTGAAGCCATAGGCCATGGAAGTACTGAATGAATATAGATAAGTAGGAGAAGAGAAAAAGACCAGAACTCTAGGGGTGAAGGTCAGGGGATGGTGAGAGTAGCCAAGGAAAAATATTGGGAAACATTTTCAGAGAGTCATGAGAAGAAGTTGCAGATTAAACTATAATTATCAATTATTAATATTGTCATTTAAGTCTGAACATGGTGGGGAAATGGTGTATGAGAAGATATGACATTAGAATTTGTTCCTTGGGAAGTTACCTTTTTTTCTGTGATCTGATTCAACATTGCAGTCAAATGTATAAACCGGGAAGTATAAAAATTATATAGTTAATTTATTCCCTAAATTTAGTATGGGAAGAATTTGAGAAAAAAAATGTGAAAAAACTTTCACTAAAATAAAAAAAAAACTTTGTTGACAAATAAAATGAAATATATAATATATACAATTTATGAGTTATTGTATCTTTTCAACAAGTATAACTTGTTTAATTACACAAGGACCAAAAGCAATGAATATTCATTACATTAGCTGATTTAGGGGATGTTGGTTTCTATTATCTTTGCTTCCATTGGCAAATAAAGGCTGAACAATATAATAAGTGAATTCCTATTTATCAATATTTCTTCCAAATTGAGCAAATAATATAGAGTTGATTACAGTATTTTGCCTATCATTTTACAGTGTTAAAATAGATATTTGTCCTTTTTTAGCCTAGGTTTCCTCTCTACATTCAAAATATCACTTAAAATAATCTTAAATATTAATGTATTTACATGATACATATAGCTAGAAGTACTCATTCTATTTAAGGTAAATCCTGGCTCCTAAGTATGGCTTCAACTGAATTATGACAACTAAGTATTTACTTTCATTTTATATATAAGTAGTAATATATAATTGTATAATACAATGATATATTAAAAGGGAGAATAGCTCATTGGATGTTCAAAACAGAAAGAGAGAGAGAAGGAAAAGAAAAGAAAGGAGGACTAAAACTGCAAGTTCAATGCTTACTGGTCATATTTTAGCCCAGAGAAAATCTTAACTGTCTTTAATTTATGGCAGAATTTATGCAGAATAAGCACACCTTGAGATGCACAGAGAATTTATTCAAAATGGATCTATGTCCACATAAATAATGTTTCTGGAGTGAATAAATAATCCAGTTGTAAAATATCTTGTCTAATATTATTCCAAAGAATTTTCTTTCAAAATTAGAGTATAAGGGCGTTTAATAGCAAATACCTTAAATAAAGAAAAGAAAGGTCACAAAATACACACAAAATGACATCATTATTAAAACAGAACATTTTCAGACTTTGCAGTCATTATTGTTGGAAAGAGTTTTAAAAAAGAACAAAAACACACTTTATCTTGAAATCCAGATGTTTTCTCACTACTGTCAAAATATTTTCCAAATAGTTTATCAAATATCATTTATATAGATCATAAAAATGTTCCTATTTATTACATGAATGACAGTGGGTGTCTTGGAAATAATTTCTAGCATTTTTAATGGAATAAAAGTCTCTATATTTTAATGCACAACTATATAATGAGGTTAAAATATAGAATTTCATTATAAAACCCTCTGAGTTTGTGAAAGACATTTTATAAAGCTAGTAAGAACAATGAATTAAATCCAGAAATTATCAGTAATTAATATGTTACTACATTCTTTCTATCCATTGCTATTGTTCTTCCTTTCTTTTCTTTTGTTTTCTTTCCTTTTTCCCAAGCTTCTATGAGGCATTAAATCAACTGTGAAATCTTTCTTAAGTTCTTTAGTCAAGAGTCCCCTCCTTTATGGTCTCCAAATAGTCTGGCCAAACCCACTGCACTAAAAACTTTCCTCCTAGAAAAAATATTGTCATATTTAACATTGCCTACCATCTCTAACAAAGATGCCTGGAAGCTCTTAAAGTACATTTACTGGATTACCTTGGCCTCCAAAACTTAACAATGTTTCATAAATTTCCAATGTTTGCAAACCACATAGTAAATGGCCAATATACCACAAAGAATTTCATACTAAGTTAAAACATATATTAAACATCTCTCAGAGGGTAATATGGTGGTAGAGTAGGAAGACCTCATCCACAACACAACTAGGAAACTATCAAATCATCCAAAACACTTCAGAAATTGACTTGAAGCCTGGAAAAACAAACTCCACAATTAAAGGTAGAAAAGATGCCACAATGAAGAAGTTTAAAAATGCAGGTTTAGAAGAGAAATGGATAGTGGCTGCTGTGGTGGGTAGGGAGCCTAGGTCATGGAAAAGGGTGAGATTAAAATTAGCATATGGAGGGGAGCTAATGGGGAAAACAAATCCCCATAGCAGTTGGGTTGGAAAGAAAGAGGAGCCAAATTTCATGAGTTCTTGCAACTGTGGTGCTTAAAGTCTAGAGCTCTAAAGGTCAGCGGGCTTGGCTCAGGTAGAGTCCAGAGGTATTGGGGCTGCTTCTGGATAGAAGGCAGAGCAAAGAGTCTGCAGACATACAGCATGGAAACAGTGATCTAAAGAGGGCCTAAGGCACACAATAGGGATGTTATTTGCTTATCTTGAAACATGTCCCAGAAAGGCAGCATTCACAGACAGACTCCTCTGGGAGCAAAGCAATTGGCAGGTGCCATTTCCTCCCCTGCTGCCCAGCATAAACACAGCACCACCTCAAGGAACCTAACTTGTGTACATCAAGCCCTCCACATGCCCTGGAAGAATTGCCTTTCCTAGTCATAACTCAGTCCCAGCAAAGCAGGTTCCCTCCACCTGAGGACCAGCCCAAATCTCTACTCCTACTATGTCTTCCAACAAGAGTTTTGTAGGGCCTTTGTTCTGGAAGCAGCAGTGACAGGTTTCATTTCACAAGCAGACCAGAGCACACATAGTTAAAATGTGCCATATTCAGGTAAGGGACCAAACACTGCCCACAACAGGAAAAGTGAGACAGATAAAGTAGACAGAACACAATAGCAGAGCACAAACAGCATACAGTGGAGACACTACCTGAAGTATCAGGCTCTGGGGAACAGGGGACACTATACTTCAGGCTACTATAGGACCTCTTTTTCATAAGGCCACTACTCTCAAGAACAGGAGACATACTTCCCTAACACACTGAAGCAGGCACAAAGACTTAGATAAAATGAAAAGACAGAGAATTTGTTCCAAATGAAACAACAGGACAAAGCTCTTGCCAGATATTTAAGTGAAACAGATATAAGTAACATCCATGATAGAGAATTTAAAGTAATGATGATAAGATATTTACTGGACTTGAGAAAAGAGTGGAAGGCATGAGTGAAATCATTACACAGAGATAAGTAATAACAGCAGAGATAACGGGCTCAATAAACAAAATGAGAAACAAGATTGATAGAATGAATAGTAGGCTGGAAGAAGCAGAGGAACAAAATAATGATCTAGAAGACAGAGTAACAGAAAGTAATCAAGCTGGACAAAGAAGAGACAAAAGAATTATGCAAAATGAGAATAGCCTTAGAGAAATCAGGGACTCCGTCAAATGTAATAACATTCACATTATAGAAGTCTAGGAAGAAGAAGAGAGAAAATGGGGCAGAAAATTTGTTTGAAGAGGTAATAACTGAGAATATCCCTAATCTGGGGAAAGATACAGACATCCAGGCCCAGGAGGCCCAGAGAACCTCCAACAAAGTCAACAAAAGCAGATCCACACCAAGACATATTATAATTAAAAAGGCAAAATATAATGATAAAGAAAGAAAACTTAAAAGCACTGAGAGAAGACAATTACCTATAAGGGAAACCTCCATAAGGCTACCAGGAGGTTTTTAGCAGAAACTTTCAAAGCCAGAAGAGAGTGGCAGGGTATATTCAAATTGCTGAATGGGAAAAATCTGCAGTCACATACTCTATCTAGCAATGGAAGGAGAGATAAAGAGTTTCCCAGACCAACAGAAACTAAAGGAGTTCATGACCACTAAAGCAGCTCTGCAAGAAATACTAAAGGGGACTCAATGGAAAGGAAAGACCAAAGGTGACAGTATGAAGGTAGGAAACACAAAGCTGTGAAGAAGTGAATATTTTTGTAAAATATCAGTCAAGGAACTCCCAAAATAAAAGGATGTAAAATATGACACCATATACCTAAAATGTGAGGAGAAGAAGAATAAACAATGGTTTCAAACCTAAGTGACCATCAACTTAATATAGATTGCTATATGCAGAACATATTATATACAAACCTAATGCTAACCACAAAACAAAACCTGCCAATAAATATGTAAAATCTAAAGAGAAAGGAATCCAAATATATCACTAAAGAAAACCTCCAAACCACAAAAGAGAGAAAGACAAGAAAGGATCAAAGAAAATCTTCAAAAACTACCCAAAACAGGTAATAAAATGGCAATAAAGATGTATCTAGCAATAACTACCGTGAATGTAAGTGGACTATACATACTCCAATCAAAAGACCTAGGGTGACAGAATGGATAAAAAACAAAAAACAGGACCCATCTACATTCTGCCTATAAGAGACTCATCTTAGATCTACCAACATCTGTAGATTGGAGGTCAGAGGGTGGAGAAACATCTATCATGTGAATGGATATCAAAAGAAAGCTGAAGTAGAATACTTACATAAGGCAAAATGGACTTTAAAACAGATACTGTAACAAGAGACAAAGAAGGACATTATATAATAATAAAATGGATAATCCAACAAGAAGATAAAATAATTGTAAATATTTATGTGCCCAACTCAAATATAAAACAAACATAAAGGAACTAAAGTTAAACAAACATAAGAGAACTATAGTTAATAACAAACATGAAGAAACTACAAAGTTTGGAGGGTAATTAATTTTTTCATGCTCTCTCCTTCCCTTTCTATGTAAGTATCTATTCACTCACACACCTACACTCAGGCATACAAATACATGTATATACACAAACACAAATAGACACAAAACCATTTTTCTGCTATCTATTGTTTTCTGCAAACTTTTTTTTTTAAATTTTTCCTTTGGTATGACATTATGTCTCAGATATCTTTTTATGTCAGTAAATTATCCTTCTGTCACATTGTGGTAGCAGCATAGCACTAAATTTTACTTCATATGTGAGGCTTATAGATAGTTTAGGTAGTCATTTCAGTGATTTACTTTACTAACATATCTGAAGTGTACTGAATTTTCTATACATCTGTACTTATATGTGTATTTCCATAGCACTGATTCCTAAAATTGGGATTGATTTGTTGTGTGGCACCCCACACTTGCTATTTTGATCAGTATGTATGACTAAATTGCCTCCAGAACTTACATTCTTAACAACAATGATTGAAATACTATATTTAACTTCACCTTCCCAATGACTGCTATAAGACTTAAATTTTATTGATTTATTTGTGATAACCTCATAGGAAGAAAGTAAAATAGCATATTTGCTCTAATTTTTGTTTATTTAATTGGCACTAAATTTTAGTACAATGGTTTCCTTGGTTTTTATGTTTTGCCACATTTTATAATTCACTGACTCATTTTTAAAAAATAACTTGTAAATCTGTTTCATGTTATTAAACGTAATCATTTTTAATTAAAATTTTTAAATATTTTCTCCCAAAATGCTACTTGCATTTTGTCTCATTACAGGATGAACTTTTATATACATTGTTTATTTTTGACTTCCCCTAAATTGAATGTTGCATGAGAAAGAAACAAAGTAAATGATTTATTTATTTATTTGTTTACTTTTCTTCCTTTGCTAGCACTTCACAAAAGATTTATATAATCACTTGAAGTTAGTTAATTGCAGATGTTATCAATAACTGGACTCCTTTCATGAAACCACAAACCTAATATAGTTTAGAGTCAACCACAATAATACAACGTAATTAAAGGTCAGGCTCAACTGGACTTAGTGTCTAATCTCTTCTGGTGCTTTTTGCCTCTCTAACATTTCCAAAATCCTCCTTCCTAAGAGTCGAAATGCAGCCACCTCCTAAAGAGATTACTGTGGTGGCCTATAGCAATTTTCCCTTCTAGGGTTCCCTCCCACCAATCGATTAACTACATTCTTCTCTCTCTCATCTCTGTAAGACACAGTTTGTAGAATTATCATACCTAAAATCTTTTAAGGTTACCATTCAATTATAGGAGCAATATTCATGTTATGTATTATGATAACAGAATCCCTTCAGAGATAATTGTCTACTAATTTTCCAGCTCTTAACTCAACATTATTTCTCACATACTCCGTAATCAAACATACAAACTATTTACAATTCTGAGCAATATTTTGTACCTCTATGAACTTTTGAAAATACAACTTCTGTGTCTTAGTAGTATGTATCTGAACTATAAAACTGGAAGAAATGGCCAAACTTGTCTTGCACCATCATGGGCTAAGTTGGCATTTTGCCCCAGGGGTAGCAAGTATCTGAGGTTTGGCTGTATTTCAATGTTACACTTAATGAAAAGAGCTCTTAATGAAAAAAGAAAGAAAAGAAAAAAGAAAGAAGAGAAAAGTGTTCTGGAAATTTTACTCCTTGTTCTATACTAAGTAGAATATTCTTTCAAAGCATCTACATATCTTATATGCAATATTTATGTCTTTCGTTATTTGTATGGTTTGTGCCTGTTGTTACAGATGAGGATGATGATGATGATGATGATAATTACTATCAGATGGAATCATTTTTATCTGGTATCTGGGACTGATTTATGTCCAGAACAGATGCTGCCAATTTTCCATAACTGATTCTTTTTTTTTTTTAAATATGGAACGCTTCACAAATTTGCATGCCATCCTTGCACAGGGGTCAAGTTAATCTTCTCTGTATCACTCCAATTTTAGTATGTGTGCTGTCCAAGCAAGTACTGATTCTTCTTTTTTTTACCTGACATAGATTGAATTCTAACTATGAACTTTAAACTGATTGCATACGTTGTTGATTTGTCATTTTTTGTTCAGTGGTCAAGTTGCTTGAGTGGAAAAGATAAATAAGACAGATGGCAGGAAAATGCATACTGGGTACATTAGTGACACCAATTTTCTCTGCAAATAGATGGACTCTCCCATCTCACAGCCAAGGCCAGCTCTGCAGGAGGGTCTAATAGTAAGTTCAGGGAAATGTCCTGAGACTTCAACCCATCTGGGTAAGCAAACCAGGGAAGCCTGAAGCAATATTCAGAGCCCACTGCCCAAAACAATGTACTCAGATATTTCTGTTCTCTATTTGGCCCTGCCTCATCTTCAAGTTTAGGTTATAATTGGCCCCCACCCCCCAAAAAATGGTTGAATATGTTTCTTTCAGTTCTGCTTCTTCCATTACTTTAACTACTTAGCTGATGGGAAAAAATGGGGTGCCCTCATTTTTTTGATGGCCTAATGATGTCCTTTCACACCTCCAAAGTAGAATTCACTTTCTCACACAATTTGCCTGCTGGTATAATGATATAAACTAAAGATGATGTATGTCAAATTGGTGCTTTCCTTTTACATTGGGCCTAATTTTTACTTGATTTGGCAGTTTTGTTTTGTTTTTTTTTAGAGTTTACATTATTGAGTTATTATAATTCACTAGCTCAAATGCAGATGAACTTTCCTCTTTATTCTGTGTTTTATCCATTCATTTTGGAGAGTTTTGTGAAAGGAGATATGAAAACAGTGCTTACTGTCTTTACTAGAATTCCCACTCATTTAAAACATATGCAAGCTTGTCTATCTCTAAACACTGGAAGACCATAAGTGAATCCTATGTTAACGCCATTGTAACAGAAAGTTAAGAAAGTAAATAAATGTTCAAAGACATAAATCATTAGTCCATTTGTAGTTTACAGTATTACTTAACAGGTATTCAGGCAGAACCCATTGAAATGGTATAATGAAAGTGACATTCTTAAATTAATGTCACCATGAAGGATTAGGCAACATTACTTCACACATACAAAAAAGTAAAAAGGGGGTAAAAAAAATTACTGCAAAAATATCTTTTGGTTGAAAAAATTTAAGAACCTTGTGAGTAATCTAGTAAGGCATAAATGGGTTTTCTTGGGTATTTGTATTTGTTTTGACATATTCTTAGGAAATACTAGATTTTACATAAATTTCTGACTGTCTTGAGTGTACAGATATGCCCCTTTATACCAAACAAACATAATCACAGAACAAAGAGTAACAGTGAGTGAAAAAAAATCTTATCCACTGAATTTTTCATTCACTAATGTTCTTAGGGGGAAAAGATGGAGGTCAGCAAACATAACTGTTCACATATTATCTCTGACACAAAATCCCTCACAAACATAAATTCTGCTCTGTATGCACTCATAAAGTAAAGGTTCCACATGAAATAAACAGGAACATTAAATATACAAATACATAAGCAGTCATAAATGTTAACCCCATCCCATTTTAGCATATTCATAAGTCTATTTCTGCATAACAATTAATGCCTCATGCTGTTTCAGCACCAACTTGGCTAATAATGAGACTTCAGTATGTAAAAATGTAAATGATTTTACTGACCAAGTAACAGGGGACATATATTTCTTTTCCATAAGAAGATCTAGCCAGTAAAAAACTAGAGCAGTGTTGCAATGACAATATTTTTCTTTGGAATAAATTAGAAACCTCTTTCTTCAGTAAAAAGAAACATCATCAAACAACTTACTAGAAATCTGATAAAATAAAGTTACACTGCAGGTCAAGTCACTCTTATTGTCAACAACATGATTTATAAAGCATGTGTCTTGTAGGACATCTATTAATGCAGATATAATCCTATAATCCCCATTCATCAATGTAAGCGCAATAATAGGGTTCTCTTCAGCAGATCTCAGTCTTGCACAGCAATATCTTAGGTGTTTCAAATGAGCATTGGCTACATAAATGTTATTGTATACGGACTGAGAGTTGGTATAGTTGAATTAATCCAGGTTTATAGTTATTTCTGAAGCTATTTCATAGTATCCAGATCCATGCAACAGATCTCAAAGTTCTGTCCTCCTTATTTGATGAAACTTGGTCATTTCAAACTCAGCGTGAAGACTGCCCCCAAATCCTAACCCTGTTCCTATTTTTTCCTTTTCTCAAATATTGTGTGGGATTTTAATCCCCCTTTTTCCCTCATTCATAAACTTATTCTATGATTTGTGCACTTGCCTTATCATTCAATCAAAACAATACATTTTTTTCAAGTTGTAGGTGAGGTAGACCAGTAGCTTCTAACTTTTAGAAAAACTAATATCTCATGGAGATTAGGAATAAAGAATACACATAAAGTATAATAAGTCTACAACAGATAAAAAGGACAAGATTACATGAAAGCATAGAAAAAGTGTTCAGGATGGCTAGGAGATATGCAAGTGAACATTTAACTTAAGTTATATTTTAGGGTTGAAAATTAAATTGTAATTTTGATAACATATACAAGGAAAAGCAAAAGCCTTCTTCTTCTTTTTTTTTTTTTTTTGAAGATTTTATTTATTCATTTGACAGACAGGGATCACAAGTAGGCAGAGAGGCAGGCAGAGAGAGAGGATGGGAAGCAGGCTCCCTGCAGAGCAGAGAGCCCTATGTGGGGCTTGATCCCAGGACCCTGAGATTATGGCCTGAGGCGAAGGCAGAGGCTTTAACCCACCAAGCAACGCAGGCACCCCAGAAAAAGGCTTAAGTAGATG
Organism: Lutra lutra; assembly: GCF_902655055.1. NCBI lineage: Eukaryota > Metazoa > Chordata > Mammalia > Carnivora > Mustelidae > Lutra > Lutra lutra. The sequence continues at coordinate 163,879,292 of NC_062280.1, forward strand.
GAGAATAGTGTGTGAGGACACAGAGTGATGAAATATCACAGAATGGTGTGGAGCTATAAGTAAATATTGCAAGGTAGCAGATGTCCAGGGAAATCCAGTAACATAACTGGGCAAGTAGGTAGGCACCCGATTGCAAAATCACTGTATGCTAACAGTTTATACTTATTACTGGGGAAACACTAAAGAATGTCTAGCTGCCAATAGATTTAATCACATTTGGATTTAAGGAAATTAATATGTGCAGGGGGAGAGGCAAAGAAAGAGGAGAATCAGACTCTCCTCTGAGCAGGGAGCCAGATGCAGGGCTCCATCCCAGGACCCAGAAATCATGACCTCAGTTGAAGGCAGATTCTTAACCAACTGAGCCACCCTGGTGCCCCGTTGTCAGGCTTTATAAAAATTGTATTGTCATATTTTTCAGTGGAGTAAAAATAGCACTTTATTATTTACTTTTCTTAAGTTAGGTGGTTAACAAGCACGACTAAACAATATATATTTAGGGATACATGCATGTATAGTAAATAAGTTATAAATACATGTGTTTAAAACACAAAATTCCCACTATCCTCCAAGAATAATGTTTACCACTGAGGGAACAACAGGTAGAAAGTATTTCATGGAGTGCACAGGTAGAATTGTACTTAAGAAGTTTGATTTTTTAAGTTAGGTACCATGATAATAGAAAGTTAATTGAGTATTATACTTTATAACATTAATATATATTCTAAGATTCAAAATTTATAAAACAAACTGCTTAAAATGAATGAACATTTACAAACAAAATATTTGAAAATAATACAAATGAATTTCAAATATTACATTATAAAATATTTTTAAATGAATTAGATGGGGAGAAAAAGAAATAGAAGCTAATTCAACATCCCAGGTAAGAACAGATGAGAGATTTAACAGAGTAGTGAACTCTAGGCAAAAGGGAAGAAGTCAGGTTCAGTCAATGGTAAGAGAGAAAGGAAAACAAGAATGAAGGCTGTCCCAAAATTCAAGGTTAGAAGCACTCTAAAGAAGAAAGTGCTCATTAGGGTCTAACACTGCAGAAAATTGGGACAGAAAAGTACAACTGGATTTTCAAACTGTGGGGTCACTGGTCAATTTGGTCATAGTTTTTCTATGCCTTAGTGCAGACTGAATCCATACAGCAATGGGGGTTCAAGATTTCTACTTTAGAGTTGCTTAGGGATGGTATTCTGGTTTGGAGAGCAGGTGCTAGGGTTCTTGTGTTGGTATTGTGATTATAAGAAAACTTGAAATTTTTAAGTATCAACTACAGATCAAAAAATTACATTGTTAAGATGCTTTTATTTACACTTACATTACTTTTCAAAATGCCAATATTTGAACAATCATCATCATCACCATTAATGATATTATATTGCTCTTTAAGGCCATTTTAGGAAGTGTTGATGGGAATGGAGATGCTCTTTTGGCACTAAAATAGTTGAGGAGGAATCAGGATATAAGAAGAATTAGTGAGAGGCAATATAGGGCAATGGTTATAGTTATAGACTTATAAGCTAATTCCCCTAATCTGAATTCTGCCTCCATATACTCATGAACGAGTATAGCTCAGTGAATTAATTAACTTTTCTTTGCCTCAATTTCTTTGACTGTAAAGATACTACCCATCTCCTAGCATTGTTAGGATTAGAGTAGTTAATATATAATAAGAATATTTTTGGTTTATAGTAATCTATTCTAGTTAGTAATACTATTTTGGTATAATTGTGAGGAAATTATAATTGCTTGTCCTTTCTGCTTTCTAGGTAGCTAAGAAATATTATGCAACACTTGTAAATAAGATACATGGATGATTATATATCATCTTAATGTCATATTGAAACATGAAAGTCACCATTGAAGAATTATTTAATTTTCCAGGAGAATATATGTTCATTCGATTCACCATTTCTATTGATTACAGCTTAAGCTCTGTGAAATTACATATTAACTTGAAGAATAATGATAGGTGCAAATAATTTCTGCCTGGAAAAGAGAAACAATAATGTTTAAAGTTTAATGCCTTGTAAGACATTAATTGGCTTTGTCTTTAACTTTGCAAGTTTGTTTCAGCATTCTAATTCTGAGTGACTTTGGTCTCTTTACACTAGTTTACCACCCTGCTGATACTCCCGTTCATAGGAAAAATTATACGGCATGTGCTTAATATATATTTGTGTGACTCATGATTTGTTCTCATGATTTTTTGCTTGTGTTATGTTTTAACTTTAGAAAGTGTTTGTTTATAAGTCACTTTTACCTACTTTCCCATCTTGTACAGTAGTAGTAGTAGTAGTAAGCCAGTATAAAATAAGGTTCAATAAGAAATTTAGTGATGTTGAAAGGAGGCAATTCTCATTTGGATATGGAAATATGATTAAAATATTTAGGGATTCATAAGATCTCTTACATCTTAGGAACAGTCAAGCTGTCCAAATTATTCAGGTAACCATTGCTTCTATATTTTGTTCCAAAATATAAAGGCCTGGGGCACTTAACATGCCCTAAAGCTTTAGCATCTTTCTATAGCCTGCTCTGCTCTTTGTCTATTGAAACCTACAGGTGTCCCATTTCTTTCTGTCTAGATCAAAAGGAACCTTATCACTATGAATTTGTTTAGTACTGGCATGCAGCAAGTCTTCTTTCTCTCTCCAGTTAAGTTATTTTTGAATGATGATACCAGATGAAACCCAGATCAAACAAGCCTACTAAATTTCTTTCTGGATTTATTTTGTAGACTGTCTATGCTCCATTAGACAGTATGCCTTGAGTTATGGGTGTATAGTGGAGAGAAAGAATGAGGAACAGGTAGATAGAAGATAAACAAATATTCCTTAATTCCCGAGTACCCTGAAAAACCCTCAAAGTGTAATTTCCAATCAAACTTGATCTTCCATCATTATTTAAAGGACTCAGTGCCAACTAAGCTGAGTCGTCTACTTCTCATAATTAGTTATTACAGGAAATTTAAGATTATACTGCAGAGTGGATGGTGATGGAGAAGTGAAGAGAGAGAAAAACATTTTGGTTAAATTGTATCAGTGCGAAACCAAGAAGACAATTTACAAAAGAAGGTATTTAACAGAAAAAAAATCTAATAATAATAATAATAATAATAATAATAGAGGATGGCCGAGATCAAGAAGTGGAAGAATTAGATAGTTGGGAGCAACACCTGCTCTTCTAAGATTAGAAATAAACCTAGTGTGTTGATAAAAATATAATGATGCCTTTCATTAGCCTTGCACTTTATGCTTCTTAAAATACTTTACATATATGGTCCATGTTTGACATTGATTGTATTATCCAACATTATTTTACTTAAGCTAAGGCCAAAACATGTACCTTCTCCAGTCGTGTTTTTAAAAATCACTTTTGAGAAGTTACCTTCTTCTTTGGATAATATATTATTTTCAATAAAGTAATTCAATCATTGTAATCTTATAAGTAAAACCCAAGGCAGTAATACATAGTGGTTAATATTTGTACTTTAATATTAAAATTCAGTATCTACAATTCACTAGCTGGGTGGCTTTGGTGGCAAGACATTTAATCTTTTATCTTGGTTTTCTCATCTATAAAATGAGGACAATAGTTTTACCTATCTCACGGGGGTGTTTTACTAATGCACATAAAGCCATTTATGCTAAGCCCAGAGAAAGTCTCCAATATATGAAGAACTTTTATAGCTCAACAATAAAAAAACAAATTAAAAATTAAAAATGGGCAAAAGAGCAGAGGAGATATTTCTCCAAAGAAGATATAAAAATATCCAATAAGCACATGAAAAGATGCTGGATTTAATTAAGATTAGGGACATACAAATCAAAACCAGAATATATTACTTCACATGCATGAGGTGGCTATAAGCAAGAAGTAAGTCAATTAAAAAAATATTGGCAAGGATATAGAGAAATTCAAACCTTAGACACTCGTATGGATTGTGAAATGGTGCAGCTACATCGAAAAACAATCTGGTAGGTCTTCAGAATCTTTAACTTAGTATTACTATATAACCACTTCATTCCTGGTTACATAGCCAGAAAAATAAAAGAGAGAGAGAGAGAAAGAAAGAGAGAGGGAGAGGGAGAGAGAGAGAGAGAGAAAAGAGGAGGAAGAAGAAGGAGAAGAAGAAGGAGAGGAGAAGAAGAAAATATTATGTCCACACAAAAACTAGTATACAAATGTTGATAGCAGGATTATTCACAATGGCCCCAAAGTGTTAATAACTTAAATGCCCATCAGCTCATGAAAAGATGCATAAAATGGGGTTCTAACCATGTGACATAACATTATTTGGTAATAAAATGAAGTACCAGCACATACTATAACAAGAATGAATCTTGAAAACGTTATACCAAGCAAAAGAAGCCAATCTCAAAAGCCCACATAATGCATGATTTCAATGAGGGAGGGTGATTATTGATAGATACCAGGTTTCTTTATAAAGCAATGGAAATGTTTGAAAATGATTATGGTGATGGAGGTACAATTCTGTGACTATAGTAAAAAGCACTGAGTTGTACACTTTAAATTGGTGAATTGTATGGTTGGTGAATTATTACCTCAATAATGTTTTTATAAAACATAAAATATTTGAAGGCAGGAAAATGTTTACTCATTCTTCCACAATTATTTGTTGATCCCCTACAAACAGATAATGTTCTACTTGTAGTGACACTAAGGTTTTATTACTTAATGACAAAATGGCACTTATCCACCTTACCTAGAAATGCATTTGCATTTCATGGAATTTCAGATTTAACAAGATATTTGGAAAATCATAAGGCTGCCAGGGACCACATGGGACCAGTATGATTTCAAATAAACCACATCATCTTACAGTTAATGAGACAGATCTCAAGTGAATTGTTCAAAGACACACAGTTTTATTAAACAGTTAAAAAGCTGAATCTTAAAATTTTCAGTGCAATTTTATTCTTTTTTTAAATTTTTTATTTTTTTATTAACGTATAATGTATTATCAGCCCCAGGGGTACAGGTCTGTGAATTGCCAGGTTTACACTTCACAGCATTCACCATAGCACATACCTTCTGCAATTTTATTCTTAAATGTTACCCTCTGTTTTGTTCAAGAAATGTTGAAATCTCACACACCTTTAACAATTAGGATAGAGTTGGAAACAAACTAGTTTAAAAAATGAGATTGTTGGTTAAAATCAAAGCAGCACTGGTGGGAATATATTCTGGACAAAATATTTAAAACACACACACACACACACAAAAACAAAAACAAAAAACAAATAAATGAGAGAATGCAGTCTAGACTCTTATCCCATGTTTTAAAGAGAAACAAGAGAAATTATTTAGTTTCTTTCTTTAAAATTTATTTATTATAGAGGGGCCTGGGTGACTCACTCATTAAGCATCTGCCTTCTGCTCAGGTTATGATCCCAGGGTAGGGTCCTGGAATATGACCCGCATCAAGCTCCCTGCTGGGCAGGAAGCCTGCTTCTCCCTCACCTATTCCCCCTGCTTGTGTTACCCCTCTTGCTGTGTCTCTCTCTGTCCAAAAAAAAAAAAAAAAAAAAAAAAAAAAGACTGATTTATTTTTTATGGAGAGAGTGTGAGCAAGAGGGAGGAGAGGACGGAGATAGGGGAGAGAGAGAGAATCCCAAAGCAGGCTCCCTGCTAATTTTGAAGCCCAAAACAGGGCTCGATTCCAGGACCCTAAGATAATGACCTGAGCTGAAATCAGCCAGCCACTTAACCAACTGAGCCACCCAGATGTCCCAAGAAATTATCTAGTTTAGTCAATCTATCTAATCGGAATTACTTTTGCAATATCTTTGTCAAGATTTGGACCATTTTTTTCCTTAAATCTCAGTGGTGTTCTGTGCTTTCATAAATTAATTTAAAAATGAGCTTTAAGGAAAAAAAATGAGCTTCAAGGAATGTAAAAAATTCTAAGATATTATTAATTAAAATTTTAGGTTACAACATTTAATGTTAATAATATATGCTAATAATATATTTGTATAAAATTTTATTATTAGTCATAGTATAGATTAAAACAATAATAGCAACAAAAATAATATTTGGAGGGCATTATGTACCTTTCAAAATCTAATTTTGATATACATTATATTGGCTTTTAAAAATAAGGTAAAGGGCACTGTAGATTATGATAAACATTTTTGTTCTTTGGTCAATATGATAAACCTATTTTGATATTGGAGAATACCACTGAATGAAGACTTGATGGTTGCCTTATATTATTCTGTTCACCCAAGCTGATTCATGGAGTTGGTAAGTTTTTCATCTATTGATCTATCAGAAAATTCCTTTTATTTTGGCCTGGAACCTGAGGCTCCATTGATTCCTATTTCTGCTGTCCAGGCTGCCAAAAGATATATTTATGAAGAGAAGTTTATAGATCTTGATTTTGTTTATCTTGTTATGTTTATTACCAAGTTTTATTTGTACTAAGCTAGAATATATCACTCATATTTCTGGCTTCTTGAAATAAAGTGAAGCAATAATCCTCGGGGCATTTTATGACTTCAAAAGTAAAAGAAAAGAATGTCAATTTACTATGATGAATTTTAAGTGAGTTCCTCCAACTGTTCACTTTTGATTCTAGATGACCTAGTAAAATAATATTCTTTCTTAAGTCAAAGATGTTTCCGTTGGCTGACAACTAACCCATCACAAATCACTAAAGACTTCTTAGCTATGGAAGCGCGCCATTCAAATACACACGGCATCATTAGTTAACTTAAAAACCAAGCTTTAGAGTCTTTGAGAAAAGTTGGGATTTCAAGTTTTCAGTATTTAATAATATCCTTCCACATAATCCTTCTGAATAATCGAGAATAATGCACTTGCCAATGAGGAGAAAAGTATATTACTGTATCCTACAGTGGTATCCATCAGAACATATGACCAAACAAATTTTACTAATGAAGATGATATCCTAATTGTTGTCTATATTTTATTTATGCTTTTTCTAGCTTTGTGTCAATTTATAAAAGTTTAAAATGTAAAAGTTAATATGATAATGATGATCATAATATAAGTATACATGTATATGATCTGTGTAAAAGGTAGATTTTTAAAACAATGTAAACTAGGGTTATAGAGTTTACTACTAAAAAAATAACCTTTCTCTGGATTAACATATGCAGTCAGTGTTCATATAGATGTCTATTTTTGCATGTAAATTTATGCATATATGTCTTAATCAGCAACTCTATATAATAAAATCTAATTTTAACTTAATTAATTTTCTTCTAGTTCAATTGCAATATTTATTTGAAAAGCATCTTCTACCTTTTATGTTATTCTCTGTATCCTCATCATTTAGTTATCCTCATTTATTCCTATCCATTACCAGAAGTAAAAATAGAAACACTACTTTATAATTGATAATCAGCTTATTTTCCTTTCAAATAAAAAACTGGAGAAGAAACTGAATTCCATCTCTATCTATATATTTGGAAATCTCTTCAGGTTCTTTTAACTTTAGATCCAACTAAAATGCAAATTGTCTTTAATACTTGCTTAGAATAGTATAATATCTAGTTGGAAACTTTATTCAGTCTTCAGTAAATCTGCTTAGATTTAGTATTGATGAAATAGTTCATTTTGCTTTGTAAGTCTACTCTTCATTATTTTGAAGAGAACCTTTTCACTGATTGTAAATTATATAATTCTAATAACATTAAAATACTTTTTACGTTGCTAAAATAAATATCACCTTACATAGAAAGAGCAAAGAATAATTATTAGTGGTTTTGGGGATAAAGCCCACATCCTAAAGTGTATTGTTTATTGAATTCACTTAGCAAAGTCAGGATTTGAATCCCATTCATTAGACTTTTCTGATTTCTGCTTATTATTATCCAGCGACTTTTAATTATGATGTGCTGTTTTATATTATCTGCAATCATATATTAAAATAGGATACATTTGCCCTATTATTTTTTTTGTATGTGCCATTGTATTGTATGTATTTTTCATATTTATTCTTTGTTAGTATAGTGACCTTCAGTAAAAACTAATTTCACTTTATTTATTTATTTATTCATTGAGAGATTGTGAGCAAGGGGGAGGAGCATATGGAGAGGGGGAGAGAGAGAATCTTAAGCAGACTTAAGACTTAGGGCATGGCATGATGCAGAACTCAATTTTATGAACCTGAGACCATGACCTGAGCTAAAATCAAGAATTAAATGCTTAACCAACTGAGCCACCCAGGTGCCCCAAAACTGATTTTAAATAATAACTTTCATCTGAAATAGTCAAAAATATTAGCATGCCTGGGTGGCTCAGTCGGTTGAGCATCAGACTCTTGGTTTCAGCTCAGGTCATGATCTCAAGGTCGTGAGAAGGAGCTCCAAGTGGGAATGTCGGTGGGGGGGGGTCTATTGAGAATTCTCTATCTCTCCCTCAGCAACCCCCCTTGCTTGCATGCTCTTGCTTTTAAAAATAAAAAAAAAGAAATACTAAAAATATTAAATATAGGTCTTGATTATGAAATGAATCCACTAAAAACTTAAAAATATGCATACATCATATATGGGATATATGTTACCTGCTGAAAAGTTTTGAAATAACTGATTTTTTAAAAAGCTAAAGAACTTTAAAGATCAGGGATGCATTCTGTATGTACGTATGTATGTATTTACAAATATATTTTAATTAAAATGTATGAAAAGTAAAATTGGGAACAATATAAATATTTTTAATTATTGCAGAATACAGATAATATATTTCACTACAAATTATTAATATTCATTAGATTTCATTTAAGCAGATAAAATTTATAATAGCATTTTTAAATTAAATTAAATTAAATTTTTTTTGTGTGTTCCACAATTCATTGTTTATGCACCTCACCCAGTGCTCCATGCAATACATGCCCTCCTTAATGCCCAAAATTATTAATGTTTGAAATTATTTTTTCACTTATTTGTTCATTCAAATATTATATTCATGTACCTAAAATGAGAAATTTGTGGGGTACCTGGTTGGCTCAGTTGGTAGAGCATGCAAGTCTTGATCTTGGGGCTGCAATTTCAAGCCCCATGTTGGATATAGATATTGCTTAAAAATAAAATCTTCAAAAAATAAAAATAAATAAAATGATTTAGGTGTTATATATATAAAATGAAAAGGTGTTATATATTAAGAACTAAGAATACAGAAGTGAATAAGTAAGATGCGGTTTGTTACCTTGTGGAACATGTAATCTAGCTCTGTGCATAGTATGTTTTAAAGATTTATTTATTTATATTTGTGTGTGTGAGAGAGAGACAAGCAGGGGGAGCAGCAGTAGGAGAGGGAGAAGTAGGTTTCTGTGGAGCAGGGGCAGAAGCTTAACTGACTGAACCACCCCGGCACCCCCAGCTCTGTGCGTAGTATTACATATTTAGAGTAACTTGGGGTCTGGGGGGAGATGCCTGGTAATTTATAAAAAGTTATTTTTTCCTTAAATATTGTCTGTCCAGTACATTTCTAAAAGCATTCCTTTAAGGAAATGATCTGCCCCATCTCAAATATGTCCTACCTACAAAGGGCAGACTGAGTTTCCCTTCAAGCAAAGATGGATGTATCATGTTTCTTGTGAACCGCAATCCATCTCTCTACCTTTATTCCCCTTAAAAAAATTACTTTTAATGATCTTTAAGCACAAGTATAGTCTTTAACTGAACACTGACAATAAAAGAAAAATCTAAAAGAGAAGCAAAAAAAAATTAGTTTCATTATATGTAATTCATTACACCTCATCAGAAAATATAAATATAAATATTTCACTTTATTTCATGACATGCAAATTATTTTTTTGAAGATTTTGTTTATTTACATGAGAGAGAGAGAGAGAACAAGCAGGGAATGGAGCAGAGGAAGAGAGAGGAGCAGGCTCCCTGCTGCATGGGGAGCCCCACGCAGTGATTAATCCAAGGGATGCAGAGATCAAGACCTGAATGGAAGTCAGACTCTTAACCTACTGAGCCACACAGATGCCCCTAGAGGTGCAAATTCTTATAATAAAGTGAAACTTTCATAGCATAAACAATCAGAATTTTTTTTCACTTGATCAAAAAGCATGTTACTGATTTCATTTGTTGAAGAACTTGTGCTTTGCAAACTGAAAAGGGTATTGTAGCCAAAATATTTCTGGCTTTCCTTTCTCCTGACATCACATAAGAAGCCCTTTCAAGACTATTTTAATAATTAGTAATATTACTTATTACAGAAGGGAATTCTATAGTTAAGTGATTGAAATAATTAAACACTTGGGGACTACTCACAAATTACATAAAAATCTTTTATATCCTATAGGATATTTTGTAACAATAATTCCTTCTTGATACTTCATTTCTTCTGTTGCTACAGCATCAACTCAAGACAACAGTAGCTATAAAAACATTCATATCTGTTGGACAATAAAGAAAACCCAATACATTTTTAATAGATTCCCGTGTGTGTGTGTGTGTGTGTGTTGTGATTTTATACAGCTATGTGCTTCATCTTTGTTTTGGAAATAGCTCTGTAGGAGAAATGAAAATAAAATTAAAATATGCAAATGACACCATCTTTAAATGAATAAAATACTTTTCAAGTAGATGAATATTATCATTATCTTCAACATCATCAACATCAAGAAAGTGGAAGGACAAGTTTCTTAAAATAGAATGATCTTCAGTTTGGCTATAAAAACCTAAAAAGGAAACATATTTGAAGAGCATCTGAATAGAAGAAATGAACTGTTTCTAAAGTGGACCCTTAAAAGCTTATAATTTTCATGGCATACTCTGTGATTATGCTTAATTAGTCTTTGAAATTGTCATAAATACATATTTAAATTGTAGTTATTTTATGAGCCCTAACAATTACAAAGTTCTGTGTAGTCAAACTGCAATCACATGAGTGAATAATTACGTGTTATAATATTACAATTTATTATACATCTCTATCAGTTTATTCAGTGAATTGTGAATATCCTGTTTGCACATGACACTAAACACAAAAGTCAGTTTTTTAAAAAGTCCACTCAAATCAACTTCATCTTAACCAGTAGACCAGAATTGTACCAAAGACTGTGAGTTAGCAGATGATTTCCTGTAAAGAGTTGCAAGCTTAATTTAGGGACAGAGGAAGTAAAGAAAAACAATAGGAAGCTCCTTTCTAGGGAAGGAGTTTTATATTTCTAAAGCCCTTCCACATGCTTCCTTACTGCTTGTGATCATCTAGTTTTTTTTTTTTTTTCTAATTTTTATTTACAGATTTTTATTTATTTGACAGACAGATCACAAGTAGGCAGAGAGAGAGAGGAGGAGGAGGCAGGCTCCCTGCTGAGCAGAGAGCCCCATGTGAGGCTCGATCCCAGGACCCTGAGATCATGACCCAAGCCGAAGGCAGAGGCTTTAACCACTGAGCCACCCAGGTGCCCCGATCATCTAGTTTTGATGGCAGTTGTCATCCAAGCCCCTCATTGTATTGAACCTTCATTACTTCAATTTACACAGAAATGCTGAAAGTCAAACTTTGCCTTTTTTAAACTTGACAATTGTATATTTACTTAAACTCTACTCAGACCAGCTATGTATATAAGATAATGAAAAGTAGTAACGCGAAGTAATGAATAATAATAAAACAAGATAACATTCAACACAAATTTTATTACTAATTTATCACATAATTGTCCTGAGAAAACTATCAATGATAGTTTCTTGCTTTAATGACTTGGAAACACAAAGCAATTTAAAATTAAGTTCCATGTATTTTCCCAAAGCAAACTCTAATTTATGGGTTATTGGAAGGGTTGTTGGTAAAGATAAAAAAGAGCAGGCTGCTAGCTAGGAACTGTAAGAAATGCCAGATATTTCAAAACCACGAAAAGAAAGCATTGCTTTCATTACAGCATTCTCCAGTATTGCTCTAATGGCTCTGAAGGATCAGTGAATGACGTATAAGATTTTTAGAGTACCAGGCTGACAAGGCAGCTACTCTCACACTGACTCAGGGAGTCTTTATGTTCCAGTTCTGAGACTTCCACCTTTCAAGGTTATTGATTGAATATGGTAGCCTCTTGCTGAGTCCCACTGCCACGCCTCTGCCTCTAGCATAAACATGGTAAAATGCTGCATGCCAGGCTGGTAACACTGGGATGAAAGGGAGAGGGCACTGAACAGGGAAATGAAAACCAAACAAAAACAAAAACTGGGGAACAAAATATTCATGAAGCTCTGGGCTCTTATCTACGTTTTATATTTCTAAAGCCCATTTGTCTGAAGTAATCCATGTTTTGAAGTGTTCTGGACATCAGGAATCTGATTTGATATAATGCATAAAATACAATCCCTGTGTAATCATTAGCATATTAAATAGAATATCTAATTTGTAGTAAGACAGCCCGAGGCTTAAATCCCCACTCTACTATGTTCTTGATATTATTCTTCAGTAAATTATTGAATATCCCTGAATCTTAGTTTTATCATTTTTTGAATGGGTATTACACATACCTTGCAGGGGTTTTGAAAGGATTAAATTAAGTATGTGTAACACCTGGAACAATGCCTGATACATACTATATACGCTCAACTTGTATACCATCAGCACCAGTAGTGAAAAGCATTGCTATCAAACACAATGGCAGAAGTTAGTCACCTCAGTTTCTCCTTTTCTTCTCACACAGCCAACATACATATAGGTCTCTAGGAAAGTGCCAACCTTTATTCTTGGTCTCTTCTTGCCTCCTCCTCATGGCAGTCCGACAACTAGTCTTTCAATTAAATCTTGGTTTTTATTTGCTCAAAAAACTTTCAATGATATACTTTAATATTCAATATAAAAATCTGAATCCTTAACAAATTCTCATTAACCTTGGAAAATGGACTCTGCCTAAATTTCCAGCCTTATCATCCACCTCTCTCCCTTTCTGCCCCACCATCCCATCACACTTGAATTTCCTTAAACAAAATTAACTCCTTCCCACCTCAGGTCATCGGCTCATCATGAATGTTCTATGAACGTTCTTCCCTGATGAATTCTACCTAATCCTTTTTAACTCAGTATAAGGCTCTTTTAACTCTTCCACAGCATCTTACTGTCCTTTCTAACAGTTACCATATAAATACATATATGTGATATTTATGTACATATATAATTGTCATTTAGAGTAATAATTTATTTGCATTCAACATATTCATCTTTATTCTAAGGGCAATCTATGTCTGTTTTAGTCACCCTTGTATCTCCAGGGCCACCTACTATAGTTCCTGGTAGAGAGTATTCAATAGTCACTCACTCTTTCACTCAACAATAAATACTATGCATTTAAGGTAAAAAGTTAAAAAAAAGTTACCAAGAAGCTACCATAGTAATGGTAGAGAAGAAAACAAAAAAAAATGACAAAATAAAAAAATATAAAGCCAGACACTCATAAGTACTTTAAAGGATATGAAATGGTGTAAGGGTGAAGAGGGTTTTGAAGGCAGTGCCACATTATATAGACTATTCAAAAATGTGGAGTGCCTGAATGGCTCAGGGCATTAAGCATCTTACTCTTGATTTTGGCTCAGGTCATGATCTTAGGGTCATAAGGTCAAGGCCTTCACTGGGCTCTGTGCTCAGCAAGGAGTCTGCTGAGATTCTCTCTCTCCCTCCCTCTTCATCTGCCTCTCTCCCTACTCTCGCTCTCTCTCCCTCCCTCTGTCTCTAAAACAAATAAATAAATCTTTATTTAAAAAAAAAAAAGAACATTCAGAGATGAGGACTCCGTGGAAGTGATATTTGAGCAGACATCTGAATGAGGCAGAAGATTAAAGGATATAAATGTTTGGCAGGGGAGTGTTTCTAGTGGAGGGAAGAAAGAGCAAACACAAAGGTCATCAGGTGAGATACTTATTGTAGTCAAAAAGCAGTATGATAGGGGCGCCTGGGTGGCTCAGTGGGTTAAGCCGCTGCCTTCGGCTCAGGTCATGATCTCAGGGTCCTGGGATCGAGTCCCGCATCGGGCTCTCTGCTCAGCAAGAAGCCTGCTTCCCTCTCTCTCTCTCTCTCTGCCTGCCTCTCCGTCTACTTGTGATCTCTCTCTGTCAAATAAATAAATAAAATCTTTAAAAAAAAAAAAAAAGCAGTATGATAGGTGTGGCTAGAACTGTGTGAATAGGGAAATAATGGTAAGAAATGGATTGAAAAGAAAGGAAAACCATGTGTGGTCTTCTTGAGTCACTGAATTCATGAGTGCTGAGAATCAAAATCCTAAAAAACTATCCAAAGGAAATATGTTATTATATTACAATGTACTAGGTACTTTGTCAGGGCAAAATACATATCCACAAAAAATACTTGCTCTGTCAGAAAGGATTCTGTAATAGAGTTGTGAAGACCAATCACAAAGTTATAAATAGTAATTATTTGTATAAGGAAATTTATATGATATCACATAATCCTAAATAAAGGAATACTAAGATTTCAAAGGAGAGAAAGAATGCTATGAAAAGTTTTAAGACATTTTGTAGGCATGGAAGAATGAAACTGGAAACTGAGGGGTTATTTCGAATTAGATCCCAGAGATTCCAGGCAAGAGAAATATGAGTAAGGTATAAGTGAAAGGAATTCACAACATGTTTAGGAGGGGTGAAGTCAATTCCATTTATTTTTGAGGGAAAATGCCCAGGGGGTGGTTTAGAAGTTAGGCATGGAGGACTATGCATAATCAAATTTGGAGTGTGAATCTGCTTTTTTGAGGTAAGTGTTGGATTAGGAAAACAAGCCACTCTATGTTCAATGTAAGAAAGGTTGTAGATAGTGAATTGACGGGTGGTACAAGTGAAGGTCAGGAAATTTATGTTAATGGTCTCAACCTTCAGTTCTATGTAAATTGTTCTCAAAAGCACTCAGCAAAGGCACTCCATTCCTCAAGAATCTCCAGAAGGTTGCAGTCTCCAGCAGTGAAGTACACCTCTTTCAAAGGCTTGCAAAGAAGGTATTTCAATTTTCCATTTGTCCATTTTCCTGCTCTCAACAGAAGTTGTACCTGGCCTCTCCCACCTCCCAACCCCTACATGGATGCTTGTTATTGGCAAACTCTAATCTAGAACCAAATGGAGAGTATTTCTGGAAAATGCAGTTCTAGGAATTTCCTCAAAAGGCCAGATGATCTTGGAGGGAAGTGGCAGTGATGATTAGTGGAAATAGAAAACCCAGCAGAGAAAGAAAGATCAGGTGACTGAAGTAGACTTCTGGACTTTCCATTCATCCTCACAAAAAGCAAATCAACCTTAATATTATTCTTTCATATAACATTTAATTTGAACAGATTACTACTAAGATGAAAAACAGAATGAAACATTTACACAACCCTGTTTTAGAAATGTCTATTCTAACAAATGTGTAAAATGGCTATTTTCATGCCATAATACTATTCAGCTATGGGCATCCAAATGTCTCACAGCATCCCTTCATATGATATGACTATAAAATACTTACTATTGTCATCATTCTTATGTTTCTATTTGTCACTCTCTAATGCTTTTAAAATATGATGTCAAAAATTAAGCACAGATCTCATAATGAACTCTTGACTAATAATAGAGGGGGACTATTTCCTTCAATTATTTTGTTTCTGTCTTCATATTCATGAAGCCAAAGTCCAAATTAATGTTTTAGAATTAGTTTCACACTTCTACCTAATACTGAGCTTGCATTCAAAATTTTCCAGTATTTTTCACATGAACCACTGCCAAAATGGGTCACCTTCCTGAATAGATTTTGGAATCCTCCACACAGAGTCAATAGCTGAAGCCAAATAACTGGGTGAAATTTCCAAAGGAAAGTTAGCAAAGGATATAAATATCAAAGGCAGGTAGGTAAGGTTTGGCAAGGTAAGACCTGGCCATTCAAGGTCAAGTTCGTATCTAGAAAAATTTTAGCAAGGAAATTAAAAAATTAGATTAAAAATGTTACTTATAAAATAAACAAATAAATAATAAGAGCCAATAAAGAATTTAGTCCCAGATGTACCAGGAAGCCTGGGATGATTGCTATATTAAAGCAGTTAAAAAGAAAAAAAAACCTGATAATAGGTTTGTTCTCAAAGCATAGATTGAATAGATTAGATGAGGACACATGTGTGATTAAACAAGGATCAGAAGCAAAGATGTGGTGAGAAATTATAATAGCAGATGCAAAACACCCATTTTAAAGTGTTAGAATTGAGAGAAAATAGTGAAGTGGGAAGATAACTGGTCAGTAAGTTTTCTTCACTAAAATGGTAACCCATGAGCATCTGGAAAATATTGAAGCTTCATGTTTTCAAAAGAATTTGAAATCATTTAAATTTCAACAGACATGACAAAACACATAATCCATTCATACTCTCAAAAATAAATTAAAATAGAGCTGTTTAGAATGTTAAGTGTATTAGCTAGAATTCTTTATATTTTGGTTTTAAATATACTTTACTACAGAATATACATTTTTAAATGTTTAAAGAAAAAATACTGCTATTACTGTGTGATAAATTACAGTCCAGTCCAAGCAGCTGCAAGAAAAACATCTTTATTACTAAATTAATAATTTCAAACTAGACCAGAAGGGACCATTATCCCTCTGGATATGGAGGCATATTGTTCTTTGGCTTAGCTAAGCCAGGAATTCCTAATTGCAATTAAATGTGCATAATTAAATGACTGCAGTTGGACTTTGATATTTTGGTTGATGAAGTATTTGTTTACATTGATTTTATATGGTTCATTTAATTTCAGTAGCAGTACTATGCCCTGTCATGGAATATTTCAAAAGAAAAAAATGACAGTAGAATTACAAAGCATGTATCTACCTCTTTTTTATTTCTATATTTTCATTTAATTTACTAATCAGCTTAAAAGATTAAAGAAGAAAAGATAATATTGAAATTCTATATAAGAATAACAATTAGAAGACTTATATGGCTGACAATCATTAGTGACTTGAAAAGATGTTAAATCTTAAAATAAGAGCTTTTTAATAAGTAGCAAGTATAAAACTTTTTTTTTTTAAAGATTTTATTTATTTATTTGACAGAGAGAAATCACAAGCAGGCAGAGAGAGAAGAGGAAGCAGGCTCCCTGCTGAGCAGAAAGCCCGATGTGGGGCTCGAACCCAAGACCTGGGATCATGACCTGAGCCGAAGGCAGCGGCTTAACCCACTGAGCCACCCAGGCGCCCCGCAAGTATAAAACTTAATGAGATTTATCTTATATAAATTCTTCCCTTGAGTTGGAAAGGGAAAGTTTTATATTTTATAATTGGTTGTTTCAATAAGAACAATCAAATCATTAATAATGTTAATAACGAAAATAAGAAAAATGGGTAACATTTTATATAGGGTTTACTATATGTCAGAAACTAAATTAAATGTTTTTATAATGATTATTTCTAGAGTATGAAATATTGTATGAATTGTTATTACTCATTATTCTACTCTAGAAAGGAGATAACATGAAAAAAATCCCACATCACAAAATTCACACATTTAAAGTGTGCAATTCAAATGATTTTTGGTATCTCTATAAAGCTGTTAAAATACTTATTTATAGGGACGCCTGGGTGGCTCAGTTGGTTGGACGACTGCCTTAGGCTCAGGTCATAATCCCGGAATCCCGGGATTGAGTCCCACATCAGGCTCCCAGCTCCATGGGGAGTCTGCTTCTCCCTCTGACCTTCTCCTAGCTCATGCTCTCTCTCACTGTCTCTCTCTCAAATAAATAAATAAAATCTTTAAAAAAAATACTTATTTATATATAGAAAAAATCAAAGAGACAAATATAAACAGGTTTAAATTATTTTTGGAGTATTTACTGAGTGCATTCACTCCATTTAAGCCTGTCATTAAAATGTACAGAAAGTCAGTTATTAAAAAAAAAATGTAGATCATTTGGTTTATATATCTAAATATTTTCACTTACTATAGAAGTTTCCAGGAGTTCTAAAATCAAATATTTACTCTACCAATAAAATACTTTATAATATATACTGTAAGTGTGATTGTTTCTTCCACAAATCATATAGGCAAAGCTATACCAAACATAATGTGCTATGATGAAAATGTATCAGTGAGCCCGGGCTGCTATAACAAAATATTACTGCCTGGGTAGCTTAAGGAACAGAAATTTCTTTCCCATATTCAGGAGATTGGGAAATCTAGGATGAAGAGGTAGACTGATTGGGGTCCCTGGTGAAGGCTCTCTTACTGGCTTGCAGATCGCCACCTTCTCACTGTGTCCTCACAAGGTGGAGAGAGATAAGAGGCAAACTCTCTGGTGTCTCTCCATATGAGGGCACTAATTTCATCGTGAGGAACCCACCCTCAAGACCTCATCTAAACCTAATTGCAACCAAAAGCCCCCATCTCCACATACTAATACATTGTGGGTGAGACTTCAACACTGAATTTTGGTCGATAGAACTTATTCCATAGTAAAAAGGTTGTAAGAAAAAAAGGAAAAAGAGTTTTTTGGTGGAACAGACTGGTAGCTCTTTACTAGAAAGAAAAGGAACAAAAAATGGCAGCTGTGGAAGTAGATACAAAAAGAGAGATTTGTTGGGAGCAATAAGAAGGATTCACTTAAACAAGTTCTAAAATCTATAACAGTCTATAATTGCTTTATGGCTTTGCTTACAATTTATAGGCAATGCAGATATAAAGTCCATTACGAACAGCCTTTTTTTTTAAACTTTGCTATTATAAAATACTATGTACCACATTGTGCCCCATAACAGAAATGTGCCAAGCTTGTAGAACTCATTTTAAACAGAAAGAAGTCATTTGATGCAATGACAGTAATTGTTTTAACCTCTGATAATACAGCTCTGCCTCTATGATTAAAATATTAAATCTCCTTACCATTGTGTAGCTGTGGGCTACTTTCATTAACTCAATGCACCCTTGAGCATCTGCAAAGGCTCGGATCCCCAAACAGTTGGATGGGTGCAACAGCTTCATGAGGAAATGGCAGCACACTTCCACTACTTGAGGAAGCTGAAGAAGGCATGCTGCAGCAAGAAGGTTTTCAATGGTGTCTTCCTTTAATTCCAAGCAACCTAAACAGTAGGCGAAGAGAATTACAAAACTCTGTTTAAACCATGTACCAAAACAAAAACAAAAGCAAAAGCAAAAACAAACAAACAAAAAACCATGTACCACTGTATTATTTAAACATTAGGTCAATCTGCTAGAAATGACCTGAACCTAGACCCATAACCAAGATAAATATAACTTACTAAAGGCCAACAACTGTTTTAAGCATCTTGCATTTCTTACTTCATGTAATGTTCAAAATCATCTAGTATGTATGAAATATCTGTGTCCACTTCAGTAGGAACTATGATTGTACTTTTTGTTGTGAATTAAGGAAAATAAGAGTAATAAGTAAGTTTCACAAGCTTTTCACGAAGTTTCTGACAATACATTCACGTGTATATTAATACAAAACACCTATGTGTGGATAATGAATAAATGCATGAAGATACTTATATATACATATATAATACATGTATTGTAGATATTGTATTTAACTCATAGTACCCATGATTATAATTTTCTGTAATTTTTCTTTTGTCTTTCTTTCTTTCTTTCTTTCTTCTCAGTTAACTTAAAAAAAAAAAGAGTTCTTTAAGTGCTTCCTCTTTTATCTAACTACTGGAATAATTTATTAATGAATGGGCTATTTCTGTATGTTTGTAAAACATTCCTGTGAAGACTTCTGGGCTTAACTATTTGGGGTTAGGTTTTATTTAGCAATTCAACACATCTTTAAAAGGTTTATTTACCGCTCAGATTTTCTATCTGTCACTCAGTATTGAATATTTCTAAGTCATACGGATGGCTTTTTCCATCTTAGTTTTTGTGGCACAGACTGCTACTCTTCACTAGAAATAGCTTCACTGGTTTTCCTGCACACAGGGTCAGGCCACATGTTAACATCATGATATGGGTCTGTGGACTATGAGTAGAGGGATGTGTGTTACTACCTCACCAAGGCATCTGTGACATGAGCGTCCTTCATCCAAGCTCTCTTTCTCTTCTACCAGCAAAGTAAAGATGACATAAACCCCTGGTGGGTGGTCGATGCACAAAGAGTAAGGAACCTCGGTACCTGAGCTCTAAACCAAGAGCTACTAGTTTCAAATAATGATACTCAATACTTAAGCTACTAATACTTAAATAATAAACTCCAGTACTCAAATATATTTTTACTTTTATTGTTTTATTGGTTCTTGCAGTCCAATTTACTCTAAATTGTACAGTTTTAATTTTATTTTAATTAGTGTGTATATAAAATTATTGGAATTTTTTTATACCATGGATTTTTTATTTTTGCCTTCTGTCATCCTTATTTTGTTAAATTAACCTATTTTTCAGTGGATTGTTTAATCATTTCAGAGAATCAACTTTTATGAGTCTTATTAATGCATAATATAGAGTAATAGTAATGGACAGGAGTTTTTTAGAAAATTTATTTTTGTTAATTTTGCTCATAAATTATTGACCTTGCTAAATATGAAAATTCTGGAAAAGTGTTGCCTATTTTTATGGAAATGGTTCTTCCTCCTTACCTTTGCTTTTTCATCTCTCTTAGAGACTATATCAAGTGCCATGTATTGGATCAAATAATTCCCTCCTCCATATCTATAATTTCTTTATGCATTCTATTCACTAATTCTCTCTCCAGTATAGTTTATATTTTATTTAAAGTTGATATGTTAAATTTTAGAAACATTTTAGTTTTACTTCTAGAAGTTCTCTCCATAAGAATTATTTGTATTGAAATTTATAATATTTTCATATTTACCTTCAAACTCATAGATAATTTTTTTGCTTTATCTTACATATTTTTTAACCTTGACTTACTAAAATTTTAAATAACTTTTAATAGTAAAAGGTCTACCAATGGGGATTATTCATTTTACAGAATTTTTAATTAATTCATAAACATCAATTTTTATTCCTGAGTTTTAATAATGTCATTCTTTTTCTTTGATCATGGATTCATTTTATTTCTACTCTTCTGTCTTTATGTAACTTTACCACATTTAGTTTTTGTTTTGTTTTTTTTTTTTAAGATTTTCTTTATTTATTTGAGAGAGAAAGAGAGAGAGAATTTGAGCGGGGAGAGGGAGATTAGTAGGGAGCCTGACCTGGGGCTCAATCCCAGGATACTGGGATCATGACCTGAGTGCAAGGCAGATGGTTAACTGACTGAACCACTGAAGAGCCCCCACCACATTCTGTTTTAATTATTATTACCCCAAAATAAGTATCTGTGTTCTCCACTTAATAGCAAAATTTTGAGAACTTCGGATATCTCTCTGAGATAATAGTGTTTTATTTTCCTACACTACAGTCTCTAATATTCAATAATGGTCATCAGTCTCTATATAAAAGGGATATTTTAATTCATTGGTGTATTTGGAAGACAGGCTACACAAATTTGAAAATCAAGTGTAAAAGTATAGGAAAAATAATTAATCAACTTTCATTATTGATATGCTATCACCTAATTGAAATTTAAGAGTGTATCCTTGCTAGTTGGAAGATATTTTATAACTTTAAAATGTTACTACAATTTTTTTTGATTTCTACCTTTTTCATCAGTAGTATTTCTATAGCATGTTAGAAAAGTTGTCTACTTTTAAAAATTCATCTTTCACGGACAGAATATTTATGAAGAAAGAACTTTATAAACAGAATGCTTTTATTTTTTTCCATGCCAAAGTTTTTTTTTTTTTTTTAAAGATTTTATTTATTTATTTGTCATAGAGAGAGAAGCGAGAGTGAGCACAGGCAGACAGAGTGGCAGGCAGAGGCAGAGGGAGAAGCAGGCTCGCTGCCAAGCAAGGAGCCCGATGTGGGACTCGATCCCAGGACGGTGGGATCATGACCTGAGCCGAAGGCAGCTGCTTAACCAACTGAGCCACCCAGGCGTCCCTCCATGCCAAAGTTTTTATTCTGGATTTTTTTAACCTATAGTAATTTGCAAGAACAGTTCCATAAATACCCATTTACTCTTTTACCTAATTTCACCATGAGTTAACATTTTGCCATATCTTTCTGCACATGTGTGTTTATACTATAACTGCTGAATTATTCGATTATTCCAACCATTATATTTCACCACTAATACTTCAGCATGTGTCTCTAAGAACAAAAGTGTTCTCCTACATAGCTACTATGTAATTTTTACACTTACAAAACTAATACAATAGTATTTGCTATGATGTAAATCTCCCCAAATGTACAAATAATGTGCTTTATAGGTTTTATTTTTAAATTCAGGATCTAATCAAGACTCACATTATATTTGCTTCTTATGTCCCTTTAATCACCTTTAATTTATAACCGTTTTCCAACCATTTTGTCATTCATGACATTTATATTAGTCAAGAATCCAGATTAGTTATTTTGTAGAATTCCCCAGGTTGGATTAGTCATATTACTTTCCCATGATTACATTTAGTTGGGACCTTTTTTGGCAGGGACACCATATAGGTGATATGGTACCCTTTTTAGTGGCTTATACAGGGAGGTTCATGATGTGAGTAGATCTCATGGTTAATGGTGTTAAGTTTGGTACCCTATTTAAGGCAGTGTCTACTAGACTTCTTCATTTTAAAGATTTTTTTTTCCTTTATAATTAGTAAACTGTTGGGTGGTGGATAACTTTGGGGGATAACATGACATTTGATGTCATGTTATCGTGATAACATGACATTTCACCTAAAACTTAACATGTTTAATAGTTAAAGTGAATTATATTTTATTTATAAGTGTCACTGATAGAATAAGACAACAAAAGAATCTAAAGCATGCTTCCAAGTGTAGCTAGGGATTTAATGAAGAAAAAAGCAGGTAAAGTGGAAACAAATTAAAAGGAACAGTGTAGTAGAACAAAATTAAATACTTTTTTATTATATACTAATTTCCACTTAAATTAGCTACCTAAAGTTTAGTTTTAATATAAAAGTGGGACATTATCAATAATAAGTTAAAATAGTTCCTTTTGAGCTTACAAGATTTTGATAAATGCACAAGGATCCTATTATTTGGTTATTAATCAACAAGTAGAACATTGAGTAACATAGGTCAACTCAGCAGAGGAGACATTTGCCAGTGCAATTCTTGGAGGTGTTTATATTTCACATTATCATTCAATAATAATGTCAAATAAAATATTCATCTGAAGTTGAAATATTCACACAAGCTTGGATGATTTTAAGATAAATTATGTCAGGGCAGTTATTGATCTATATTTTAAGGTTTATGAATATTATAGTAGGCACCAGAATGAAGTATTCTACAGGTTACAGAAACCTGTATTTTATAGATTTTAAATGATTTATGAAATGTGTACCTAAACTTATAAGAATAAAAATATGAAATATAAAGGAGATAACATGAACACATTAAAATTTGTTATTTATAATTGATCATATGTATAACAACTTTTGATAATATTTATATCTTTTAGAATATTGTCATGATTTCAAACCCTCAGAGGAATTTTACCTAAAACTTCTAGTAAGACTGCCAAGAAGATGGTTACATGCTTCCTAGCATGGGTCTTGTGAAAATCAGATAAAAGAGATAAATACAGATGGTATACCTTTTATAGATTCCATTTTATTTTGATTTCAGGACATTGGGAGAATAACTTCCTTTAATTTTAACTAATTTTTTCTGTTTTTTAAAGATGTATGTATGTATATATGTATGTATGTATGTATGTATGTATTTATTTGAAAGAGAATGCATGAGCAGAGGGGAGGGACAGACGGAGATGGGAGAAACAGTCTCCCTGCTAAGCGGGGAGCCTGATACCTGATGCGGGACTGGATCCCAGGACTCTAGGACCATGACCTGTGCTTAAAGCAGATGCTTAAGTGACTGAGCCACCCAGGTGCCCCAATTAACTAATTGTTTTCGATAGCAATTGTGCAGAAAAAAAAAAATTAACACAGTAGCCCTGACCTTCTATTTTTGAAAAGGTCTGCTTGTAAGATTTGCCCTTGACTGGTGTCTAAAAACTTAGATTTCAAAGAGGTTCCCACCATTAACTAATACAAATGGTTCATTCTACCTAAAGTGTTTGTATAAACAATATGGCCTATGCTGAACACCTGCTTTCCTTCTGGGATTCTTGAATTTTGGCACATGCTAAGCAGATGCTGCCTATGTGATCAGACCTCCATAAAAACCCAGGGCACTGAGTCTCTAATGAATCTCCCTGGTTGGCAACAATTCACATGCTTTGTTACATCTCATTGAAGAGGACATGAAGTGTGCCCAGTGTGATTGCACTTGGAATGGAGCTTTTGGAGGTTTGTGCCTTGTTTCTCTGGGGCTTCACCCATTTCTCTTCCCTGACTCTGCACTGAATCCTTTTGCCATAATAAATCATAACCATTGGTATGACTATGTGCTGAGTCCTGTGAGCCATCCTACTAAATCACTGAACTTGGGGAGATAGTCTTGGGATAACCCACCACAGCATTCTAATTAGAATCGCTGGAGTAGTAGGTGAAGTTGAAGATACACTGTGCCTATGGGCTGGAAAATGTAACATTGTTAACATTTCAGTTCACCCCAAATTAACCTATAGATTTATTATAATCATATTCAAAATCCCAGCAGACATTTTGTAGAAATTACAGAAATGATTCTAAAATTCATATGCAAATGCCATGGATGGCCTAGAATAACCAAAACAATTTTGAAAAAGAACAAAGTAATAATGCTACCAGATTTTAAGACTTATTACAAAGCTAAAGTAATTAAAACTGGGACTTGTCTGAATATATGCAGATCAACGGAAAAAATAGACTCCAGAATTAGAACCACCCATATATTAATAACTAGTTTTTGCAAAGGCACTAGACAATTTTTTTTAAAGATTTTATTTATTTATTTCACACAGAGAGATCACAAATAGGCAGAGAGGCAGGCAGAGAGAGAGAGAGAGAGAGAGAGAGAGAGAGAGAGGAGGAAGCAGGCTCCCTGCCGAGCAGAGAGCCCGATGCAGGACTCGATCCCAGGACCCTGAGATCATGACCTGAGTCAAAGGCAGCGGCTTAACCCACTGAGCCACCCAGGCGCCCCGGCACTAGACAATTTAATCGAGAAAGGATAGTCTTTGGAAAAATGGTGCTGGCACAATCAGATACCCACAGGCAGAAACTTGTATTTTAATCCATACCCCACACATTTTATAAAGTTTACTCAGAAATGGTAATTCAGTGAAGAAACTTAAACCTCTTTAAATACTGGTAGTGCAGCCGTGATTATCTTAAAAAAAAAAAAAATACTGGTAGTGCAGCAATTGGCTTTCTGAATGCAAACTGTTTAATTTGGACCTTGCCTCACACCTTATACAAAAATTAATTCAAAGTGAATAGTAAACTTCAATGCAAAATGTAAAACTATAAAATATCTGGAGGTAATCAGTGTGACCTTAGGTTTTACAATGAGTTTCTAGATATCTACTCATCTCATTATTGTAATCTATGTTTATATAGGAGATTGATTTTATTTGAAAATGTGATGACTAATATATTAACAATAACAGATTATCTAGTTCTAATTAATTCAACAAGTGAAAAACTATTCATTTTTTAAAAAAACTAAAAATAGTTCTTTAAAAAGTATTCATTTTTATAATTACAGATGTACACTATGTATAATCACACTGCACAATAGTATCCATCTACAGAGCATCCCATAAAGCATAGTATATTCATAAATCAAATAGAATACAACATCAATCATCTAGTGATCAATGCACCAGATCTACATTATCAATATGGATTAATCCAACAACAATGAAGTTTAGGGAAAAAAGAAATTTGTACAAATATACATACTGTACATACTTGTACATATATATATGAAAATTACTCCATATATCTATATTTATACACACACACACACATAGTGACAGAACAATTTTGTGTAGGTAGAAATATGTATGGTAATAATAAATCCCAAAATCAGTGTAGTGATCATATCTCTTTATAAGGGAGAAATGCATCCATCATGACAGTTTTGTTTTTATTCATATTTTATTTCTTAGGTGAGAAGAAAGATGCCCGGCTTCCCATTAAAATATTCTCAGTAACTTTTTTCAGTTTGAAATGTTGTATAGTAAATATGGCAAATCTTATGTCCCTTCACATTTAGCGTTACACATGACTACTATTTGGACAGGGAAGTATGATCTAAGATTGATATCCTTGTTGGTCAGAACCTGAGTCAAGTTCTGGAAAGCAGACTTAGATACCCTTCCAGAGGAATATATTTGTGTTCAAATTGAGGGCAGTGGGTACACAAGAGGACTTTCATGTAAGATAGAGCAGGCAGGATAAAAGGCGTGTATGGCCATAAATCATGCCTTTCTTTACACATTTGCCCTTCAGAAATACTCTCATATACTACGACCATGGAGAAAGGAAAAGTGGAAAACATGAGGCAAACAGGGCCATGAGAGGCATGCTCCCTGTTGTGTTTGAGCTCTATTTGAAACCATCATGTCATTAAGCCAGGGCAAGCCTGTTTCATCAACCTGACCCCTTATTGGTAGATAGTTATATTGCTGACAGACAACTGAGCACCAATACATGATTGAGCTTTGTTCTAAAATAGCAGAAAAAATTCTCAACCAAGTCCAGCCCACTGACAAGCCACAAACTTATAAACAAAAAAAATCATTGTTGTTTTAAGACATTAGCCTTGGGGCAAAAATTTTGGGGACAAGCAACTGTTATCCACAGAAGCTAAGTTATAGAATACAAAACAATGAATGTGATGGGCTAATGGGAGAAAAAAGATTACTCAGGATGGATCATAGCCCTAAATGTAAAAATGTAAAAACTAAAACTATTAATCTTCTATAAGAAAATAGAAAAATTTTGTGACTTTAAGTTAAAGATTTCCTAGAGAAGACATCAAAAACATAATCCATAAGAAAAAAATTGTTAAATTAGACTTCATAAAAATCACTGCAAAGGACAATGTTAAAGGGACAAAAAGATAAACCACAGACCAGGAAAAAAAAATGTTTGCAAAATCATGTCTGATAAAGTACTTGCATCCAGAATACATACTCAATAACAAGAAAAAAAAATTTAATGGGCAAATGATCTAAACAGATGTTCCATAAAAGAATATACATGGATGAAAAGTGCTCAACATTATTAATGTTCAGGTGGATGGAAACTAAAAGCACAGTGAAATACTACTACACCTGCATTAGCACTGCTGGTGGAAATGTGAAATTGTATATCCATTTTGGGAAACAGTTTTGCAATTTCACCTCTCAAATGACACAGCCATTTCATTCCTAAGTACTAACTCAAGAAAAATAAAACAATACGTTTATATAAAGCCTTGTATATGAATGTTTATAGTAGATTTATTTTGTAATAGTCAAACACTGGAAACAACCCAAATGTTCATTAACAAGTGAATAGATGAACAAACTATAGTACAGTAATTCCCTTTATCTGTGGGGGATATTTTCCAAGACCTCCAGGAGATGCCTGAAACCATGGATAGTACTTAACCCTCTACACACTGTTTTTCCTATACATACATACCTATGATAAAGTTTAATGCATAAACTAGGCACAGTAAGAGATTAACAAAATAACCAATAACACAATAGAACAGTTATAACCATATACTGTAATAAAGATGGTGTGAATGTGGTCTCTCTCTTAAAATAACTTGTGCTGTACACACCTTTCTTTTACTGATGATGTAAGATAATAAATGCCTATGTGATGAGATGAAGTGAGGTGAACGAGGCAGGCATTATGACCTAACATGACCTTATTGCTGGCCTTCTGACATCATGTCTGAAGAAGGATCATCTGGCTTGGATAGCTGAAACTGTTGAAAACAAAACTGTAAATAACGAGGGCTACAATGAAATACTACCTATACAAAGGAAGGAACTGTTGATATATGCAACATCATGGTTAAGTATGCTGAGTGTAAAATACTTACACTGAGTGAAACAAACCAAACCAAAAAAATAACTAAATAAATAAATAAACCTTATGATGCAGCTTAATTAAAATTCTTAAACATTTACACTATTATGGCATAAATCAGATCATCAGTACCTGAGTATGGAGTAGGAGCAAGGAGGATAAACGAGATGGATCAGAAAGTGGTGATGAATATATTCATTACTCTGATTATGGCAAGGGTTTTATGAGTGTATACATATGTCAAAAAGTCAAAGTGTACACCTTATATATATGCAGTTTATTGTATATCAATTATTCATCAATAAAGCCTTTTTTAATATTAAATATTGAATATTGAATATTTAAATGTCAGCAAAGATGAGTTGGGTGGACTAGTACCTTTATTTTCCGAAGGCTTTAATTCAAACTTTACTAGCAAAATCACAAAGATAGTACATTATAATTTAAAGAAATTGTGTGCTATTTTTTCTTACAGTTAACAATATATAGAATATATTATAGTTATGGCAAGTTCATATATGATATGAAATTTCATATATGCCCTATATTTCAAATGCTACCGCTTAAAATACCTGATCAACATATTGTCAAAATTATCTTATAAATGTATACCTAACATATAAAATGGTGTGTGGGTGTGTGTGCATGCTAGTACATTTGTCTTCCCAGATCAACACTTGAAAAGTGATTCAGAGATGTTAGGTCTGGGTAATAAGCCAGAGGATATGTAAGTTATTTGTCTGTAAAAACAAAGGGCCCAAGTTCAAATACTGAATCTAGCATTATACATCATAATAATTTAGATCATATTTTAGCAGGCACTTCCTCCTTTTTTTTTAAAAAAAAGAGGAAAAGGAGAAAATTTTTGAATTTTCACAGGTTATCTATAAACTAATTTTTTCAAGTTACCTATGGTAACTCTGGATGCAAATCTGGAAGATACAAGCATTGTGGTTTCAGAGTTAAAATACTCTATTTTTTTCAACTTGGAATATATCCAATGAAAAGACCCTTTGTAAAAAGTCAGAAGGCACAAATGGAGTATTAGTGAGTGTTGAGCTTGAGTGCATACAAACTGAGCTACGCCATGCATTATATATATATATATAAATTTTTTTCTATGTATATAGAACCTGGCTATTTCTCTGACAGTCTTTTATGGTAAAAAGGCAAAAATCTACCAAACATTTGATTTAAAATTGAACCTAAAAAGAAAACATGAATACTCTTAATGAAAAAAAATATTTCTACACATTCATTCAAAGTTAATTTTTAAGGCATAATATTCACAAATGTTAGATGTATGAACAGGGTAAGTCTACATATTTTTACTTTGGGTTCCATAGAAAATTAGCTTAAAAATATGAGATACCTACATGAAACTTCAGATAGCTAAGGAGCCTGTGACTAGAATAACTGAAAGCCCTGAGAAAATTTTCTTAAATAATAAGGAAATAGCTATAATCTCTTTTGACAAGTGCAGAAGATAGTTGTCTCCAGAAAAAAAAATAATTGAAAGACTCAACACATCATCAGAAAGCAACCATCTTCTCAAATGCCTTATTGTTTCCCTCATAGCTGCCATAGTTTCAAGCTTCGCATTCAGACAGGAAAACACCTCTGAAAGAGAAACTATTCCTTCCTCCATGTCTCTCTTGAATCAGTGAAGAAATCTTTACTAAAGTTTCCCAGAAATATTTCTTCTATGTTGCCTTGACAAAAACTGTATCACATGACCATGTCTCACTCAGTAACTACCAATGAGCTAAAACCCCAATAATTGATTTGACCCTATATGAATTAGATTGAGAGAATTAGATAGAATTAGACTCAACTTTGGGAATTGAAAGGGAATGCCTTTTGAATATGGTACTTCCAAGTACATGCTACATGTATGTATAGTCCCACTGTAAGTAAATGCTAACGCTACTGAGTATTCCAAATATGTATCAGTAGACTTAAAGTGATTTTCTAGAAGAGAATATGCTTAAATTTGTACTGTATTGAAATGAAAATATGTAAAATAGGATGGAGAGGAAAAAGTGAAGATAATAGAAGAATGTGAATTTATTTTGTAATTTTAATGGAAAAGTGGTATCCTATTACCAACTGTACTGTATAACCATATTTTACTATAAAATCAGTTACATTAAAAAAATGCATTTTACTAGATAATTACAAAAATTGCCTATAAAATCCATAAAGTAAATTAAATTATCTATCTATCTATCCTCTATCATCTATTTATCTCTATCTTCAATGGAAAGAAAGAGAAATAATATCATTACCCCACTAGAATTGAAATAATATTAAAAATTAATATTTAAGTACATAGAATTTTTTAAAATAAACTTCTTTAAAAATATTTTAAATTTGTAGAAAACTTGAATAGATAGTACTGAGGCTTCTTGTATATATATATGTGTGTGTGTGTGTATATATATATATATATATATATATATATAACCTATTTCCCTAGTTATTAACATTTTACATTAGTATGATACAAATGTTAAATTAAGCAGGCCTATTAGGTGACCACCTCAAAACATCTATAAGCCCTACGTAAACAATGAGTAACTTATACCCAGATACAGATACCAAAAAGGAAATTTCCATATGTTCCCATACCTCCCCACCTTTCCTTTTTTAACTACAATCCCCCACCACTGCCTCCAGGCAGAAAGTTGCTTCCTTGCAGTTCTGCCTGCTGTCCCTTACAGTATATTCAGTAAACTTCTTCTTTTAAAAAAATTATTATTATTATTATTATTATTATTCAGTAAATGTCTATCTCTTTTGTTCTGTGTTGGGTGAATTCTTTCACCACCTGTGCCTCTGGCCTCCGCACAATCAGGTCACCCCACAGTAGAGGTAGTGTTTGTCAGGTTTCTCCACTGTAAAATTATCCTTTTGTCTCCTTTTCCATACTATGATTTCTGGGAGGAGGACCCTATGCATAACGACACTTAACGAATGGGCCATTATGCTCTATTTCCTTGAGGGAAAATTAATTACATAAATGATGTGAAGTACTGCATGAGAGACTTGTATTTTCCCCATTATTTATTTACTTAATAATTTATTTATAGCAACAAATCCTGCATTTTTGGAGTGTTTTGAAAAAGGCAGGAGAGTTAAGAAAGTTTTGATTTACATCATTTTATTATTTTTAGTAGGCTTACATGTCTTTTTTTTTTTAAGATTTTATTTATTTCTTTGACAGAGAGAGATCACAAGTAGGCAGAGAGGCAGGCAGAGAGAGAGGAAGGGAAGCAGGCTCCCTGCTGAGCAGAGAGCCCGATGTGGGACTCGATCCCAGGACCCTGAGATCATGACCTGAGCCGAAGGCAGCGGCTTAACCCACTGAGCCACCCAGGCGCCCCCTTACATGTCTTTTTAACAGTTACCAAAAGAAAGTGATTTTTACTGCACTTTGGACTATTGCTATCATTAAATTATTCCTAATTCTAATATGCACCACATTATTGACTTCCTTGTCCCTCTCTCCACCTCTCATCTGGAAGAAAATCCTGGTTGCAAACTAGCTTTAGAAAACAGAATGACAGGCTATGCCTGGAAAATCCTATCAACTTAGAGCTTATTAATAAACAACGTCTTCTATGGATTCCAGCCATAAGAAAAGCATGCTTTATGTTTTTCAAGCACTAAATATATCTCAGAGTTTAAGGGCTCACTTTTAGAAAAGTCAGGGAAATACCTACGCAAGGGCCAGTGAAAAGGTAGTTGTGATCATAAAGCCCATCATTTTTCTAATTCTACCTGCACACCTTTTTCTTTAAAAAGCCCAGTGGGTATCAGGTTAGAATTAAAAATTTCAACTCATTTACCTAAATTGTTTTAAATCTAGTATTCTCACATATCTATCATTTGGAAAAGAACAAGAAATTGTTTGCTGGGAATAATCTTGACTTTTTCTGAATAATCCCTTGACCCACATCCATACATAGGCGTTCAACTTACTTGACTTTAACCATCAAGTGTACCCCTTATTTTCAGTATATCATAGCTTATAACTCTGTCCTTAATAAACTACATAGACTTTTTTCTACTCCCACTACCTGCTATAGTGTTTAGTGTAACACAGGCTACCACTCAATACTCAAGGAAATTTTGGTTGTGAGGAAAAAAAAAAAAAAAAAGCATCAACTCATAGTTACACAAGTTATCCAAACTTCTACTGTAAGTAACATAATTGGTCAACTGGTGAATCAAATATACTACACATGTGCTCATTTGGCCATTACAGAATTTAATATTTTAGGATATCTTTAGGTGAAACACATTCTTTTGAGTTCAGCATCAGTAACCACAATCGCTCTCTCTAAGAGAGAGGGAGAGAGAGAGTGGAGGTGGGGATGGGTGGAGAGGCAGAGACATACAGAGAATCTTAAGCAGGCTCCACCCACCGTGCAGACCCCAACCTCATGACCCTGAGATCATGACCTGAGCCAAAATCAAGAGTCTAGCACTTAACTGACTGACCCATCCAGGTGCCCCAATACTAATCTCTTTAAATTAAAGGTGCCTTCAACCCAACTGAGTTTTATCCCTGGATTTTAATATCTTACTGTTTGATGTATGAAATGATTAGTAATCTCTGTGTCTGGGCAGTATCATTTGAACCTGAATCAGCCAACAGAAGAAGCAGTTTTATAATTCATTACTATACCCACTTTTGGCATATTAGTGAAGATGTCTGAAGTACATAATACAGAGTTTTATAAATATTCAAATATTCAAAAATATTCTTCTCAGATTTCACTATTAGAAACCTATGTATGTTGAGGAAAATCCTTGTTTTTATTTATAACTGATTATGCTTCTTTCTCTACCTTGGTGCCTGAGAAGCTAAAACAAATTGGTATGTAATTTCTATGACTACAAACAGAATCTTAAGACTCTTATGACTCTTAGGGTGTGAATCATACCAGGGGTGTTGTTGATTTGCATATGAATGCCTCTTTCAGGTCTTTTTTCTTTGAATTTCAAAGCCTTATACATACATCACAGATTCTGAGGCACAAAATTAAGACCAAATCAGTCTTGTGGCTTCTGTAAATGACTTTTTAGATTTGCTCTTCCTTTATTTTTTCTACTTCAGTCCGTAAAACAGAGGGGAGATTGAAAGGGTAAGTATAAGAAAATATACCTTCTCACTGGACAGATGTTACAGTAACATTATGGAAAAGAATGTTCTTATAGAACTAGGTTGAATTGAAGTTATCTACAAAGTTGCTCCATTTTAGGATGCTTAAAGATTTTATGCACTAACTTGGCTGGCTGCGACATGGAAATAAAGGCTACAGTTTTGATATGTTATCATCTGGCTATCTGCCCAGATCAAGAGTTCTAGCATTCTACCTGCGCAGGAGGCCATATTCCCAACTTCCTCTGTTCTGCCAGGCTTCTGAGTTGCCAGATGTTTTTATGTTTGTTTGTTTAACAGATAATTTTCTTTGGAGCAGTACCCTGGCTTTCAAAATATGCTTAATACGTTATCTTATTCCTTTTCTGCCATTATTTAGATCATTTTCAGAGATTAACCACTTTCATTTTCTGACTATAAGCATTCATATTTTTCTTGAAATCCCCACATCTAACAGCACCTAATCATAATCAGTATTTCTTAGCCTCAAAATAGTTACAAAGTGTTATTGGAGGAATATACAGTTAACTCTCTAATACATGTCAAAAAACTACCCTATACATCATTGACGACTTATTTCCCTCCTGAATGTATTTTACTTTGGAACCATTTTGAGCCAGTTTGTGACATGACAAATTTAAATAAAATACATATGAAAAATGAGGTTTGTGCTTGAGGCCCTAAATATATTTTCTTTGACTTGATAAGTAAAATAATAATTTGTCAAAAAATTTTCAAATGTCTTATTAAAATGCCCATTTATCAGAAAGTAGACTATACGGTCCAGGAAAACACATGAAATAATTAATGACATATATTCCAAAGTATTGTTTACATTTTGACATGAATGAATCAGAAATGAACATGTTATATGTTAAAGTGATTTTGATAATTCTTCTCACAGACTGAACTTCCATTACTAGTCTAGATTTTTTATAGATATTTTATTCTGCAGTACCCCACCCCCCACTCCCCACCGTGCACACACACGCACACACACGCACACACACACACTCCTAAACAACATCTCCAGAGAAGAAGAAAAGACCTGGCAGACACAGGCATCAGACTTTGCACGAATGTCATTTAGTGGAATATTTTCTCTGGCAAAGGAGTACAAGAGGACTACAACAGGGCTATAATGTGTCTAAGAAAGCTCAAGTACACAATCTAAAGGAGTCAAGAGATCAAGGTATTCCCTTCCGATGTGTCTTCAGCATACCATTCACTTCTGGCTGAAATGTGTTCCCTGTTGGATAGCCCTTAGCGTCCTTTATGGGAGGTAGACAAAGCATTTAAAAACAAAATTCTTAAGAGTTCTTTTTATGAATTTCATGTCTCCAACATGAAGGGGAAGTCTCGCCTGAATGAAGGTGGTAAACCAGACAAAATGATGATTTCTGGAAGTCTTCAAAGGGGACAGTGACCGGAGTTGTTTTATTTGCTTGTTTTTGCTTGTTTATTGTTTTTAGTTGTTTTTTTCCACCACATCTGCAGAAAGAATCCCCACTATCAAATTTCAAATGCAAAGTATTGAGAAATAATCAAAACACAACTCAAGTATATTTTTAAAGATATGTATTGTTCAGAAACATATGTGGGGTTGTTGCTGCATTGTTCCCAACTGCATGATAAAGGGGAATGTTATGAGAAGTAATACAGATGTGTGTAAAACATCCTGAAAATGTTACATGTTAAACATGTAGTGTTTTTTAATCATTATTCTTATTTACATAATAATAACAAAACAAAATTAGACTTACATTTGCAAAGTTATGAAATTGTGAATGTCCCAGCCTGAGGATGATCAGTGGTACAGTGCTAGGATCAATCACAATTCTCCATTTGTAGCATCTACATACTTTCTTCAGTTTATTCATGATTTTGTGGAAAAGGAAATTAATTGTAAGAAGAAATTATATTTGATGGCAGTTGGTACTAGGAAAATGGAACTAGTAAAATGGAAAGCAATAAAATGGAAGTAGTAACATAAATACGTATAGGCAGCATTCCCTCTCTTGTTAATCAGACGGAATGTTGAATACCTTTAGATCTAGCAGAAAAGACATTGGAATGCCTGTGGGAAAACTGGACCATGCTCCCACGTCCATGGAATTTTGTTGCCCTCTATAGCAAGGTATTTTCATTTTTGTAACTGACAGTAAGAGTTGACTACTTGCTCATCTCATCTTGTTACTGTGTGGAATGAGATAAGATATGCTAAAATAATGAAGGCAATACATGATAAAAATAATTAAAATATATAAGGCAGTAAAATTGGATAGGTGGTTGAAAAAAATCACTAAAAATGTATACCAAATTATATATAGATGAGAGTTCATACTGTAATACTAACACATATAATAAATCAGATTTAAAATTAATAACAGTCGACAAAGTGATGATTCACTCCCCAGTTTCATTTTTTATATGGATTCTGCAAAGGATTTGATGGAACTTATAAAAACACCCATTACAAATAATCATCATAATTGAGTGCTTATAACATTCTAAGCAGTATGCTAAACCCACATAATTTTACTAGCTCATTTACTTAGACATTATCATTTTCCTTTCTTAGAGTTGAGTAATATTAAGACTCTATAAAACTAAGTAAGTTGACCAAGACCTCTAAGTAAAACTGGGGGAGCACAAAGAATATAATTAAAATACTTGAGAAGTAAGAAGTAAGTACATGCCAATTAGAATAAATGCCCAACAATCTGAACGAATACTGGGCTGAATCATCTCAGTGAGTTTTGGTTGAATGTTAGTCCTGGTGAAGGCCAAAAAAAAACCCCACAGGTCTCTGATGTTGAATTCTACGTACTACCCCGCAAGTACAACAGGATCAAGTGTGCAGATATTTGGGGATTAGAGTGAAGGTGAAGTGACCCTGAAAAATATAGTCAAATAGGAGATTAATGCAAAAAATACACAGCGTGTACTCTGCACACATGCATTGTGACACAGGAGTCAGTACGTGCCTTCCTAGGATCCAAAGCAAAATGTAGGACAAAAAGGACATGTAAACAGTTTCTCTATACAATTCCTAGTACCCAAAGGAAAAATGTCAACAATTATAAGATTGTGAGTAACAATAAAATAAAATCCAAGCAGATTTTTTAAGAAAACAAAGTTGATTATAAGATGAGATCTGGGAGATTTTCCTTACTTGGGGACCAGAAAGTAAATGTGAATTACAGGGCAGAAGAGACATAACCTTTCCACTATCGCTAGTAAATATTAAGTTTCACATACCAATTTCTTTTTCAGTCTGTCTTTGAAATTCCATAGCATGAAGCCAAGATGCAGTTCAGTAACAACAAAATGTTATAAAATATTCAGAAAATGTACATAATTTTTATTATCTATTTTGATACAAAAATTTCTCCAAATTAGCTTATATCATTCATCACACACACACACACACACACACACACACACACACACACAGAGACACACAAGCAAATAAAGGTTCTTGGGATAATGAAAAGGCAGAAATAGGATGACAATATATAACTGATTTATTTTTATTATTTTTACTTTTTTTTCTTCCTGAATGTATAGATTATGTCAGCATCCTATGGAAATTACTAAATCAATATTTTAAATTAATGGATAAAATAATAATAGATAAAGCCAGTCTTTAAAGTCTCAATTTCTTAAATTGAGAACAGAAATTTTCCAACTAGTAAAAGTTCTAACTTTAAAACTAATATTATGCTAATGTGCTTGCATAATTCATGCCACTTGAATTAAACCAGTAATAAAAATGAAACAATAATTTACGTTTAATTACAATAAAAAATTCTGAGGGGAGTTTAGAATATTCAGTCCAGGCTGACTATATTGATGTATGCTTTTTTAATATTAAAGCAGAACATTAAACATCTCGGCTCCTGTGTGTGTGTATTTATTTTGTTCAAATGTTTGGCAGTAAGCAGAAGCTACCTTAACATTTGTTAGCATGTACTAAGATTTTAATTAACTTTAGTGGCACATAAACCTTTCTTTTTTTAATAAGGAAGTTAACTCTTCAGTATGATTAAATGTTTGCCATTTGGCAGTTTAATTTTCAACCTCTCTTCTTAATACCACTGCTAGATGGACAGCTTCCTTTATTTAAACTGTGTCCTTATCAGTTCTCTATAGGACCTGACACTTTGCTAGTAACCCTGCAGTCCCATCTCCCACATTTGTTAGAACTCTATTTCCTTATGCATCAATGAACACAGTATATTTTCAAGTATGTCTGGATAGTAGGGACTATATAAAAGAGAAACCAGAAGGAAATTTCAATCAACCTGAAAGAATGCTAAAATATAGTGAACTCCAGAGCATCCTTTTCAAATATATTAAATTTCCTCTTTTATTTTCACAATATGATCATCAGTTTTTGGCTAGAATGCAAATACTGAAATATGTATATATATTATACATGTAAAATATATGTGTGTGTGTGTGTGTGTGCGGTGTGTGTATGTATATCTACATATATGCATTCATTTAAACACACACACACAACCAATGTAATGCCCTTCAAAATTTGCTTTATATCATTCTGTAATGAAGAAATATTAGACTGTGTCTATCAAATGTATGTTTATATGAAAAGAAGACATAAAAGCTAGTTATTTTATACCCTAAATTCGAAAGTCCCATAAAGACAGAAAAATGTGTGTAATTAAGTAAATAGTCTTCCAAAGACCATCGGGCACCTCACATAGTAGGCATCTAATAACACTTGAAAGGTGTTCAGTGCATTTACAGGACAAGGACTATTAGGCATTAATGTGCTTAAGTTGTTAGGTACCATTGCCTTGTGTAGGGAACTAGCAGTAAGACTGGGAAGAAGCATGATCCAAACTTGCAGTAAGCCACTGTACAGTAATGTGGTTGTCGATTTAAGCTACCCAAACTATTTTGGTCACAAGCTGCTCCAAGGAACTCCAGCATAACTGATAACTTTACAAAAGGACATTGATTCAGTAGAGAAAATGCCATTAAATGTGTGTTCTGATGTTTCATTCTAGTAATAGATTCAGTGTCTTACTATTGATCTTTGTCAGGTTACTTTATTTCATTGATGGACTGCCTAAAGAACTTCAGAGGTTCTTAAAGTTGGAAAAAAATCTGTCCCCTCACATTAATTCAAAAGAGACCAACAAAGTTCTGATTTGTCTTAGACGATTTTTCAATGCTTATTTGAAATACCAAATATGCACTTCTTACAAAAGACAGTTTTGGTGCCTCTGCTTTGCATCACATACTTAGCCATGAAAAAAATGTTCATCTATAAAATTTATAATGTAAGGGATGGAATTTCTATAGTTCTATACATCTCTAAGTTTCTATATAATATGAAAGTAGAATGAGATAAACTATAAACATACATATATTTTAAGTTTTCTTCTTTGATTCTGTGCTTGTAAGTATGTTCTGTAGAATTACTTCAGAACAGCCTTGACTTCATGATTCAAATCACAGGCTTTATTACAGATTCAACAACTACTATCTCAGATTTCTTTTCTAGATGAGTAAAATTACAGAACAGAGGTTCCATTACATGTAGGAAAATACTCAAAAAGCTGTTTTTAAGTATTTGACACTATTCTAACTGAGAAAGTCATAAAGTGGAAAGTGGTACACAGATCTTACTGCTTTTGAAAACAGAAGTAAAGAGCTTTTTCACTATGCCCTGTTCTAATAATTTCATTCATTATCAAATTTGTTTAAAGGCTTATGTTATATTAACCTGTATCCATCCAGTCTTAATTTGTATTTTATCTTCTAGTCCCTAGTGTGACTCTTTTCATGCAGTGTGTTTAAATATTGTTAGCTGAATTATGGTTTCATTTTGAAAACTGATACACAGTATTGTAATTATGTATCTTTTGGATTATAACAAAGAATTCAAACTTTAAATGTAAGTCACCAATTATAAAAGGAGCTGATCTTATAACATGCACTATTGATTTTGCCCTTTTTGCTCTCTATGAATAGTTAAGATCATACTCAGATTTCTTGGTTGAAAAACATTTAAAAAATCCAATGGAAAGTTTTAAAAAGAAATTTTGAAACCATTTAAACAGTTAAGTAAGAACTTAGGAAATTGATATGAACCTCATATTAGATATACAATTATTTCTAACATTAGTGTAAATTTTCATTTCTTTTCCATTCCTGAACTATGACAATGTGTGAAAAAAATGACCTAAAGAAGCTAATTTTGATACTGTAATAATTAGACATCATTTTTATTGCTGTATTTTAATCCTTTATGCCACTAGAACTGTTTAATTTTGTCAACATGAAAACCTTACTGGTTATTTTATCCTATCTTATATATTGCTAGCATTAACTTTTTTTATTGTTATATGTTTCCTTTAAAAATATTCATATTACCCTTGAGCTATTACCATCACCGCAGTCACCTCCTTTGTACCTAGGTCCGTTTTCCTAGTTACCAGAAAAATAAATCTGTAACTACTTGCCTTCATTCTTACTGAAGCTCTATCAGGCCCCTGGTCCCACTTTATTCAAATTTGCTAGAGTAGAAGAAAAGAGAGGTAGACGGGGGAGGATGTCTCCCATGACTTACCATGTGCAAATTTTACTACCTGAAATTCTTTAAGGGATAATTCCTCATTCTTCAATCAAAGATTATTAAACCTTATAATCACTGAAGCGTATCTTAGTCAAGAATTCATTGCAAGCTACTTTACGCTTTCATTTTTCCCCCTTAATTTCTACATTAATGAATAAA
This sequence comes from Lutra lutra, assembly GCF_902655055.1. Taxonomy (NCBI): domain Eukaryota; kingdom Metazoa; phylum Chordata; class Mammalia; order Carnivora; family Mustelidae; genus Lutra; species Lutra lutra. The sequence goes on from NC_062280.1 coordinate 163,919,248, forward strand.
TTAGCTACTATGGTTCTTTCAAACCTTCCAGACTTTCCAGATCTCATGGAAATTTTAATCTGTTTAAATCATTTTAAAGCAATCTTATGGATCTCTACTGAATACTTTATTTCTACAGCTAATAGTTAACTATCAATGCTTTACAGAGTTGATCTTCCTTAATTTCTCCAAAGCCTCTCAAACCTCACAATTTAAGAAAATATTATCAAATAACTGACCTTTTAAGTGTCTTTACTGCTCATTAATTTTTTCCCTCTTCTGTGATGCATTCTTTTTAACCTACTATCAAGAAAAGTCTCAGAGACTAGCTAGTACACTACCTAAATGGACACATACAGATTCACTCTATTTTCCCTTTCTGTCATTGCTCACTACATCTCTTCTATTGTTGTATTTTGTTAAAAAAAAAAAAAACAAACTATAAAAAGATAAGGTATTTTATCTTATGCCCCCAATTTTCCCAATATTAGCTTGTAAATTATTTGCTCATCTAATATCTCTATAAACCAACGATCAGAAATTTATCAACCACCAGGGAGCTATGGATATTGCATCAAAGACCAAAGTAGCAGTGGCAACTGAAAGGCTACTTTATATCCTTTCTGCCTTCCATAAAGCTGACCAAATCTGGGTCATTACATTCAGCAGGGAGCTTTGAAACACCCTCCAACTTTGTGCTGCATGATGATGAGTATCTTTTGACCCAGTTTTGAATAAGAGAAATGCAAGATTGCCAGGCCATGGAGACTGTAAGGGTTGGATTTATGCCTTTTTGTTCCTAGAAAGATCCCTAAAATGTAAGCTTCATGATTCTTCCCTTTCAAGGAAACAGTGTGGTTATGTTTATTCTCTTGGTTGGGAGGACAAAGTTTTTTTTTTTTATGTTACTACTTCAGGTTGTATGCAGATTGAAATTGACTAAGATGGTTTTCATGGCCTTCAGCTTGACGAAGTTGTAAACAGGCTACTTCCTGAACTTCAAATCTTTGGTCTCCCTTTTCTCAGAGAATTTAATTCAGAAAACTTGTACTTGTTAAGTTCTTTCTCTACCCCTCTGAGATGTAAGTAATTTTTAAAGCCTTTTTGCCAGTTTTACAACCCAGGAATCTTGTTCTTAAGGCCCCAGAAGCATTCTCTTTGAAATGTCAGCTTTAAGGATGATAGTAGTACCCCTATCTTTCAGTTTTTGTGGGAAATAGATGTATAATTTGAGTGAACGTCTTGCTCTGAGTTGTAAAACTACATTATGTCCCAAAGATAGGAAAATATTTACTTTTCCTTTTGGTAAAGCCAAACAGTAAACACAGATGGTCTGTGTTCTCTCATAACACTAAAAATCTCTCCTTCCCTTTGTTTCAGCAGAATTAAAGACTGAACTTTGTTTTTCTCCCCTATTGCAACAGCCTTGAATACATACTTGTCTACTTGCTTACCTTTGTCCAGTGCAATATTTGCTTGGACAAAATATAATTTAAAAATAATTGAGGTCGGGTGCTGAGTAGCTCAGTCAGTTAAGTGCCTGACTCTTGATTTTGGCTTAGGTCATGACCTCAGGGTTGTGAGATCCAGCTCTGTAGGGCTCCATGTTCAGTGGGGAGTCAGCTTGAAGTTCTCTCTCCTTCTCCCCCTGCCCTTCCACCCTGCATGGGAACTCACTCTTGTGCATGCATGTGCTCTCTCTCTCTCTTTCTTTAAAATAAATAAATGAATCTATTTATTAGATTTTATTTAATAAATAAAAATAACTGAGGCTGGGAAATGTGTATGTCTGTCCATCACATTGCTACTTTGAGATAAAGCACCCAGAGCATGAGCATTTTTCTTTTCAAAGAGTCTTCATTTACTGATTAAGTGTTATAGGAGCAAACTCCCCTCTATGAGAAGCCAAATCCTCCTTCAGGAAGACAGATTCCCACTAGTCCCACAGCATTTTGGTCCTAGTAGCTGATCTTCGCAATGCCAACCTCTTGTTTCCCGTAACCAAATACGCTACAAAAACACAGCTCCTTAAACTTGGGTCCTGCTGCTTTGATCATCAATCCCTAGCCTACAGTTTTTCTTGTTTCACAGCATGATTGAGAGTTCATGCAAAATAAGCCACATGCCATTTCAAATTATATATATATATATATATATATATATATATATATATATATGACTTCAATTCATACGATCTACCTTGGCTTCTATCACAAGACTTTATTATAATGTCTCCCCTTACCACAATAATCTTGAAAATTAGTAAAATGTTTTAAATGAATATGAGCCCTGATAATGTTTCGAATAGCAGGTTTTACGCCTTCTAACTCTTCAGGTGTCACATTATATCAATATTTATTCCCTCATCTAATTCTTCTCCACTCAGACTATGAACTTCTGGAAGGTGAAGACATCTTATTCATTAGTTTATTCTCCAGAGATACAGCTGATACTTGCACACTTAGAAACGTTCAACAAATGTTTGCTAAACTGGCAAACTTATTTGAATGTACTAAATATAACATAATGCAAAGGTCATTAGAAAATGTCCACATAGTAGATCAGGAAGAAAAAAATCTCAAAATGTAGTCATTTCCATAACTCTAAGTATCTTCATTGTCCTTTTCAGCTAAGTTTGTCAAGTCCACCTTAAATGTTCTGTGAAGATTTTAATATTAAAATAATAAATTTTAAGGAGAAAGAGTTATTTCAACCCATACTTTCCAAAAAGAAAGAAAATGATAATATATTTCTCTTCCTGATGCTCTCACCATGGATATTAAAAAATTCTTATTTAATAATTAATAACCTCTTTGCTCCACTCCCAAGCTCACTCTATTGACTATTTATTTCTATAAGCTTATTAAGACCTTTGTAGATGAGAATAGGGTATATGTATACATATATACATCTGTGAGTCCATGACAAATGAAAAGGTAGTCTGATTTTTCCCTGATAACCTTTTAACTGAAAAAGAGAAAGATACAAACTAAGCACATTTTAACCTTTAAATTCTCAAATTCTAAAATTCTCAAGACATCAACATGAAGCTATAATTCTTTTACTGTACCTGTATATGCAAACTGCACAAGGTCCCAGAGGGCATTGGGGTCTATGCCTTCCATCTTGATCTCCTCTTGCTTGGCCTCACAAACATCACTTGTAAACATGGCAGCAAAATAGTCGGAGACTGAGCTCAGAACAAGCCTGAAAGAGTCATAGGGTCCAGTTTAGGTCATGAATGTAAAGCAGCAGATGCTAAGTGTCAATAAGAATGTAGTACAGGGGCACCTGGGTGGTTCAGTCGGTTAAGCTGAAACTTTTGGTTTCAGCTCAGGTCATGACCTCAGGGTTATGAGATGGAGCCCTGTGTCAGGCTCCACACTCAGTGTACAGTCTTCTTAAGATTCTTTCTGCCACTCCCACCTCACTCACTCTTTCTCTCTAAAATAAATAAATAAATCTTTTAAAAAATGCAGTACAGGGCACCTGGGTTGCTCATTGGGTTAAGCCGCTGCCTTCGGCTCAGGTCATGATCCCAGGTCCTGGGTTCGAACCCCACATCAGGCTTTCTGCTCAGCAGGGAGCCTGCTTCCTCCTCTCTCTCTGCCTGCCTCTCTGCTTACTTGTGATTTCTCTCTGTCAAATAAATAAATAAAATCTTAAAAAAAAAATGCAGTACAAAGGTACTCTATCTACCTACCTATCATCTATGTATCTCTGTAGCTATCTATCATCTATCAATCTATTTATTGCCTCATAGATTATACTTTTCAAAACTGAGTTAGGAAATTTTGTACCACCTTTGGTCACAGAATATCCTCCTATTATTTTATTTTATTTTATTTTTTTAAAGATTTTATTTATTTATTTGATAGAGAGAGATCACAAGTAGGCAGAGAGGAAGGCAGAGGGAGAGAGAGAGAGAGGGAAGCAGGCTCCCTGCTGAGCAGAGAGCCCGATGCGGGACTCAATCCCAGGACCCTGAGATCATGACCTGAGCGGAAAGCAGCGGCTTAACCCACTGAGCCACCCAGGCGCCCCATCCTCCTATCATTTTAAATACACACCTCCCCATTTAGTTTTCTTCTCTCATTTTCAATACACATTCTTTCTGTCATATTTAGTTCTTCCATCCTTTTGGATGAGAATCCAATTATTTCTGTCTATATACTCACTTTTTAACCACACTATCTACTAAGACTCATTATTACCCACTGAATGAATGGTGCTTCTATATTGAGAATTTGAGTCCTGAATGTAAACTTATCTATCTCTGAGATTTCTATTGTTTTTGCTTATTCGCCTGCTCTTGTGACAATATAATATTCTTTTCAATGCTATGAGTCTAAGTATGTCTTTATAACCATATGAGACAAGTCCTCCATCTTATTTTTATCTATTAGTGAAGTTTTATTAGTCTTTGTTTTAAGTTTGTTAAGTTCTTTGAATAAGTTAAATGGAATTTTAATTAAAAATGTACAGAATTTCTGATTTTGGTGATCTTTGGTATAATTTATAATATAAAGTCACCCAGCACAAAAGTATAAAATATCTCTCCATGTATTCACGATATCCTGTCTGCTTTCTATTCAAATTTTAAAGTTTTCCCTAAAATTGCCTTATGTATTCTTGGTTGATTTTTTTCATACTTTAAAGTGTTGTTGGCATTATGTGTAGTAACTTTTTTAAAAAAATATTCTTGTGTTTTTTTTTAATATTTTATTTATTTATTCGACACAGATATCACAAGTAGGTAGAGGGGCAGGCAGAGAGAGAAAGGGGGAAGCAGGCTCCCTGCTGAGCAGAGAGCCCGATGTGGGGCTCGATCCCAGGAAGCCGGGATCATGACCTGAGCCGAAGGCAGAGGCTTAACCCACTGAGCCACCCAGGCGCCCCCTTGTGTTGGTTTTTATTGGTTTAAAATTCATTAGTTGAATCTTTCTTAAATATATCTTTTATCTGGCACATTTACTGAATTATCTTACTAGTTCTTTTGACTCTGCTATTTTTCTTTCTGGGTAGATGATTATATCACCTGCAAATAATCCCATTTTACATTATTCTTGTTTGTTTTCTATAACTGTTTTTCTTTTGATTTTCTTAAAACCTCATCCAGGACCTCTAATATTCCAGTGGTGTGTTGAACAGTCACTGTGCCAGGGCGGGGGGGTGGGCGGATTTCTGTTTTTCTCTATCTTCAAAGGAACAAATCTAAAGATTCTCCTTTTAGTAAGATACTTGCTGAGTGTATTACTATGTAAATTTACCATGTCAGAAAGTCCCCTTCAGTTTCTAGCTTTATTAACCACTGTTATAATATATGGGTGTTAAAATTCACAAAAGACCTTTTATCTCAATCAAAATTATCTTTAGGATTTTCTATTTATAGTCACAAGAGAGATAAATCTATAATTTTCTTTTGTAGTAATTTCTTATCAGACTTTTGAGTTAATATTACATAGCCTCATAAAATGAGGTGGCAACTTCAAATCTTTTTAATTTTGTATAATGATTTATAGAAGAAAGCAATTAATTTTTCCCTTAAGATGTTCCATAACTTACCTGAAAAAATATCTTGATTTGACTATTTTGAGAAAAGGTGACATGATCTCATTTTAATTACTTAATAAACTACAAGGATTATTTTTTGTGCTCTATGTCTTCATTATCCACTCTTACATTTCACATTTTTAAAGATTTACACATTTTATCTTGGTTCTAAAATTTATTGATGTATAGTAATGTATATAACATTACATGTGGCTTTAATTCTACATATATATTCTCTGTTCATTTGGGTGAATCTTTTTATTGTCTTTTAAAAAATAATCTCACTCATTAACATTTTAACTACATCCTTTTTGCATATTGATGAAAGTTTTTTTTTTATATTAGTTGTTCTTGAGTAGGGATCCAAATTTTTTTTTTCTATAAAAGGGCAGATATTACACATTTTAGGCATTCAGAGTCATATATATAGTCCATCACACAGTTCTTTTTCAAAAAATAATTTTCAGTTGATTAAAATTAGAAAAATAACTTTTAGCTCATGATCTATGCAAAATAATATTTCACCCCTGCACAGAAGTTTGCTGACTTTGTCTAAAGATTGTAATATTGATCTTTAACTAATAGCAGTATCATCAAATAAAATTATACTACCATGAATATTATAAGAGCCTTACAACAGCATAATTCTGTCTAATTGACCAATCCTGGTCAACCAAGAATTTCTTTAAAGAAGATCATATATGTGAAAGTAAAAATTTATTTTATATTTATCCCCTTCTTCACCTTTTCTGGGGCGCTATTCATTTCTGAAGAAGTATACTTCTATCTGGTATCAATAACCTTAAACTGGAAGAAATTTTTTTTAGTATTGTACTGCAGGTGTGATAACAATAAATTCTCCCAATTTTCATTTATCTATAAAGGTCTTTATTTAGCTGCATTGGAAATATCTTGAAAAGTTATTTTCACTTAATATAGAATTCTAGCTTTGGGGACTAGGTAAATAGCATTCTATTATGAACTAGGCTCCAATGTTTCTAATAGAAAATCAGTTGTTTTCGTATAATTGTTTTCCTGATTTACTATGTCCTTTATATCTAATTGTTGTTACTTTTTTTTCCTCTTTATCTTAGGATTTTAACAATTTGATATGCTTAGGTGTGGTTTATTCATATTTACCCTGATTATGGTTTTCTAAGCTTTCTAGAGCCGTGGATGGACATTTTTTAATCAAATTCCAAATTTAGAATTCACGTTCTCTTTCTAGGACTCAATTACATATATGTTTCAGTAACTGACAGTGCCTCACAGGTAGTTCAGTCTTAGTTCATCTTCTCTCAATTTTTCTTCTACTCTGTGTTTTACTGTAGATGAATTTTAGTGACTTGAATTTTTCCAAATCTTTCTTAATATTCCCATTGCTTTATTCATTATATTTATCTTTTCCTGTAGATATTTTAAATTACTTTTCATAGTTGCTTTAGCCCTTTACTGATAATTTTAACACCTGAATCATCTCTAGGTTGGTTTCCACTTACTGATTTTACTCTTGACAACGAATTACATTCTTCTGTTTTTCCCAATGTATTGCAATTTTCAGTTGTATAATGGTCATTAAAAAAAAATTGAGGCTAAGAAGGGAATGTCATTCTCCTCTTTGCTTATTTAAATTTCTTCTCTTGTTTATGCCACAGGTTTCTGATAGCTTTAAAGAAAAGATATAAATATTTCATTTTTTGATGATTTGTTGTCATTTTAAGGGGAGTGAAGATTTTTCATGTACTTTTTCCTAAGTGGAGGGGTGCCTAGGTGGCTCAGTGTGTTGGGTGTCTAACTCGATTTCAGCTCAGGTCCTGATTTTGGGTCATGGGATCAGTCATACACCAGGCTGCATGCTCAGTGCTGAGTCTGCGTCTCCCTCTCCCTTCCACCCACCCCATGCGTACACTTTCACTAGCTCTAAAATGAATAAATAAACAAATAAATCTATCTTTAAAATCCTAAGTGGAAATATAAATTTCAAAAACATTGAGTAAAAGTTTTGACAATATATTCTGATTCCAAAAAATAAGAACTATAAAAAAATGCATTGTGGTTAAGAGGTATGTTTTTCATAGTTGTTTAAATTAGAAATTCTGAAACTTCTTTCTGCATAGAACAGATTAAATTAGTACATTCTTAAAGATAATCAGAGAAAGGTTACTCATTGATGGAAAATGGTGTTACAAATATGTAAATGGAGACTAAAATAAATCCTATGACTCTGGACTAGAATCAGACATATCAGTGTAAAATTACAGTTCTAAATTTAAAAGAAAATAGATTCGGCTCGGGTAGTAATCTCAGGGTCCTGGGATTGAGCCCCACTTTGGGCTCTCTGTTGAGGAGGGAGCCTGCTTCTCCTCTCTTTCTGCCTGCCTCTCTGCCTGTTTGTGATCTCTCTCTCTGTCAAATAAATAAATAAAATCTAAAAAAAAAAGGTGGGGGGGGGGTTGCCTGGGTGGCTCAGTGGATTAAAGCCTCTGCCTTCGGCTCCGGTCATAATCTCAGGGTCCTGGGATGGAGCCCCGCATTGGGCTCTCTGCTCGGTGGGGAGCCTGCTTCCCTCTCTCTCTACCTGCCTCTCTGCCTGCTTGTGATCTCTCTCTCTCTGTCAAATAAATAAACAAAATCTTTTAAAAAATTAAAAAAAATAGAAATACTGTTGGTGCATGTGTATGTACATTAAGGGATCCTTGGGAAAAAAAAAAAAAAAACAGACTACAGGGCTGAAATATAGAAAGCACAAGATGAGCCTAGAACATCTTCTGTTCTTGAAAGTGAGGAAATGTTACAAAGTGATGGGGTATATGTCAAAAGAACCAAATGTGATGTTTACATCTGTAAGCTAAACAACAGTAAACTGTGGACCCACTTTGTTGTTGTTGTTGTTGTTTTAAGATTTAAATTTATTTATTTTAGACAGCAAAAGAGAGCGTGTGGGGTGAGGGGAAAGGAGGAGATAGTGCCTCAAGCAGACTCCACACTGAGTGCAAAGCCTGATTTAGGGTGTGATCTCACAACCCTGAGATCAGGACCTGAGCTGAACCAAGAGTCAGATGATATAGCCAACTATATCACCCAGGTGGCACAGGTGCACTTCTTTCTAAGAACATTGTAAGGGAAAAGAGAGGAATAAAGGTCAACACATGGCATTGTTATCTAAAAGCTTTCATAGTTTTCAAATCTGGAGATATTCTTTTTCAATTACTTATTTTGTAATAATCTTATTTCTATATAGGTAATCTATAGATTTCTAAAATTTCTACCTATATAGATTTCTATATAGGTAATCTTATTCCTATTTAGGTGAAGGGCATAGCAAAAGTTAACTTCAACAAAGAGAAACATTACTTCTTAAAAAAAAAAAAAGGAAACATTCTTTTAACTGAAAAGAAAAATCCTTCAATATATACTTTATGCATGTAAAGAGTACTTTATGGGATCCATGATTTTAGCTACCCTATTAATATTAATGCCTAGGGTGGAAACATGTTGAAAATACTTAAAGTTATCAACTGGTTACACATTTAATTGAGCCATTAGTAACTAAACCTGTTAAATCTTTATATTCTCAAAATCTGACAAAATTATGTAGACACAGGTGTCTTCAAATATTTACTACATACAAATTAGATAGATCAGTGTCAAATCAGTTTTATCAAAAGAACTAAATATGATATTATATGCTATGAAAATAAGCTGTCATAAATCAGAGATATATATATATTATTCCTAGAGCACAACAAGTATATTGATATAAAGTTAACCAGTTTAATCTTACATGCAGAAAGACTTTATTCATAACAGGGACACATCCATATAGAGGAAAATATGTGACCTGTAGAATTAAATCTTAATTACATGAAATTTTTTCAATCAAGTATAACATACAAAACACGTTATATTCTTTCATCCACTAACAGAAGAGCAAACAAGTTAATACTGCATTAAGATTAAGTGATACATGAGATGGGAATTAGATTTTGGAGGAGGGATTTAATGCATAACAGAAAGTAGTATCTTTATATGTATGTATATAAATTCTATTAATGCAAGGAAAGCAAGAGCCGAAAATGCATAAATATGTGAATGCATGCAGCCATTCTGGAAAACCTCTCCTTGAGGTCATCACAAATTTATTTCCTGTCAAATCTATTCAACTTTTCTAGCTGTACTCCAATTTATTGGCAGTGTTTGACATTGTTGACCTCCTCCTCTTCTTTAAATCCCCTTTTTAGCTAAGGCAGTACAGACTTTATCTCAGCTTACCTCTGATTCATTGACTTCTCTCTCTACTCTTATTTCATGACTCTTTCATTACCCTAGGTTTTTTCTCAGACCTCTAAATTTTTGCTTTAACACTCACTGTTTCAGAATCATCCTGGAGCATGGTCTTAATTATTACCATTATGGTGGTTTTAAATCTTGCAATGTATCTTGAACGACTATAGAAACTGCTCACCAGATAGCCCAGTAGTATTTCAGGATGCTCTAAACTAAATTCTGAGTCTTCCCTGTGAGATTATTTTTTTCATTTTGACCTCTCTGTTACTAATTGGTGCACCACCAACATATTGAACTTTTAGAGTAGATATTAAGAAGTCACTATTTATGTTGCCTTCTCTTTCATTGTCTATATCAAATATGACACAAAATCCATCTTTCCTTTTGTACTGGAATTTGTGTTTACCCTGGTCAGACCCTCTTTATAAGGCACAACTAGGTCCCTAGTGCTAGTGATATCATCTAACTGGTCCCATCTATCCCTTCTCTAGAATCACACTTGGCCCAATAGGAGCTGCCTCCCTGGGAGTTTATGTGTTCTGCTCCTCTTAGCTCATCTCCAACCTCCACAACCTCCACCTACTGTCATCTGTGAGTGGACCCAATGGCAATGGATAATAAATGCAGAGTGCACTCACAGGTGACAGTAGGTAGTAGTACTACCTCTTACTAACTTGGGTGAATTCTTAATTTTTCTATTTCTCCATTTTTTACTCTGTAAGAAAAAGGTGGAGAAAACAAGAATTCCCTTCTCTCCTAGGACACAACTGCTAAGTATATTCAAAGAATTTCCAGCAGGGCCTGCACATACCAACATAGTGAATGTTAACTAGCATTAGGACCATTATTATTATTATTGACTTAATTATGATATCCCCTTCTTCAGAAACCTACACAAACTTCTAATTATGCTCATGATTTCACAACCAAGTTTCTCTACTGGTTTTCAAAATCTGTCATAATCATTTTGTCCCAATTTTTTTGGATTAATTTCCCAGGATTTCCAATACAAATGACTCCACTTTAAGTAAGCCAGTATCTCAGAAGCTTCACAAATTCTTTACTCTCTATTTTTCCATATTATTTTCACTATCTAAAATAGCACATGTGGAATGGTGTTATGTTTTATAATCTTTTTGCATCACCAACAAGGAGTAGACTAAGACATACATATTTAATATGCATTTGTTTTATGCAAGGAAAGATGCTTCATGTACTGCTGAATATCAGTGGTAAGTATTAAGGAGGACATTAAAATGATACTTTAATGATGGGAAAACAAGTGAAACAAAAGTTTTTCAGCTTCTCTTATCTCTCCCTCTCCCAATTTTATTGAGATATTAACACATATCATTTATTTAAGGTGTAAAATGTGATGCACATATATGTTGAAAATGATTATCACAATGTATTTATAATTGTATCCTTTTGGTGAATTGATTCATTTATCATTATATAATGACCATCTTTGTTTCTTGTTACCATTATGATTTAAAGTCTATCTTGTCTGATAAAAGTATAACTACCTTTGGTCTCTTTTTGTTTGCATTCCCTTGGAATATTTTTCTCCATTCCTTCCTTTTGGAGACTATGTGTGCTCTGAAAGCCTAAGTGAGTGTCTTGTAAGCAGCATAGAGTTGGGTCTTATTTTTTAATCCATTCAGTCACACTATACCTTTTGATTGGATAATTTAGTCCAGTTATATTTAGAATAATTATTGATAGGTAAGGATGTCCAATGCCACCTAATTGTTTTCCGGCTGTTTTGCAGTTTCCTCATTCCTTTTTTCCTCTCTAGTTATCGTTTTTGTGAATTAATAGTTTTCTATAATGTTATGCTTTCCCTTTTTATTTTCTTTAGTATATGTACTTGAGGTTTTTGTTCTGTGGTTACCAAGCAGCTTACACAAAACAACCTATTAATATAAATATAAAAGTCTATTTTAAGCTGATAGCAACTTAATCTCAGTCACATACAAAAACTTCTTTTTTTTAAATTTTTTTTTAAATATTTTATTTATTTATTTGACAGAGAGAGATCACAAGTAGATGGAGAGGCAGGCAGAGAGAGAGGAGGAAGCAGGCTCCCTGCTGAGCAGAGAGCCTGATGCGGGACTCGATCCCAGGACCCTGAGATCATGACCTGAGCCGAAGGCAGCGGCTTAACCCACTGAGCCACCCAGGCGCCCAAAACTTCTTTTTTTTTACTCCCCACATATTTTGTTTGATGTCACAATTTACCTCTTTGTATACTGTACATCCATTAACTCATGATGATTGCAATAATTATCTTTAAAATTTTTGTCTTCTTTTTTTTGTCTTCTAATCTCTGTATTAGAGTTACATGATTAACACATCATGACATTACAGTGTTAAATATTCTTTTTTTTTTAGATTTTATTTATTTGACAGACAGAGATCACAAATAGGCAGAGAGGCAGGCAGAGAGAGAGGGGGGAAGCAGGCTCCCCACTGAGCAGAGAGCCCGATGTGGGGCTCAATCCCAGGACCCTGGGATCATGACCTGAGCTGAAGGCAGAAGCTTTAACCCACTGAGCCACCCAGGTGCTCCTTAAATATTCTGAATTTGACTGTATACTGGGCTTTACAAGTATGGTTTATACTTTCAAGGTTTCATGTTACTAATTCAAGTCCATTCATTTCAGCTTAAAGAACAACTTTCAGCATTTCTTCTAAGGCATGTCTAGTGGTGACATATTTTCTTAGCTCATGATCCTTGCAGCTTTGCATTATTGTCTATGCATTCAAGGAAGTAGGTGGCTCTTCCAGTCTTTATAGACTGGCTTTGGCAGGCAAAGTCCTTCACCAGTCTGCCCATCTGAAGATTCTAGGTGGGTCAACTGGTGGTACAAGCTTCCTGCTAGAGTCCTTGGGTGGTGAGATCTGGTTTAGGTTCAGCGGGTGGGTGGGCCTGGTACTTTGGTATACATGTGACTAGCCTGGCGCTTGAGTCTTCAGGGGTACCTGGATCTTGGGATCACTGGGGTGGGTCTGGCACTTGAGTCTGAAGTGACTGGCTTGAGACCTGGACCTACATAGGTGGATGTGGGTCTCAGGTACCAGGGTTGAGTTTGGCATCTGTATCCTTAAAGCCTGATTTGGTCCCGGGATGGTTTGGGAGGCTGCTTTCATCAGAGTCAAGCTGGAAGCTAGAGATACTAGGGATACTGTGTTTACCTTGGTGCCAGAGCAAGCATGGAGCTTGGGGCCTCTGGAGTCAGCCTGTAGCCTGGGACCTTGGGAGCTGGCCTGAAGGTTCTTTTATCTGGGCCAGGTTTGCTGTTGGGACAAGTAGAGGCAGCCTCAAATCTAGGTCCTCAAGGACCAGCATGACACTGGGGTGGGCTATGGACCATGTGTACATGGAAGTTGGCTTGGTGCTTTGGTGGGTCAAAAGCCTGGATCTCTGGTAGTCAGCCTGGTTGGGCCTAGCCAGGAGTCTGGGTTCCTAAGAACCTGCCTGTAGCCTGGGTTACAAGCAAGTGATTGGGAACCTGGGGCCACCAGGAGACCTAGCCATGAAAGAAGACTGACATTGGGATATGCTATGAGCCTGAGTCCATAGAAGCCCTCTGGAAGCCTGGTACCATGGGTACTGCCTGGAACTGTGGCTATTACATGGGGCCACTGAAGCCAGAAGGCACTGAGAACTTTTTTTGTTTTTTTAATCCTGAAATTTTTCAGAGCTTTATTAACTACCAAGCTGCTTTAAAAAAAAAAAAAAAGATTTTATTTTTTTTGACAGAGAGAGAGAGCACAAGCAGGGGGTGGCAGGCAGACAGAAAGGGAGAAGCTGTCTCCCCCACAGAGCACGGAGCCCAATGTGGGGCTCAATCCCAGGACCCTATCATCATGACTGAGCCTAAGGCAGCTGCTTAACCAACTAAACCACCAAGTCACCCTATCAGGCTGACTGAGAGATTTAGGTGGATGTTGGATTTAATAAAATAGAAGAGATGAGTTACTCTTCTGTCATCACAGAAAATCTATGTAAATAAACTTTCCATCAGTACAGATATAGTACTACTTGTCTACTTCTGAATATTAATATCAAAATTACTTATGAAAGTAATTTCTTTTTACTGCATTTAATATGTTTTAACTGTTTATTTAAAAATAGGTTTTATTTATTTATTTGAGAAAGAGAGAGAGAGAGAGGGCGCACAAGCAGGCAGAGGGGCAGAGGGAGAGGGAGAAGCAAACTCTGTTGAACAGGGAGCCTGATGTGGGGCTTGATCCCAAGACCCTGAGATCATGACCTCAGCTGAAGGCAGACACAACTGACTGAGCCACTCAGGTTCCCCTAAGTGTTTCTAAATATATCATTTCAATTGCCACTTTTAGCTTCAACTATTTTCATACTAGTGCTCAGTAAAAAATACTAAAATCATATATATGTATCATATATATATACATATCTATATATATGTGTATTTCTATGCACATAAAATTATAAATAATACTATTTCCAACTCAGAGGATGTTAGTTGTTTAAGATTTTCTCGTTTACTTCTGTGTAATGCACTTACTCTTAATAATGGCTAGAGAGGGAAAAGACTTTCACAGACTAAATGGTATTTCATTCTACACCTGTATGTTTTAACAAAGTAGGCCCTGAAAAACCTTTAATTCTCCTAGCATTGAAAATTTGGCTGTCCAGGGATGCCTGGGTGGCTCAGTTGGTTAAAGTGGTCTGCCTTCAGCTCAGGTCATGATCCCAGGGTCCTGGGATCGAGTTCTGCATCCAGCTCCTTGTTCAGCAGAGAGCCTGATTCTTCCTCTGCCTGCTGCTCCCCTGCGTGTGCTCTCTCTCTGACAAATGAATAAATAAATAAATAAATAAATAAATAAATAAAATCTTAAAAAAGAAGAAATGAAAAAAAATTGGCTGTCCGATGATTAAAATTGATCCTGTCAGTCTAATTTTTAGCATCTGACATCCCTGATTACAGGTAGACTACCTAACAAAAATTCCCTATATTTAGTACTCAGGGATTTATATTCAGTTTTTTTGGTTCACTTGTTGCTAATCAATTATTCTGGGCCATTTATGGGAAGTTTATATTTATTTTAGAGTTTCTCTGAAAACATAAAGCACTGACAAATTCAGAATTTTGATTATTTTTCATGACAAGAATGTATTAGCGTGTCATCTTAAGTATTATTAGCTTTTTAGAACTAACGTACTTAAATATATGCTTAGCAGTAATCGAATGTATCTATATAAACATTACATTTCATAAATACATTGATAGTTGTGACTTATATCAGGTTAAAAACATATATACAATATAGCCAGAACAAAAACAAAGGGTTTTATGGAGAGCCCTTTAATAGTCATAATCTATTAACTTAAGTAGGGATTGATTTGAAAGGTTTGAATGATGAGATAATAATAAGAAATTAAATATACATTACTTCATGAATGAATATTTAGTGAGTGCTTATAAGATTAGCTTTCAGTGTCTTTCCTAAAGGAGCAGTAGATCTTAATGTAAATTGCTTCTTTTTTTCATTATTTGAAATTATTATAATAGGCCCATGTTCCAGTGCTAATGATTGTAACATCATATATATTTTGCCCAAAGGCAATACTCATCTGTGCTAACCAAAATATAACAAAATAAGTAAAATCCATTCGTTTGTTACTGGTGCTAAAATGATTATTTGTTTAAAGCAAAGAACTGATTTTGCATTAATTACTAGCATTTTACTGTGCAAAAGTATAAATAAGGACATACAATGTAACTGTGATTACTAAAAACAGCACTTGCCTTTTCCCGGTGCCCCATAAATATTTTCCCACATATTAGTTAATGTATGTTTAACTTAGAACCATAAGTACATAAATTACTTATAAGATAGTACTAAAGTCTTAAGTCATGATGTAAAAAATATATAAATCCTTAGTTGCATGAATTTAGCAGATAGCCTTAGGCTAAAATTTTTCTTATCACATTTAAGGAAAGTATAGATGTTGACAATAATTACTCGCTGCAATGTCTGCTAACTACATAAAATATTTAAACATTCAGAGTTATATGTGTAAAAGTAATAATTACCCAGATATTTTAGGATAATCTAAAGTAACAATCAAGTTTATTTCTTAGTCATCTTGATTATTATAAAATAACTTGTATAATTAACTTATTTGAAAATAATATTAAAAATCTAGATAAAAAGAATAACAAAACAATGTAGAATATAATTAACATGAGAGAATTGTTCAGTATACTGATTAAAAATACTTGAAATGAGAAATATTAAATTACTACCAATATTAGGCTATAAAATAAGATTATGTAAATTACATGAAACACTGCTCTTTTAAAATATTAATGAACATTTGATGTGCTAATATACTTTTGAGTTGATTGAGTCCCTCTGTCTTTTTACACACACACATGCACACACAAATATAATTATTTAACCAGTTTATAAGTTAAATGAGGTAAATTTAGTTACACTCTCAAATTAAGAATATCTTTCACAATAGAATTTTTAACTACTTGTTATTAAGATGAGAGTTCAGGATAATTTGCATATTTGCCACAAATATTACAACATTGAATATCTCAATAATAATGACTATTTGTTAATGGCTTTCTGCCAATAATAATGCAATGTCATAGAAATATTTGAAAATGCATGTGGATAGTATATTATTAAAATTGTTGCCAGAGTTAACTGATATTTTGAACCCTACCAGACCTACATTTGTTTTTCAATGTTAAATGTTCCCTCCTATGCATTTCTTGCGTATCAAATTGACTTTCACATTTTAATATTGCTATCGTGGCAGAAATATAGCTTAATTCTTCAGGAATGTTTTTAATAGTTAACCCTTAGATGTACATACACTATCTAAATAATAAAATTTAAATTAAAAATATAGGAAAAAGGAGTACATTGAAAAGATTTTTTATATTGATAACTTACACTTTCTACCAATTCTTTAGCCTTAATAATAATAACATACATCAGGGTAGTTTAAGGCTATTTGCCTATATATTCAACTATTTAAAATAATAAAATAATAAGTATCAAAATTAAATTATTTTCTCAATTGCAATATCAAAACAAAAAATAGAAAAACAAGTAAAATATCAAATTTAATGAATTTTCATAAGTGAACTGGTAAGAAATTAATGCACAAAATAATTGGATGTTTAGTTCTTGTAATCTAGAATTATAAATCATAAATACATAAAGGATGTTTAAAAGCATATTATCTCTCAAATATATTGGACCATAAGAATCATATTTGTATGTTATAAATTTTTTAAATTAATAAATGCAAAATAAAGATGTCAACATGAAATACTTTTTTTTAAAGATTTTACTTATTTATTGAAGAGAGAGAGAAAACCCAGGAGAAGGGTAAGGGGCAGAGGGAGAAGGAGACTCCCTACTGAGCAGGGAGCCTGTCAAAGGGCTGGATGCAGGGACTCCAGAATCAGGACCTGAGCCAAAGGCAGGTTTAGCCACTGAGCCACCCAGGCGCCCCAACATGAAATACTTTAAATTTCCTAGTTGAAACAAATAATATATACCCAAGAAAACCAAATTTTCTTTTAATTTTGGCAGAAACATATATCTCATTTCAGATCTTAAGTACATTCTCCTAAGTTAAAATGGATTTCCACTTAGTGCAATTATGATTCACATAAAATGGACTACTTTATCAAGACTAGGTAGAGGAAGTTTTATTTTTGAAGTATTTATATTTGCTTTATTTATTAAAAGAGATTACTTAAAATGGCATCGTAATTCTTCCCACAAAAGAAATAAGGATTAAAAGAAAAATAATTCAAGCTCCCTTAAAAATGTAGATTCTCAACTACTTTATATAAATTTAGCTATGATCATTTGACAAAACTTAGTAGGATACATTTGTGATGTAGAATTCTGCAAATTTACCTGAATGCTTCATTATTTTTTGCATTTAAATAATAGCATTATGAAAAATGGCATGTGTTAATAGATGGAATAGCAAGTTATTCTTGATGTTCTTATTGGAAAATCTTAACTTTGATTCTCAGTAATTTTTTGATCATCTAATCTCTGAGCCTGACAACATTTGAGAGCATAACAGTCACTTAATGAATAAACATATGGGAACACACAGACACAATATTTTTATAATAAAGTATCATGCATATCATATTTATTATATGATAAATTACCTGGAAATTCATAACAAAATATCAAAGTCAAAATATTTCAAATTGCATTTGAACCCCCTTCTTTCTTCTATGAATCAAAGGCTTGAAATTTTGAGTCCTTTAACATAAGGATCAGCAAATTATGGCCTATAGACCAAATCTGGCCTGCTGCCTATTGCATAACCCACAAGTTAAGAACAGATTTTACATTTCTAATGGTGGGAAAAATTAAAGGATGAATATATTCCATGACATGTGAAAAGTATATGAAATTCAAATCCCAGTGCCCATTAATAAAGTTTCATTTTGGGGTGCCTATGTGGCTCAGTTTTTAAGTGTCTGCCTTCAGGTCAGGTCATGGTCCCAGGCTCCTGGGATTGAGCCCTGCACCTGACTCCCTGCTCAGCACGGACACTGCTACTCCCTCTCCCCCTCTCCTTGCTTGTATTCCCTCTCTTGCTGCCTCTCTCTGTGTCATATAAATAAAAATCTTTTAAAAATATCAAGTTTTATCGTGCCACAAAAAATGGATTATTAATTCTCTAATCATAGAAGGTTCTACACTCTATATACCAGACTATCACTTCTAAACATATCCATTTATCCAATAAAGACAGGTTACTGTACCTGTGTGCAGGTATTTTTCGGTTCCCGACAATCAGGATAACATCACAGAGTTGTTGTTGTTTCAAGTAACTTTCCATTTTTCTGAAGGTTTGCTCAGCATGGTGAACAGCCTGATAGAATTCTTCAGAGCTACTGGAGTCCATATCACTTTGAGGGGTCAATGAATGGCTAGTAGCTGTCAGCCTACAAATCACACACAAAAAAAATGGTGTTTATAAAGTGCTAGGAATTGTCCAAAACAATACAGAGTTTTAGAATTTTACGGGGAAAATCAATGCATGTCTTCTTATGTTAATCATTATTAATGTAAGTCAGAAAAATCTATTTTGGGTGAAATAATTTGCTCTAGGAAGCAATAAATGAATTGTTAATTATCTTTTTTTCTAGTTTAAAAATGATTTAAAAGATAGGTTATCTATATTTAGTAGGGTATTAAGTTAAAAAACCTGAGAAAGTAACAGAAATAGTAAATTACTAACATGCCTCTTCTAAAATTGATTACTAATAAAAAGTTAATTTAATCCATTTGAAATTGAGGTAGATCATCTAATTATACTATTTTAAATTACAATTCCTGTGAGGTTATAGTAAATGTTCCTTTACAGAAGTAGGTGATTTTCATGATAAGAAATTATGAGACATGGTTTGTAAAAAAGATTGGCAACAAATTTGAAAGTAAATTATTGAGTTTCATATTCCATACCCAACTAATTTAAAAAATATATAAAACGTAGTAGCTCAGTACTAACAAATATTTTAACCATATATATGAATGTATATGTGATAAATTTTAAAATTTTGAAACATTCATGATACTTAAGTTTGGCTACTAAATCCATTACTATCATAGACTGTTTCACAATGAAGGCTTTAAAATACCATACTGCATATTAAGGAGAAGACTCTAAATATATGCATGATAGGCCAGAAGAATGAATCAAGTATTCTGATGCCATGCTAATTAAATCCTTATAACTTTAAAAATTAAAATGAATTAGATATAACAATAATAGTGAAGTAGCTTATTTCAAGACAGAAAGTATGGAGAATTCCTCTTCTAATCACAGGGAAGTAACTTGTAGCTGACTACACCCTTCACTGAGAACACCAGGAAAAAATGTTACATATGATATCAAAATAACTAAATGAATTTAAATAATAGCTACTAAGACAACCAGGACTTGAAAGACCAAGATCTTAGAATAAAGGAAAAATCATGGAAGTCAGCTCAAAATTCTACACTGCTTCTTCTTTCCCTCTAAAGGTATTTACTAATTATAAGCAGCACAAGGTGAGAATCTGAGGAACTCAGCATAATGCCGCAGCCAATAGTATCATGGGGCTTGGATGAAAAGATAGATATTGGAATTATGGGCTCCAAAGGTAGCCAGAACTTGAGAGACAAATGAGGGGCCATAAAGGAGGAAAGTTTGGGAAAGGCTGTCATTGTGCACACTTTCCCCAGAGATATTTGTGATTCTTAAGCACCACTAGGCAAGCAGAAAATGGTTTATTGAAGACTGAAAAGTTAAATAGAGCTCAAAAGATAAAAATTTGAATTCAAGGACCAGGAAGGATGACGGACTCTCGTAAATACACAGGATCTCAGTTGAACTCCCTTAAGGATTCTATCCTAAGAGTCAAGGGAAATGGAAATTGACAAGATAATATAAAGACAGAAACCTAGATCTGAATCAATGAAGTCTCTGAGTGCATTAATGTGATCTAATCTAAATGTCAGCAAACAGTCAAAATAAACCCCTTTAGAAAAAGATAACCTCATAGAAACTCTGATTTCTTGTGCATGTATGTAGTGCTTGACATTAAGGTAAAAAAAAAAAAAAAAAGCAGGTCTATAAATAAACTAGACCTAGAGAGAAAAACTAGACAATAGAAACAGGCTCTGAGGTGCTACAGATGTACCTCTGAATAGAAGGATCACAATTAGTTATGGATGTGAAAATAACCATCATTACTATATTTTAATATAGTACTTTAATAATAAAATATTTAAAAATAAAATTTATTTTTTTAAATTAAAATAAAATATTTTAATATTTATATTAAATATATTTGTATTTTTATATTTTATATTAAATATATTTTATAGTTTTACATTAAATATATTTTGTATAATATTAATATTTATATATTTATAGTAACTTAATAATAAAATATTTTATGTTTTAATATAGATGACAAACTGGAAAGTATCAAGAACATTAGGTGATATGAAAAAATCAAGTGGAGGGGCGCCTGGGTGGCTCAGTGGGTTAAGCCGCTGCCTTCGGCTCAGGTCATGATCCCAGGTCCTGGGTTTGAGCCCCACATTGGGCTTTCTGCTCAGCAGGGAGCCTGCTTCCTCCTCTCTCTCTGCCTGCCTCTCTGCTTACTTGTGATTTCTCTCTGTCAAATAAATAAATAAAATCTTTAAAAAAAAAAAAAGAAAAAAATCAAGTGGAAATATAATAATTTAACTTAAGATTTTGATAGAGGAACTGAACTTGCAGAATGCATGCAGGTGAGGAAAACATAAGTTGAAAAACAATAGAAAATATTGAAACTAAAATGTTGAGATAAAAAGATAAACAGTTTCTGAAACAAATGAAACATATAAAAAATTACAATATTCATATAATTGTACTCTTAAAAACAGGGAGAGGCATGATAGGGCAAAAGCCATCTGAAGACATAATGGCCAAGAGTTTTCAAAAATGTGTTAAAGACATCAAGACAAAAATTAAAGATTCACTATCCATCCACAGTAAAACAAGTTCTTAAAAGTTGCCAGTTAAAAAGAACCCCTTCCTCCAACTCATTTAATGAAGCAAATATACCATGGAAACAAAACTTGGAAAGGATGTTACAAGGAAAGATAATTAATGGCCATTCTCTCTTCTAAACATACTTGCAAAAATCCTAAGCAAAACACTAGCAACTAAATACAAACTCTATGTAAAAAATAAATGTATAGGGGCACCTGGGTGGCTCAGTGGTTAAGCCTCTGCCTTCAGCTCAGGTCATGATCTCAGGGTCCTGGAATCGAGTCCCACATCGGGCTCTCTGCTCTGCAGGGAGCCTGCTTCCTCCTCTCTCTCTCTCTCTCTGCTTGCCTCTCTGCCCACTTGTGATCTCTCTCTCTGTCAAATAAATAAAATCTTAAAAAATAAAAAAATAAAAATAAATGTATATATGGGGCTTCTAGGGGTCTCAGTTGGTTAGGGGTCAGATTCTTGATTTTGGTTTAGGTCATGATCTTAGGGTCATGAGATTGAGGCCTGCATTGGGCTCCACAATAGGCGTGGCGTCTGTTTAAGATTATTTCTCCTTCCCTCTGACTCTTCTGCTCCCCTAGTTCTCTTTAAAAAAAAAAGAAAAGAAAAAAAAAGTATATAAAAAAGAAGTATATCAAATGTATAGTGTATAATGAATCACAAGTAAGTTGTACTTAATTAAGGAACACATTTCAATCATATAACCACCTAATTCATTCATATAGCAACCATATTTAATGGAAACCCTTCTTTCTTGAGACTGAAAATGAAATTTGTTAGTACTATCTCTATTCAACATTTTTCTAGAGGTTCTTTACCATGTAATGTAAAAGGAAAAAAGAAATAAAGCCCATTAGAGTTAGACCAGAAAGTACAAATATAATTGCTATTATTTCCAGAAGACATGTTTGTGCACATAGAAAATCCAAAAGAATTGCAGACAAGTTTACAAATCTAAATCCATTAAAATTATGTGTGTTCTCTGTTACCCACAATATTTGTCTACACAATATGGTTCTTTCCATCAGACTTTACCCATTTCCTTTAAATATTTAAAACTAGGGCGCCTGGGTGGCTCAGTGGGTTAAGCCGCTGCCTTCAGCTCAGGTCATGATCTCAGGGTCCTGGGATCGAGTCCCGCATCGGGCTCTCTGCACAGCAGGGAGCCTGCTTCCTCCTCTCTCTCTGCCTGCCTCTCCGTCTACTTGTGATCTCTCTCTGTCAAATAAACAAATAAAATCTTTAAAAAAAAAAATAAAAAAAATAAATATTTAAACTAATAGAAATTTTGCTGTAGCACATGTTTACCTTTCACAAGTTTGCAAATTACAACTCCAGAATACAGTCATTTCCCAGAGTACATTTTAGGAATTCGGACTCAGGAATATGTGGCAAGAACATCTTTCTACACACTGACAAACACATTGAACAGAAAAGTCACAAAATTCCCTGTAGGATGGACTTTTAAATCGAGAATGAACTTTTCATTATTGGGTTAGAGGAAGTTATGGAGAATAAAGCCAGGAGCGCAGGTTACCAAGTAGATCAAAACTGCCCCACTGATATCCTGATGTTTCTGGTCTGGTACAAGACTGCATGAATAGTGTCCTGACATCAAGATACTAGAAACAGTCCTGCAGAATGACTCCAGATAGGCTTAAAGGGGGTTGGGGATAAAGACTACATTCAGATCCTTATTTTAATTTCCTACAAGTCAAATAACATACTTAGGGCAGAAAGTTTTATACCTCACTAAGATTTTCATAGCCTGGGAAATGTTATCAGGAAAAGAATTTAGTGTAGTAGTTTATCATCAAGTCACTCAAGTTGGGGTGGACATGATATTAGAGGAAATAGTGAAAGACATATAGTAATATAGTTTTAGAGTTTAGTGAGAATACAGACAGCAAATCAAACAGGGCATAGAATTTGACAAGATTTATTTAGAGATAATTATTCTCAAGGTAGAACCTTCTTTTCCATAATCAAGGTATACTAACAAATCTTGACTATAATACAGA
This sequence comes from Lutra lutra, assembly GCF_902655055.1. Lineage (NCBI taxonomy): Eukaryota > Metazoa > Chordata > Mammalia > Carnivora > Mustelidae > Lutra > Lutra lutra. The sequence goes on from NC_062280.1 coordinate 163,942,675, forward strand.
GGTGGGCCTCTTCTGAAGAACTTGAAAGTAATCTAAAAGAATAAATCAAAAGAACAGAGGGCTAGAAACTAGGCTTCAAACTATTTTTTTTCCAGAATTCTTATTCACTCCTAGCTTTTCCCTTAAAAGTGCTAATTCTTTGAATTTCTCCCTATTAGATCTGAAAACTAGTTATTTTTTCTTGAAGGTTGATTTTCCTGTCAGAAAAATTGGTTAAGTTGGTTTGACTTGATTTTCTCCCTATAAAATCATTGTCATAGTGCTTTCACATTTTCTCATAAATCATTTCCTGAAACCAGGCTTGAGTAGAACTCTTTGACCTTGAACTTTGCCTCAGGATTTAAAAAAGGGTTTCCACGTCAGAATACTTAGAATTCTTTTTTTCTTTAAGATTTTATTTATTTTAGAGAGAGAGCACAAGCAGGGGGAGCAGTAGAGGGAGAGGGAGAAGCAGACTCCCCACTGAGTAGGGAGCCTGATGTGGGTCTTGATCCCTGGACCCTGGTAACTTCCCACTAAGTGCAGAGCCCTGGCTGACAGGGGTGGGGTAGAGGGTGGAGGCTTGATCCTAGGACCTTGAGATTATGATTGAGAGCTGAAAGCAAGAGTTGGACACTTAAATGACTGAGCCACCCAGGCATGCCTTATTATTATATCTTTAATGTCACTATGTAAGAGTAGAACTAAAATGAAAAAATAAATTTGCAAGCAGTTTTCTTTTTTCTCTTGAATAAGTTAGCTTTTGTTTTGAGGGAATAATCAAAAAAATTTTCTATAATACCAGATAAAGAAATTACCAATACATAATTCTTGGGCAAGACCTAAACGTAGTGAAAGATGCTGTTATTTAAGTGAAAAATAACTATTTGTTTTAGCCATAAAATTTAGCGTACACTGCAGACTTCTCTTAATATTAAGTTTCCATTAGCAAAATATTTATTGTAACTTGTAAAAATATTCCTGGTCAAAAGTTTGCTATTTTATTCCTTCCTTTTGCTTAAATTATTTTATATGAAGCACATGTCATTTCAATTTTAAATCCATAAAGCCATTTTTACAAATTATTATGTAAAAAATATCAAAGATCAAGAAATAAGCAAACATTCTCAGACAATAAAACACATTATTGCATATCTATTTAAACTTGAAACTTCTACACCTAAAGTTAATATTTCATAATTTAAAACAAAAAAGAAAGAAAAGAAAAGGGAAACATTTTTAAATAAATAAGTAAATTTGAAGAATCAACTTTGCATTATTAGAATACTAGCAAATGAAACATCATCATCATATATCAGCATGGCAGAGTAAACCGGTGATCAGAATGAATGTCTAGCTATACAAACACACTAATTTCAAATCTTTTAATAACCCCCAAGAGAGAGGTTTAGATCCAGGAAATATTAGAAGGGATAGAGTTCAAGCACCAGGTGCTACTACTTAGAAACAAGAAAAATGAATATAGTCATTAAAGTCGCTTCTGGGTACAATTTTGTCTTAAAAGATAATTGGAATTTTAAGTATGGCTTTTTATCAGAAGTATTGAAACACACATACACACACACACTGGTAAGACAAAATAATAAAAAAAAAAGAAGAATTCATGTGTTAGAGAAAAACTATAAATATTCTAGGCTCCATCAGTTACTGCACTTTGAATCTCAATTAATTTATCTATAATATAGAATATTAAAACCTAGTTATACGATGTTTGTGGAAAGAACTAAAATATGTATTTGAATGCACTAAATATATTTCCAATAAAATACCAGACATAAAAATGTAATCAATAGGGGTGGCTGGGTGGCTCAGTCATTAAGCATCTGCATTTGACTCAGGTCATGATCCCTGGGTCATGGGATCAAGTCCCACATCCGGCCCCCTGCTCACTGGGAAGTCTCCTTCTACCTCTCCCACTCCCCCTGCTTGTGTTCCTGCTCTCACTGTGACTCTGTCAAATAAATAAATAAAATCTTAAAAAAAGAAAAGTAACCAATAATATTTTTTAAAATAAAAAGAGTACTTTTTTGAATTAGATGTGTATCAGTGCGGTGCAATATGTTGCTTGAAAAATTAAATCTACCTTTAATAATAAATAATCATGTAAAACATAAATAACAATTTGTTGTTTTCCTCCTCTAAACTTTAAAATGTATAATCTATAGATATACCTATTTAAAAGCATTTTTAAATGTTTGAAATTTTTTAAAAATTGAAATATTTGAGTAAGTATTCATCCTTTTTTTTTTTTTTTTTTTTTTTTTACAGCTTTATAAAAAGAAAGGATGAATACCCAATTTTTGTAGCAACATGGACGGGACTGGAAGAGATTATGCTGAGTGAAATAAGTCAAGCAGAGAGAGTCAATTATCATATGGTTTCACTTATTTGTGGAGCATAACAAATAGCATGGAGGACAAGGGGAGATGGAGAGGAGAAGGGAGTTGAGGGAAATTGGAAGGGGAGGTGAACCATGAGAGACTATGGACTCTGAAAAACGATCTGAGAATTTTGAAGGGGTGGGGGGTGGGAGGTTGGGGGCACCAGGTGGTGGGTATTGTAGAGGGCACGGATTGCATGGAGCACTGGGTGTGGTGCAAAAATAATGAATACTGTTATGCTGAAAAAATAAAAAAAAAATTGAAATATTTGAAATATTTTCAAGGACTTTAAATTCAAAATAAAAAAAATTATGGGGAAACCTGGGTGACTCAGTGGGTTAAGCCTCTGCCTTCAGCTCAGGTCATGATCCCAGGGTTCTGGGATCCAGCCCCGCATCAGGCTCTCTGCTCAGCAGGGAGCCTGCTTCCTCCTATGTCTCTGCCTGCCTCTCTGCCTACTTGTGATCTCTGTCAAATAAATAATTAAAATCTTAAAAAAAATAAAGAAAATTATGATTGAGGACATGAAAATAGTTGACAAATAAATTATATTTAGAATCTGAAAGTTCTCAACAAGAAAAAAGCTAAATCTGGGAAGAGAAACAACTACTCAGAGAGAATGGGAAATGCTATAAAATCTGAAAGTGTTTCTAATATGAAATGCAGTTGGAAATTGATATATGAATGATTAATTAATGCAAATTCTGCTCTGCGAAGATGTACCACAGAACAAAGGACTTACAATAATCTGTGAACTTGGATAGTAAATACCTGAGAAGCACCTATAGAGAAAGATTCAAAGAATATCAAATTAAGGCAAAATAAATGCTGTATTTCTACTCAACCCGGATTCAGAGAAGTGGCTCTAATAGCTATTGAGCTAATGAAAGCCTGAATTAAAAGGGATCCTAGATTCTGTAATGCCAACATTTCCTAGTCATATTGTAGAAGGATTAAAAATGCTTATGTATATGGGCATGATAGAGCATATCTATCATAGCCAACCTGTGTAACTATAATTGGTAGATGGCCTAGGGAGCATTCTTTTCACTGTCATGAAATTTATTGTCAAGGAGAAGAACAGCATGCCTTTGAAGCTCCCTGGTAAGTACTATAGGTGCTGATGACACAATTGAATTGAGCTCTCCAATGTCAATGGCATTATTGTACTAGATGATAAAGCTTTAGTATTAAAGACAATGTGAACTCTACTGTCACCAAAGACTACTGTCAGTGTCCAATCAAGCCTGCCATCAGTTTCAGTAAATAAGGTTTTACTGGGATATAGACATCCCCATTTGTTTATGTACTATTCGTGGTTGCTTTCTTGCCACAACACGGAAGTCCAGTAGTTGTGAGAAAGACCATATGCTCTCCAAAGCCAAAAATATTTACTATCTGATCCTTTGTTTAAAAAAAAAAATAAAAGGAAAGAAAAAAGAAAAGAAAATTGCTGGTCTTTACTATGATCATAGAAATGGAATGGTGATTGGTAGATTTTAGTTACTGATAATATATATTGCTGGAAAATACAACTTTATCATGAAGTACCTGCATGAAATGGATAGTCCACTAAGTTATTACTTAGTCTTTTTAATGAGGAAAAGTACAGGTCTTTTGTGTAGCAATCTGAATTGAGTCATCATGGTGGGACTTTATACTCTCTCTTTATGTTATTTTATGTAAATTAGCTCAGAGATTCAGAGTTTCTTCATGGATTAAAAGACTTTGAAGAGTGAACACTGAAAAACTGCCACATTTCTGTAATGGAAATATTTATCCATGTTTTCCCTAGACATCAGGTCCTAGACACTATAAGATTAAAAATACCCAAACATTTTAGTAGTAGTTAAATATTATCCCTGAATTAAAGCAAGTGATTTGCAAATTTAAACTGCCACTATATCCACAAGATAGGGAGGAAGCCCATGAAAGCTAAGCAACAAAGTTGGTATTTGCTGGAGTCCATACCCTGGTGCACTCAGTGGGCTGATGGATTCAACCTGCAGTTATTTTCTTGGTCTCAGAATGCACAGTTAGAAAAAAATGCATTCAGAAACTGTCACAATTCTCTTATAGGTTTCCTGACTCACAAATGTGTCAACTGAACTACCACCACACATCTACCATAGGAGTAAATTCAAAGCTATACTGTATTTATAAGGAATTTGCAGATATCAGTGCACATTAAAAAATGTAAAATACGAAAGGGGCACCTGAATGGCTCAATAAATTAATCTCTGGACTCTTGATTTCAGCTCAGGTCATGATCTCAGGGTCTTGGGATCAAGCCCAGTATTGAGCTCAGCCCTCAGCAGAGGAGCCTCTTTCTCTTTTTCTCCCTCTCCCTCTCTCTCCCTCTCCCCCTGTTAGCAAGCTCTCTCTATATATATCAAATAAATAAATCTTTTAAAAAAATTAAAACGTGAAAGAGTAGAGATTCTATTATAGTCCACCTTAATTTGTTCATTTGGTAGGTACAGATTCCAGATGGATCTTGAATAATGACTAGATTATCACAAACATAATGAGGGAGTGATGATAATTATAGAATGTATTCCAGATGTGATATTTTTAAAGATTTTATTTATTTATTTGATAGACAGAGATCACAAGTATGCAGAGAGGCAGACAGAGAGAGAGAAGGGGAAGCAGGCTCCCTGTTGAGCAGAGAGTCCGATGCGGGGCTTGATCCCAGGACCCTGGGATCATAACCTGAGCCGAAGGCAGAGGCTTAACCCACTGAGCCACCCAGACACCCCCAGATGTGATATTTTTAGAGAGAAAAATCAACACAACCCTGGCAGTTAGTATGCAGCTATCAAGCTGACAGAACACTTTTTCTTTCAATCATCATTATTAAGGAAATAAGAATTTATTTAATTTCTAACAGGAGCATCATTTCAATGTCTTACCACAGGGAAATGACAACTATTCTTCTCCTTACAATGCACAAGAACTTTTATCACCATGATATCCATAAAACATTACACGTTTCCATGACATCTGCGACGTTATGGTCATTGGATCTGGTGGGGAGGAAATAGCAGGTATGCTAAATGTCTTCCTTGTCAGGAAGTGGGAGAAAAATCTTGCAGAATTTAAAGTGCCTATCACATTGGTGAAACTTCTAGGGGTATAGCAGTTTGAATATGTTAAAAAACTGCCTTTAAAGTGAAAGACCTTAAGCGATTTATCTTATGCCACCTGCCACTAAGAAAAAGACACAAGGTTTGATGGGCTTTTTTGTTGGAGACATAGCATGCAAATTTTAGGTGTTCTATACCCCTCAGTTTGCTGGTAAAGTCATAAATCTGCCAGCTCTGACCAAGGCCCAGAGCAAGAGAGCTCTCTCCTGTAGGTTTGAGCTGTTGAACAATCAGTTCTGCTCCTGGAGCCTAATGATCCAGAAGAATAAACATTAGAAGTGTCTATGGCTGCCAGGTATGTTAAAGGAGCCCTGGGGCCTATTAGAGAATTATCATCCAGAAAGACTTCATGAACGAAATCATAGTTCTTCCAATAAACATTCTTAATTTGAGAATCATCTCCTTCAACTTCTACTTCAACCAGTACCTAGGGCCTTATATTAGTTTTCTATTGATTGTAACTAATGACCACAAAAGTAACAGCTTTAAACAATCCAGTTCATGTGTGTCAGGAGTCAAGACATGGTTTTGGACCTCCATTCAGGGTCTCAGAAGGCTACAGTAAAGGTATTGGCCAGGATGAGCTATCGACTTGAGGCTCAACTGGGGAAAAATCTGCATTCAAGTTCACTCAGGGTGTTGGCAAAATTCATTTACTTGTATCTGTAGAACTAAGGACCAGGCTTCTTGCTGATTGACTTTCTTTCTTTCTTACTTTTTTTTTTTTTTTGAAGATTTTATTTATTTAGTTGAGAAGAGAGACACACAGAGAGAGGGAACACAAACTGGGAGAGTGGGTGTGGGAGAGGGAGAAGTAGGCTTCCCGCAGAGGAGGGAGCCCAATGCGGGGCAGAATCCCAGGACCCTGGGCTCATGACCTGAGCTGAAGGCAGAAGCTTAATGACTGAGCCACCCAGGCACTCCGCTTGCTGACTTTCATCTAGATGACGCTCTTCCTAGAGGTCATCTTTAGGTCTTGGAGGACACCCGCAACTCTTAAAGGCCACCCACAATTTCTAGTAGCCATCTATAATTCTCTTCCACACAGGTCTCCTCATTAGGGCTAATTTCTTCATCAAGTCAGCCCAGAGGATCTCTAGAGAGAATCTTAATGCAAGATGGCATTTTACATAACATAACATAATCATAAGAGAAATATTGCATAATTTTTGCTATATTCTATCACGAAGACTCAAGTCACAGGTCCTTAAAGTACTCAAGCAGAGAAAGTCATCTAAGACTATGAATGCCAAAAAGCAGGGATCATTTTTCATGAATGCCACAGACCTTGCAAGGAGACCATGATCCATTATCAGGGATGGTGAAATTATGATCTGCTTTATAGATGGGCCTGATGTAAGTGGTCTTTTAAAAAATTATCACTCTGATAATACATGGACTTCTTGCTTACAATTACTAACACTGAACACTAAAGTTTTGGCAATCTATTTTCAAGTGTAAATTTTCTCCTGACCAGCTTTAGGCTCCCTGTGACACTGTATCAATAGGGAGGCAAGAGGTTACTCTGTTAGTAGGGTGATTAGTCCCAATTACTAAGGAAAGAAATTGTGCTGTTTGTAAAATGTGGTTAATGAGAAATATGTCTGGAAACCTGAAGACTGACTGTAATGCCACTTAGCAATCCTATATCCAGTGATAAAGATCAGTTTTGGCACTCCATTCAATATAGGAGGAGCAGTAAGGACTCAACACCTTCAGGAACAAAGCTTTAGCTTACTCCACCAGGTAAATAATGTTGACAAAATTGGTATTGTCAGAGGACAATATGTATATGAAACTGTTGGGGAACTAAAGAAGTTGGGATTAATAACCTAGGTCACTCACCAGCCACAAAATTCACCTTCTTTCATTTTCCTTGTATGGATATCATGAAAATATGGTATGGTATATCATAGATTTGGTAAGATATTGATTCCTCCTGAAGAGATTAATATTTTATCATTAATAAATTAGAAAACAAATGCTGTTTTTGTTTTCATTAAACATCAAAACATAAAATAAGCTAAATGTAAAATTACTGATCGGTGTTATTTGTGATGGTATGAAGTCCACAAGAGAAACTTCTTTTAGAAAAATAAAATGAAACAATTTTTTTAAAAGGAAACAGTTAAAACTATAGTAATCACTTAACATGCCTTAAATATGTAGGATTTAGAAAAAGATGTTCCTAAAATAGAAAAGTTATTGTTGGTATTTTAGCCTACAGTTTATTCTTTTTCTAAGTGATAAAGGATTCCAAATAAAAAAAATTTCCTTCAGTTATCATGCTTCTGACTATATTTAGGATGATAATATAATAAACTTAAAATTGTGACATAACATAACATGATAATAACAGCTAACCTATATTAAGGACATATAACATGGCAGGTGCTCTTCTACTTGATCTCATATTTGATCTACAACTGCTTCGTGCCCATCTTACAGGTTTGAAAACTAATGCCAGGAGAACTTAAGTAACTTTTATAAGGAATTAGATGTGAAAGTCTGCAAAAACTCTACGACAGACTCACTCTGTAAGTATTACTATAGGGTAAACTCAAGAAAAATTTTAAACAACCTAGATTATAAAAGATATAAGAAATAATCATCAAAATGCCAATAAAAATGCATAATTGGAACGATATAGTTGAATCATAATGTGCATTTTTAAAATTTTTTAATTAAAAAATTTTTGAAAGGCAGAGCATGGACTGGGGGGTAAGGACAGAGGGAGGGAGAGAGAGAGAGAGAGAATGAATCTTAAGGAGGCTCCATGCTCAGTGCAGAGCCCGACATGGCTCAACTTCGCAAGCCTGAGATCATGACCTGAGCCAAAAATCAAGAGTGGGACACTTAACTGACTAAGCCACCCAGGGGTCCCTCATGTACATTTTAAAATAAAGAGTACCCTATATTATCCCTTGGGAGTTTTAGAAATTGAATTTTGGTGATAAAAGAAAAATTAGGCTAATACTACTATCTTATCTTACACGTTGAAAAGAAAAGTTAAAAATGGTGGTGAAATGCTAAAATCACTAAAATAGATATAGTATGTACAAGATTCTAACAAATAAAGGACTTAGCCCTCTTTCATCCCATCCAAAAAGTAAAGTAAATTTGATCAATACACACATCTACTGAGGTGTCAAAAAGATAATATCTTAAGAGTAAGGACCACACAACAGAATAAGAGCTACTCTACACTGCCCCCCAACAAAGCATAAAATCACTAAGTGATGTCAAAACAGGCTACTAGTCAAGTAACAGCTTGACAAACAAAATTCAACACTTTTTAAAAGAAGACAAATATTTCCACATTGATGAATACTTCAGTCTACAAACCCCCAAAATCACAGTGTACTCAAAGTAGGATAAATACTAAGTAAACCCCAAGCCAATGACAAAAGGATAGGTTATTGAACAAATGACCTTGGGACAACTTGTTTTCTATTAAAAATAACTTAGGTTACTACCTGATATCATAAACTTCAGATATATTATAATGCTAAGTGTACATGGCAAATCTATTAACATTTGGAAGAAAAATTAGTGGAGGGGGCAGACTGCTGTATGATTTGAGTGGGATGCATTGTTATTCAAGACATAAATTCCATATTTCTTAAAGGAAAAAGGACAACAGAAATATTTTAACTATCTTTATGAGAAAAAGATCATAAACATTTAAGTACTAGACACACACTCTAAGAAACTATTTAGCTTATATAACAAACAAGGGATTAATACCTGGATTTTCGAAGCACTTTTTAAAAAATAATAAAAAAAGATAAACAGAAAAATAGACAAAACATATTTTCATTTGATTCAAAAGAGAAACAAAGCGCAAATGGAAAATAATTATATTAAAATAAGATGAAACTGAAATAGTAATTATGAACATACAAATTATGTATAAATATTTTTGTCCACAATACTGGAAACATTTAAAAGTATTGATAATCAAGTAATATGCAAGCTTTGTCTGGAAGCATGATAAGAATATTTCCTTTTTTTAAGATTTTATTTATATATTTGACACACAGAGAGAGATCACAAGTAGCAGAGAGGCAGGCAGAGGGAGAGGGGGAAGCAGGCTTCCTGCTGAGCAGAGAGCCTCATGTGGAACCTCAATCCCAGGATCCTGAGATTATGACCTGAGCCAAAGGCAGAGGCTTAAACCACTGAGCCACCCAGGTGCCTGATAGGAATATTTTTTAATGAATAAGGGGACTAATAAAATTTCAAGGGAAAAAAATAAGAGTCAGAGAAAAGTGGATGCAATGTTCAGATATGAGGAAGCAATTAAAGACACTGAGATGCCTACAGAGGTATATTGAGAGTAAAGGATGAAAATGCTTTGAATGAAATATTAAAGAGATTAGAATTTATCTTTTAAGCTACATCTAATGAAGTGTATTTCATGTGATACTTTTATCATGAGATCTAAATAGAGATGATCATTTTGAAAAATGCCACATTTATTGCCTCACTTAAGAGATTCCTGTTACACATGAAGGTAACAAAGGATATAGAAAGAAAATGAGCTTAATTTTGTTTAACTCTGTTTTCCCAAATAAATTTATCCTTGAGACAATACATAATGTTTTATTACATTTGTTTATTTCTCAAGGAGGAGAGTGACACAAGCGGATAATTCCTATTAATATCTCATGTAACGTGTGCACCACAGAATACTCTGGAAAAAGCTGTTTGTTTGTTTTTTTAAAGATTTTATTTATTTATTTATTTATTTACTTACTTACTTACTTACTTATTTGACAGATAGAGATCACAGGTAGGCAGAGAGGCAGGCAGAGAGAGAGAGGAGGAAGCAGGTTCCCCACTAAGCAGAGAGACTGATGCGGGGTTCGATCCCAGGACCCTGGGATCACGACCGGAGCCAAAGGCAGGGGTTTTAACCCACTGAGCCACCCAGGCACCCCAAAGAAAAAGCTGTTTTAAGCATTTAACCATTTTAAAATGGTAAAGTGAAATAAGTGGATACATGGATTATAAAAAGGAAAGATTACAGACAAAATATGTATTGGGAGACTATTGTAGTAATCAAGAGAGATGATACAGACCTGGACCAGATAAGACCAAATATAGGAAGTGTTAAGAGAATGGGCATAGTTTCAGGAGATAGAATAGAGGTAAAATCAACAAAACCTGAAGGTCAATAATGATTAACCCATCTTTAGGCAATCATAAACAATAGCTCTTTTACATGATTACTAGTTTATTCATACCGATTATAACTTTTATGTGAGACCTACCTTTAAGGTCAACTAATGGCCAATACATGGTGTATGTGAGAGTTTCACATGATTATTCTAAGTAGAAATTTATTATCCAATGATTGATTAATTGGAATGGAATGCCAGCAGTGAGAGGCTGGAAATAGAGCTAAACTTTGGAAATGGAAAAACTATCAACTACTTTATAGAGCTAAATAGGTAGGAAACTATAGGATCAGATAATAAATACTCACAGAGAGATGACAACAAAAATGAACAACATAAGAACATTGGACTAATAATCCAGGAGCTAATCCATGCAATGCTAAGGCATCCAAAATTATGCTGCTTTTAGTTTTGTCCTGACTTTTTCTTTGGTCGTAGAAAAGCTCATTGAGGGCTGGGTCTTGGCTGTCTAGTAATTGTGTTCTCATTTGAAGTATTACAAATGGAGATTTTTATCCCACCATCCCCATTAACCAGTTCACTTTTCCTTCTTCGTATTATTCTCTTTCCTGGTGACTTAATGCAATTAATAACTTTAAAATTCTCAATCTATTCCTGTATCACATTTCTTTCTTCACCAAAACCTTACATGACATTCAAAAATTATCTCATGGTTCTTTTTTTTAAATTTTTATTTATTTGACAGATCACAAGTAGGCAGAGAGGCAGGCAGAGAGTGAGGGGGAAGCAGGCTCACCACTGAGCAGAGAGCCCGATGCGGGGCTCGATCCCAAGATCCTGAGATCATGACCTGAGCTGAAGACAGAGGTTTCAACCCACTGAGCCACCCAGGTGCCCCATCTCATGGTTCTTAAAGACCAAATGTCTTAGCATTAAATGTGCTTTGGTTAAAATGTTATTGTTTTCCCACTTTTTTAACCCTCAAATAATTTGATTATATAAAATAAAATGTTATGCTAGGAAAACAAAACCAAAGTTACTGTACTAGCAAAAAGAACCCACGAGCTAAAAACGAAACAAAACAAAACAAAAAAACCACTAAATTGGTATAATCACTTAGATAATTATACTTACAATTAAAATTTGCTCCAGGTACACTTTATTACTTTTGTAGAGATATATGTACCTCCATAAAGACTCCAACTATTTTCAATTAAATAGGAAAATCCAGTTAACTCAATGTCTTACTTAGAAAATAATGTCCTGTTGTGCAGGTTTTTAGAGTGATAATGTGATTGCAAAAACCCTTGAAATTAAGAGGCATAGCTATGCCTTTATATACCTGCAATATATCTTCTTTAACAAGTTGCAAAACTAATCAGATGCATAAATGATGCTCTCTGTATATTTACCTTGTTTTTTAAGAAAATAAATTCAGAAACATTATTTTTACACACAAATTTACTGAGTAACCAAAGCTAAAAATTCATTTGAGCTCCTTCTTTTTCCAGAAATGACAAAGAAAACATTGTCTATGTTATTTTATGAAAAAGTATACATGCTTATTCCAGAATAATGCAAAATGCTAATGTACATATAAAGAAATATACAGTTGACATTTGAACAACATTGGACTAAGGGGGCAGACCACCACTACCCATCCCTGTCCCCATGCAGTAGAAAATAGGGTGCATATAACTTTCAACTTCCCAAAAACTTAACTGCTAATAGACTACTATTTGCCAGAAGCCTTAATAGTAACATAACCATTTAACATATACTTTGCATCTCACATGTATTACGTCTTGTAGTCTTATAGTAAAGTAATCTAGATAAAAGAAAATGTTATTAAGAAAATCATAAGGAAGAGTTAGTACTCTACTGTATTTATAAAATATATAAATACAGACTTGTGCAGTTCATGCCCATGTTGTTCGAGTTGATTTTAATTGTAAAAAAAGATGTGTTTTAAAACAAGTATATAAGCATACACTCATCATATATATCAATTTAAACTAGGCAATTACTAAACAGACTTAGAGCAAAAACAAAATTTATTTCCAAAATAAACAACCAAAATATTTTGCTTAATTTAGAAGGATAAATTTCAAAGAGAATTTGAGAATTAGAGAATTTTCATGATTAATAGTTTAAAAAACCCAAAGATTGTTTAACTATAGTAAAATTTATTAACTTAATAACTAAATTTACTAACTAAATTTATTAATTTAACATGTTTCTTTAAAATATTCTTAAAAACAGTTCATTTTAGGTATGTTTATTATGTCATGTATAACAAAACAAAACAAAAACAATTTTTATGTTTTAGTGACTAAAACCACATATTTTGCTTATTTTAACTTTGATTAAAGTATTTTACGTTTTACATTAAAAAAATAGGTACCTGAAACTAACAACAAAAATCATACAAAAGAATAGTTAAAGGGACATTGCCTTATTGGTATCAGAAAATACTCTTAAGACATTCTAATTAGATCAATATAGTATTGATATAGGTTAGTTAAAAATAACAGAACCCCATAATTATACACCATAATAGCTAATATATTAGAAAATTGGGTAGGGGTGCCTGGCTGCCTTAGTCACATAATCATCTGCCTTTGGCTCAGGTCATGATCCCGGAGTCCTGGGACTGAGCCCTCAGTCAGGTTCTCTGCTCAAAAGGGAATCTGCTTCTCCCTCTCCCTTTGCTCCTCCCCACCCAACTCTATCTTGTATTCTCTCTCTCTCTCAAATAAGTAAATAAAATATTTTAAAAGAAAGAAAACTGAGAAATGGAAAGATTATGTATTAAATTTCTTAAAGATGGCAAGTCACTGGAAGACATAAAGAAAAGTATGCATCTTACATTTTATATGGTAATAGATTTTTTTTAACATAGTAATAGAACTTTATGAGTTAAACTTAAAGAAAAGAAGCACACAAGAAAATTGAGAAAAGTTCATCAACAATTTAGGTTTTGGAAAATTTTCTTCAGCTGAAAACACAAAGGGGCAGAGAATTGCTATGCATTAATAAATCCTGTGCAAGATTTTAAGCAATTGTAGAACATTAACTGGACTGTTTTTGAAGCAAAAATTGATGTTGCTGCCTTTAAGAACAGCATGAATGAAAGAAACTGAAAGAAATTGTAATATTTCACAATTATATAAAAAATATAGAGCCATTCAAAGATAGAATTGTGGCAGGTGTATGTTAACCATTGTTTCTTTGACATGTACATTATAGTTATATTTGAAAGTTAAAACAGCAAGTTTAAAATCAAACGTTCTATGTTGAAAATTTTTATGAAGATAATTGTGAAAGAATTCTCATATATCCCACACCCAGTTCTCCCTATTGTTAATAACTCTCATTATTATGCTACATTAATTATAATTAATGAGCCAATAGTGATGCATTATTCTAAAGTCCATACTTTATTAGTTTTTACCTAATGTCTTTTTCTGTCCCAGGATCCCATTCAGAATACCACATCACATTAAGTCAGTATGTGTCTTTAGTCTCCTGTTGGTCATGACAGAGTTTTAGACTTTTCTTGTTTTTAACAACCTTAACAGTTTTGAGGAGTACTTCTCAGGTATTTTGTAAGATGCCCAAACTGGAATCAGATTGATCCTTTGCTCACGGATAGACTGGGAGTATCAGATTTGGGGAGAAGATCACAGAAGTAAAGAAACATATATATAAAGAATACATACTGATGACATCACATTACTGTTGATGTCAACTTGGACCATCTGACTGAGGTACCATTTGTCAGATTACTTGATTGTAAAGTTACTTTTTATTTCTCCTGGATGGTTTAATTTTTATTTTGGTTAGCAATTGTGCTTATATTCACAAATCTAGGTATATACCAAAATTAAAACTACCATTTTGACACAAAGTCTGTTTTTCTTCTTGTTGGAGAAAGGGGAAGCAAGGCATGACCATTTCCTTTATTATCCCTTTAGCTTTACAAATGTCCTCTGGAAGTGTATCTCTTTACTTCCAGCCTTTAGGTCACTATTGTCTGTCTGTGAATAAGGCACTATTCTATTTATACGCCTGTTTACCCCCTTCAGTAGCTCAAATGAAGCAAATGAAATGAAATGTGCAAAACCATTTAGGAGAATGGGATTGCTCCACAGTTCTTCTCTCAAGAAATAGTTTAATATATCCAAATTTTATTTTAAAAAGAAGAGAGGTTGTAAAGACTTTGGGATAGTAGGACTTTTAGTAAGCTAAGTTGCATTCCTCAAAAAATTAAAAAATAGAGCTATCCTATGACCCAGCAATTGTACTACTGGGTATTTAGCCTAAAGATACAGATGTAGTGAAAAGAAGGACCATCTTTTACCCCAATGTTCAGAGCAGCAATGTCCACAATAGCCAAACTGTGGAAAGAGCCAAGATGCCCTTTAACAGACGAATGGATAAAGAAGATGTGGTCCATATATACAATGGAATATTACTCAGCCATCAGAAAGGATAATACCCAACTTCTGCATCAACATAGACAGAACTGGAGGAGATTATGCTGAGTGATATAAGTCAAGCAAAGAAAGTCAATTATCATATTGTTTCACTTCCTTGTGGAGCATAAGAAATAACATGGAGGACATTAGGAGAAGGAAAGGAAAAGCGAAGGGGGGGAAATTGGAAGAGGAAATAAACCATGAGAGATTGTGGACTCTGAGAAACAAACTGAGGGTTTTAGAAGGGAGGGAATTGGCAGGATGGATGAGCCTAGTGATGGGTATTAAAGAGGGCATGTATTGCATGGAGTACTAGGTGTTATACATAGACAATGAAACTTGAAACACTACATCAAAAACTAATGCTTTATTGTATGGTGACTAACATAACACAATAAAAATTTTTAAAAAATGAAGGATATAATTTCACAATCCAACTTTTAAGCATATCCAGTTAGAGACATTTCTTAGTCTTTGAGAATGTGTCTCACTTCAATTTGTCTACTTTATCTTTGTTATAATCCTTCTAATCAATTATCCCAAGACATTATTTTTTAAACTCCTTGACCTCTACTCACCAAGCCATAACCTTGGCAATTTTTCTAGAATCTTTACTCTTCCTTTTAAGGGCAAGGAGAAAGATATTTGTTTGCTTTTCCTCTCTTTGCCTCCAATTATGTGAAAGAAATAACTAACTTAGGATCAGAAGAAAGACCAATAAATAAATAAATAAATAAATAAAAGGTAGTAAACTTAAAATGCAAAAAAAAAAAAAAAAAAAAATCCCATGAGATCCCTAATCCTTTTGTACTTCAGTCCAAGTCCTTTCTTCTCTTCCCAGAAGCAGGGAGGAACAGTAGGGTCAATAATGATAAGATACATGATGAGACTTAGACTTGCTAAATTTGAAGGAAGGGTAATGGAGTAAGAAAAACAGGAGAGACGGGGATTTCAGGAGAAGGAAGTTCTTAAAACAAGGGTTCTTTAGGGGCCATTGTGAGTAAAGGGAAGAACAAGAAGAAAGGAGAGGTACTCAAGGCACTGTCATCCAGCCTATCAAACAATCCTCCATGGACTGACAACCTAAGTTGACAGTAGTGTTAAGTTAAAAAACAAACAAAAAATAATGGTCATAGGATTATCAGACCTACTCATCCAACATGTATGGTTTAGATTCACGACTACAGACTTTGAAGAGAATTGGTTTAATCACTTTTCAAGATTGTATGCACATATTCAGTTCAGTGTCTAGAAAAATAATTGATATAGGGAGGGAAAGAGTCCCTTTCCCTGGTCAATGGCAGGCAATTGGGGCTTGTTTAGGGTGAGCTAAGGGGCAGAGAGAGCACCTATTTGAAAATACCACTGTACATTGACAGAAGATAAGACTAACAACAGAGGAAGTTTCAAACTTCAAAGGGTTAAATGGTAACGAGTCCTACTGTATTCATTAAGTCAAAGTGGTCATTGAAAGTGACAAATGTTTCAGGATCAGTGTCCCTTGATTACTTGCAAAGCCAACACGACATTCTTCAAGCTGGCTGATATATATATGTATGTATATATCTATATATCTATATCTATATATAGATATAGATATCAGCATGAACAATGGGGGTGAGGGGCCAAGGGAGAGAATCTCAAGCAGACTCCCTGTTGAGAGCAGAGCCCCTTAAGGGGGAGAAGTGTGAGAGGGGAGCTCAATGTCAGAACCCTGAGATCATGATCTTAACCAAAACCAAGAGTCAGTAGCTTAACTGAGTGGGCCACCCAGGTTTCCCAGCATTATACATTTTGCTGGTAAATATTCCCTCAATGATTAAATGTATTTTTCTTGGTTAAAAATGAGTTCATCCCTGAGAATGGCAAAAAAATTTCAAGGAATTTAAAAAATAAATATTTGTTATAAGCACTAGTTATAAAATAAATATCTTAGATTTATATGATATAATGGACTGGATCAATTAATATGCAGTTAAAATAAATATTTTCATCATAATTTGTGAGTGTTTATCTTATTTGAAGAAAACTTGAGGACCAAAATGGAAAACTGTTGACATGGATAAAGATTAATTTTAAGTACATAACAGGAAATTATTGTTGGCAGTTAATCCTAAAGCAGCTTTGATTTCATGGCTATAATAAATTTTACTTTCATTTACTTAATAGGCATAAATATTCCTTCAAGCATTATGTATAATCATCTTCAAGATGTACATTATTTTCCATTAGACTTTAAATGCAATTTTAACCTGGATAAATAAGAATTTATGTACTAACATTCTTCAAGGTTAAACATTAAATCACTTATATACACATTAATAACTTCTTAAATGGCTCACTCCACTCACTCTTGTGAATTATCAAGATTTATTGGTCTCCACTGAATTTTTTATATCAAAATTCTGTGGAGAAGCAAAGATGAATGTGGACAATTTCCAGTCTTAAATGTAATTCTAATTGTGCAACTTCAAATATCCATACAGCTATCTGCCACTAGGTACTAGAGCCAATATGTTGCTTACATTAAAAGTTAGAAAAACAGAACAATATTTTGAGATAAAAACATGATATTTGAGAGTGAGTCTTAACATAACTTATACCCAAAGTAAATAAGAATTAAACTTTCAAAGACCTATATTTTCTTAAAATGTGTAAGTAAAATAAGTTTCAATAATAGATATCTATACAGAGTCTTGTGGAAATATCTAAGCTGTGGTCCATAATGCCTTGGGGATTCAAGATAATCTTCAAGAAAATGGTGAGCCTTGAACTAAGCCTTGAACTAAGGTTCAAAAGATGTGCAAGTGTGTATGACAGAAGGCATGCAAATAAAGGCTATTGCAGATAGAAGTAGCATAAGCAGCAACAGGGACACTTTAATATCATGAAGTTTTGAAAGAGAAATTGTAATTTATTGACATAGAAAACAACAAGTGGTATGATCTGAGAGCAAAGCAGAGTTCAGATCATGAAAAAAATTGCTTACCTTTACTGCCATTCTGTGGATGAAGTGGTGTCATTGGAGGATTTAATGCTCTCTCAACCTTCACTTAAAAACCAAACTAAATAGAATCTCCACCCTACTCCTGCTGAGGGTAGAGCCCACCTATGAAACCTTGTGTAAGCTAAAATGACAGCAGAGAGTATCTCCCTGCTTTCATTTTTTACAAGGAAAGCCATTACCCTACTAATGTAGGTATTTTCTACAAGTGAAGTGGTGTTAATTCAAACTTTTGGAAAGAGGAGGATATCTGTCTCTGAGAACTCTACCAATGAATGAAGTTCATATTGAGGATCCTGCAATAATTTACATGAATGTTTCTTTTTAATTAGAATAAAAATAAAAAATTGTCACAAAAAAAGGTGCGTGAATCATACTAAGTTACTTCCATGAAAGATTTGTTAGAAGAAAAGTATTTTTCATGATCGTAAAATCTAGAACTATAAGTAATAATTGCTGATAATTTAAACTTCTTAATTAGAATTATATGAACAATCATTAAGAGGTTTCCAAGTTAATCTTACATATGCACAAAGTTCTCTTTTGTTTTAAAGATAACTCTCTTTTTTAAAAGATTTATTTATTTATCTGACAGACAGAGATCACAAGTAGGCAGAGAGGCAGACAGAGAGAGAGGAAGGGAAGCAGGCTCCTTGCTAAGCAGAGAGCCTGTTGTGGGGCTTAATCCCAGGACCCTGAGACCATGACCTGAGCCGAAGGCAGAGGCCTGATGTGGGGCTTGACCTCAGGACCCTGAGACCATGACCTGAGCCAAAGGCAGAGGCTTTAACCCACTGAGCCACCCAGGTGTCCCTAAAGATAACTCATTTATTATTGCCATTATTACTTCTACTGTTGACATTTTTATTTCATCATTATGTCCATTGTTGACAATATTTCTTTTTGTTTTTAAAATCAAAGCACATTACCACTACATTTGATTATACTTAATAAAAATTGATGGCATTATGGATGATAACCATAACAGCTATGAAGCTACTATTATAATGTAGGTTTTAAGAAAACAACCTGATTGCAATTATGAATCCAGTTTTTTCTTCCTTTTTGTATTTTTCAAATTCTTAAATTCTAGTCAGTTAACATATAGTGTGATATTTTTTTCAGGAATAGAATTTAGTGACTCATTACTTTCATATAATACCCAGTGTTCATCACAACAGTGCTATCCTTGCATCACCCATTGAATGAAATCATATGGTATTTGTCTTTCTATGCCTGACTTATTTCTCTTTGCATATAATACACTCTAGCTCCATTCACTTCATCACAAATGGCAAGATTTTATTCCTTTTGGTGGCTGAGTATACACACACACACACACACACACACACACACCCTTTCAGTTTGTTTCTTGAAGTCCACATTCTCTCATGGTTTGTCTCCTCCTCCCATTTCCCCTCTTTCCTTCTCCTAATGTCCTCCATGTTATTCCTTACGCTCCACAAGGAAGTGAAACAATATGATAATTGACTTTCTCTGCTTGACTTATTTCACTCAGCATAATCTCCTCCAGTCCCATCCATGTTGATGCAAAAGTTGGGTATTATCCTTTCTGATGGCTGAGTAATATTCCATTGTATATATGGACCACTTCTTCTTTATCCATTCCTCTGTTGAAGGGCATCTCGGCTCTTTCCACAGTTGGCTATTGTGGACATCGCTGCTCTGAACACTGGGGTAAAAGATAGTCCTTCTTTTCACTATGGTTGGCTATGGTTGATAATGCTGCTAAAAACACCAAAGTACTTGTACCCCTCTAGATCTGTATTTTTTTATCCTTTCGGTAAATACCTAGTAGTACAATTGCTGGAACATAGAGTAGCTCTATGTATGTATGTATGTATGTAATTCTATAGTAGTTCTATTTTTAACCTTCTGGGGAACCGCTATACTGTTTTCCAGAGTGTCAGCACCAGTTTGCTTTTCCACCAAAAGGGCAAAATGCTTCCCTTTTCTCCACATCCTTGCTAACCCTTGTTATTTCTTGCATTATTGATTTTAGCCATTTCTGACTGGTGTGAGGAGAAATATCATCATAGTTTTGATTTATATTTCCCTGATGATGAATGATGTTATGCATCTTTTCCAGTGTTTGCTTAAATTTCAAAGATAGTAAGGGAAAGGCTGCTTGTGATGTAATCTGAAAATAATTTGAGAATTTATCAGCAACACCCAGTGATACTAATTAGAGTGGAAAAATTATATTTAAAACTTGCCATATTGAAATAAATCAAGCACATGCATTTGATTTTGAAAAATATGTACTTCTAAGATTCATAATAAAATTATAGAAGTTAGACTTCATTATAAGTTTTTTTCCAATAATTCTATTCTGCTCAAAAATAATTTTTCCCAAAAATCATTCACACAAATAAGCACATATACCTTTATATATTTATGTGTAGATATATTCATTATTTAAGTGAATCTTACATTTTGAGTGGCTGACATACATATGGAAAATATCTACTTTAAAAACAGTATAGCCTAGAATAGATAATGATGGCACTTGGGCTGATGTACTTTTCACTAATATAAAGAGCAATACCAAAAATAGATATTTGCATTTTTTAATAATACAGCTAGGGTGGTTATAGGATGTACCTTTACTGAAATCTTTTTAATTTGTTGGTAGGCCATTAAATAGCAAAGAGTCTCAACTTGCCTACTTTCTAACTTCACATATTGAGATATTTTAAAGAAGCAAATATTCACAGGCCATAACCATTCACTGAAACACAGAACAAGAAAACAAATACAAACAGATACACAGGTTCACACTCACAAGGAGGATTTGGGGACTGTAGAAAGACTTTTGGTTTGCTTTTTAAAATTTATTTTTCTACTACTATATATACTGCAACATCTCATTTGCTCATTCAGCTGCTTCTTATATACTGTAAGTATGTATTTCTAGCCATAAAAAAGGAAGTCTGTACTCTAAACATGTGGCAATTCAAATGATGAGCTGCAAAAGTAAAAAGTATGATAGATGAAAAATAAATAAAATTTGAAAACAAGCAGGTGTGACATCCCACTCACAGAATGTATGTTCAAGTATTGAGCAGGAGGTGGAAAGTGTAACATCCTGGCCCCATCCCTGGTCTCTATTCAATAAGTTTCTCTCAGTGAAAGGATATTGCACACACGGTAATCTTGTAGACTGAGATACATTTTTTTTGTGCTACCTGACCCCTAAATATAGATTAGGTAACTAATCTGGTGTTGAACACAGACCCACAAAAACAAACAAACAAAAAAAACTAAACACTTTTTTTGAAAGAAAATCAGATGGTTTTGGACTAATTGAGAAAAAGCCCAGCTCATCTCCAGGATGATGCTTTCCTAAGAGGTGTTGAAACATATTTAAAAGGATACAGTATTTACTGTTTCCATCGCTAATTAAGTTTCAAACCTACCCCTACACAAGTTGCAACTTTCTTCACTAATTAAAAGAAAATTTTAAAGAACCACAGAAATGTTACCTTTTGTAATAAGATATGATGTCTAGCTTCTACATTGCCCATCACATTTTCCCATCTTATATAATTTAATAAATAGCATTGTCTAGAAGTCAAAACTCATTTTTACTACAAAAGCTTTTCTTTACTTATATTATCCTGGTAATAAATATATGATGATCCTGGTAATAAATATGGCATAATAAAAAATTGGTATTTTTGTTAGATGGAAATACTATCCAAAATTGGATAAGTACTTTTCTCAACAACATGCTCATACCTAAACTTTACATCATATTTATGATTTCATGTTGAAAATGAATGTAATTTGGCATTAATAGATAATGGTGTATTCTGACTTGGTGGCCTTTGTTCTGTTTTACTTAATATCTTAGTGGACTCTTCTTCTAAGAGTTGTAGCTTTAACCTTCCAATTTCTGAATTTTTGGAAGTATTTATTTTATATTTATTTATATTATTTTATATTTATTTATATTTATATAAGTACTTGTTTATTATTTTATTTTATAGTATAATATCATTTTCTGAATTGTCTATTACACAACCATATTCAAAATTTTTTGCATTGATAATCAGGCTGTTATAATTGTATTTATATGTTTCATTTTGAATACTTATTCAAAAGTAAATATTTTAGGGCTTCTATAACTCATAGAGGGAATCTTCATTCTCTTAAGAATAAAGGTTATGGAAAAACTTCTAGTTGATTAATTTAGTTAAGGACATGCACATGCATCTCATAGGTAGCTTTTATGTCTCTAGTCCTATCATTTCAGAGTTATAACGATCTTTATCATCCTATAGACATAAAAGGGTGTGCGTATCTACTTATTGTGTCTGGGGATTTGGCCTCCTATTTTGGATACATTCATGTGCACCTGACAGTGCACTCAAGTAAGCACTTAAGTAACCATATGATATATATTAAAAGTCTACTGGGGACAGCAAAATTGGCCATTTATCTCAACATATCCTCTATATTTTCCATGTGTTTCTCACCCATAATTATGTGATTCTCAATTTATATTCACAGTTTTTCTTCTGAAACTACTTTTCTCTTTTCCCTTACCAGATGCTGCTAAAAACAATTGATTACTTATCTTTTTTTAGTGACTTAAAGACAAAAGTCTATCAAGCATTTGAATTGTGCTGAATATATACACCAAAAGTGATATCAAGTTAATTATTCATCAGTATGAATGTGCCATTCTGATGTAATCAAATTAATTAGTTTTCATTGGTTTAGAAAATTGTGTACTTATAATAAAAAACAACCCACTAAGTGGATCAATACTTTGTCACAATAAAATGTACTTCATTCTCCCTCCTAGATTTTAAACTTGTCATTAATGTTCAGGATTATAGGATCCTTTATTTAAAATAAACAAACAAAAAACAAATAAGAATAAGATTATAACATTCACTGTATTTCTTAAATTTAGTATACTTTCGGGATTTTGAAAAATCCTATTTATTTAAACCATAAGCATGTGAATTATTACATACTGAGGAAAAAATTTAAAACTATGCACAAGTCACAGTGTGCCATTAAGAAGCTTTATGGGAAGACAGACAAATAAATCAAGGGCAACAGGGTCACAGTGCTTTGAATGAGGAATACACAATGTGCAGTGAAATCAGAGGGTGGAGTTTAATTCAATTCAATCTCTGGAACTGAGGATTGGGGAGTATCTACCAAGACTTTGTAGAGGGAAAAAGTGAATTTCAAGAAATCCTGAAGAGTTGCACGGGTAAAGAGTGGGGGATTGATAGGCTTCTCAACAAGAAGAGCATGTTTAAAGGCTCAGAAAATTACATGAAGTATTGGGGGAACTATAAGTAATTCACTATGACTTTAAAAAGTGGGTTTTCTAATATAAAGGAGGGAAGAAGGACTCAGAATATTGAAATAAGGTCCTAAATTCTACTACCTTTGAGTAACTTGATGGTGGGCTGCTTCACATAGTTGAGTAGTGACAGAAAATTGGGAGAAAAGTAACTGAGGTTGAAATATGGACTCTCCTACTTACAGACTGTGTAAATGTGGTCAAATAAACCTCTCTTCATGTAAGCTTCAATTTTCTCTTCTGTAACATGAGATCAATATGTATATTATATTGTTGTTTATTCATCAGTGTATACACTCATTTACTCAACAGGTACCTATTAAGAGCTATTACATGTTAAGCCTTACTCTGCAATCTAGGGTCACAGTAGTAAACAGGAGAGGCAAATTTCCTTTTCTCACATACCTTACCTTTGAGTTGAAAGGCAGACTAGCCAAGGTGGGGAAAATGTTAGGTAGTAGAATAAAACTTGAAAAGAGGAAATTACCACTTTCTGATAATGTGACAAGTTACAAGTAACTTAAGGAAATTAGTAAATAAATAGGGAATGTATATATTTGGGGAGACTGCTTCCCCAGAAGAGAAAAAAAAAATATGTCAGAGAATTTCCAATGGTTTAGAAATAGTAAGGGAGCCAATGTATCTGGAGTGGAAGAACAAGGGAAAATGTACAAGATAGCAAGAAACTTGATTCTCTAAGGTCTTGTGGGACTCAGTAAGAGCTTGGCATTTTATTCTGTGTAAAATGAAAAACTATTAAAAGATTATGCTTTAGAAGAATTACTAGCTTCTGTGTGTAGAATAGATTATTTGGACAAAGGTGAAATCAAGGGGAACAATTAGAAGCCTACTGCAAGAGACCACTATAAGTAATGATAGTGGTTTGAACACAGACAGTAGCAAAGAAGTGAGAAGATGTGTTTGGGATATTTTCCAAAGGTACTGTTGAGAAAATGTGCGGTTGAATTAGGTATGAAGTAATAGGAGATGAGGTAAAAAGGGGAATATAGAATTATTTAAAGGCCTTTGGTGTCAGCAACTTGGAGATGATTTTGACACACTGAGATGGAGAAGAGGAATGAAATGTGAATATAGAAAAATATAGAAGAACTCAGGGGCAAGTGAAGACTGGTCAGTTAGACTTTTGGACATATATTCTTGAGTTCAGGGACAAGTTAAGAGTTTGAGTAATAAATTTGGTTGCCTTATCTTTTTTTTTTTAAAGATTTGATTTGTTGGGGTCCCTGAGTGGCTCTGTTTGTCTGCCTTTGGCTCAGCTCATGATCCCAGGATCCTGGGATCAAGTCCTACATTGGGCTTTCTGTTTCTCATTCTCCCTCTGCCTTCTTCTCTGCCTGCTTCTGCTCTTTCTCGCTCGCTCTCGCTCTCTCTGTTAAACAAATAAATAAATAATCTTTAAAAAAATAAAAATAAATAAAGATTTATTTATTTGAAAGAGAGAGAGCACAAGTGGGAAGGAGAGTGGGGGAGAGAATCTGAAGCAGAATCTGTGCTCAGTGCAGAGCCTGATACTGGGTTTGATCCTACAACCATGAGATCATGACCCAGGCTAAAATCGAAGAGTCTGACGCTTCACTGATTAAGCTACCCAAGTGCCCCTTGGCTACTTTATTTTTTAATTGGAAATATATGCCACTGGGTCAGATCACATATATTGTGACATGTAGCAAAGGTAAAATGACCAAGAACAGAGTCCTGAGAACAACCAGTAAATGAAACGAAGGAGAATTTTCTAGTGAGAAATACAGCAAATTAAGAGGTATTGGTGTCTCGAAGGACAGAGAAAGTATGTGGGATAAAGTGGTTTAATAATAGATCCATTAGGATAAAGATGGGGAGACTGCTATAGAATCTGCAATATATTGGATTATATGCATTAAACAAACAAATAGAAAAACTCCAGGCAAACTTCCAATGGTGAGGTCTAGTTAAACTTTTTTTTGTCATTTTCTCCTTTATTTTCTGTCACTGACTTCCTAAGGACATGTGCATGGACAAAATTATGTACTTTCAAGTGGTAAAAGTTATGACTTCTCAAATAGTTCTAAATTCTTTTTATGTTGCCTTTTTCAATGTTTCTTATCACCACAACATTTATTTTATTAATTAAGATATATTCCTTTGAGCCATGTCTGACTGCTCTACTCGTCTGTCTAAAGGCTGTCATAATGCCTTCACTGGCTAATATAGGCTCCATAATGTAATACCAAACAACAACAAGAACAACAACAACAACAATTGTAATGGAATTATAAGCAGAGTTGCAAAGGAGATCTTACAAAGGAAAAGGGAGGCTTCTGGGTTATTTATACTCGGTCTACAGAAAAATTCAAAGTTAAAGACAGAAATAAGTCAAATTGTAGACTTTATAATATCATTACTTTCCTGTAATTTAAACAATTTTGTGGGCCAAAATATTGGAAATACAAAGATTCTTCACCTTCTGTTAATTTTCCACATGCTAACAGTTATTTCCTTTCCAGAAATTAGAATGACTATCTTACTTCCCTCTAGGGTCCAGCCAAAATATACCATTCATGAATTTAAAATCAAGAAGTTTTCTAATCCCAAAGTTATTTCTATTTTTTTAATTGGATGTATTCTTTGAAGAAAATGGGGAGGAATAACTAGAAAATAAAGAGGTTCATTTTTGTTTCTATCTCTCTGAACTGATAATTTGGTTGTGTATTTATTATAGGGTATCATTTTCGATATGCATAGAAAGTGAATATAATCCAAATGCTACCTAGAATACAGCTTAAACTAAGAGTTAATTTTGTATAACTCTTATAATTTTGTATAACTCTTATAAGTCAAATTTGGAGTGCCAAATAATTTACTTATTATTTTTGTTCAATTAGTTGAAATAATATCTTGGATGCCACTTAACATGCAGTGGAACCAGATGATTTATAAAATACTCTTGTCTGTTGAGAGTCAAATGTTTTTCTTAGCTTCTAATACACATATCTCAAGGAAACCACTGAACTGGACAATGCACTTTGAAATCATGTTCTTTGCTTTTCCATTTAGATAAGTAATAACTGATTGTTTTCTTGGCTGTGCCATCTTTAACTACACTCCTTGCAGAATGAATTCATTTGTTTTTTTGGATAATGACAAAAAAAAGAAGACAGGAATACCACTGCCGACTAAAACCTTGAATCATGTCTGACATACAACACTACTAAGGTACATCTTACATATTCTTCATTCATTTATTTTCAGACCTAATGCAGATCTTACATGTTTATTAAACAGTATCTTGATTGATTCAAACTGCCAGCATTCTTTTGGACTGTGTCATATACAAGTCTGCAGTATTTTCCAGCTTGCAATCACATAAATTTGAGGAGTGTGTTTTCTAACTTTTGGCAAAGTAACAGATGTAACTATTGAATAATTAAAATCATAGAAAGAACAGTGGCAAACTTCCCATCATTTTATTCTTCACCAGTTTTTTTTTTTTTTAATAGAATTGTTCAACTAAGAACAATCTTTCATATACCCCTACTGCTTTATTTTATCTGCTGGGAGAAAATCAAATGTCATCCTGAAATAAAACTATCCTCTGTTGGGGTATGTGGGTGGCTCAGTGGGTTAAGCCTCTGCCTTTGGCTCAGGTCATGATCTCAGGGTCCTGGGATCGAGCGCCTACATCATGCTTTCTGATCAGCAGGGAGTCTGCTTCCCCCACTCTCTCTGCCTACTTATGATCTCTCTCTCTCTGTCAAATAAATAAATAAAATCTTTTAAAAAATATCCTTTGTCCATGACATTTGTCCAAATTAATCTAGCAAATCATGAATAATGATCACTGATCTCTCTTCTAGGGTTTACAAAATCTGAAAATTCACTAGTACATACCATTAATATCAAGTTCATTGGACTATAATCCAAAAACTCCTTTCCCCCTTTTTTTGGAAAGCAGCCCATTTACTTTCTCTAGCTTTATGGATTCATTCCTGATTGCCAATGTGTTTCAAAAAATATGGAGAGAGTCTCCATTATAGTATATGTAGACTGGATATGAAGCTTATTTTGAGTAGTTATTTACACTCTCTTTCTTTGCTGATATTTTATTTGGTTTAGCTGATATCTTTTCTGCCCTTTCCATTTTGAAGAGCATCTCTTTTGACAGAGAAGAAAGAAAGAAAGAAAAAAAGAAGAAATCAGGAGTTAGGTCTTCTCTATCAGCCATCAACATTGGCTACTGGTTCCAAGACCTGAATTCATCCCTATTTTGAGAGTTTTGCTCTGAACATCACTGTCTGTTGTTATTTTTATGGGTGTATATCCCTGGTTGAGACACAGGACCAGATAGATAATGTCATATAAATATTTGTAGGTAAGAAAATTCACTTCTCAGAGAAGTTCAGGCTTGGAACTCATGTTTTCCTCTTGAAAGTATTTATTACTCTATTCAGGTAATTTTTAATTAAGTTATGTAGCTTTTTATAATTCATTTTGTTTATAGCATTCTCCAAAGGCTGTTTATGTTTTTCTAGGCATAGACAGCAATTATTTGCTTTCAAAAAATCACATCATATATGAAATACATTCAAGTTCTTTGTGAATTTATTCCTTGTGAATTATTCCTAATGAATAAAGGGTCCAGAACTCATTATTTTAGAGTTCTATAGACTTAACAATTTCATAAATAGCCACTGTTTAGCAGGGAAACTGGATGATTCTGAAAACTTCCATGTTTTATTTTATTTTGTACTTAATTATCCTTCTTTTTATGATTCCCCATATTATCCTTTGTCTTTTAGAAATAGAGGGTTTGACTCACATTAACATCGATCTTCTTTCTCATCAGTTTATATTTTTATTATTATTATTATTTAATTTTTTTACTGCTCCAAGTTTATATTCTCTTATTTTCACCATCTAATTTCTTTACCTTCTAGACTGAAGTCTTGAAATTTCATTTACTTATCTCCTTGACTCTCCATATTGTTAACATATTGGTGGATTTCTACTTTTAAATTTATTAACAGGAATAAGTTCTTGGTTATTCAGGGAATATTTTATCCAAAAAACAACCTCCTGTGAACTCCTGAAATGTTACTTAAGGGGACATGTTTGGCAGTCTTTGGAGGGGGCAAGAGGAAGCTCAAATATGCTATTTGAGTGGTAATATGTATTATTCATCCTGTGACTATGCTAGAAACTCATGGTCCTTAAAAAAATTCTATACTAAAATTTTTATATACTTGACCTATACCAATTTTGCACTTGACTTGCATGTAAATTCTTATATATTGTTTAAAATTCTCCTTCATGGAGAACTCTAACCTGGATACTGAAACAAAACATTTAAAAATATCATTAGAACAGGGGCACTTGGGTGGCAGTCATTAAGTGGCTGCCTTCAGCTCAGGTCATGATCCCAGGGTCTGGGGATCAAACCCCGTATCTGGCTCCTTGGTCAGCAGGAAGCCTGCTTCTCCCTCTCCCACTCCCTCTGCTTGTGTTCCCGCTCTCACTGTTGCTATGTCTCTCTGTCAAATAAGTAAATAAAATCTTTAAAAAATATATCATTAGGACAAATCAAAAGTAGAATGATATATCACCTCACACCTGCCATAATGGCTAAAGTCATCAACACAAGAAACAACAGGTGTGGGTAAGGATGTGGAGGAAGTGTAACCCTCTTGCATTGTTAGTGCGAATGCAAACTGGTGCAGCCACTCTGAAAAACAGTATAGAGGTTCCTCAGAAAATTAAAAATAGAACTACCCTATGATTCAGTAATTTCCCTACTACATATTTACCCAAAGAATTCAAAATATTACAAAGCTATACAAGCACCCCAGAGCATTACTTACAATAGCCAAATTATTTATTATTTATAGTAGCATTATTCACAGTAGTCAAATTATGGGAACAGTCCAAGTGTCCCTTGACTGATGAATGAATAAGGATGTGAGATATCTGTATATCTCACATCACATATATAAATAATAGAATATTACTCAGCCATTAAAAATAATGAAATCTTGCCATGTGCAATGTCATGGATAGAGCTAGGGATTATTATGCTAATCAAAATAAGTCAGTTAGAGAAAGAAAAATACCACACAATTTCACTCATATGTGGACTTTAAGAAACAAAACAAATAAGCAAAGGAGAACAAAGAGAGGGAGGCAAACCAAGAAACAGACTCTTAACTAGAGAACAAACTGATGGTTACAAAAGGAGAAGGGATGGGGGATGGATGAAATAGGTGGTGAGGATTGATGAGTACACCTGTCTTGATGAGCACTGGGTATTGTATGGAACTGTTGAATCACTATATTGTACATCTGAAACTAGCATTATGCTGTATGCTAACTGGAATTTAAATAAAAACTTTGAAAAATAGTAAGAATTAAAAAAAATTAGGAAATGAAGAACAAGTGTACCAAATTCTACTGCCCTCTTAAGTTGAAAGAACATGAAGAAAAATTCACAGTATGAAAAATAAATGTAGTCAAAAACATTATGGAAGACACAATATCATTTCAAAATACAATGCTGAAGGCAACTCTAGATTTTAAAATTATACTTGAAAAATTCTCACAAAAAGACAAAAAAGGAAATGGTAGAACCCATCAGCAAATGCCAGTTGTGATTATGTATTACATTGGTACTTTGCCTTACACTAGAGGAGTTTTTCCTGTCTCTTATAAGTTGTCTGGACAGTAAGAGAAGTTTCAGTCTCCCCCCACAGATTTCTTTACTTGTGGGCAACTTCGAGAAAATGCCAAATGGTAATATAACAGTAGTGGAGTATTTCTATATTAATTTTATCAGAGTGAAAGTTACCTCATGAAGTTGAAGCACTGCTCTGTGTATTTTAACAGGCTATAACTGTTTTTCATCATTGTTGCTGTTGTTTATTTATTTCTAATAGCTTGGTTTTATTCTGAGTTTGTACATTAAAAGACTCATGATACTTAGAGTTTCCCAATAGGGATTCAGTATGATATTTGCATTTAAACTATTATAAAATCTTTGAAAGCTGTTAAAAAGACAAATTTCTAGGATGTATTCTGTTATTCTGCTAGGGTAGAAGCTTATCATATCACAGATGCCTACAATTCAGTTTGAGCTATAATATAGAAATATAGAAATATAGAAAAAATATAGAAAAATTCCATACCCATAAAATACAGGTTTTTGATATAAGAAAAAATCCAGATTTAATAAAGCAAGTTATTTTATCACTACTTGTTATAAATAAGCAGTGATTTAAGATGAATTTATGGTATATACTCTAACTTTTATAATTGAAAAAATACAATTGTTCACATTTACATGGTGGCTAATACAAGGAGTGCTGGGAAACACATTCAAGGATAAAATAATATATTCAAACTCATGTTGTTTCTAGGGACATGTATCCCACGAAATAGAATACTAATAAAAATATCAATACAGAATATAAAATAATAACTGTATCTTCATTTTTCAGGTGCTTACATAGATTAATGCATTTGAATGAGAAAAAGAAAATATTTCTTTCCTGAAAAACTGAGACAAAAAATGAGCTGAAATGGATTTGATACTTCCAATGTTCCTATCAATTTTGTGCTTAAATAACTGGATATATTCCAGTTTCATAATAACCAGAGTTAATAAACTTTGTGAAGAAAACAGGGAATGAATTCTGAGGCTAAAATGAGTGTACAACTTTATCAAAAATCAATCATTTTATGTGGCTATAAAATTCATTGTTTTTGTTTGAAGAACGTCAGAATACTCTGCTGCAGTCCATAATAAGAATTCCAATAGCATTTATCATGTGATAGAAAGTAAAGGAGAAAAGTATAGAAATCTTACTTTGACTGTGACAGCTAAGAAAATCATCACTGAGTCTGTCAAATTGAAAGCTAGTGAAAAAGATAAGGAAGCACAAAATAAAGTCTGGGTGTTTTTCATACTTCTCATACTATCATCCATGCATATATAATGAGAATCTCTAAGATTCAGAACATTATTCCAATTGCTATGGGACCTTTATATAATATCAATGTGAAGCATTGTGAAGTCTTATAAAAATGGAGTGTATGAATGATGATAATGATAATGTTAGATGTTTATGAATTTTCACTGAGCTTCTGGGGCTGAAATATAGGAGAGCTAAAACAAATGAAGTCAAAACACATTTGGTTTGGTGAGAAAAAATATGCTGGTAAAAAGGGTGTGTTAGTTCATTTTCCCCTTTAATTAGAGTAGGTTTCTAGAAGGATATATTGTTTCACAGGATATTGTATTGCAGTATTACAATGCATATTGTATTATGAAAGAAATAAGGCAAGATAAAAATTATAACAAAAACTTTAAAGTAGTTTATATTAATGAGAAATGATTCATAAACATGTTCAGAATTCATCATTAAACTGGAAGCAGTAGAGTATGTATATGTCATCTTTGTGTGGTAGACCCTATGTTTTTAATACTTTTTATTTTAGAGATGAATAAAAATAATGTACAGAAAAGTTAAATGATGTCTTGCATACTTTTTTGAAAATATCAGTTTCAGAACTCAAACCTTTTCTAAAAGAATGCACTGACATTTGTGTACAAGAAAGAACACACTCGATAATGGAGGTGTCCTCTCTGTCCTCTAAAGATTTTCTACCACTTCGCCCCAGAAAATTCTCCAGTTGGCCTCTGTGTTAACTTAGCCATCTATGACAACAAAAAGCACACACAGATATGCACAGATACTCACACACACAAACACACACAATTATGACTACAAAATCCTGGTGTTAAAAAAGCAAAGAAAACAGAATTGATGGCCTGGAAATAAAAAGCCAATACATATGTAAAACATAACGTAGGGCTCAAGTATAATGTGACTGAATCTTAGATGCTTTCTGGAAAGAGGAAAGAGATAACTATAACAAGTTAGGAGTGGGGGTGAAATCACAAAGTATTTTATGTGCAAAGGAAAAAATAGTTTAAAATTTATCTTGTAATCTATAGGTGAACATTTTAAGGGGAGCTAGAATAGCAACTAACCCTGATATTGCATACATAAGACAGGATTTTTTATTATGTTACCGTAGTTATTATAAGAGGCTTATGATATAGGTATTATGGTTATCCCCGTTTTATAGATTGAATAGATCTATATATTGATCTATTTATAGATTGAATAGATCTATAGATTTATAGAAGTTGAAAAATGGAGATAAAGTATTACCCAATATTATACAGCTATAAAGTGCCAGAGCTGAGAATCGAAGACAGAAAATGGGGATTTAGAGATTGCCCCGTTTCCCACCCTGCTGCTTATTCCTCAAGTCTAATTAACTAGCTGTTATAGCAGAACAACCAAAAGTAATGAGGACCTCATCTATTCAAATTGAGAGGTAAAATCTATTGGGATTAGTGTTTGATTGCAGGGATGATGGAGATATTTTCTAGTAAAACTTTCACTATTTGCTGATGACATGAAACTTTATATAGAAAACCTGAAAGCCTTCATCAAAAATTGCTAGAACTGATACACAAATTCAGTAAAGCCACAGGATACAAAATTAGTACACAGCAATCTTTTGCATTTCTATACACCAAAATGAAGCAGCAGAAAGAGAAATTAAGGAACCAATCCCATTTCAGCTGTACTAAAAGCCATAAGATACCTAAGGACAAGCCTAACCAAAGTGGTAAGATTCCTGTACTCTGAAAACTATGAAACACTGATAAAAAAAATTGAAGATGACACAAAGAAATGGAAAGACATTCTGTGCTCACGGTTTGGAAGAGCAAACATTGTTAAAATATCTCTACTATCCAAAGCAATCTACACATTTAACGCAATCCCTATCAAAATACAATAGCATTTATCACAGAGCTAGAACAAACAATCTTAAAATTGATATGGAACCACAAAAGAACCCAAGTAGCTAAAGTATTCTTGAAAAAGAATAACAAAGCTGAAGGCATCACAATTCTGGAATGCAAGTTATATTACATGGCAGTAGAGATCAACAAAGCGTGGTACTGGAATCAAAACAGACACATAGATCACTGGAATAGAATAGAATAGAATAGAATAGAATAGAATAGAATAGAATACCCTGAAATGAACCCACAGCTATATAGCAACTTAATCTTCAACAAAGCAGGAAAGAATATTCAATGGGAAAAAGACAATTTCTTCAACAAATGATATTGAGAAAGCAGAACAGCAACATGCAAAGAATGAAACTGGACTTTCTCACACCACACAGAAAAACAAATTCTAAATGGATTAAAGATCTAAATATGAGGCAGAAAATCATTAAAATCATAGAAGAGAACACAGGCAGTAACCTCTGACACTGGACTTGGCAATTTGTTTCTAGATAGAGCTTCTGAGGCAAAGGAAACAAAAGCAAAAATAAATTATTGAGACTTCATTAAAGTGAAAAAAGCTTCTGCACAGTAAAGGAAACAATCAACAAACTAAAAGTCAACCTATGGAATGGGAGAAGATATTTTCAAATGATATATCTGATAAAGGGTTAGTATCTAAAATAAATAAAGAACTTAGAAAATTCAACACCCTCAAAATGAAAAATCCAATTAAAAATGGGCAGAAGAGGGGTGCATAGGTGGCTCAGTGGGTTAAGCCTCTGCCTTTGGCTCAGGCCATGATTTCGCTCTCTGTCAAATAAATAGATAAAATCTTAAAAAAAAAAAAAAGATGGGCAGAAGACATGAATAGACATTTCTCCAAGGAGGACATAAAATGGCCAAGAGACACATGCAAAGATGCTCAACATCACTCATCATCAGGCAAATACAAACCAAAACTACAATGAAATATCACCTCACACTGGTCAGAATGGCCAACATCAAGAACACAAGACATGACAGGGGTTAGTGAGGACATAGAGAAAGGGGAACACTCTTGCACTATTTGTGAGAATGCAAACCAGTGCAGTCACTGTGGAAATCAGTATGGTGATTCCTCAAAAAATTAAAAATAGAACTACCCCTAGGATCCAGCAGTTGAACTACTAAGTATTTACCCAAAGTATACAGAAATATTAATTCAGAGGGATACATGCACCCCAAAGTTGATAGCAGCATTATAATACTAGTCAAATTACTGAGTGATTTTGAAGTTTAGAGTTTAGGTGACTTGTGGGATGACTGTGTCATTACTGAGACTGGGAGCAAAGAAAAGGAGTAGGTTGGAAATAAATCACTTAGTTCAGTTGCATCATTGGAGGTACATGTAATTAATCCAAACAGAATAAAGGGTCCTAAGATTTAAAGAGAGGCCTGGGTAGGAAAAGATACTTGAAACTCAATAGTACATAGGTATAAGTTGAAACCAATGGTTCAAATGAGGTCACTTCAGGATATTTGGTAAAGTGAGAAAAATAAAAGGACCTTAATTACACCAATATTAAATAGATAAAAGTAGCACTGGAGCCAAAAAGACAGAAGAGAAATGGAAGAGATTAGTGCCACTAAAGCAAACAGGTGAGAGGATTAAAAAAAAAAAAAATGGAGCCATAATGGCACCAGTATGCAAGAAGGTATGATTTCTCCAGAATGGTTCACTAGCTACAATGGTCTAAAGAAGTATCACAGTTTTCTTCTGACCTTCTTCCTCCAGCTCTTTCACATTAGTCCTTCAAGGCTCACAGAAAACACACTTCTTTAAAAAGACTTTTATAACCCCCTTGTCCTTGCCCTTAAAATATAGGTTAAGCGTATTTCTCAGTATGCAGCATCATGGTTGTAGATTTATCACACTTACCTGTGTTCTCATCTTTGGCTAATTTGACTGTCTCGCTCTATATCCTGAGACAACCTGGAGAGCAGGAGCTGTACCTTTTATCTCTAAATCGTAGCACACAGCTAATCAAGTTGCAGAAAGGCACTCAACACAAGTCTGCTGAATTTATTAATTGTAGGTATTTTTTATATATGCAATACCGTATTTCCAGTACATCAATAAAGTATTAGTTTACATGCTTTATTTTTATATCGCATTATTGTTTTACACTGACAATGGATTAAACCAATTCTTCTCTCTCTCTCTAGATCTACATATATTGGTAGACTTTTTTTTTAACAGTTTCAGGTTCACATCAAAATTGAGCAGAAGGTACAAAGATTTCCCATATACTCCCTGCCCCACACATGCATAGCCTACTATCAACACGCCCCACTAAAGTGGTACATTTGTCATAATTAATGGACGGACCTATGTTGACACATCATTAGCCTCCCAAGTCCACTGTTTACATTAAAGTTCACTCTGGGTGCTGTTCATTCAATCAATTTGAACAAATGTATAACATGTCCACCATCATAGTAATCTGTGGAGTAGTTTCAATGACCTAAAGATCCTCTGCACTCTATCTATTCACCCCTCCCTCTCCCCAATTTTTGGCAATCACTGATCTTTCTACTCTTCCCATAGTTTTGCCTTTTCCAGAATGGATATACTTGGAATCATACAGTATGCAGCCTTTTCAGAGTGGCTTCTTTCCTTTGGTAATGTTCATTTATGTTTCCTCCATGTCTTTTCAAGTCTTGGTAGTTCATTTCTTCTAGTGCTGAATGACATTCCATGGTCTGCACGTGCCATGAGTTTATTTATCTATTCATCTACTGAAGAGCAGCACCTACTAAGGACATCTCAGTTATTTCCCACTTCTGGCAATTATGAATAAAGACACTATAAAACATCCATGTACAGATTTTTGAGTGGACAAACATTTTTTAAACTCCTTTGGGTGAGTACCAAGGAGCACAACTGCTGGATCAGGTGCTAAGAGTACGTCTAGTTTTATAAGATGCTAACAAACTATCTTCAATAGCTGTATCATTTTGCATTCTTATCAAAGATGAATCAGAGTTTCTGTTGTTACCTATCCTCAGAGGCATTTCGTGCTGTCAGTGTTCCAGATTTTGGCCATTTTGCTATGTGTACAGTGGCATCTCATTGTTTGGATTTGCATCTCTCTAATAAAAATTTAAGGCGAAGAATCTTTTCATAGGCTATTTGCCATTATAAATTTTCTTTGGTGAGGTATCTGTTAAGGTCCCTGTCCTATTTTATAATTGAGTTGTTTGGTTTCTTATTGTTGTATTTTAAAAGTTCTTTGTATATTTTAGATAATAATCTTTTATCAGATAAGCTACTTGCAAATATTTTCTCCTAGTATGTGGCTTGTCTTTTCAATCTCTTTTAAGTCTTTAGCAGAACAGGAATGTTCTGTTTGGATATTTTTTTAGTTTTTATTTAAATTCTATCTGGTTAAAATACAGTGTAATATTAGTTTCAGCTGTACAATATAATGATTCAACACTTCCATACAACACTGGGTACTCACCACAAGTGCACTCTTTAATCCCCATCACTGATTTAATTCATACTCCATCCATCTCCCCTCTGGTAACCATTAGTTTGATCTCTAGAGTTAAGAGTCTGTTTCTTGGTTTGCCTCTCTCTCTCTCTCTTTTTTTTTCCCTTTGCTCATTTGATTTGTTTTTAAAATTTGTTAAATGAGTGAAAGCATATGGTATTTGTCTTTGAAGGACTTACATTGCTTAGCATAATACTCTCTAGCTCCATCCACATCATTGCAAATGGCAAGACTTCATGCTTTTCTATGACTGAGTAATATCCCATTGTGTATGTATATGTCACATCTTCTGGTGTAGCCACTCTGGAAAACAGTATGGACTTTCCTCAAAAAGTTAAAAATAGAACTACTCTGTGATCCAGGACCTGCACTACTCTGTTTTTATTCAAAGAATACAAAAATGCTGATTCAAAGGGATACACGCACCCCAATGTTTAGCAGCATTATCTACACTAGCTAAATTATGAAGCAGTCCAAGTGTCCATCAACTGATGAATGCATAAAGAATGTTTAATTTCAATGAATTCCAGCTTATCAATTCTTTCCTTCATGGATAATGCCTTTGGTGCTCTGTATCTAAAAAGTCATTTCCATTTACAAGGTGTCCTAGATTTTCTTCTAAGTTGTCCCCCCCCCCCAGGAGTTATACAGTTTTGCATTTTACAATTAGGTTTGTGATTCATTTTGTTAATTTTTGTGAAAGGTGTAAGATTGTGTCTGATTCATTTTTTTAAATTATTTTTTTAAATTTATTTTCAGCATAACAGTATTCATTGTGTCTGATTCATTTTTTGATATGTAGCTATCTCATTGTTTCATCACTTGTTGAAAAGACCATCTTTTTTGCATTGTATTGTCTCTATTCCTTTCTCAAGCTGACTATAACTAAGTAGGTCTATTTCTGGGCTCTCTATTCTGTTTCATTGATCTGACTTCCATTTTTTTTTTCCTTGTCACCACTGTGACTAATGACACTGACCTGTTTATTGGAATGGGGTCAAA
This sequence comes from Lutra lutra, assembly GCF_902655055.1. NCBI lineage: Eukaryota > Metazoa > Chordata > Mammalia > Carnivora > Mustelidae > Lutra > Lutra lutra. Next base: position 163,980,584 of record NC_062280.1, read on the forward strand.
ACCAGAGTTTTATAAACAGAATGCATCAAAATATTCTGTGTCATTGCCTTTATTATACTCTATTGCTTAAGTTAAGAAATGAAAAGTAATTTATCTATAATAAAATATGGTGAACAAATAGGCATATTATGAAAAAATTCATATAAAGAACAGATAAAAGTGTGTTTATTTAGATTCATCCCAAAATTACTATTTGCATAACTTTAAGGTTTAATACTGCTAATGAATATAAGCAAAAATCCTTGATTTTTTAATGTATGCAAATTAGTGGACTACTCTATGAAGTTAGGTGAATTTAGCAAAACACAGAGCTAGTTGTTTTATATGCTGATGTGAAGTTATTCTCTAAGCATATGTTGAAGCTTAAGCCTTTTTATGCCTTAATTTCATGCTTTCCTTGATGCATAGTTTATAAAGTAAGCAATCTGGCAAACTGTAACTGTATTAAGAGTTCTCAAGTAAGATAAAATCTGTACTGAGTAAAACTACATCACAAAGCCCAGAACTACAACATCGTTTATTTATGTTGAAGTTTGGATTATATTTTCCAGATGGATAATATATCTATGTCCTCTTAAGGAGTCCCTCTGTTTAAGGAGAGTTCTTCACTGTTTTTGTTCACATTCCTTTGCTCACTATACCTTTCAAATGTTAGAAAAATATATGTTCTTTCACATATTTCTGAGGGGTTACATATAACATTTATACTAACTTTTTACTTAGAAAATGTTCAAACCTATCAGACTTATTCTATTAAAAAGTTAAAAGAATGTTTTACTCAGATACCCTTCACCAGATTTAGTGTTAAATTTTTTTCCCATGTGCTTTATTGCTCTATAGCTCTCCATATACACATGTGCTTATATGCCTTCCTCCCCAACATATACACATACTTGCTGTTCCCTGAAACACTTGATATCCTCAGTATATCAAAATATTTGACTCCCAAATGCTTCAGTATGAATTTCTAAATAATAAAGACATTTTGCAGTATAAACTCATTACAATTTTCATCACCTAGAAAATTAGCAATAATCCTATAACATCATCTCAGTTTATATCAGTATTTCCCTAATTGTCCTAAATATCTTTTATTTTTTATTATATTTTAATGTAGGATCTAACCAAGTTCACAGATTGCATTTTTTTTTGTATCTGTTTGAACACCTTTAACCTAGAGCCACTTTACATCCTCCAAACTTTCCTTTCTTATTTCTTCCATGACATTAACTTTGTTACAGCAACCAGGGCAATTCTCCATAGCAAATCTCAAATTATTATTTTAATCACTTTCTTATAGTTTTGTCTAAGTTGTCTTGTTTGTGTACCTTTTGTATTGCTAGTAATTGGAAATTTATCTGAAAGTTAAACATTTGTGGCAAGTGTAGGTCATGTTTTCCATTGATCAGATGCCATAATATGTCAAGTTCTCTTTTCTTTGTTTTACTAAATTTGATAACCTGCTTAGGGGGTGACTACCAGATACCTCCATTATAGAAGTACTTATTTTTAAAATAAAGAAAAAAAAAGGGGGGCACCTGGGTGGCTCAGTGGGTTAAGCCTCTGCCTTCGGCTCAGATTATGATCTCAGGGTCCTGGGATCGAGCCCCGCATCGGGCTCTCTGCTCAGCGGTGAGCCTGCTTCCCTCTCTCTCTGCCTGCCTCTCTGCCTACCTGTGATCTCTCTCTCTCTGTCAAATGAATTTAAAAAAAAAAGTGCTTATTTTTCTTTTGTAATTAGCCTCCTCACACATTTTATTTTGATGTCAGAAATGTTTGTCATAAGATCACATTTTATTTTGATGTCAGAAATGTTTGTCATAAAATCAATTTGTTGCCAAGGGGATATGACCTAGCATTTTTAGATATTATTGATATGCTTCATAGTGCTTAATTTTATATGTCAACATGACTGACCACAGAATGCCAAGATTAAACATTATTTCTGAGTGTCTGTGAGGGTGTTACTTGATGAGATTAGCATTTGAATTGGTAGACACAGGAAGGTAGATTGCATCGCTACCCATCACCAGCAATGTAGGTAGGCATCATCTAATCAGATGAGGGTTTGAATGGAGTAATGGCAGAGGAAGGAAGAATGTGTCCCTTTCTCCTGCCTCACTCCTGAGCTGGGACATTTCCTTTCATCTTTTCCCACCTTTACAAAGGTATTTACACCACTGGCTTCTCTGGTTCTCAGGCCTTTGGACTTGGACTGAAATATATCACCAGTTTTCCTGGGTTTCCAGTGTACAAATGGCAGATCATAAGACCTCTCAGCTTCCAAACTCACATGAGCAAATTCCTCATAAAAAATGTGTGTGTGTGTGTGTACACATTTTATATGTATATGTGTGTGTGTGTGTACACATTTTATATGTATATGTGTGTGTGTGTGTGTGTGTGTGTGTGTGTGTATCCTGTGTCTCCAGAGAAACTTGGCTAATATAGGCTTTAAATAGATATTTTTTCAAAACCTTGTACCAGTAACTTTAGCTCATTTAATTTATGGAAAATATCTCTTATTAAACTGAATTGGTAAATAGCCCAGCTAAATGAGAGTTAATATTAACTACAGAAGTATGACAACATTGTAATGTGAAAAAACATGATTATTTATATTCCCATGATAACCATATTACTTCTAAATTCATGGATAGACAGGGATATGAAAAGTGAGGAAAGGGAGAGAGAGAGAGAAACAGGGAGGCTTGCCATGATTTTTTCACTAAGAGGAGATAAAGAGTATCTTTGTCTTTTTTCTTACAGAAGTCTTCTTTCCTCTGCTTTTCAGGCGAACTTCCTTAACAAAAATGTATTCTACAATTGTCTCTTTATGTAGTGTCCAGGAATTTTTAGCACCCAATGATCCATTTCAAGATTTGGATTGGGACAAATCTTTCTTTTTTCCCTCCTTTCCTCCTTTTCTTTTTTCCTCCCTTCAATCCTCCCTTCCTCTCTTTCTCTCTCTCTTCCTTTTTTCTTTCTTTTCCTTCCTTCCTTCCTTCCTTCCTTCCCTCCTTTCTTCCTTTCTTTCTTCAACTTGGGAGAATGATAATTATGAAAGGGAGTTGGAAAGAAGAATTTGTACAGCACAGATTCATTCTTACATAAATTAAATTAGGAAGAGGTATTTATGAAAGTTGAGGATATGCAAATCAATTTCCTTGACTACAGTCCAATCCTTATAGCTCTGAAAGGTACATATACTCCAGTGTTGAAATCTCTGGTCTAAAGAATAATCACAGGAATGGTAATAGCTAATAGTTCATGAGTTCCTAATATGGGTCAGGCCCCTTAAATATTTTATTTATAAGCTTCGCAAGAGTCCAATGAAGAAAGTATTATATTTCTAATGTAAAATCTGAGATTTGTGTACACATGAATTTCATGTGACCCTGCAGGAATTTAACCAGGTCGGGAGACTACAAAACCTCCATATTTCCATTTTTCAAAGTTGCTGCTCACATGTAAACTGTAGTCAAGTCCTTTTGACTAATTTTCCAAAATGAGGTCCAGAATTTTATACAATTGGAAACAAGGGGTTTCCATGGATATTTTAAAGTTAATCTGTGAGTATGATGTGCTAATGAGGATCAAGGTCTTTATTTAAATAAATATAGATTGTATCTCTAAATGGTTATCTTCTTTAGTTGATTGTGAGGTGGGATTATTTTATGAGTCAATATAGGTGCTCAGTTTGATATTTCATTTCTTTATTTATCCTTAAGAATTTTGGTACATGCTATGTATGAGGTTTAGTCTTCTGTTCCTTATTCATGCTCTTACTACTGAACAGAGCATCTGGACAAGAACATGCATGAAATATTTAAGTAGTAGATTTTGGGGTCATATTACTTGAAAAAGCAGCCCATCCTAAAGTCAGGAGATCCAAGTCTTGTATGTATATAAATTAAGAAAAGTTAAATAAGAAAGATGGCCTTTAAGTTCAGAACATCACCCCGATTTGCAAACATGTCACCTTCCCAAACTAATTTTATGATTTTTTTTCACTTTTTCCAATTGAAAGAATTTGGGGGCACTCAGATTGCCTTACATATGTAAACTTACTCTGATCATCTTTATGCTAGCCTTACACTGCCTACTCTGCTCAAATAACAGAGACAGAACACTCTCAGTGGAAGCTCTAAGCTAATAAAGCACAGGTCCCAAAAGCACTGACTCAGGTAAAATGATTTGAAGGTTCAGGAAAGGCAGAGCAGGCCCTGTCTCCTCACATCAGCCTTCCTCTGGAGGTCATGCAAAATGCCCTACTCACTGCAGGAACATCCTGCAGTTAAAGGAGAGAAGGATATCCTTTTGGCTGCTAGGTTTTTTTTTACGTTAAAAGAGCTCCTTTGTTAAAGCATAACAGAATCAGTGGTAAATAAACAATCTAGATAAATGAATATTTGATAGCACCAAAGGAAGTTACACATAAAAATTCAAAATAGTCAACAAATAACTGATTTTCCAACATATCATGAGAGAAATGTATAACTGAAACTAAAAACAAAAGGCCTTGGATGATATAAAATTGATAGAATTGTGTGGATGGTTCTTAAGACATAAACATTTGAACAGCAATAGTATTGTGCAGAGTTCAATAGAGAAGATAAGACATTTTTCAGAAATTTGGTTTTAAGGGATCAGAAATAGACTGTGTGTGTGTGGGTGAGAGAGAGAGAAAGAAGGAGACACTATTTGAGTTGTATCTTGGAGAAATAATTATTCAAAAGGGAAAAGCAAAGTATAAAATTAAAAAAAAACAGTATAGAGGAATGAGAATGTAGGGTTGTTGGAAAATTACGTAATTAGGCTAGACTTCTATGATTCATCTATGTTCTAAAATGTTCAATCCCCTCCAGTTTTATGCTTAAAAGAATTCTAATAACAACTCTAAGTTCCCAAGTTTGTACCATTGGGTTGTTCACGTATCAGGTACCCCATTATGAGAATAAAGTTGGCAGTTTAGAGTAATTGTAATGAAGAAATATTCTCAAATACAAGAGTGACTTTGAAAGAGTAAATGGAGAAAGAGAACCACACAGTATAGGATGTTTATATTTAAAAAGACTATTCTAGCATTTTTGCCTGTTTTTAAAAATATAACATTTTTAAAAGGTAGAAAAGTAGCATTATTTCTCATTTACAAACTTTATATTTCTGAATGCTGATCTGGAAAGACAGAAACAAAGTAAGGAAGCACAGATCTACAGTGACTGCTTTTGTACAAAACAATGCCTAAGGAGAATGATAGTAGCCTAAATCCCTTTTAGAATCAGTTCAAAGTAAATTCTGCTCTTTTCCCTTCTCTTACGGCTCCCAACAAAGCCCACATTTCTTCAGGACAGAACTTTGCAGTCACAAAACCAAGACAAGATATGAATACAAATATGAATTCCCTACTGTAGCAGTCCAAAGTGATCACATTTCATAGAGCAGGAAAGGCAAAAACTGTACCAAAAACAATATTGCAATTCTACCATGACAGTTACTGCCCTCTCAAATGTCCTTGAATGTCACCTAATAGGGGACACTTTCAAAACATACAGTATAAAAAGTTTCTCTATCACTGCAACAGCTGACTAAAGATAACCCTAAATATTTGGAATAGGTTTCAGAGCCAAGTGGTGGACAGAGAGGAATCTTTTTTTAGAGATCAGTTAGGAATCTGTTTCAGAGAATAAAGTGGCCATGTTATGCACTGGTAAAATATTTGGTAAACCTACTGTATAGAATATATGAGAGGCAGAACATATACATAATGAAGTTATGGCTGTGGCCAAAGAAATTCCTAAAAGAAAGTAAAACAAATTGTATTTTATGAACCACATTGGATAAGGTACTATGGGGAGTAGATGAGGTCAGAGAGAAAAGTGCCTATAAAAAAATATATTTTTCTCTTTCCCTTAGGCGTGGTCTAAGACACTGCAAAAGACTAAATGAGATCTAACATAGTGGTTCCCAAATATCAGCTGTGGACTGGTTGCCAACCTCTGCAATCTTTGCAAATTGGTGTTGGATGATCAGTCAAGATCTTGAGCTAGATATGAGCTGGCTGCTCTGAATACCAATTTACCTAACACTGTCCTTTTTCTTTTTCTTTTTCTTTCATTTCTTTTTTCTTTTTTTCTTTTGTTGGCCAGAAAGAAAGTCATAAGAAGTGATCAGTTTGGAAGTGGTAGTTTCCCCAGTTGTGCCGGAGTGATGGTATACTATCCTATAGGAAATGAAAAATAGGCAATGAAAAAATAAAAATAATAATTCATAACCATCTAGAATGGATTAATAAAATATAAGCATGAAAATAATAAGGAGGAAAAAGATAAGTAAAACAGAGTCAAAATATGGCAGGATTTCAAAGGATGGAAAGATATGGCATAGAGAAGAAAGAGGACAAGATTTAGAATATGAAAGAGTTGGGCTTGATACCTGAATATACCAGTCACATATTATATAGACTTGGGCATATCTATTTAACCAGTATGAATTTCAAAGTTGGTAAAATATGGATAGCATGCTTCCCTTAAAGGTTTACCATGGACATTTTAAAATATATCAATATGTCTAATGCAAAGCACACGAATATTGCTATGATTATGGAGTATCGGAGTGGAACAGGAAGGTAAGAGAAGGTTGAAGGGAGAAAGTAGTAACTACCATGATTACTTTTGAAATGTATCTGATTCCCAAAGCTTCAAAGCTTGGGTAGGGTAGGCAGTTCTTTTTTCTTTTTTTTTATAGACTTTATTTATTTATTTGACAGAGAGAGATCACAAGTAGACAGAGAGGCAGGCAGAGAGAGAGAGAGAGAGAGGGAAGCAGGCTCCCTGCTGAGCAGAGAGCCCGATGCGGGCCTCGATCCCAGGACCCTGAGATCATGACCTGAGCCAAAGGCAGCGGCTTAACCCACTGAGCCACCCAGGCGCCCTATGCAGTTCTTTTATTACCAGAGGAGAGATTTGAAAACAATGTGCTTAAATATCAACCAGGAGATTCCAGTAATAAACTACATCTTATTTCATGGAAAAACTTGGTAAAAAATACAATGACAGGGCAACTTGAGTAAACGATTGTAGAGCACACCAATTTCATAAACATGGAACAAGTATAATGTTTTACAATGTTTGTGTGTTTCTTTGCCAAGCAAGCTTATATTTTATTCTCATATATTAGTTTGGCAAAAACAAAACAAAACAAAACAAAACAAAACAAAACAAAAACTTAAAGTTCCATGACCATTAAGTACTTGAAAGTATTCATTTTAAAAATGTATAGTTTCCGGGGTGCCTGGGTGGCTCAGTGGGTTAAAGCCTCTGCCTTTGGCTCACTCAGGTCATGATCCCAGGGTCCTGGGATGAGCCCTGGATCAGGCTCTCTGCTTAGCGGGGAGCCTGCTCCCCGTCCCCGCCTACTTGTGATCTCTGTCTGTCAAATAAATAAAATCTTAAAAAAAAAAATGTATGGTTTCCAAAAGTTCTTCAAAAGATTAAATGGGTTTTTATGCACTTAGATATATATTAAATATGTGTATGAAAAAATATTTATCTGTTGATTTGAATTCTGTTCAAAATAATGACTAAAATATGTTGCATCTTAAATATAATGACTAAAATTTTAGATTTTTTCAGATAACTAGAATATTTTTATGATCATTAAATACCATAATACTTTTCAACTTCCTTAAATATCATTTGAAGCTTTTCATTTTTGAGCATAGATTCCCTTCGTAATCCAGTGAGGTTGCTTTCTGACTATTAGTATTTCATCTGAATCTACAAATATAATTTTGTAAGCTGATATGTATTAAAATGTGCACTTAGCTATATTTTAATTACCTTTATTTTTCCTCATATTTCCCTTCTGAACTGCTCATTTCTTTTTTTTTTTTTTTTTGGGGTATTCCTTGAATAGCTTTGTGTTTCACTGACGTGTTGGAAGAAAAAAATTTTACTTTCCTTTATCTAAGTAAAGCCTGGTTTATTTTTCTCTCAACTACTCTCAAACCCCATAATTAGGGCCGCCCTTAAGACTCTAATAAGTGTTCTTGATGAAAATCCAAACGTGAATCCCTAAAAGAGGCTAAACAAATGCCTTAGGTATACTCTTTCTTTACTCAGATGCAACCTACAACTGAGCACTTCCCTAAAATAGAGACAAAAAGTGACAGTGTTTCAGTTATTTAAGTATTAAGAATTACTTCAAGTGATATAATACATGCAGCTTTGTTTAAAAAAAATCTTTCCAGGAATTACATATCATTAATTTTTAAATCATGCACAATATTACTGTTCTGCTCTGAAATTCTGTGATTATACACAGATTCTAAATGAATTGTTGTTGCTATTTTATTGAATGTTTGAATAAACACTTTACTACAAAATCTTTCACATATAAGAGACTAAGGAATTTTTAATACAGAAAGTATTAACTACCAACTTTGATTAAAGAAACCAAACTCTTCTCCATGCTGAAATGGATTCTTCAGGTCAGAAGAGACAGAGAAAAAGAATATGAACCTGGGATCTTCATCTGTCTGCTGAGCAGGGTCTCAGCATTAGTATGATATGGGTTTGCCTTAAGTTTGTGGAACAGTTGTCATGACAACTGCATTTCTATGCATCACTGCTTGTACAGGATCAGGAGAATGACTGAGAAAAAAAGTTCCCTTGTTAGAATCAGAAAACATCAGGAAGTAAAATTCTGCAGTCATCTTTTCAAGGAAAAAAAAAAAAATGTGTGGTATATATGTTTGTCTTTGTGTGTTTATCTGTTTGTGTATGTGTGTCTGTGTTTTAAGGAAAGGCAACTAGCATTCATTAGGAAATTATAAGCCATATTTTCTTTTCTTGAGACACATACAAGTATTTGAATTTCATTAAGCAACTACATATAGTTTAGAATAAGATCAATATATTTTACACCTTAACTGACTTATGAAATTGAATCAGATTACAAAAGTAGCCAAAAACTAAAATATACTGATCAATATTTCTATGTGTATTTTAAAATAAATGTTATAAGAAAGTCATAGAATTGTAATGAAGAGGTTTTTTCTTCATAAAATCTATTATGTAATTTAATTCAACTGTTGTGTATAGTTATAGACACTAATATTTAGTGGTATTTATAGAATAATGAAGCATACTCTTTAAAATGGCATAGTGACTAAATGAAATAATTTGACATTTAACATTACTCATTAAATAAAAAAAATCACTTTTATCAATAGGTCTTCAAAGAAAATCAGTCTTGGGAAATATTAAGGGAAGAGTCTTCTGTTTACTAGCAGGTCTGTTTATAGAGATTTAGAGACCCAGGCAGAACCACTGTTTCACTCTAAAACAAGGGGGAGATTTAGAAATTAGGAAAATGAAGTTGGTAGAGTTTGGGGAAAGTAGAAAGCAGGAGTATGTGAGCCTGAGTTTGATGAGAAAAGGGCAAAATCTTTGATGTTAAATCTTCATTTTGGGGGAATCAAATGAGGTGATGAGAACTTGATCAGGCCTGATATGGAATTAAGTATGGGACGCTGCTAAAGGACTGGATGTTTCTAATATATTAATTAGGAACCTTTTTAGTCTATAGTTACAAATACAGAAAAAAATAGATCAAAAGGAAAGATTGATAGGGACACCTGGGTGGATCAAGTTGAGTGTCTGACTTTGGCTCAGGTCATTATCTAGGGGTCCTGGGATTGAGCCCTGCATGAGGCTCCCTGCTCAGCAGTGAGTCTACTTCTCCCTCTTCCTTTCCCTTTGGTCCTCCCCTTCACTTGTGCACACTGCTCTCTCCCTCTCTCTCAAATAAATAAATAAAATCTTTAAAAAAATAAAGACTGAGGAAGTATTTAACTTTATAATGCAAGCACTTTAGCAACTATGCAATGGAATATCATTTACTAATGCTTCAAAACAAATATTTCTTTTTTTTTTTTAAGATTTTATTTATTTATTTGACAGAGAGAGATCACAAGTAGACAGAGAGGAAGGCAGAGAGAGAGAGAGAGAGGGAAGCAGGCTTCTTGCTGAGCAGAGAGCCTGATGTGGGACTCGATCCCAGGACCCTGAGATCATGACCTGAGCCGAAGGCAGCGGCTTAACCCACTGAGCCACCCAGGCGCCCCCATCAAAACAAATATTTCAATGATAAAGATCAATGTATTGAATAATTCCAGTGATTACAAAGGATTTTACATTTGGAAATAATAGTTATGCTTTTAAAATAGTTACAACAGTTATGTATTTTGTTTTCATAATTTTATTTTATCTGAGAATAATGTACTGAACTAACTAAATACCAGTTTTATATAGGTAGATATAGGAATTTTGTGAAGATGGTTTTGTCATTTTTCTTGAAAGATAGTGTCACTAGATATATCCTAGACTTATTTAACTTTCATCAAATAAACACCTTGAAGATGCAATTACAGTGTTTTGGATTTTACCATTTCTGTTGACAATTTAGAGTTAGTGTTGCTGTTCTGTTGGGCAAATCTGGTTGAGTTTAGGGTCTTTGTTCTGCCATATAACTATGCTTTGTTTCAATGTGGGTTTCTCATTATTTATATTTGTAATTATTGTCTAAAATCTAAGAATATGTCTTTTATTATTTCTAAATAATTCTCTACCTTCATATCTTTGTATCACTTCCTTATTTTCTTTCTGATATTACAATTATATACGTTAGGACTCCCCCTGGGGTGGGGGGACACTTCTCTCTCTAACCTCAGTATTTCTTAGCTTTGCTTTAGCATTTATCATCTTTCTCTGTCTTCCTAAGCTCTGTTTCATGTAATAGGTTCATAACTATTTCCAGTTCATGAATTTTCCCTCTAGTACTAATTGCTTTAACAGAATAATTGGGTTTCTTAAATTCAATTAGTATTGGAAAGATGGACCCAATATCATTGGGTCCCAGGGGTTCAGCTATATAGTTATCAAACCATTCTGAACACCTACAAACTCAACAGGTGATTGAAGAGAAGAAGAGCAGCAATTCTAGGAACAAAAAAGTGACTACTCTCTGCATGGTAGGATGTGTGGAGAAGTGAATCAGAGGCAATATCTTCCTGTAGAAGATAGGCCATGGGGGGAGGGGCTGGCTCCCAGTAAGTGAGAGCAGCGGAGCACAAAATCAGAACTTTTAGAACTCTGCTCAATGGATGAATGTTGCTCCAGAGGCTAAGTGGGGGTTGGGGTGGGGGCGTGGAGCCCTCACTGGGACAGTGTGGTCTCAGGACCCATCGGGTCACAAAAAGACCAGGGCTGTCTGAGTGTGGCAGAACTCCCAGGTTTCAGAGTGGGGAACCCAACTGCAGAGAAAGAGCCAAGGAGTGGGGCTCTCAGCTCAGGATTACCTAAAACCATGATCCAAGGCACCGTTGGGCTGCTGCTCTTCGAGCAGGGATGGCACAAATGACAGATCCAGGGAGACTGCCTCCTTCCTCTGGGAGGAGCAGCATGGGAGCACACTGTTGGAATCTGCTGGGTTTGGAGAATCCAAACAGGACCATACACCAGAGATAGAAATGCTTGGTCACAGGTTGGGTGAGCACAGAGTGTGGCCATAGACCAGGGAGATGGGAGTGACTGGCTGCTTTTCTCTGAGGGTGCATTGAGGAAGAGCCCTGAGCTCTCAGCTCCTCCAGGGCTAGAGATTTGGAAGCTGCCATTTTTATTCCCATCCTCCAAAGCTGTACGGAAAGCCTTCAGGGAACAAAAGCTACCAAGAGCAAACCTGAGCAGATTACTTAGCCTGCACTTGGCAAGGGTGGTGCAATTTTGCCTCAGGCAAAGACATTTGAGACTCATGGCAAGAGGCCCCTTACCCCCAAAATTAGCAAGAACATGAAGCCAAGACCAAGTTCACTGATAGTGAGAACTGTGGAACTCCAGAGCTAGGGAAAAGCAGAACATAGAATTCATGATTTTTTCCCCCCATGATTCTTTTGTCTTTCAAAGTTAAATTTTTTTAATTTTATTTTTTCTTACTCTATTTTTAAAAATTTTTCCTCTTTCCTATTTTAACGGTTTTTAACTATTTTATCTTATCAATACCTTCTTTAAAATATTTTTAAATTTTCATTGTTATAGTCATATTCTATATGTATTTAACCTTATTTTTTGTATACATATATTTTTTTAAAATTGTGGGATACAGTTTCTTCTAACAGATCAAAATTTACTCTAAATCTAGCATATGGCTTTGTTCTAGTCTTCAGCCTGATCGCATTCTTTCTTCTTTTTTTCTTTTTTTTCCAAACAACTTCTTATCTTATCAATTTTTTTAAAATCTTTTGTAATTTTCATCATAACAGTCATATTCTATCCCTTCATCGTGTTTGCACTTATTTTTGTATATATATGTTTTTCTTTCTTTAAAATTTTTAGATACATTTTCTTCTAACAGACCAAAATACACACACCTGATTTTGGGTGTATTTTGGTGTGTGTATGTGTGTGTGTGTGTGTGTGTGTATAGATCTATCTATCTCTCTCTATATATAATTTTTTTCCCTCCTTTATTCTCCCCCAGTTTCAGGTCTCTTCCAATTTGGTTAGGGTATATTTTTCTGGGGTTCTTGATACCCTTTTAGTATTTTGTTCTCTCATTCATCTATTCTTACCATGATAAAATGACAAATGACAAGGTGGAAAAACTCACCTCCAAAAAAAGAACAAGAGACAGTACTGATGGCTAGGGACCTAACCAATACAGACACTAGTAATATATCAGAACTAGAGTTCAGAATAACAATTATCAAGGTGCTAGCTGGGCTCGAAAAAAGCATGGAAGATACTAAAGAATCCCTTTCTGAAGAGATAAAATCCCTTTCTGGAGAAATAAAAGAACTAAAATCTAACCAAGTTGAAAAAAAAAAAAAAACTATTAATGAGGTGCAATAAAAAATGGAGGCTCTTACTGCTAGGATAAATAAGGCAGAAGAGCGAATTAATGATTCAGAAGATCAATGATGGAGAATAAAGAAGCTGAGAAAAAGAGAGATAAACAACTACTGGACCATGAGTGGAGATTTTGAGAGATAAGTGAAACCATAAGATGAAACAATATTAGAATAATAGGGATCCTAGAAGAAGAAGAAGAAGAAAGAGAGAGAGGGGCAGAAGGTATATTGGAGCAAATTATTGCAGAGAATATCCCTAATTTGGCAAAGGGAACAAGTATCAAAATCCAGGAGGCACAGAGAATTGCCCTTAAAATCAATAAAAATAGGTCAACACCCTGTCATCTAATAGTAAAACTTACAAGTCTCAGTGACAAAGAGAAAATCCTGAAATCAGCTTGGGACAAGAGGTCTGTAACATACAATGGTAGAAATATTAGATTGGCAGCAGACCTATCCACAGAGACCTGGCCAGTCAGAAAGGACTGGCATGATATATTCAGAGCACTAAACAGGAAAAATATGCAGCCAAGAATACTATATCCAGCTAGACTGTCATTGAAAATAGTGGGAGAGATAAAAAGCCTCCAGGACAAACAAAGACAAAAGAATTTGCAAATACCAAACCAGCCCTATAGGAAATATTGAAAGGGGTCCTCTAAGCAAAGAGAGAGCCTAAAAGTAACAGGAGAGAAAGGAAGACACACAGTATAAAGTAACAGTCACCTTACAGGCAATACAATGGCACCAAATTCATATCTTTCAAAAGTTACCCTGAATGTAAATGGGCTAAGTGCCCCCAATCAAAAGACTCAGGGTATCAGACTGGATAAAAAACCAAGACCCACCAATATGCTGTCTGCAACAAACTCATTTTAGACCCAAAGAACACCTCCAGATTTAAAGTGAGGTGATGAAAAACAATTTACCATGCTAATGGACATTAAAAAAAAAAAAAAAAAAAAAAAGCTGGGGTGGCAATCCTTATATCAGATAAATTAGATTTTAGCCAGGGACAGTAATAAGAGATGAAGAAGGACATTATATCATACTTAAAGTGTCTGTCCAATAAGAATATCTAACACTTTTAAATATCTATGCCCCTAACATGAGAGCAGCCAATTATATAAACCAATTAATAACAAAATCAAAGAAACACATTGACAATAATACAATAACAGTAGGGGACTTTAACAACCTCCTCACTGAAATGGACAGATCATGTAGGCAGAAGATCAACAAGGAAATAAAGGCTTTAAATAGCACACTGGATCAGATGGACAACATAGATATATTCAGAACATTCCATCCCAAAGCAACAGAATACACATTCTTCTCTACTGCACATGGAACATTCTCCAGAAGAGATCACATCCTGGGTCACAAAGAGGTCTCAACCAGTACCAAAAGATTGGGATCATTCTCTTAATATTTTCAGACCACAACGCTCTGAAGCTAGAACTCAAATACAAGGGGAAAGTTGGAAAGAACTCAAATACATGGAGACTAAAGAGTGTTCTTCTAAAGAATGAATGGATCAACCAGGAAATTAAAGAAGAATTTTTAAAAATCATGGAAATAAATGAAAATGAAAACACAACTGTTTAAAATCTTTGGGACACAGAAAAGGTGGTCCTGAGAGGAAAGTCTATAGCAATACAAGCTTTCTCAAGAAATAAGAGGGGTCTCAAGTACGAACGTAATCCTACACCTAAAGGAATAGGAGAAAGAACAGCAAAGAAAGCTTAAACCCAGCAGGAGAAAAGAAATAACAAAGATCAGATCAGAAATCAATGAAATAGAAACCAAAAGAACAGGAGAACAGATCAAGGAAACTAGGAGCTGGTTCTTTGAAAGAATTAATAAGATTGATAAACCCCTGGCCAGATTTATCAAAAAGAAAAGAGAAAGGACCCAAATTAATAAAATCATGAATGATTTTACCAAAGTAATACAATCAACTATAGTAATACATTATGAGCAACTATACCCCAGCAAACTTGACAATCTGGAAGAAATGGGTGCATTCCTAGAGACATATAAACTACCAAAACTAAACCAGGAAGAAATAGAAATCTGAACCAGGAAGAAATAGAAACCTTACCATAACTAGTAAGAAGATTGAAGCACTAATCTAAAATATCCAAACAAATAAGAGTTCAGTGCAAGAAGGCTTCTCCAGGGAATTCCACCAAATATTTAAAGAAGGATTCATACCTATTCTCCTGAAACTGTTCCAAAAAATAGAAATGGAAGGACAACTTCCAAACTCATTTTATAAGGCTTGCATTACTCTGGTCCCAAAACCAGACAAAGACCACATCAAAAAGCAAAATTGCAGACCAATATCCTTGAACACAGATGCAAAAATTCTCACCAAAATACTAGCCAATAGGATCCAACAGTACATTAAAAGGATTATTCACCACAACCAAGTGGGATTTATTCCTGGGCTCCAAAGTTGGTTCAACATCCACAAATCAATCAATGCAATACAATACATTAATAAAAGAAAGAATAAGCACCATGTGATACTCTCAATAGATGTTGAAAATGCATTTGACAAAGTACAGCATCCTTTCTTGATCAAAACTCTTCACAGTGTAGAGATACAGGGTAAATACCTCAATATCATAAAAGCCATCTATGAAAAACCCACAGTGAGTATCAGTCTCAATGGGGAAAACCTCAGAGCTTTTCCCCTAAGGTCAGGAACACAGCAGGGATGTCTGCTATCACCACTGCTATTCAACATAGTACTAGAAGTCCTAGCCTCAGCAATCAGAAAACAAAAAGAAATAAAAAAGGCATCCGAATCAGCAAAGAAGAAGTCAAACTTATTCTTTGCAGATGATATGATACTTTATGTGGAACATCCAAAGGCCTCCACTCCAATACTGCTAGAACTCATACAGGAATTCAGTAAAGTGTCACGATATAAAATCAAGGCACAGAAATCAGTTGCATTTCTATACAGCAACAGCAAGACAGAAGAAAGAGAAATTAAGGAGTTGATCCCATTTATAATCGCACCCAAAACCATAAGATACGAAAACCATAAGATAGGAAAGAGGCCTAACCAAAGAGGCAAAGAATCTTTACTCAGAAAACTATAAAGTATTCATGAAAGAAGTTGAGGAAGAGACAAAGAAATGGAAAAATGTCCCATGCTCATGGATTGGAAGAACAATTATTGTAAAAATGTCTATGCTACCGAAAGCAATCTACACATTTAAAGCAATCCCTATCAAAATACCATCAACTCTTTTCAAGTAAATGCAACAAATAATCCTAAAATTTATATGGAACCAGAAAAGACCCTGAATAGCCAGAGGAACGTTGAAAAAGAAAGCCAGAGTTGGCAGCATTACTATTCCAGACTTCAAGCTCTATTACAAAGCTGTAATCATCAAAACAGTATGGTACTGGCACAAAACAGACACACAGATCAATGGAACAGAATAGAAAACTCAAAAATAGACTGTTAACACTATGGTCAATTAATCTTTGACAAAGCAGGAAAGAATGTCCAATGGAAAAAAGATAGTCTCTTCAATAAATGGTGTTGGAAAAATTGGGCAGTCACATGCAGAAGAATGAATCTGGACCATTTCCTTACACCACACACAAAAATAGACGAAAAATGGATGAAAAACCTCGATGTGAGACAGGAATCCATCAGAATCCTTGAGAACAGAAGCAGCAATCTCTTCCACCTCAGTTGCACCAAATTCTTCCTAGAAACATTGCCAAAGGCAAGGGAAGCAAAGGCAAAAATAAACTATGGGCACTTCATTAAGATCAAAAGCTTTTACACAGCAAAGGAAATAGTCAATAAAACCAAAAGACAACTGACAGAATGGGAGAAGATATTTGCAAATGACATATCGGATAAAGGACCAGTACCCAAAATCTATAAAGAGCTTATCAAACTTAACAGCCAAAGAACAAATAATCCAATCAAGAAATGGGCAGAAGACATGAATAGACATTTCTTCAAAAAAGACATCCAAATGGCTAACAGACACATGAAAAAGTGCTCAACATCACTAGGCATCAGGAAAATACAAATCAAAACTACAATGAGATACCACCTCACACCAGTCAGAATGGCTAAAATTAACATCAGGAAATGACAAATGTTGGCAAGGATGCAGAGAAAGGGGAACCCTCCTACACTGTTGGTGGGAATGCAAGCTGGTGCAGCCACTCTGGAAAACAGTATGGAGGTTATTCAAAAAGTTGAAAATAGTGCTACCCTATGATCCATCAATTGCAATGATGTGGATGCAACCAGAGGGTATTATGCTAAGCGAAATAAGTCAATCAGAGAAAGATAATGATCATATGCTTTCTCTGATATGATGAATTTGAGAGCCAGGGTAGGGGGTCATGGTGGGTAGGGAGAGAAAAAATGAAACAAGATCAGATCAGGAGGGAGACAAACCCTAAGAGATTCTTAATCTCAGGAAACAAACTGAGGGTTGCTGGGGGGTGGTGTAAGAGGGATGGGGTGGCTGGGTTATGGACATTGGGGAGGGTATGTGCTATGGTGAGTGCTGTGAATTGTGTAAGACTGATGATTCACAGACCTGTACCCCTGAAGCAAATAATACATTATTTGTTAATAAAAAAAAACAATTAGTAGTTTTTCTATTTTTTTGTTGTCAATATATTTGATCTTTGTTTTTTTTTGTTTTTTTTGTTTTTTTTTTTGATGGGCTCTTCTTCATTATTTTTATAATTCTTTTTTATTTCTATAGATATTTTGTATGTACATTTTATACATTTCATCCTGATCATTTTAATAACTGTTACCTGTGAGTTTAATTTTACTGTATTTTTATTTTATTACAGAGAGCTACCTTGTGCTACCTATTTATTGTCACATCTATCTTTCTCTGCCTCTTCACTATATCCCTGACAAACATTAATCTGTTTTCTGTCTTTATAATTACACCATTTTGAGAACATTATATAAATTTAACCATGCAGTAAATGAAAGTTGTTTTTGTTGTTCTCACTATTATGCTTCAGCCATGCTGTGTGTCTATCAACAGTTTCTTCCTTTTTATTGTTGAGTAGTATTTTATGGTATGGATAGTCCACAGTCTGTGTAACCATTCATCTGGGTTTTTTGTTTTGTTTTGTTTTTTATTTTGTTTTGTTTTAATTTATTTTTTCTTTCTTTTCAGTGTTCCAGAATTCATTGTTTATGTACCACACCCAGTGCTCCATGTAATACATGCCCTCCTTAATACCCACCACCCGTCTCACCCAATGCCCCACACCCTTCCCCTCCAAAACCCTCAGTTTGTTTCTCAGAGTCCAAAGTCTCTCATGGTTCATCTCCCTCTCCAATTTCCCCCAACTCCCTTCTCCTCTCCATCTCCCCATGTCCTCCATGTTATTCCTTATGCTCCACAAATAAGCAAAACTGTATGATAATTGAGTCATTTCTCAATGACTTGACTTCTTTCACTCCGCATAATCTCTTCCAGTCTCGTCCATGTTGATACAAAAGTTGGTATTCATCCTTTCCGATGGAGGTATAATACTCCATTGTATATATGGACCATACCTTTGTTATCCATTTCTGTCGAAGGGCATTTTGGTTCTTTCCACAGTTTGATGACTGCAGCCATTGCTGCTATAAACATTGGGGTACATATGGCCCTTCTTTTCATTACATCTGTATCTTTGGGTTAAATACCCAGTAGTACAATTGCAGGGTCATAGGGAGGCTCTATTTTTAATTTCTAAAGGAACCTCCACACTGTTTTCCAAAGTGGCTGCACCAACTTGCATTCCTACCAACAGCATAAGAGGGTTCCCATTTTCCACACCCTCTCCAACACATGTTGTTTACTGTCTTATTAATTTTGGCCATT
Source organism: Lutra lutra (assembly GCF_902655055.1). Classification (NCBI taxonomy): domain Eukaryota; kingdom Metazoa; phylum Chordata; class Mammalia; order Carnivora; family Mustelidae; genus Lutra; species Lutra lutra. The sequence continues at coordinate 163,999,385 of NC_062280.1, forward strand.
CTATCTGGTGTAAGGTGGTATCTCAATGTGGTTTTGATTTGAATCTCCCTGATGGCTAATGATGATGAACATTTTTTCATGTGTCTGTCAGACATTTGCATGTCTTCTTTGGGAAGTCCGTTCATATCTTCTGCCCATTTTTTTATGTGATTATCTGTTTCGTGTGCGTTGAGTTTGAGGAGTTCTTTATAGATCTTGGATATCAGCCCTTTGTCTGTACTGTCATTTGCAAATATCTTCTCACCACTCATCTGTTGAAAGATATCTGGAGTCTTTTCTTTTTGGGGTCCTAATGTTGCATGTACATGATAATGAAATATCATGTACAGATCTTTGTACAGAAATAAATATTCATATTTTTCTTCAGTAAATGCCCAATAGTATAATTTCTGGGTCATATTCAATGTGTGTGTATGTGTGTGTTTTAAAGAAACTGCAAAATTATTTTCCACAATGGTTGTACCACTTTACATTCCTAACAGCAATAATAAGAGATGTCCAGTTTTTCTACATCCTTACTAGTATATGATATTATCATTTTATTTATATTGCTTGTTTTAATAGAAATGTATCTCATATCTCATCATAGTCTTAATTTCAATTTCCCTAATTGGTTGTGATGTTTAACATCTTCTCATGTGACTGGCTCTCATGTGAAATATTACTTCATGTCCTTTGCATATTTTCTAAGTGGATTTTTTTTTTTAAATTTCTTTCCAGCGTAACAGAATTCATTGTTTATGCACCACACCCAGTGCTCCATGCAATACCTGCCCTCCATAATACCCATCACCTGGCTCCCCCAACCTCCCACCCCCCGCCCCTTCAAAACCCTCAGATTGTTTTTCAGAGTCCATAGTCTCTCATAGTTCATCTCCCCTTCCAATTTCCCTCAACTCTCTTCTCCTCTGTATCTCCCTATGTCCTCCATGATATTTGTTATGCTCCACAAATATGTGAAACCATATGATAATTGACTCTCTATGCTTGACTTATTTCACTCAGCATAATCTCTTCCAGTCCCATACATGTTGATGTAAAAGTTGGGTATTCATCCTTTCTGATGGAGGCATAATACTCCATAGTGTATATGGACCACATCTTCCTTATCCATTTGTCTGTTGAAGGGCATCTTGGTTCTTTCCACAGTTTTCTAATTGGATTGTTTGAGGATTTTTTTGTGTGTGTGTGGTTGAGTTTTAAGAATTGTTTATATATTCTAGATATTTGTCTTTTGGCAGATATGTGGTTAGTAAAGATTTTATTCCATATGTAGCTCATTTTATTTTTATTTTTTTAAAACAGAGTCTTTCAAAGACTGAGTGTTTTTAACTTAATTTTATTTATGTATTATATTTTTTCTCTCTGATTTTCATTTCTCTATTTTCTTCTTACTGTTTTCCCTTAAGTTTCCTGAACATTTTTTAAATTGTAATTTGATTTATCTTTAGTATCTTTTAGTGTATCTTTTTTTTTTAAAGATTTTATTTATTTATTTGAGAGAGAGACAGTGAGAGAGAGCATGAGCTAGGAGAAGGTCAGAGGGAGAAGCAGACTCCCCATGGAGCTGGGAGCCTGATGTGGGACTCGATCCCGGGATTCCGGGATCATGACCTGAGCCGAAGGCAGTCGTCCAACCAACTGAGCCACCCAGGCGTCCCTAGTGTATCTTTTTTTATAACATTTTTAGTGGTTGCTGATAAGTATTCCATTATACACAAATAACAGCAAATTTTATGTGTCAACATTTTGCCAGTTGCGTTAAAGTGTCAAAACCTTACCTCCCCCATACTCCTTTGCTTTCCTCTATTTATCTACACACATTGGTAATCACATTAGACAGTGTTATAATTTCTGCTTTCACCATTAATTATAATTAAGAAAACTCAAGAAGCAATGTATGTTGCATTTACCAATAATTTTATTCTTTTCTTTCTTCCTGACCTTTAAAATTTTTTTCTTTTATCATTTCTTTGATAGTTAAAGAACATCTTTAGGCACTATTTATGTTATTTTATTTTTGAAGATTTTATTTATTGGACAGAAAGAGATGGTGAGAGAGGGAACACATGCAGGGGGAGTGGGAGAGGGGGAAGCAGGCTTCCAGCTGAGCAGGGAGCTTGATGCAGGACTCAGTGCAGGGGCCATGGACAGAGCCAAAGGCAGACACTTAACAATTGATCCCACCAGGGACCCCTTAAAGTCACTTTTTTAGAGTAGGTCTACTGGTGACAAATTCATTTGCCTTCCTTCATCTGAGAGTGTCTTGGTTTCCCCTTCATTTCTGAATGATGTTTTCATTCAACATAGAATTCTATGTTGACAGCTCTTTTATTTTAGTACTTGAAAACTATTGTGCCACTTTGTTCTGACCTCTGATTTCTTTTTTTTTTTTAAAGATTTTATTTATTTATTTGACAGAGAGATCACAAGCAGGCAGAGAGGCAGGCAGAGAGACAGGAGGAAGCAGGCTCCCTGCTGAGCAGAGAGCCCGATGTGGGGCTCGATCCCAGGACTCTGAGATCATGACCTGAGCCGAAGGCAGTGGCTTAACCCACTGAGCCACCCAGGCGCCCCTGACCTCTGATTTCTGATGAGCAATTCACTGTCATCCGAATTGTTTTCCCCTTATAGGCAATGCTTTGTTTCTCTATGGCTGCTTTCAAGAATTTGTATTTGTTTTTAGTTTTCAGAAATTTCATTATGATGTGTCAAGATATGGAATGTTTGTGGTTTATTCTAGTTTGAATTCATTCACCTTCTGGACTTGTAGAAACATGCTTGGTATTGTCATTTTAAAATTTTGTTTTGTGTATCAAATTTAGGGAGTTTTCAGCCATTACTTACATGAATAATCTTTAAGTGTCATCTTCTTTTCCTCCCCTTATGGAACTCAAATGACACAAAGGTTTTATTACAGTAGTCCACAGGTCCCTGAGGCTATGTTCATTTTTTTTTCAATCTCTTTTCATTCTGTTGTTCAAATTAGGCAATTTCTACTAATCTATCAAGTTAAAGAACTCATTTTTCTGACATTTGCTTTTGAACCAATCAATTGAGTTTTATTTTCATTGTTGTATTTTTTTTTTAGTTCTGTAATTTTCATGTGATTCTTTGTCATATTTTCTGTGCATTTTTCTGAAACAATTTTTCAAGTTTGTATCAACTATTGTATCAAGTATGTTTATAATAGTATTTGAAATATTTTTATGTTGGCTGCCTTAAATCCTAGTGATTAATTTAACACCTGTGTTATTTCAGTGTTGGCTTTTATTACTCTGTTTGAGATCCTCCAGATTATCAGTATAATGAGTAATTGTTAATTGTAACTGGACATTTTGGATTTTATATTGTAATACTCTGGATCTTGTTTAAATCTTGTGCTTTATCAAATCTTCTCTGGCACTGCTCTGCTGGGTGAAGGGGGGCACCACCACAGTATTTCCATCCTGAGATTTAAGTCTAAGTTATCCTGTCTGTGGACAGGGTGATGGAAAAGTAGGGGGTGTAAGGTGCTCTTTTTTACTTTGGGATAGAGATAAAGTGAGAGGTCAGGCTCTCCGTTAGGTCTCTGTGATACCACTCTGACTGGGATGGGTAGGGACAAGTTACTATTACTTCCCACATGGTTTTCACTGGTACCATAGAGTGGTGGCCTTAATAATAATGAGGGATGAGTACTCTCTACTAGTACTTCTCTGACCCCATCCTAGCAGTGGGGGAAGAAGTATCTTATTATCCCTTAGTGAGGCAAGAAATCCAGACTCCCCATATGGTCTTCACTGATGGGGTAAAGGAGACACACTGAGAAGGGGTCTTGTTATTGCCATGTGGGGGGGGGCAGGGAGCACCAGATATCCCACTTAGCTTTCCCTGAGGCCACAATGATGGGACCTCCTTATCTCCTAACAAGGGTAGGTACCTAGTTTCCTTACTTAGCATTTGCTGGTGGGAATGAAGATGAAGCTATAGATTTCTCCTCATGTTTCTGGCTGTAATAGATTATTTATTACCTAAAATTTTTCTGGTCTAGAACTTTTTGTTTTGCTAGGCTGCCCATTCCTAGTATTTGGTTAGAGAGAACAGATTTTCTCAGGACTTTTTTCTCTGCCTATTTGTATTTCCAGGTTGCTGACTTCTCCATTATTCAATCTGGGGTATATAAAGCAGGAATAAAAACTGAAGAATTCACCACTGTGACATTTCTTGACTCCCCAGGTATTTTACCAGTCTGCCTTCTTTTTATACTCTACCTTCCTATGTGTTACTTACTGACATATATTTAATCAAATAGATATCTACTATATATCTATATACATGTGTGTGTTACTTACATATATATGTGTTACTTATATGTGTGTGATATGTGCATTATTTACCTATTTATACATATATTTTACATTCATATATACTTTTACATGCATACTTATATACATACATATCCGAATATATATGTGTGAGTGTGTGTGTATGTGTGTGTGTGTCATGGTTTTATCTTACCTATCAAGAGGAATAGGGAAGAGTCCATCTATTCCATCTTCCCAGAAGCAAATCTGTCAGTTTAAAATAGTCAGCATACAGGAGTCACAGAACTGAACTGGACTCCAGGGCTCTATTTCCAGTTTTGATTATGACCCACTGAGTAACCTTGGGAAAGTCATTTAACCTTCTGTGATGGAGTTTTGTTGGTATAAAAAGGAAACATTAACACTTAACTCTCATGGGTGTTATATGCATTAATTCATATTTGAAGTCACTCTTAGGGTCTTTACACACACACAGCACAAACTGTTATTTGAACTGTAGCACCGAAGTTAACACACAACACAAAGAATGCAGCCTTGATTCATATAGCCATCATCCAAATCATCCAAAAGGCTGTGAGTTCTTTCTCTAAGATGATCTTTCCAAGAGGAAAATAGTGCTACTTTTTAAAATTATTAAGTCAACCATACTGCAATCAGGAGCAAGTGAAACTATGACAAATCCAATAAATCAAGCCAATTTTTCTTTTTTATCTTGATCTTTAAAGTTTTACTTTTTGTTAGTACAATTCCTCAATTGCAAGCATTCTCCTAACCATTTAGAAAACATATTCTAGAAATATTTTTCTTATTGTGTTCTAAAAACAAAACCATTATTAATTCTTCACATATTTATATGAAATTTACCATCTGTTAGATAAGTTGCAAAAAGTGAGAGATACAGAGATAAGCGTCTTACACTTGGCAGGAAGCGGAATAGGGAAAGAGCTAATAAATGAATATAACAATTTGAACTCCATAAAAAAAAACACAAAACACAACAAATTCCCTTCTGACATCTAAAGTTCAGTGCAATATATGTTTAAATGTTAAAACATTGCTGGGCTTACTCTTATAATTGCCTGTCTAACATAAAGGGAAAAAAATTATTTTAAATGACAAATGGGCATCCCCATAACATCCATCTCCTTAATTGGCAAAATCAAATGTTTCACATTAGTTCTTTTGAGTCAGGGAACACCTCCCTAACTCTACTTATTAATAAAGACAAGAGTTAATGTTTAGTTTCCAGATTAGCAGAGAGACTTTCCTCTCCCAATTTTGTCAAAACTTTCAATCACATTTAAACCCTATGCCTGAAACTTTCTCCTTTCAGTAAAAGCTATCTTTCCTTCAATCAAACACTCAACTGACCTTTTTAAGGAAATACTTTATAGTTAAGCCATTCTTCTCTATTTTCTTTTTCTGTTCCTTTCTCTAAAAGGAAAAGAGGGCATAATGTTGAATTCTTTTTAGTACAGGGCAAACTCACTATAGAAAGAAGATTCAATTAGGCCAAGAAGTTAGCAGAGTGAAACATTCTATCAAGAGGATAGAGCTGGTAAAAAGACATGCAAAGAACTGAGAACATTTCTTGTGTTTGTCACTGGGGCTTGCGTATGAGATAAAAGGTCACAAAGAGTAAGATGGTAAATACGGTAAAGAGGACCACAGTGGCAGACATCATTAGAGTTTTACATTAATGATCACATTTATTTCCCACAAAGTCTCCAGAAAGTATGGGTAATTGTCGCCATCTGACAAATGAAAAACATTCTGCTCAGATAAAATAACACACTAAGATCCCATCAGCACAGGGTGATAGGTTCTAGGCCTGCCCCCAGCTTCATCTGACTTCACAGCCTATGTATTTGTAGATTACCACGCCAAGCACTGAAGCTACAATTCTGGATTCTCTTCCCTTGTCATCCAAAGCATTAAGGCAGTTATTTTTCTAAGGATTTAGATCTTCGCTTTATAGTTTTAAACTTAGGGTACATTGATCGGTTTTAATAAACTTCTTTACCAATATTTATCCTGTGTTAGAGATTATGAATAGTGCCGCCAATAAGATGCCTATTCCCTTGTGAAGCCTGCACTGAGCCATCCTAATGCATCCTAACACATACACAATAGTACTGATGTGAACCAGTGCAAATTACAGGAATAGCTGAGTCTGAAATGTTTACACAACACTATTTTTTTTTCATAAAAACACAATGTCCTAGATATAATACATAAGAAAAAAATACAAAAATTTAGCTTGGCCAGTTTGATTGTAAAAGATAAAAACAAGATCACAAACTTTTGGTTAATTTTCGGAAAGAGATTATATTCCAAATTAGAAATTAGTTCATTGTGCAAAAATATCCATATTATCCCAATTAGCTTAAAAAGGAAATTAGTTTATTGATATACATAATAATCATATAGGAATAATTTGCATCCGTATAGTAATTATTATGAAGGCCATGTTCTTTAGAGACACATTACTTCACCCATTCACTATTTCTCAATAATCATATAGGGAAATCATTCATGAAGCATAAAACTCTGGTCTTATTGAAAAGGAAGATTCTTCTAACCTCTAAGCAGTAGTATGCGTGTCACATTTTAGGGATTTCCATTTAGTAAAACAAATTTTAAACACACCACTTAAAAAAATATATAGCTAAACATGTGAATTGAAACATTGTATTAGAAAAAAAATTCTTTTATTTTTAAGATTTTATTTATTTATTTGACAGAGAGATGGAGAGATCACAAAGTAGGCAGAGCAGCAGGCAGAGGGCAGAGCTGGGTGGGCGAAGCAGGTTCCCGGCTGAGCAGAGAGCCCTATGCGGGGCTTGATCCCAGGACCCTGAGATCATGACCACAGCCAAAGGCAGAGGCTTAACCCACTGAGTCACTCACGCACTCCAAAAATTAAATTCTTAACTTCAAAATGTAGCTTTCCTCTTTCCATGGATGCTTGTAGCTACATCTTATTTTTCTGGCTACTTCTGGATTTTGAAGATAAACAGAACAATATTCAAAGATAGGATAGATAAAGAGCCTCACTTAAAGCCAGAGGCTGGTCTTGGTGCTTTCAGTGGTCAGATTTAAAACCTTGGATGTAGCTCTTTGTATCTCTGGACCTTAGATCCTTTATATCATAATGGAAATGTTCAAATAAATTATTGATGAGATCACTTCAAAGTCTAAAACAACAAGATTCCATTTCATTTTGGGGGAAGACTTCAGCTCTTTATCACCGGCATACATCATCCCACAACTTGGCATGCTATCTCAAGGAAAATCTTAGAAAAAGAAACATGATACTATTGTACAAATTATGTTTTCCAAGAATATAACTCAAATATATGCTCCCTAGAGCTTCATTAAGCTAGACTGGCTTGATAAGAAATGAACATTCTGAGAAGTCAGAACTTGATGGTGAGTGATTATCCACTTATCAAAAATGTTGATGATAACATAGAATGTATAACTACCTAAATTTTGTGTATATTTTGGAATATAATTTAAGATTCAATTTTGCTTTTGTGATTAGCTCTAGCTTTACCTTTAAGCATATCTGAAGAAATACAGATTGGTCCAATCATAGTCTTTGGTAAGTGAGGAGGTTATTAAATAACTTTATCTGGAAGGACAGTCTACTAGAAAGATTCTGAAACCTAAGGAAAAAATTAAAAAGGGGCAAATACAGGAAAAATTAAGCCAGGTAAAATGGTAAGGCTACAAGAGTCATTTTATCCACTTTTATTTTGATTTACTCTGTTCTCCATTATTGTCATAAGTATACTTCCTCTTAAAGAGAAATTCATTTGTCACAGCTCAGATGCACAAATTGGATACAGTATCTTTAGTACTGATAATACATGTTTCATTAGCAATTTATAGTTTAGAAAGTCCTTTCTTTTTTTTTTTTTAGTTTTATTTATTTTTTGACAGAGAGAGAGAGAGATCACAAGTAGGCAGAGAGGCAGGCAGAGAGAGGGGGAAGCAGGCCCCCACCAAGCAGAGAGCTTGATGAGTGACTCAATCCCAGGAACCTGAAACCATGACCGGAGGTTTAACCCACTGAGCCACCCAGGTGACCCTAGAAAGTCCTTTCTTATTCGTTACTTAATTTTATATCTCCTGTGAATTTTTTTTTTTTTTCCAAAAGGGGTCTATTACACCCTGTTTTAGCGATACAAAAAATTGAGGCCAAGTAGGTTTAGATGAGGATTCATCATGGAGCTTCTACGTGACAATAGGACCCAACTTTTAAATTTATTTTTGTCCCTAAATCCAATTATTTATTTATTTATTTATTTAAAGATTTTATTTATTTATTTGTCAGAGAGATAGAGAAAGTACAGGCAGGCAGAGTGGCAGGCAGAAGCAGAGGGAGAAGCAGGCTCCCCGCAGAGCATGGAGCCCGATATGGGACTCGATCCCAGGACGCTGGGATCATGACTTGAGCCGAAGGCAGCCACTTAATAGACTGAGCCACCCAGGCATCCCACCAATTCTTTTATTTTTGTCTCTAAATCTAAGTTGAAGAAATATCATTAGTTCTTGATAAAGGACATTTTTCCTTTTTAAAATTCTCTACTTACATTTTAAAATACTTCATCTAACAACTTCTCAGATTTCAGAGTTCCAGCAATCACTACTTGACCTTGGTCTGAATTACTAATAAAAACATCAATGAGCCCCTAAATCCTCACACAAATGACCTGCGGCTATTTCACTTGTGCTCCCACCATCTGCAGAGAGTGTAATCATCATTGCCATAAACATCAGCATGTATAATTTATGACATGGCAAAAAATGACACCACACAAAACTCTGTCAACTTTTCATAGTTTACTTGTACTGGATTTTATGATTTACGGTGTGCTTTTAAGTACAGAACAATGATCCCATTTTAACTTCAAACAAATTTAAAAGTGAGAAAGAAAGGCGTTTTTGTCCTTATTTTATATTGTGGAAAATGAAGCCCACATAAATGATGTGGTTTCCCCAGGGCAGGGAGTTAGGAATACAAATTTAGTACTGTTCAAATTTGTTTCGGCTTACCCCTACAAAAAACCAAATTACCCTGCTTACTGTCCTTTGACAGAACATTAGTACTGACAATAAGCCGTTATTTAAAACTGCAAAACATTAGGGGCGCCTGGGTGGCTCAGTGGGTTAAGCCACTGCCTTCGGCTCAGGTCATGATCCCAGGTCCTGGGTTTGAGCCCCACATCGGGCTTTCTGCTCAGCGGGGAGCCTGCTTCCTCCTCTCTCTCTGCCTGCCTCTCTGCCTACTTGTGATTTCTCTCTGTCAAATAAATAAATAAAATCTTTAAAAAAAAAATAAAAAAATAAAAAAAAAACTGCAAAACATTAAAATGGGAGGAAAACATGAGGAATGAGTCAGACTAATAGATAATTTATTTAGAAGTGATAATTTAACAAATATTTTTTCCATAATGTGAAATATAAAATAAAAACTGTAAACAGTCAATTTACTGCTTTAATGTTTTACTGTGAAAACACTGCCTATAATTGATCATTTAAATTGATTAGGTGAAATTATAAAAATGAAATAACAACTGATGTTATCACTTTAATATTAGTAATAGAATCTATCCAAAATTTGAAAGTCAATTTTGATGCTCTGTATGTCATCAAAAGGTGCCATTTGATGGAAACTGACTTGTGTTACATGAAATATTCACACATCATTCTGGACCCTTCTTCTTAAGAAACCTTTCCATAAAAGTCCTCTTCAGAAGCCAGCATCTACCTCTGTATGAAACTTTTATCTAGAGAGTTAAAATTTTATAAGGTTTAAGATTATAAAATATTAAAATAAAGGTTGAAGTTCTGATATGTTCACTCAGAGAAAGTGAGCTGAGGCTTTTCTTTTTTCTTTTTTTAAATTCTTACTCTTTTCTCTATGAAGAGCATAAGAACTCAATATACAGTGCACTTCAGAAATTCCCTAAAGGACCGTGGTGATTGACTGATTTCCCTTTTCATGTGTCATAACTGGGGTACTGCGACTCAAGTTAAAATAAATATTAATCTGGCCAGTTACTATGCTGATTTGAATTACTTTTTTTTTAATATCTAGGTTTAATTATGGTGATGCAAGCTCCACTTCTCTAGCCTATGAAACAATGTAAAAAATATTTTTAATTATGGTAAAAGACAAATTTTAACTTGGTAGCTGTTAACTATCAAGCCCTAAATATAACATTTTTATGAGAGCAATTTCACAAAAGTCTTTAACACATTATCATCAATATATGTGTGGCATTTTACTATTTTGAAAATTTTTATATGCACCAACAAATTTTGTGGTAATAATTATCATCCCTAAAAAAGTTGAACATCATATTTTCCATAGCTAGCTATATCAGATAAGTGAGTCATTGTCTAATGTCATACTTTTAAAGGAATTTTAAGTAGAAATCAATACTAGAGAATATGAAGAAGTTAGTCACATTCCCAAGCCAAGTTTATTTGGAATATAACATATGTCACTGGGAAAGGCATTAGATATGTTTAGATCACAGATTTCTACCAAAATAGATACGTGGAATGGGGAGTTAGGGTGGTTTATAAAATCATCATTAATATATTTTCCCATGTAACAATTTGGGGTCTGATAAATTATTCTTACTGTTGCCTAACTATGTCATATAGAGATTTCATAGCATTTTATTTAATCCTAATTAAAATTACTGCTTTTCCTAAAACCAAAATGTCACAAGATGACCATTTGAAGACATTTCTTCTGCCCCTGCTTAGCAAGTGAAAAATGAATAACTGATGGTTATATCCTCTATTGATTGTTGCCTTCAGCTCATCAGACTTTACTTTTGATTACAGAAAATATTAGTGTTATCCTAGAGCTCTTACTATATAACATTCTTAGCCATTACTGTTTACTTTGAGCAAACCAATGCAGCAGGTACTTGATATTCACTAGAAAGAACTCCGATGGATGTTCCCTATTAAGGGGCAAGTTTTTTATGAAGACATTCCATGAATCAAATTTAACTCAAAAAAAAAAAAAAAAAAAGGATAATTCCAGCATTGAGATTGTCTAAAGGAGGTAGTGAATTACACATTAATTGAATTATTTAAATTTATGGCAATGGAGCACATGACAAACATGTTAAAAGAGTTTCCTGGACTAGATGAGTGGATGCCTCACTAATTTTAGGGCCTTTCCCACCTATGATTTATGATTCTATCTGTCCTTGTTGACATTATGGACTCTGCCAATATGTTCTACTAACTTTTCATAGATAATGGTAAATCACTAAGAAGATCTACATCTTATTAATTGATTGATTGATTATGGGTTCCAAAATAAAAATCCTAACTTAAAGAAATGGAAATAAAAATTATTTTTCCGTTTTTGCTTTTACAAAGTTCTTTTGATTTGTCAAACTCTATTAAGCTATACTTTTATAGATTAACTTCTATTCTTATATGTGACAAATACTTCCAATATTTCAGACACCTAGATTTCATATTCTTTATCATTGATCTCTACTTTCTTAGCAGTTGTATAGGGCACTGATTTTGAATTCAGTTCATACTGGAATCCAAATTTCCAGTAACTAGCAAAAATTCCGATGCACTGAAAATGTGTTTGCTTAATCAGTAGTGGAATTCAAAGTTAATGAATCCATAATAAAATAAGAGTTATGTCTCTTTTTAATGTAGTATATTTGGTGTCACTATTAAAAGGCTATAATGCCTTTAACCGTGGAACATAAAGGTAAAAAAATCACTACTCTTACCTATGAGAACTTGAGAGAAAGGTAAGGCACAATCCTGAAGAACATTTATTTCTCACACTTCTTCGGTATTTCTGAGGAGTGTTTTTGAGTAGCTGTATTCTAAAAGAGGAGACCTCTTTTGTGATAGCAGCTAAACTGTAAGGAAAAAAAACCTCAATATCCATATCTTTTATCTTCCAAACTTAGAAGGCACTATCAAACTGAGGTTTTCCCGTATTCGAAGCTATTACTTAAAATTTGAATTTAGTAAAATGTTTTTGCTAAACATGGTAAAGGTCCTAGACATACCATAACACATTTTAATATTAGTTATTCTACAGTGTATTTTGAGTGCCAAGATTTAGCAATATTAACTACTCAAAGTGATTTATTATTAAAGACCTAACAACAGTTCTTTTTAATTTGCCTTTAGAAATGAAAACAAAATCTAACTTGGATTTTTGTTTGTTTCCTCTGAAATAGGCTCTCCTCCTTCCTTTCCCACATATATTAAATTCAGTGCAAAATCATGGGTGGGGGCTGAGGGAGGAATGAATCAAGTGCTAAGTGCTGTTCTTGAATATGGAGAAATAAAAATATGAATTACACATGTTACTTGATCTGCATGAAAATAGGCTGGAGTGGGCAAAATAAATAAGTACCCAATTAACAGAAACATATATAAGGCAAAATGATTATTACAATAAATATACTAAATGAGGGGCACCTGGGGGGCTCAGTGGGTTAAAGCCTCTGCCTTCGGCTCAGGTCATGATCCCAGGGTCCTGGGATTGAGCCCTGCATCGGGCTCTCTGCTCATCGGGGAGCCTGCTTCCCTTCCTCTCTCTCTGCCTGCCTCTCTGCCTACTTGTGCTCTCTGTCTGTCAAATAAATAAATAAAATCTTAAAAAAAATCTACATATATATACTAAATGAACTGTTATGAGCAAAGAAATAGACTATTAACTTTGAGAAGAAGATAGAAAAATTATATGTAAATGGTGAAATTTGACTGTAGTTTTGAAGAAAGAAAGAAAATATAGCATTTTTTAAAAGTATGATATGAAATCAAAAGTTTAAAGAGTATAGCAGTTTCTATGAATAACACATAGAAAGAGATATTTAACTACAAGACTTTTCTAGGATATTTAACTACAAGAGTTTTCCAGAATGGCAGAGACTTAAATATCCAATGGATAATATAAGAAGTGAAAGAGAGATGAGTGCATTCTGTGCAGCACCAGGAATTTTATTCTTTATGGTATAAGCCATGGGAGACACTGAGACCTTTGTGAAAAGTGAAAACAAGATACATTTTTAAAGATAAATTTAATTCAGAGGATTTCATCAAGGGAAATGGGTTAAATACAGGAAATTTATGATACAGGAAGTCTACTTAAAACAGAAGCAAAGGAGAAAAGAAAAAAAAAGAGTGGCGACATATTTGAGAGATAAAAGGGATCGAGGACTTAGTATGGGAGACAAAAGAGAGGAATTGAAGAAAGATGCTTTCAAGGTTTCTATTCTGAAATACAGAATATCTGGAGAAATGAACAGGTTCTGAACAGGATCAGATGGAAAAGAGCTTTCACCGACATTTATTTACTCTGCCACATGCTGTGTTAGGTACTCTACACACATCATCCCATTTGCTTTCCATGAGGAAGTAATGAAACAGACATCATCTTCATTTTTCATTGAAGAACAAGCATGTCAGGAAAAGCCAACTGCATATCATGGTATAATTTTAACTGGTAAAAGTGTAATTTTACAAATTAAATAAACCCATGTTTGTTTTGAAGTTTCGTTTCATGTAAGTGTACAGTAAGTACTATTTTGTGTCTGGATTTTTCTTAAAGTTATGTCTGTGAGATTCACTGGGTTGCATGTAGCAGGAATCAATTCTTATTGCATTAAAATAGTCTAGTGTATGAAGATGCACACTTTATCCATTCAATTATTTTTGTTTGTTTTTTAGAGAGAGAGAGAACTCATGCCTATGTACAAGCAGGGGTGGGGAGGGGCAGAGGAAGAAGGCAGAGACTCTTGGCTCAGCAAGGAGCTAGATGTGGGGCTCACCTCAGGACCCTGAGATCAAGACCAGATCAAGACCAAAATCAAGAGCTGGACGCTTAACCAACTGAGCTATCCAGGTGCCCCTTTCCATTCCATTAAGAATGGATATGAGGTTGTTTCCAGTTTGAGTCATTACAAATAATGTTGTTATGAACTTCTTTCACTTATGTCTGAGTTCACATATGTGATTATTTTGAAGGTGTCCATCTTTTCAAGCAGAACTGGTGGTCTGTCAAGTGTGTACGTGCTCATCTTTAACACACACTGCCAAACTGTCTTCATACTCATAGACAAATTTACACTCACACCAGTGGTTGTACTGCATTGTGAAAATACTGGATATTAAATATTCCTTTCTTTTTAAAAGTTTACCCATTTTAATGAGTACTTAGTTATACTCCATCACTTTTTGATTTTATTCCATTGATAGCCATTTGAATGTCATCTTTTGAAAAGTGGCCTGTTTGTTTATTTTCAAAAAGTTGGTTCTTTGTATCAACCTTGTCTGTTAGAAATCCTATATATATTCTAGATGACATTTTTGGAACTATATATCATGAACATCTACTCTGTGGCTTGCCTTTGCATTCTCATAATGGTGTGCTCTGATAAACAGAAGTTTTGAATTCCAATATAAAGTCCAATTTATTGATCTTTCTCCTTTGTGAATCTTTGAGAAATCTTTGCTTGTTACAATGTAAGAAGGTGTTTTTTCATATTTTGTCTATATGTTTTATTGTTCTATTCTTTATATTTTGTTTATGATAAATGTATTATTGATTTTTTATATAGTGTGAAAGATATCAAAATATTAAACTTTTTTTCAGATACACAGCTGACCCAGCATTGTTTATTAAAAACACCATATTTCTGCCCTGCATTGCAATGATGACTTTGTCACATAGCAGGTATATGTGTGGTTCTGTTCCGATTTCAATTAATTATTCAGCTATCCTAGCACCAATAACACAATATTTTTATTTCCTTTAGCTTTATAAGTTTTGGTATTTTGAAGAGTAACTCTTTAAGATTGCTTAAACTGCTTTTGATCCTTAAAAATTTCTTAAAATTATAGTCAATCTTAACAACTTCTATCAAAAAGAAATGGAATTCTAATTGGTATATAATTTAATATATACATAATTTGGGACTAGTATCTTTATACTTTTGAATCTTCCCACTCTTGAATATGCTAAATCTGTCTAATCACTTAGTTTAAAAAAATTCATCTTCGTAATATTCACAGTTTTCATTGTAGAATTTTTGAATATGTTTAATTAGATTTATTATTTGTAATGTAATTAAATTTTTCAAGTTCTTGTAAAAATCATCTTCCGCACATTTGGTTTTGACAGCTTATTCTAATGTAGAGGTGGTAAAGTAACTTTATATAGTGATCTTGCACCTAAGTCATTCAAAAATTTATCTGCCGATTAAGTTTTTTAGGGAAGGAAGTTACTTGATTTTGGTATTTTGATTCTGATTTTTTTTTTTTTTTGGTATGCCTGATTCTTTTTATTTGAGACCAGATATTGTATATGAAATATTACAGAGATTCTTTATATTATCTTCCTCTAAGGTGATTAAATTTTCTTTTGGTAAGATGATAAAGTATGGACAGATCATCTTTTGATAGGCGAGGGAAGTCAAATTCTAATTTGCAGCTAGCCCTGGGATATAGCCACTTGGGGGTCATAAGAAGACACCTGGAGGGTTTTTCTTAGTCCCTCCTTTTTGGCAGGCCTGAATTCCAGTTTTTGTCTGAGACAAAACAGTTACATGAGAATCTGATATTTTTGTTTAGTGTTTAGCTCTAATAGCCATTTACTTCTTGGTTTATTGGCCTCCCTTCCAAAACTTCAGCAGTGTACTAACCAGCAGCTGCCTTAAGCGGACAAGATGTGGGCAGGATTTTCGGCTCACTCCCCTTTGTTTCCCTGTATCTGGGAACTTTGGCCCTCAAGTCTTTGCTGACTTGGTAGCCCAAAGTCATTCTTCTCACTGCATAGTGAGGTTGCAACAACCTCCAGTGCATGGCTTTTTGCATAGTATCCAGCACACGCCCTGTGCATTGGCAAAGGATTTGAGGACAAAATGTAGCTGTGAATGTAGGGCTCATCTCGATTCCTTTCCCTATACTCCAGGATGTGGCATCCTCAAGTCCTTGCTGTCTTGGTTTCTGGTTTTGTTTGTGTGCTTGTTTATTTTTAATACACATTTTTTCATTCTCAGCTGGAGGTGTATCTGATTCCAACTTCTGTGACACAGTGACACAGAGGCATATATCTTGCATTCTTCAACACATAATAAATTTGAAAGGGCAGCAGAAAATCCATATAGAACTAACTTGAACTCAGGTGGAATTTTGAAGTATACATGAACATTTTAAATTTGAGATTTATTCACCCAAATTTGCCAGTCATTATTAACCACTCACCTGATAGAGATGTGAAAGCAGATTGTGTTTTTTTTTTTTTTTTTTAAGATTTATTTATTTATTTGACAGACAGAAATCACAAGGAGGCAGAGAGGCAGGCAGAGAGAGAGGAGGAAGCAGGCTCCCCGCAGAGCAGAGAGCCCGATGTGGGGCTCGATCCCAGGACCCTGAGATCATGACCTGAGCCGAAGGCAGAGGCTTTAACCCACTGAGCCACCCAGGCGCCCCCAGATTGTGTGTTTTTAAAGTATGTCTCTGTTACATGTAACCTAAGTAAATTATTTAGGGTACATAAACATATTGAACTAGAAATCTAGATCAAAATTTCCAAATATAAGATACACAGCTTTTTCTTTTCTTCTATTCTAAGTAAAACTGCAGTGGTTCACCTTTAATCAGTTCAAGATAACAATGAATACTTACTAAATTTGGTATAAATAAGTTAATTGATGAATAAGTAAATATCCATCCATGCCTATTTTATATCATAACCTTTTTTGTTGAGTTTATTGTTATTTTTAATGTTTTAGACTTGCCTTTGTGGACAAGCATACTGTTTTTTTTTTTTTTTCAGTTTCAATAGTTTCATTCCAATATATATTTGTGTAACAAAATTCTATTCTAGTTATATGGACACAGTTAAAGTTTGTTGCAAAAGAAAAAGAACTTAAAAAACTAAATGCATTTGACTTTTTAGTCATCAATTTTTTCTCCTGTTCAGAGATGTGTGTGTGTGTGTGTGTTTCTTTAACCTTGAACTTCTTTTTGCCTTAAATTAATAAAGAATTTTACTTCCTCTTCTAAAGTTCCTTTTTATCATTTTAGCTTTCCCAGTCACATCATACTTGCTTCCTGGAGATACATAGTACTGTTAAACTTGGCTACAAGTTATGATCTTTCTAAATGGCAATTCAATTTTCTCTGAACACAGCTCAGTTTTGTTTTTTTTTTAAAGATTTTATTTGTTTGGGGCGCCTGGGTGGCTCAGTGGGTTAAGCTGCTGCCTTTGGGTTAAGCTGCTGCCTTCGGCTCAGGTCATGATCCCAGGTCCTGGGTTCGAGCCCCACATCGGGCTTTCTGCTCAGCAGGGAGCCTGCTTCCTCCTCTCTCTCTGCCTGCCTCTCTGCTTACTTGTGATTTCTCTCTGTCAAATAAATAAATAAAATCTTAAAAAAAAAAAAAAGATTTTATTTGTTTGACAGACAAAGATCACAAGTAGGCAGAGCAGCAGGCAGCAGACAGAGAGAGAGGAGGAAGCAGGCTCCCTGTCGAGCAGAGAGCCTGATGTGGGGCTCGATCCCAGGACCCTGGAATCATGACCTGAGCCGAAGACAGAGGCTTTAACCCACTGAGCCACTCAGGCGCCCCCCCCCTTTTTTTTTTTAAGATTTTTTTTATTTATTTATTTGTCAGAGAGAGAGAGGGAGAGAGAGCGAGCACAGGCAGACAGAATGCCAGGCAGAGGCAGAGGGAGAAGCAGGCTCCCCGCCAAGCAAGGAGCCCGATGTGGGACTCGATCCCAGGACGCTGGGATCATGACCTGAGCCGAAGGCAGCTGCTTAACCAACTGAGCCATCCAGGCGTCCCTGAACACAGCTCAGTTTTAAGTCATCAATGATTCCAAACCTTTGCCTAAAACTAAGCCTCCAGGTCCCTTTCTGATTGCTTCTCTTTAAGTAGACTGTTTTAGGTGGGATATATAAGGTCCTTGGGAGGTACAAGTATTTTCTATATTCCAATAAATTTTTCCAGGAGTTATAGTTGTGGGATTTTTTGTTTTGTTTTGTTTTCTTTTGTCTTTCTGTCCCCTAGGCAGCCACTCCAAAGACAGCATTAATAAGTGCATAATTTTTACCTCTAAGTAGGATAAATTTTAAGTTCGTTTTAAAAGCTGCCACCACTGCTTTTACTGATTTTAACATGTAATATATTTACTAAACCTTTACTGGTATCATCACATGGCTTCTGATTTGATCGTTATAACTAATGAAATGTTATGTACAATGTTCATATCATCACTTTTACTCATACTTTCATTTCCCCAGGTCATTTTGTCATTAAAAATTAATCTCTTGGTGGGGCGCCTGGGTAGCTCAACAGGTTAAGCCTCTGACTCTTGATTTTGGCCTAGGTCATGATCTCAGGGTCATAACATTGAGCCCCTTCTTGGGTTCCATGCTCAGCAGGGAGTTTGCTTGGAGATTCTCTCCTGCCTCCCCCCCACCCACATGCATGATCTCTCTCTAAAATAAATAAATAAATCTGAATAAAAATGTATCCATTGGTAAAACTTAAGTAAAAAAATATAAATGAGAAAGAAAAAGGAAATGCAAATTCACAATCTAACAACCATGATGATAATTCTCAAATTCCACCCACTTTCCAGCACACTTTATCAGAAACTTCAATGAAAATAAAATTGAAATTTGGCTTTGTAAAATTCCTGATTTTATATAATGTTATAATTTCACCTTTTTACTTCAAAGAAATCCAAAGGAGAAAGAGGAAAACTACTGAGATAATTTTGAATTCATTCCAGTTAAAAAAAATATGAAAATACTCAGTACTGTGTTGCTAATAACACATCTTTCAAAACTAGCTCACAACTGACTGTGTTGCATGAGTGCCTTGTTTTGCTGTGTGTGAGATGTGCTGCCTTGGAAAATAAATTTCGCAAATATCAACTTTTGACTTAGATTATATTTGTAGGTGGGCCTATGTAACTGGATGTTTTCTTTTTCTTCCTAGGGTCTGAGTCATTCTTAACTCAGCAGGGTTAACTCAAAACAACCCGAAACACCAAAACTGTGAAATTCTGTTTTCTTCAAGAAAATATTCATCGAAATACTGAGGTAATAACATGGTTATAAAAATTAGTTATCCTGAAAACTGACTGACTATCAAACTTAAGAGGACTAATTAAAGGTCATGAGACACACAGAACAAAGCAACAATGATTTATGAGGACTAGTTAACCAGCATATAAAGAGAAGGGACAAAGCAACAATATTTATTTTGGCCAGTTGGCACCAAAATTTTTGCTAGTTTTCTTGGACAAAATGATAAAGAAGACAGTGCTTGCCCTCAAATTCAGTATCTGTTTGAAGCATAGTATCAGCAAAAACCATACAAATGTTTTTTTTTTTTTTTAATGCATCATGTCATAAATATAAACAAGAACAAAGTAATCAAGAAAAGTGTTTGTGTGCTCACCTCACCAGACCTTTGGAAAATTAAGGGTGATCTGAGATGGTCAGCTTCATTAGAATTAAGTACTCTGAGTTAAATATTCAGATGTGAACATTAAATACATGGGAATGTCATAGTATGTTCAACGTTAACATGTACAAGGTTGTTCTAACTTGTCATTCAGAAGCTGCTGTGTAGCTGTGTAGCTTCCACCCACACATCTGCTGTGATAGCTCTCACTAGGGTTGTATTGTTTCATGTTTTCAATTGTTTGATTAGTATTCACTTAATGTAAGCTTCACAAGGTAAGTAACATTGCCTACCAACATATCTCTAATGACTAACAGTGTCTGGTACAGTGAATATATCTTGGATAAATGAGGAGTTATAATACACTGCTAACTTGGCCACCTGTCAATGTTCATGCATAACAGACTCCTGCAGCTAACTTTGACTTAGGTCTAAAGCTGGGAGAGGGAAACGGAGTCCTAAACACTGTTTCCTCAACATTGCTACCTGCAGCTTGCAGCTCTTAAGGTCTACTGATTATTTACTTTCTCTTAATTAATCTTGAGGTATAATTTTAATGCAGTAAAATGCACACATATAAAGTATACAGTTTGCCCAATTTTGACTAATGTGTACACATGTGAAACTATCCCTTCTGAATTACATTTTATTTCCCTAATCCAGAAAAGCTTTGTTGTATCCCTTGACAGTCAAATACCCCTCAAACCCCTCAATCTAATTTCTATCACCATAAATAAATTTGGCCTTCATAGTAAATAAATTTGGTATTTATAGTACTTCATATGAATAGGGTTATATAGTATGTACTCTTTATATCTAACTCTCTTTTGGTCAGCATGTTCTTGCGATTCAACTTTAAAAAAATTGCTCAGTAGTGTTTCATTTTATTAATATATTATAATTTAAAATATATGTATTTATTTTCTTGTTAGATTATTTCCAGATTTGGGCTATTTTGAATAAAGTTCCTGCCTTCTTGATTCTTGTCTCTACTTCTTGGACTTCTGACCACCAAATTATCAAACCTATGGTATCACTGGTGTTTCTGAATCTCTGAAACATGTTTTATATGTGCCTATATGCACAGAGAGTAGGGGAAATAGTTCATAATTTTCCTTCTCAAAGACAGTTTCCAAAAGCAAATGAACATTTTTGACCCCATTTGCTTCTTTGTTCTAAAGCACATCACAGATTGGCTTGAGGCCATGTTTACTGAACTGTTCAATTGTCAGTTCCTGGCCCAACTTCAATTCCCTCCACATCCGTTCTTCCTTCTGAACCAGAGTCACTCCTTAACACAAGTATGTTATGAGAGAAAAGAAGGTAACATATTAGGGAAGGGAAGGAGAAAATAAACATTGACTGCTACCTTCTTTGTTGCTTCACTTCTGATATTCCTTTAAAATTATCATAAACTTGGGCACCTGGGTGGCTCAGTGGGTTAAGGCTCTGCCTTCAGCTCAGTTCATGATCTCAGGGTCCTGGGATCAAGCCCCGCATTGGGCTCTCTGCTCGGAGGGGAGCCTGCTTCCCCCACCCCCTCTCTGCCTGCCTCTCTGCTTACTTGTGATCTTTGTCTGTCAAATAAATAAATAAAGTCTTTAAAAAAAAAACTTAAAATTACCATAAACTTATTTAATATTGTTTGAAAACATACCCAAAGTCTGAGATAGGCTTTTCTACAACCAACAAAACACCACATGTTTTCTACCTTTAGGAGATTTATATTCTAGCAATATGGATATTATTAAATAAAACATAGCTGTTATTTAATAACAGGAAAAGTGCATTTGGAAACGATGAACCAGGTTTCAAAAGAATGGAGAGGGTAATTCTGACAACCATATAGGTCATGATTAACTGATGGTGACTTGATACTACAACGCTGTTTATAGACTAAAGCCATCAGGAACAGTGATATTTGAATACAGATCTACCAGCATTTCTTCTTTCAGTGATTCCTTTGTGTTTATAGCAATATTCTTAACTATGGGTACATACAGAGTGTAAAGGATAAATTAAATACTACCCAAGTGACTAAAATCTGGTGGTATTTTTATGCAGAATTTCATGTCCTTGAGTGATTCAGGCCAAGGCACTTCACTTATAAGAAATGGTCTTAGCAACACCATCAGCTCTAGCTTCAAGGTCAAATCTCTCTAGACTATGGGTATGCTAGTGAATCCTCCCTACACCTTGAGCCATAGTAGGGAAAGGACAATACATTGGGAAGGGGTGGGAAGAAGATGATTAAGAATGGAAGGCTGAAAGACACAGAGCTTGCCTGTTCTTACAATAATCGGTAACAAGAAAGCAGTCATTCTTTTATTTAATTTTATTGTTCACTAACATGGGAAAAGAAATACACCCTGCATCATTAATTACTATTTAAAATAGAATGTTAATAGTGGAAAGTTTTAGGGAACATAACATTTCCCCCTGGATTTTGTTCTTTAAATCTCTGCGTTTTGGGGGAAATAAAGTGTGCAAAAGGGAATAATGTAAACCTATTATAGTCAGAACGTCACAGATTCACTTTAAAGCCAGAAGCAGTGCCTTTGTTCAATGACACCTGAGCATCCGTTGATGTAAGGGCTTAGCAGGTGGATCGGACAGATGGTAGTCAGAATTCCCAGGTTTACCACTAACATTCATTGCTTCATCAAAACCAAGATAAAGCAAAAAATATTTAAAAGAGAAGGCTAAGCATATATCAACTCTTATTATGGAGACTAGTAAGCTAAATTTTGCATTCCACAGTGATTATCTGGGGGAAATTAAAGCATTAACTAAAGACATTGATAAATATTTCTATCAATTTGCTCAGACAAAAATGTTTTTTAAACTACAGACTATGGCATAATTATTCAAAATAAACAGTAATTAACTGAACTAAATCAAGCAACACAAGGGTTTGCAAATTTGCCCTGTGGTTTACCAGCTGTGCTTTTTACTGTCTGCACTGTGAATTTACACTCAAGCTTTGAGTTCTCAAGAGGTGGTAGAATTTGAAGCACGTTTTAGAAGCATATTAAGTACAGATAAAATTACTAATTCAGTCAGTCTAAGTCATCTGACAATGAAAGATTTATTGGAAAAAAATCTTTGTGAAGAAGTTTGCTAAGCTTTTATTTGTCACCTACTGTATGCCAGGAACTGTGAGAAGTCTGAGGGTATAGATTTAAAGAAGATATTTAGGGTGTGCAGAGAATAAAACATAGAGACATGATACAAAATTCTGAAGAATAATTAAACTCCAGGTTACTGACTTAGTAAATCAAGAAAATGAGCAGAATTCTTCCTTAAGGGTACATTAAAAACAGGATTGGGAATCAGAAACTCCATATATTACCTCTGTTTTGGCCCCAGATCCATGATTCTTCCTGGGTCATGAAAAAGGTTTATCCCAGAGCCTGATAATGCTGAGGATGTTTTATTTTATCTGCTTCTCTTTGTCATTAGGGACAGTACTCACAAGGCATGTTGCAAGAGTCTTTGGCACTGTCAGGGCTGAAATTATATAAGATAATTTGCATGGCACAGTATGGCCTGGGTAAATTCTTGGATTCCTACTTGTAACCACAATATGTTTATGCTACACTTCTGCTGAAGTGGAAAGATTGCATTTTAACAGAATGAAAAACAATCATTTTATATGACAACTCTTAAATACTAATCTATCTATTCACCTCCCTAGGCATGTTTCCCCTTTTTCAGAGTCTCATATTTTCTTTATGACTCCCAAAGCATAGCTTTCAGCATCCAATTTACAAAGTCATATTTAATGAACACTTTCTAGGCACTAACCAGAGCATTGGGAATATAGAAAGAATAAAACTCCATTTCTGTCCCATGGTTCTCACATATAGTTTTCATAAGATTCAGTTTTATAATCAAGTTCAACTGGATGAAACTGTCATGGCATGATCATCCAAACAATGTCTGAACAAATGTTCAGAATGTACCTAAAAAACACACTAATCCAACCTGGGGAAACATGTCTCAGCATTTTCACCTTATACATTACCCAAAAAAAAAAAAAAAAAAAAAGGCAATATGTAAAACATACCCTGTAGTCAGTGTTTATTCTATGTAATGCATTGAACTAATAGCATTATCTATTTTACTTTTCCAAAACACTATGTGACATGGGTATCATTTTTTCCCCTCTTCCTATATTTATCTCAATTTCCTTTCCATTTTATTCAGAGAATGTTAGGTTCATGAGAAGGTGAGAGACCTGTCAAATGTTACATAGCCACTAAGTGGTTACCCAGGGTCTGAACCCTGTCTGGGGAGAGACAGTGAGGAACTAGTGGTAAAGTGTCATCCAGATCACTTGCTGCCCAAGTTGTGGTCCAACATGAGCAGATCATTCAAGTAGAATTTCTTCCTACAGAATAGAAAGAGGACAGGCAATAACAGAGAGGGGAGTTGGGATGACAGCTTCCTGCACAAAATCTTCTTAGGGAGGTCCTTGGTGCCACAGTTCTTGGAAACAGGCTGAAATCCCCAAGCAATGGCACTTTCCAAGAACTGTGAATCCAGAATTTCCTTTGGAGCCATGGAGCGCCACCATCCTTCCTCATTACCTCTACCATAACCATTGCTATCCTCAGGTAATCCCACCCACCACTGGAGCAGAATTGTACCCCAAAAGAAAAGGAGGTACAGAAGAAATAGGAGAAGGTACAGTTGCTACCCCCAAAAACTCTGGTAAGAAGGAAGACTCCGGAAACAGGCCTGCACAGTGACTAGTCCAGACTACTCCAGACATTACCAACAATGTCAGATACATAGATCATCATTTCCCAGCCACCTTTATGGAGGAGTGTGTGGCACATTCAATTATTCTGTTAACTCTGAAGGCTATTCTTAATGTAAATAAAAATGTTTGAGTTTGTTTTCCTAGGGATAAGTTGGTGTACATGCACACACCCAGTTATCATATGAAAACCAAGCTAATTTTAAATCAATTTTAATTTGACTTTTCTGATATATGGATCCAGCTTTATTTTTTTTTCCAAATGGCTTTTACATGTTACCTTTTTCTCTTCTTAATTTTTTTCAGGTTTATTATAGTATAAATCACAAAATTATAAGATGTTTGAACTGTATGTTGTGATGATTTGGTTTATGTATACACTGTGAAACAATTCTCCTAATCTAGTTAATTAGCATATCCATCATCTCACATATTTATATTTTTTGCTTTTTGTAAGAACATTTAAGGTCCACTTTCTTTGCAAACGTCAATTATATAATATAGTGTTATCAACTATAGTCACCATGGTTTGCATTAGATACTAAGATCTTATTCATTTTACAGCTGGAAGTTTCTACTCTTTTACCAATCTCTCCCCATTTTCCTCACCTGCCAGTCTGTAACAACCACTTTTCTATTCTCTGTTTCTGTGGGTTTGACTTTTTTTAGATTCCACATATAAGCAACACCATGCAGTGTTTGTCTGTCTGGCTTATGTCACTAAATATTCATTTTAAATAAAGTGATTGATATTTTGTTACTTATGATTTATGAGAACTGCATATATTTCTAATTATTTTTTACTTAATATTAATTATTTCAATTCATTTTAGAATTTGTTTTAAAACTAGCAGAGACATGTATCAACTCTTCTAAACTTAACACAATGCATAAAATAATGAGTTTTTTATATGTTTTATATTTATAAATTCAGTATCTGTCACAGAGTTATACTTTCAACAGAATGTGCTGTTCCTTTTCAAACTTTTCGTTCACCATGATAAACCATATGTTATTCACTCAAGTTTTGACCATTAGGCCTATCAAATAGTATATGTGAAAATAATACTTTTTATTTTACTTACAGTGACATGAATCAGCAAATTATTATGATTTTAAAGTCATTAAGGTCTTCTAGAATAAGATATATTGTATTGGGTGTAGCTGATTGTTTTTCAATTCTTTATCTTTTTTACAGTGGCACATATTTGAGTTTTGGACCTCAAGTTAAGTTTCACAAATGTCCCCTCACCTACAAGGAAATTCCAATATTGTATTCAGGGTCATTATATGCACTGGTTATGTATATGATCTAGTCTTTAAAAATGTACCTGTTTTGTGAGTGGAAATAGAGATGTATGAGCTCATCTAAGAAATAACTAAAGAGCTTATGGCTTTATGTAAATTCTGATAGAGAAATTTGATAATAAATTCATGCAAATAATTGAAAGATTGATTTGTTTGCTAATGCTATCAGTTTTTCCACCTTCACACAAAAATAACTAACATTCAGTTAAAACTACTAGGGTATTTACCCCACATATACAGATGTAGTGAAAAGAAGGGCCACATGAACCCTGATGTTCATAGTAGCAAAGCCCACAATAGCCAAACTGTGGAAAGAGACAAGATGCTGCCCTTCAATAGGCAAATGTATAAAAAAGATGTGGTCCATATATACAATGGAATATTACTCAGCCATCAGAAAGGATGAATACCCAACTTTTGCATCAACATGGATGGGAGTGGGGGAGAGTATGCTAAGGGAAATAAGTCAAGTAGAAAAAGCAATTATCAGATAGTTTCATTTATTTGTGGAACATAAGGAATAGCATGGAGGATATTACGAGAAGGAAGGGAAGAAATCAGGTAGGAAGACGAACCATGAGACACGATGAACTCTGAGAAACAAACTGAAGTTTTTAGAGAGGAGAGGGGTGGAAGGACAGGTTAGCCTGGTGATAGGTATTGAGGAGGTCACATATTGCATGGAGCACTGAGTGTTATACACAAACAATGAATCATGGAACACTACATCAAAAACTAATGATGTACTCTATGGTGACTAACAAAACATAATTTAAAAAAAACACTAGGAACTTAACTTGAGAGTTAAAATTTTCTAAAAGCCCAGTCTTAGGGGAGCTTTGTATTTTCTGGGTTTGAACTCCAGAAGCCCTCTACCAGAGTCTTACTATAAAGATCTGAGAAAAATCCCCTCTTGCTTCCAGCAAGGCAAGGGAAAAAAAAGTAATTCTTTAGAAATGCCTGAAGAGTTCTCTGTTTCCCTTAACAAGGCCTGTCCCAAGGGAAACTATTAAACTGTTGTATCAGTATCAAACCTATTGGGATTTTATCGAAACTTAACCCAGTGAAAAACTTACCTCGGGCTCACTAAAAGCCCAAGAACTGATCATAGGACTTCCACAACCCCACACTCTACCACTATATCAATAATATTCCAGTAAAATAAAAGGGAGTTATAGCTAAAAGAACTGCAAGGCTTAGATTCTTTTTAAAGAGTCTCTAGGGATACACAATGAAAATAAGGGAGACAAAAATAAGAGCACCAGAGGAAATTTTAACCTCTGATACCACAGCTTTAGTAAACATAGCCTAACATGTAGCCAGACAACCATAAAACCTCAATTTCTTTTACCTGATACATCATGTACAACTTTTAACAACAACAACAACAAAAATTACAAGTCATGTTTAAAAAGACAAAAAAAATACAGTCCAAAGAAACAGATCAAGCATCAGATCCAGACTCAGATATGGCAGAAATTTTGAAATTACCAAACTGGCAATTTAAAATAACTATGCTGACTGTAATGGGAACAGTAATGTGCTACATATATGATGCCAAAGATTCTAATGGGAAAAGTACACAACATGCAAGAATGGATAAGTAATATAAGCAAAATGGTGGAAACTCAAAGAAAAAAAAAAAAAAGAAAGGAAATGCTAGAATTCAAAAACATTGTAACAGAAATGAAGAATGCATTTGGTGGACTCACGAAAAGACCAGGCATAGTTAGTGAAATAATCAGTGAGTTTAGAGATAGGAGAATAGTAACTTTCAAAACTGAAATGCAAAGAGAAAAAAAGAAAACTATGAAACATACTATCCAAGAACTTTAGGAGAATTACAAAAAGGGTAGCATACCAGAAGGAGAGGAATTAGCGAAAAGAACAGAAGAAATAGTTAAAGTAATAATGGCTGAGAATTTTCCAAAACTAATGATGGACACCAAGCCACAGATCCAGAAAGCTCAGAGAACATTAAGTATGATAAATACCAAAAATTCTGTATCTAGGCATATTGTATTTAAACTGCAGAAAATGAAAGACAAAAAATTTTGAAGGAAACCAGAAGGAAGGTGGAAACAACATGCTCATAGTGAAGCAAGATAAGAGTTAGATCAAACTCTCTTTAGAAACTTCTCTTCTATGTAAGGAAGAAAGAGCAAGTAAAATGTTTAAAGGATTGAAAGAAAAACAAAATAAAAATCCCCACAAAAATTTGTTTCCAGTGAAATTATTCTTCAAACATGAAGGATAAATAAAGACAATCTCAGAGAAACAAAAAGAGAATTTATCATCAGTGAGCCTGCCTTGTGAGAAATGTTAAAAGAAGTTATACCAGGAGAAGGAAAATGTTATAGTTCAGAAACTTGCATTTACATAAAAAAGGAAAAATAGTGGAGAAGGAATAAGTGAAGGTAATATATAAAATTTAATTTTCTCTTATTTTTAATTGATTTAATAATTTGTTCAAAATAAAAACAATAATGTATTTGGTGGTTAATAAACTTGTGAGTAAATGAAATAAATGGTAGGATGTTATAAGTAAACAGAGGGAAGAAGTGGGAAATCTCTCTTATAAGGTGCCTGCAGTATCTGTGAAGCTATAATGCTATTTGGAATGGTATTTATATTACTCATAATTATGTATTTCAAACTCTAAAGCAACCACTAATTGTTTTTTAAAGAAGTATAATTGATAATCTAAGGGAGGAGAAAATTGAAATCTCATAAAATTTTTTTAAAGATTTTATTTAT
Source organism: Lutra lutra (assembly GCF_902655055.1). Taxonomy (NCBI): domain Eukaryota; kingdom Metazoa; phylum Chordata; class Mammalia; order Carnivora; family Mustelidae; genus Lutra; species Lutra lutra. The sequence continues at coordinate 164,028,026 of NC_062280.1, forward strand.
TCATTTGACAGACAGAGATCACAAGCAGGCAGAGAGGAAGGCTGGGGGGTGGGGGGGGAGCAGGCTCCCTGCTGAGCAGAGAGCCTGATGCGGGGCTTGATCCCAGGACCCTGGGACCATGACCTGAGCCGAAGGCAGAAGCTTGAACCCACTGAGCCATCCAGGCACCCCTCATATAAAATTCTTAATTAAAACTAAAGAAGTAGAAAAAGTAGAAAACAAAAGAAAAGCAAAGAACAATGACAACATATAGAAAACATTTAATATAGTAGATACAAATAGTAAGAAATGCAGCTATTAATTATTTTAAATGTGAATGGTCTAAATAAAACAAAAAAAAGACAGATAATCTGATAGTAGCAGAAAAAAAAAAAACCTCAAACAGACAAAGACACATCTATATATTATCTACAAGAAACCCACTTTAAATATAAAGATATAAATAAATTATAACTAAAAGGATGGAAAAAGCGATTCCGGGCTGACATTACTCAAAAGAAAACTTGGTTTACTTTCAGACAGAACATAATTTCAGAGCAATAAAAATTATAAGGATCAGCATTACATAAGATAAAAGGGTCAATTATTCAAGATAACATAACTATCCTTAATATCTATGTGCCTATAACACACTGTCAAAATATGTGAGGCAACTGAACTGCAAAGAGAAATATGAATCCACTACTATACCAGGACAGTTCAGCATTCCCCTATCAGTGGTTGACAGGTACAGCAGGCAGAAAATCAGTAAGGATGTAATTGAACTGAACAGGGCCATCAATCAACTGGATTTAATTGACATTTATAGAATACTTCATCAAACAACAGCAGAATATACATTCTTCTCCAGCTCACATAGAACATTCACAAGATAGATGACATTCTGAACCATAAAACTCACCTTAACAAATTTAAAAGAATGGACATTATACAAAGTATGCTCTCAGACCATAGTGGAATTAAACTAGAAATCAATAACCTAAAGATAACTAGAAAAAAATCCCAAAATATTAGGAGATTTTGAGACTTCACAATAAAATACAGATCAATTAGAAGTTTCAAGAAAAATCTAAAAACATTTTTAACTAAATGAAAATGAAAACACAACCTATCAATGTATGTGGGATATATCAAAACCACTAGAGTGAAACTTAACATTGAAAGCATATATTTGAAGAGAAGATCTAAAATCAATAGTCTATATTTCTACCTTTGGAAACTAGGAAAATAAAAGAAAATTAAATCCAAAGTAAGCAGAAGAATAAAGCAGAAATAATAAAAATCAGAATAGAAATCAATATAATTGAAATTAAGAAAACAATAGAGAATTTCAAAGAAATTAAAATCTCATTCTTAGAAAAGATTAATAAGATTACTAAAAGCCTACCTGGGCTAACTAACAAAAAAAGAGAGACGACACAAATTACTAATATCAAAAAAGAAGGCTCACCAGTACTGAACCCATGGACATTTACATAATTAAGGAATATTATGAACAACTGTATGCTCACAAGTCTGGTAATTTAGATGAAATGGATCAATTTGTTGAAAGACACAATCTGCCAGAACTGACAGAAGCAGAGAAACAGATAATCTGAATAGCCTTTAAGAAACTGAATCAAATAAAGAACAACCCAAAACAGAAAGCACAATGACCAGATGTTTTCACTAATGAATTCTATCAATCATTTAAAGAATAAATGATGCAAGCTCCCTGAAATCTGTTCCAGATATAGAAGCAGGAGCCATATTTTGTAACTTATACTGTGAGGCATTCCACTAAAATGAAGCCCAAAGACTATAAGGGGAACCACAAACTGGTATATCTCCTGAGTATGCAAAAATTCCCAATATTAACAAGTAAAATAGAGCAATGTATACAGATAATTATTACCATTACCAAGTGGAAATTTATACCAGTTATGCAAGGCTGGATCAACATTCAGAAATCAATTAATGGGGGTGCCTGGGTGACTCAGTGGGTTAAGCCTCTGCCTTCCACTCAGGCCATGATCCCAGGGTCCTGGGATCCAGGCCCTCATCCGGCTCTCTGCTCAGCAGGGAGCCTGCGTCCCCTTTTCTCTCTGCCTGCTGCTCTGCCTACTTGTGATCTCTCTCTCTGGCAGCTTTTAAAAAAAAAGGGAAATCAATTAATGGAATACATCAAATGAACAACCTGAAAAAGAAAAATCATATGATCATATCACATAGATGCAGAAAAAGCATTTGACAAAGTATAACAAACATTTATGATAAAGGCTTTCAGCAAACTAGGAAAAAAGAACAGCCCCAACTTGATAAAGTACATTTACAAAAAAACTGCAGCTATCATCATAGTAATAATGGTGAAAAACTAGATGCTTTCCCCCAAAGATCAAGAATAAGGAAAGGATGCTGTTTTTCTTAAGCAACCTCATACTAGAAGTTCTACTTAACACAATAAAAAAAGAAATAAAACAAAAGGTATAAATATTGAAAAGGAATAAATAAATGTTTCTTTTTGCAGGATTGCCTATGTAGAAAATCCCCTTTCCAAATCAACAAAACTCCTGTAGCTACTAAGCAGTATGATAATATACAGCAAAGGCGCACGATACACTACATGGTTAACAAAGTTAATTGCTTTCCCATATACCAGTAATGAACAACTGGAATTTGAAATGTAAAACACAACATTATTTACAATAACATACAAAAATAAAATGCTTAGATAAAATCTAACAAAATATATATGAGGGAAACTATAAAACTGATAAAATAAATCGAAGCTCTGAATAAATGGAAAATTTATCTACTTTCATGGATAGGAAGACTCAGCATCATTAAAATGTCAGTTCTTCCCAATTTGATCTATAGATTCCATGCACTTCCAATCAGAATCTCAGGAAGTTACTTTGTGAAAATTGACTAACTCTAAAGAAAGGCAGAAGACCCAGAATAGCCAATGCAATATTGAGGAAGAGCAAAGTTGGACTAACACTGCCCACTTCAACATTTGCTATAGTGTAGTGTTGGGGAAAGAACAGACATATAGATCAATGAAGCAGAATAGAGAATGTAGAAATACAACCACACAAATTTAATCGAGTCTTTTACAAAGGTGCAGAAGCAATCCAATGAAGAAAAGATAGTCTTTTTAAAAGTGGTAGAACATGCCAAAAAAAAAAAAAAAAAGAAGTATCTAGATATTGACTTTATACTTGCACAAAAATTAACCAAAATAGATCATACATCTGATGTAAAATATGAAACTATCAATCTTCCAGAAGATAACAGAGAAAAAAATCCATGTGACTTTAGGATTGGCAATGCATTTTTAGACACAACACTAAAAGCCTGATCCATGAAAGAAAAAAAATTGAGAAGTTGGACTTCATTAAAACTAAACACTTCTGCTCTGCAAAAGATTTTCTTAAGAGAATGAAAAAATAAACGAAATACTGGGAGAAAATATTTGCAAAATACGTATCTAATAAAACAACTATATCCAAAATACACAAGAGCTCTCAAAAATCAACAATAGGGAAAAAATAATTTAAAAAGTAAGCAAAAGACTTGAACAGACACCGCACACACACACACCCACACACCCACACACGTACAGATCCAAATAAGCATAGAAAAAGTTGTTCAATATCATATGTCATTAGGGAACTGCAATTCAAATAACAATGATATACCACTATACAGCTGTAAGAAATACTTACAATGTTGAATGCTGGTGAAGATATGGAGCAAAAGGTATTATCATTCATTGTTTGCAGGAGGGCAAGATGGTGAAGACATTTTGGAAGACAATTCAACAATTTCTTTTTTTTTCTTTTAAAGATTTTATTTACTTAGTTGAGAGAGACAGAGTGAGAGAGCATGAGAGGGGAGGTCAGAGGGAGAAGCAGACTGACTCCCCATGGAGCTGGGAGCCTGATGTGGGACTCAGTCCCAGGACTCCAGGGTTATGACCTGAGCTGAAGACAGTTGCTTAACTGACTGAGCCACCCAGTTGTCCCTGACAATTCAGCAATTTCTTAAAAAGCTAAATATACTCTTACCGTATGATACAGAAATTGTGCTCATAGATATTTACTCAAATGTACTGAAAACTTATGTTTACAGAAAAGCCTGCTTGCAAATGTTTATAGCAGGTTTATTTGTAATTGCCAAAAACTGGAGGCAACCAAGATGTCCTTCAAAAGATGATTGGGTAAACAAGCAGTGGTATACCTATATCCATAAAATAAAATTCAGTGATTAAAAAAGGAGCTATTGGGGCGCCTGGGTGGCTCAGTGGGTTGGGCCGCTGCCTTCGGCTCGGGTCATGATCTTGGAGTCCTGGGATCGAGTCCTGCGTCGGGCTCTCTGCTCAGCGGGGAGCCTGCTTCCTCCTGTCTCTCTGCCTGCCTCTCTGCCTGCTTGTGATCTCTCTCTGTCAAATAAATAAATAAAATCTTTTAAAAAAATGAGCTATTAAGCCACAAAAAGACATGGAAAAACCTTAAATGCATACTACCTAGTGAACAAAACCAATCTGAAAATGCGGCATATTGTGATTCCAGTTATATGACATTCTAGAAAAGGTAAAACTGTTCAGACTGTAAAAAAAAAAAATTAACAGCAAGTCTTGATGAGGGGAATGAGTATGTGGAGCACAGGGGATTTTTAGGGCAGTGAAACTATTTTGTACCATACAAGAATGGTATGGTACATGACTTTATGCATTTGGCAAAATTCATAGGCCCATATGACACAAAGAGTATACCCCAATATAAACCATGGACTTTAGTTAAAAATAATGTATCAGTAGTGGTTCATCAGCTGTACCAAATGAACCACACGTATGCAAGATGTTAACGATAGGTGAAACTTGGTTGGGAGGGCAGTGAAAAGTTTATGGGAACTCTATTTTTTGCTCAATTTTCCCATAAACTTAAACCACTCTAAAATAGATTCTATTGTTTTAAAATTGATATCGGGCTATAAATATTCAGAATTAGTTGATAAGCACAAAAAGTCCTGGAAAAATAATGTCTTCTCCAATGAGATAGAAGCCATGCAAAATCTCTCTGCATATGCTCTGTGCCCTTTCTGTGATATTTACTGTGTTAGGTTTTGTGTGTGTGTGTTTTTTTCAAAGACCTTCTTCTCATTAAATAAAAGGTCAAGTAGAATTCAGTCCATATTTATTATTCTTTTAAAAATCCTGTACTGGAAAATATCCTATTAACCTGTTCTTTACAGGTGCCCTTCCAGAGGGCATTCTTTACCTAGCAGACTCTCTGCATCTGTTCTGCCTGGTCTAAGCAGAGATAGGGAGGATTTACTGGCATGGCTCAGCTCTCTATGTGTGCCTGGCATTCTCTAATGAAGGGAATTAACTCACTCTGGGCAAAAGAGAAAAAGATATATTGCAGGAGATTCTTGGACCACTTAAGCACCAGCCAACAATCTTCTTACTACAACATCCACAGTGAGGAAAGTAGATTCAATTTCATCTGCTTATATTTAAAAGGTCATATTAAATAGGCTCCTCATTCACACACAAAAAGAGTATTTGGGATTAGCAAATGAATGATGTTCAAAGAGTTATTTAAATACCCCATTAGGTTTTTAATGACAAATTTAATCATAGAAAACTTCCATTTGTGTAACTTTGAAATTTTTCTTCAAATTATTCATAAATATGCAATAAAAAAAACAATTTTTTTTTTTTTTAACAAACTCACAGTTATTTGAAGGCCAGGGAGCTTAGTGAAGGATATTGGCTTTGCAGTCAGACAAACAGTATTCTAGAACTTGGAAAACTGCTAATGAGATCTGGGACCTTGTAAAGGTCAATTAACATTTGAGAGCTTTAGTCTCCTTGCCTTCTCTTCTATAAAATAAGAATGTGATTCCAGCTAATGGAGATCACTGCCAGCTTGACTGTTCTTTTAATATCACCACTCCATTCAGTGCACTGGTATAAACATATTTTTATTATTAGAAATGCATTTATAACTGGAATTCTTACACCAAAAATATAATATGTAAGTATGCAAATAAGGAACTTAATATAGTTGATTAAATATTTATAAAAAAACATGAAATGAAAGCATTTATGTTGCAATGAATCAATTTAAACAACCAATGCTCTTAAAATGATCTATCTCAAAATATACACATTGGTTTTCTCATTAGCTCAAATTATCAGTTCTTCCATTTGACAAGCTGTACAGTTTGATGACCAGCAGAGGAATGGAACAGTTTTAAGATATTCAACCCAAGTAATTAAAGACAGAATGCTCCAGAGTATTTGACAGAAATACAAGCTAGACAATTATCAAGCATGTCATACATATGACAGTTGACATAGACTCTCTAAGACTTCCTGGAATGTAGACTTGGATTAAGGCAGGGTCAGTAATTTCAGCAAATTTGTTCCTATCAGTGATATCCAGACCAGCTTGACCCTGACAGTCACATACAAGCTTTTCTTTTTTCCCCTTCCTTCCTTCCTTCCTTCCTCCCTCCCTCCCTCCCTTCCTCTCTCCCTTCCTCCCTCCCTTCCTTCCTCCCTCCCTCCCTTTCTCCCTCCCTCTCTCCCTTCCTTCCTTTCTCGTTCTTTCTTTTAAGATTTTACTTTTTTAAAATTTAAATTAAATTAATTAACATGCAATGTATTATTGGTTCCAGAGGTACAGATCAGTGATCCATCAGTCTTATACAATACCCAGTGCTTATTACATCACATGCCCTCCTTAATGTCCATCACCCAGTTACTCCATCTCCCCACTCCCCTCCCCAGCAGCAGCCCTCAGTTTGTTTCCTGTGATAAGCTTCTTAACAATTCCTATTCCCAGAGTCCATACCACATTTGCCAAATCCAAATCTGCAAGGATGGGGCTTATCAAAAGTTACTGCTCTGAGACTCCCAGGTAATTTCCCCTATACATTAAAGTCTCTAGTCTGTGGCATATATGCCATGGTAGATACCTAGTAAAGTATCAGGGTGCATAATTTTCTAACTCTGTTCATGAGGCCTATGGAACCTGTGCTATTCACTTTGTTTCATCATGTCTAAAAGAATACTTCTGTTTGGTAATGTCCCATCTAATCTAAAATAGGGTGTCTTCTGGGGCGCCTGGATGGCTCAGTGCGGTAAGGCCTCTGCCTTCGGCTCAGGTCATGATCTCAGGGTCCTGGGATTGAGCCCCGCATCAGGCTCCTTGCTCAGTGGGGAGCCTGCTCCACCCCCTCTCTCTGCCTGCCTCTCTGCCTACTTGTGATCTCTGTCAAATAAATAAATAAAATCTTAAAAAAATAGGGTGTCTTCTATCTTAGTTTCATCAGCATAAGAACAGAGTAATATATTTTAGTATATGTGCTGCCAAAGCGAGCACCAGAGTAATATATTTTAAGACTACTCACATACGTTATAGTCTCAACATTTTCAAAGGTGGAATAATAGTAATAACAAACATTTATGTAATGGTTATAATGTGTTGGATGCTGTTCTAAGTGGTTTTAAGAATATCAACTCTTTACAACAACCCAACAAAGTAGGTAATACTATCCTCATTTTGAAAATGAGGTATAGAGGCTTAGAGAGACTAATTTCACCATGGTCACACCTTTAGTTAAGTGTTAGACCTGTTATTTGAACTCAGGGTACTATATGGTACTATAATAAATATAAATTATATATAATTTTGCATATATATATATATTTTATTTATTTATTTCAAGGGAAAGAGAGAATCTTTTTTTTTAAAGATTTTTATTTATTTATTTGACAGATAGAGATCACAAGCAGGCAGAGAGGCAGGCAGAGAGAGAGGAGGAAGCAGGCTCCCTGCTGAGCAGAGAGCCCCATGTGGGGCTCGATTCCAGGACCCTGGGATCATGACCTGAGCTGAAGGCAGAGGCTTAACCCACTGAGCCACCCAGGCGCCCCTGGAAAGAGAGAATCTTAAGCAGGCTCCACGCCTAGTGCAGAGCCTGATGTGGGGTTCAGTCTTAATGACACTAAGATCATGCCCTGCCTGAGCCGAAATCAAGAGTCTGATGCTTAACCCACTGAGCCACCCAGGTACCCAATTTATTTTACTCTTTTAGAATGGTTTTAGAATAGTCCCACAGCAGATCTCCAGGGTAGCTTTATACCAGGACACGACTGTGTATCCGATAATTCTTGATTCAATCCCTGGTTCAATAGATGAAAGAAGAGATCTGTGGACAGTCCCAAGATGATCTTTCGTGGCGGTTACTGCCACTAATAAGGCATGGTGTTCATTAGTCAGCATGCCGCCTGGTGTAAGAATTTGGCAGAGTCTGAAAGGATGCTTGTTGGCTTGGGTTTCAGACTGCCTTTGTGTGTCTGCTAGTCTGAGTGCTGTCTGATTGGACCAGGGAATGAATCTGAGGTGTGTGCCAACGTGGTGGCTCTTATTTCAGACACCTGTCAACATTTGGCAAGGGCTCAGGGAGTGCAGCCATTAAGTGACCACGGGATCATTTATACTTCCCAAAAGAAAATCATAAATGCAGAAAGAGGTATGATAATTGGAGGAAAGAGCTTTAAAATTAAATCATTTACAGTATAGTTTTAAAACAAAGTCATTCTGTATCCACCAGATAAACCTAGAGGTTAATAATAATGCCTCTTCCCTTTGCTGTATCTCCTCTTCTCACTCTGGCTCATATTAGTTTTACAAATATGCTGACAGACTGATATATTGGTCAACCACGGTCATGTTACAGTTCAGTTTTTTAATGTTCAACCATCTTATTTATTTTTGTTATGTACACATGCATATGGACACACTTTAATTCAAATGTAAGGATAGGGGCCTATGAAAATCACAAGTGTTCTTTATGTTTTAGGATGATCATATTTTCCAGCTTGATTTTCTCTTTTCTTTCTACTCAGTAGTATCTTATGAACATCCCTCTAATTAATCAGTATAGTATAATGTTGATTCAATATTTTAATGTCTGAATACTATTTCATGGTGTCATTTATACTTTTGACTGTCTTTCATATTTTTTACCAAACTGCTAATATACCAAAGCAACAAAAATATTTTGAGAGGTTAAATTAAAACTGTATTTATCATTTTTTCAGTTTTTATTTAAATTCCAATTATTTGACATATAGTGAATTAAAACTGTGTTTCCTACCAGGGGCAACAGAGTCCCCCCAAGGACATTGAGTATGTCCAGAGACATTTTAGGCTGTCACACTGGGGAGGGTCAGGAATGTTCTAAATATCCTACAATGCACAGGACAGACCCCACCATGATGATCTTGTCAGATCAACTGAATCAAGTTTGAGAATCTCTCAGTTAAAGAATATCTGTACTGTTAAAAATTTTTAAAGATTTATTTATTTATTTATTTATTTATTTTTATTTATTTAGGAGAGAGAGCCTGGGGCAGGGGGCGCTGAGAGAGAGAGAGAGAGAGAATCCTCAAGTCGACTTCCTGCTGAGCCCTGAGCCTGATTTGGGGCTTGATCCCAGCATCCTGAGGTCATGGTCTGAGCCAAAATCAAGAGTCAGACTCTTAACTGACTGAGCCATCCAGGCATCCCTGTAACTGTGAATATTTAAGCTGTCTTCAGAATATTCCTCCAATGTTGTAACTTTCAAAATTCTGCCAAAAACATTAAAGAGTACTTTTTGTTACCTGTTTTAAAGTTCTAATCCTAATCTGTGTGTCAGTTCCTTTAAGTTTTTTTGCCAGGTTGATGGGTATGAGTGAGATTTCTTGTTTTCATAAATTATTACCAAATTTGAATAAAATTATTATATTTGATCACTATTTTAATTTCCCTATTATTATATGCCCATATATTACATGTCCATTTTCCTTCAGTCATCAGCATCTAAAATGACTTTTACAGATCATTGTTTTAAGTTTACTTTTAGTTGGATATTTTTGGCCATTAAAGGTTTTATATTTCATTTAGTTAAATATTCTATCTTCTTACTTTTGGATTTTGTGCCTGAATATTATATCACCTACTTGTAATTTTCTTTCTTTTGACATTTATATATACCAGTGTAACTCATACTCCAGTATAAAATATAGACCATTTTTATTACCCAAAATATTTCCTTGAAAATAAATTCTTCCCACTCTTGTGGCTTATATATTCGTTTCCTAATAGTATCTTTTGATTAGCAGACATTTTAACTTTTGATTAAATCCAATTTATCACTTTTCTTCTCCTTCCATATTTAATGCTTTTTATTCCTGTATAAAATATATTTACCTCCATTCATGTTATAAAAATACTTTATACATTTTCTCCTGGAAGATTTATGGTTCTAGCTTTTACAGGCAGGTCTGTGATCCATGTGAAATTAAATTCTGTGTAGGGAGTACAGTAGAAGTTGAGGTTTGGTTTTTGCCCAATACAAATTTTTGGTTATTTTAAGCATACTTTGTTAAAACAAAACAAAACAAAACAAAACAAAAAAAGCTTTTCTTTCCTCATTGAATTGATTCAGAAATTTGATTGGATATTGATTGAACATAAATGTGTGAAGTGTATGTCTTGATTCTCTATCCTATTTGATCAATTTGCTCTATTTTGTACCTTATACTGTCCCCATTACTATAGTTTTATATTAAACTTTGAAATCAGGAAGTGTAGGCCCTGAAAGTGTTCTTTTTCAAAATTGTTATGGTTATTCTATATCCTTTACATTTTGCACACAAATTTTACAATCAGCTTGTCAATTTTGTCAACAAAAGTATCTGGCTTTTGGATTCCAATTGCATTTTAAGTCTATAGATAAGTTTTAGTAGAAAGGACATACTGACAGTAGTAGGTCTTCCAATCTGTAAAAAGGGTATGTCTCTTGATTTCTTTAGATCTTATTGAAGTTCTCTCAAAAGTATTTTGTATGGGGTGCCTGGGTGGCTCTGTGGGTTAAACCTCTGCCTTCAGCTTGGGTCATGATCCCAGGGTCCTGGGATCGAGCCCCACATCAGACTCTCTGCTCAGCCGGGAGCCTGCTTCCTTCCTCTCTCTCTGCCTGCCTCTCCACCTACTTGTGATCTCTGCCTGTCAAATAAATAAAATCTTTAAAAAAATATTTTGTAATAGAGCTTGAAGTCCGGAATTGTGATGCCACCAACTTTGGCTTTCTTTTTCAATATTCCTTTGGCTATTCGAGGTCTTTTCTGGTTCCATATAAATTTTAGGATTCTTTGTTCCATCATCAAGACAGCATGGTACTGGCACAAAAACAGACACATAGATCAATGGAACAGAATAGAGAGCCCAGAAATGGACCCTCAACTCTATGGTCAACTCATCTTCGACAAAGCAGGAAAGAATGTCCAATGGAACAAAGACAGCCTCTTCAATAAATGGTGTTGGGAAAATTGGACAGCCACATGCAGAAAAATGAAATTGGATCATTTCCTTACACCACACACGAAAATAGACTCAAAATGGATGAAGGATCTCAATGTGAGAAAGGAATCCATCAAAATCCTTGAGGAGAACACAGGCAGCAACCTCTTCGACGTCAGCCGCAGCAACATCTTCCTAGGAACATCACCAAAGGCAAGGGAAGCAAGGGCAAAAATGAACTTTTGGGATTTTATCAAGATCAAAAGCTTTTGCACAGCAAAGGAAACAGTTAAAAAAACCAAAAGACAACTGACAGAATGGGAGAAGATATTTGCAAATGACATATCAGATAAAGGGCTAGTGTCCAAAATCTATAAAGAACTTAGCAAACTCAACACCCAAAGAACAAATAATCCAATCAAGAAATGGGCAAAGGACATGAACAGACATTTCTGCAAAGAAGACATCCAGATGGCCAACAGACACATGAAAAAGTGCTCCATATCACTCGGCATCAGGGAAATACAAATCAAAACCACCATGAGATATCACCTCACACCAGTCAGAATGGCTAAAATTAACAAGTCAGGAAATGACAGATGCTGGCGAGGATGCGGAGAAAGGGGAACCCTCCTACACTGTTGGTGGGAATGCAAGCTGGTGCAACCCCTCTGGAAAACAGCATGGAGGTTCCTCAAAATGTTGAAAATAGAACTACCCTATGACCCTGCAATTGCACTGCTGGGTATTTACCCTAAAGATACAAACATAGTTATCCGAAGGGGCACGTGCACCCGAATGCTTATAGCAGCAATGTCTACAATAGCCAAACTATGGAAAGAACCTAGATGTCCATCAACAGACGAATGGATAAAGAAGATGTGGTATATATACACAATGGAATACTATGCAGCCATCAAAAGAAATGAAATCTTGCCATTTGCGACGATGTGGATGGAACTAGAGGGTATCATGCTTAGCGAAATAAGTCAATCGGAGAAAGACAACTATCATATGATCTCCCTGATATGAGGGAGAGGAGATGCAACATGGGGGGTCGAGGGGGTAGGAGAAGAGTAAATGAAACAAGATGGGATTGGGAGGGAGACAAACCATAAGTGACTCTTAATCTCACAAAACAAACTGAGGGTTGATGGGGGGAGGGGGTTGGGAAAGGGGGTGGGGTTATGGATATTGGGGAGGGTTTGTGCTATGGTGAGTGTTGTGAAGTGTGTAAACCTGGCGATTCGCAGACCTGTACCCCTGGGGATAAAAATATATGTTTATAAAGCTGTAAAAAAAAAAAAAAAAAAGAAAGAAAGGATGAATCCCCAAATTTTGTAGCAACATGGACGGGACTGGAAGAGATTATGCTGAGTGAAATAAGTCAAGCAGAGAGAGTCAATTATCATATGGTTTCACTTATTTGTGGAGCATAACAAATAGCATGGAGGACAAGGGGAGATGGAGAGGAGAAGGGAGTTGAGGGAAATTGGAAGGGGAGGTGAACCATGAGAGACTATGGACTCTGAAAAACGATCTGAGAATTTTGAAGGGGTGGGGGGTGGGAGGTTGGGGGCACCAGGTGGTGGGTATTGTAGAGGGCACGGATTGCATGGAGCACTGGGTGTGGTGCAAAAATAATGAATACTGTTATGCTGAAAAAAAAAATTAAAAAAAAAAAAAAAGAAAAAAAATATTTTGTATGTTTCATTGTGGATGACTTGCACATCTTTTATTGGATGTACCCCTAAGTGCTTGATGATTTTTGATGCCATTGTAAATTACACTGTTTCTAAACTTCAGTTTCAGATTGCTACTGGTACATAGAAATTCAACTGCTTTAAATTAATTTTGTTCAACCATTATTTGTTCAATTGATAAGTGTTTAACCATTTTGAAAGATTATTGTCTCTTTTAATATTATTCTTAGGGATGTTGTATGTCTATATTCTTTTAATTCAATCCAGGGACTTCATTTTCCAAAAATATTGTAAAGTAAATATCATTTAAAAATTAGGTAAAAATCCTGAAGAATTTTACCTACAATCCTTTAAAATTCACATCAGAGCCAACAAAAAAGTAAGGGAGGTTTAGAACAACACATATATCCCTGTTTGCTCAGGGATATCTCAAAGTTAAAACTGAAAGTCCCATATCCTGGGGAACACTTCACTTCTGGGTAACTGGCACAGTTGGTATATTCATTTTCTATTGCTATATAACACATCACCACAAATTACCAGTTTAAAACTATACACAATTATTACCTCCTGGTTTTCTTAGGTCAAGATGGAGGACTCACAAGGCTGCAATCAAAGTATTATCTGTTCTGATTTTCATGTGGAGGCTCGAGTGGCTAAGAATCTGCTTCCAAGCTTATTCTGCTGGTTAATCAAATTCTGTTCCTTGCTGCTTAGTGTCTATCAGCAGATCCATGACATGTGGATCTCTCCATAGGTCCCTTGTAACATGGCATCAGACTTCCTCTAAGCCAGCAAGGAAAGAGAATCTATACTGTATATGCTGCAGAGTGTAGTTGTATCTATATCTATATCTATATCTATATCTATATCTATATCTATCTATATCTATATCTATATCATCATCTATATCTATATCTATCTATATCATCTATGTCTATATTTCTATCTATATCTATAACTATCTATATCTATATCTATATCATCTATGTCTATATTTCTACCTATCTATATCTACAACCATCTATATCTATATCTATCATCCTATTTCCTTTGCAATATAATGTAAGCTAATCATGGGAGTTAAATACCATGATTTTTGCCATAGTCTGTTAGTTAGAAGCTGGTTACATTCCCCATTCACACTCAAGCAAAGGGATTATACAGGATGTGGACTTGACAGCCATTTCCTAAGGTCTATTTGTGACAATCCACCTTCTGACCCCCAATGATGCATGATCCTTCTACATGCAAAATGCATTTACTTCTCTCCCAAGAGCCTCCACCTGTTACAGTTTCAACTCAAAGGCTCCAAATCACATCATTTAAATCAGGCCTATGTGCAGATGAGACTCCTGTATGTTGTTCACTTAGTACAGCTACTACTGCAGTATTCTTCTTCATTTGTAGATCTGTGAAAGTACAGACAAAGTATCTACCCTAAACAGTCCCTATATACGACAGTAGAACAAACACAGGATAACAGCTACACACATTTCTGCTCAAAAATGGAGGAAATAGGAAGTACAGAGGAGCACTGCTTCATGGCACTGCTGTAATCTATCTCCTGAATCCTAGCTGCTTGCTGTTATTACATTCTGTCTTGCCTTGAACTTTGTGACCAGAACTGCTTCTTGACGTCTCAGCTATGCTCATATTCTTATGCTAATTATGGATGCTCTCCTTAAGCATGTGGGTGATAGTGGTTTTGTTATTGAGGTATTTAAGAGTGCACACGTCCTCTATCACAAGACCTCCAAAGACCAAATGAAATGGACTGGTACTGAAGGCTTAGATCATTTAAATAATGCAGACTCTTACCTTCAAGTGGATAATGGAATAGGGAGGAAAAAAAATCTAAGTATTTCTAGGCATTATAAATTATCAAAAAATATTCTTTGAAGGAGCAGCAATGTCTTTTTTTTTTTTTTTCAACTTTTTCCTCTTAGGGTCCTGAAAAATCTGCCCCATGGTAAAAAAGAAAAAAAAATTATAAAAACATTGGACACAGGAAGTGTTTGTGTGGAGGTGTTACTTAATTCATTAGATTTTAAAGTAATTTTTTATTTCCAAATTTAAGTTTGTGTTTGACATCAGTTGGCCTTGACAGACAGGCTATTTTCTTGTGGTATTTTGAACCAATTATATCACTCTCAAACAGCTTTTCCACAAATGGATTGATTCAGACTTGGGGGTGTTAAATGGTGGAGTATGAAGGCTAAGATATAAAAGCTATGTGACAATTAGAACTGCAGTTCATACTACGAATTGGCATATATATTTTATCAAGATCATATGTATATAAGGTTAGTTAATATACTTAAATAATTAAACAATAAGAATTTCTATAATAACATTATTTGAGGATAATATGCATATCTGATTGTGGAATTACACATTACACTAAAACATGGTAAAAGGCTATGTTTAATTTTACCAATCATGGGAACTAATTTTGTTTTAAATTACCAGTAGTTCTTTCTAACATGAGAAAATTGGATTCTTTAACCAGGATATTATGTAGAAATGAGCCCTCTTATATGAGGCAGAGAGGTCATCTTAGAGCTTCTAGAAATTTGTTTAAGATTTATGTTGAAGAAATACAATGCAATCCTCTAAAATTTTTTAATATAAGACAATATGGACTCTCTCATTGCTGACTAGATTGAATTTGGCAAAACAGGTCTGCTTGGAATAAAGGCAAAATTTCACCTGGTAACATTATTAGACTCATGTAGACTAAAATAGAAAATTCACATTCTTACATGTCAGAAAGCTGTTGGGTAGATCGTGTTTTAAAAGGTTTAGAATTAAGCATGTGAGGCACCACATTTCAGTTATCCATCTAAAGCAGAAGGAGCCATTTTACTGTGAGTGTATTTTGATTTATTTGGGAGAAAAATGGAGACTGCCGTTTTTACATGGTAACTTGAATGTCTTCCTTAGCTACTTAAGTGAGTTTAGGACATCCTTTTGATCTCCATCATTCCTTCCTCTGTGAAACTCTTTTCTAACTGCCTATCTGGTTTTCTTCTCATACCGCCCCAATATACAAAATAATTATTCCTGTTTCTCAACTCACTTAAATGCTGAGCTAGCCAAGAGAACTGATTGCAAGAGAAGTGGGAAAGGAGTTGAATAAATCTCATGTCCTATACCTAGTTTCCACTGCTACTAAAACTAGTCTTTCCTTTCTGCATATACCTAGACATCTTACTTTCAATGACTCTGAGATAGTGTTGATGTATGCAATCTTAAGAGTGATCAAAAGCCTAATTACTGTTCCAAATAATAAGTATTGTTCCAGTCATTGATCTCTTCAACATAGTATCAGTTATAGGATCTAAGTGAAATCTGGAATAGTCCTGAGATGGTGGGACTCTTTATGAGAGAGCTTATTGCAATACTTTCAAAATAAAAATTTTACAATGATTGGCAGAAGTTTCAAGAGGAAGGTTAAAGATGTTTAAGACACAGGAAAGGGAAAGACTTGCTCTACTTATATTCTCAGGATCACCAAGAACTGATGAAATAATTGTGGGACTCAGTGAAAAATGCAAGTGCAGGAAAACATTCAACATTATTAGGAGTTTCAAGAGAGAGACAGTACAACATTAAACCAAATGTAGGACCCTCCTAAGAATGGGGCCCTGAGACACTGGCAGATTGCATGTCCATGAAGTTTGTGCTGTCTCAAATATGGCTAGGTTTTTCTTGAGACATTGTACCAATTTGTAATTTTCTTTCTATGTCATTTCTCTCTCTTTTCTTTTTGCTGCCAGCAGTAATATCCCTTAAAAATACATTACTATTTTGTGATTATTTTAGGATAGGCTTGAAGGTGAGTAATTACAACATGGCTTGCTATCTCTTATTATAAGTTAAGGATGTGTGAAATCTTCTAATCAAAAGACAGTAGCAAGATTGGGAGGGGGCAGTAATCAATTAAATGCTCCTGGAAGGATGGGAAGAGTGTGATCTAGATTCCATAGGTCACAAAAGACCAATAGTGATTTGGAACTGGATTAGATCCTGTTTCACATGCTGTGTAAAATGAGTCCCTATTTCAATGCCATGTAAGCTATTGGGGGGAAAATTTTCTTTTGTAATCCTCAAATTAGAATTTTAATGGCATTCCCAATAATATGATTCAATTCTAGTATAATTAACATACACTACTGGGCTTTTGAGAATTTTCAAACAATATCCTCAGGAGAAAATTCAAAGTGACTTTTCAGAACAACTCCATTTGAGTACCTGACCAGGGTTTGTACTTAACAGGAAAAACTCTCCAATTGTTAAAGTTCTGAAATGTATTTGCTGTGGTAAAATAGACTTAAAAACAAAACAAAACAAACAAAGAAACAAAAAAAGAAGCAAACCTCAAAGCAGTGGAAAAGTTCTTTGCTCTGTGTATTATAACTTGACCACACATTCTAGGTTGGAGAGGGATTGTGATTAGGGAATTATCAATATACAGTGTCTTTTGAAGGAAGTGGAATAAAAAGGAGAATCAGTTGCCGGATTATCTAGTCTGAATGAGAACAAAACTTAATTTGAAATATTAAGGCAACAATTAGCTAAATGAGAATGCTCTCATTGTAATTACTAGCTTCAGGGCAAAATGATCCTCTGAAGAATATACCTAGAGTTAGAATTAAAGCATGCTGCTGCTATAAAGACTTTGAAAAGTTGTCCTGATACTGTATTTCAGAAATTCAGAGAAACTTTCAGAGAATTACTTTAAAGAGTGCCCAGTGTTTGACTGTTGTTTGCCTTGTTTTCAGATTTCTTTTTATTTCTTTATTTTCCTTATAATAGCCAATGGACCACTGTGGAGACGTTGTCAGGTTAGTTTGTAATACTGGTTGAAAGGTTACATGCTTTATTTAGCAAGTTCTACATAAAAATTCTCTAGCAAATTTCACATGGCAATAATAAAGCCTATAAAATCTCTGGTCTGATGGGGAAAAGTGACATACTGCTAGCACTTTCAATCTAGCTTCATTAACTCTGGTATATGGACCACAATCCCAACATTGCCAGCTCAACCGTTATGGGGCAATGTGTTAGTCTCCACGTGCTCTCAGATACTCTGCCATAATTCACTCAACAAATCTGCATGTGAGGTGCTAAGGCAGAGTTGGAACCTCATGTAATTCAACAAGACACAGACCTAAGATTAGCAGGCTAATTTTTCCTTTGAATCAAGACTCCATAAATTTGCTTTGCATGATTTGAATGTATGGTCTTTTTAAAATACAAAATTTCATTTGAATTATAGGTAGTACTCTTTTAACACTATACTTATACATTATATATAATTTATGGGCACCTGGGTGGCTCAGTTGTTAAGCATCTGCCTTGGGCTCGGGTCATAATTCCAGGATCCTGGTATGGAGTCCGGCATCGGGCTCCCTGCTCAACAGGAGGCCTGCTTCTCCCTCTCCCCACTCCCCCTGCTTATGTGCCCTCTCTCCCTATGTCTCTCTCTGTCAAATAAATAAATAACATCTTTTAAAAAAGGAAATTATTGAATTTTATGAGGTAGACAGGCTTAATTCTCTTTCAATATTTTTGGAAAAAAATTAAGAAAATTTGAGATTTAAAAAAATTGGGGAGAGTGACATTATGAAAACGTTGACATAGGTTGCTCCTGACTTCACTCCCCATCACAAGACTGACTAGCAACTATCCAGATAAGACACTATTGTAAAAATCCCAGAATCTGGGGTTGAAGCTATAGACCCCTCCTGGGCCACAAAGACTTTGCAAAGGACCTCACTAGTTTCACTTTGACCACATCTCTCCTGTCCCTGTCCAGCATAGCACCTCAACAAGAGGCCACCCCAGGGTTTCTCCTGGGAAAAGTGAGACCCATGTGGATAACCAGGTCTCAGTGCTCAAGGATCATGAGGGGAAATCTGTGTGAGCTCAATTACTTGGGAATCAGATAGAGACAGAGAAGAGGATGGGGCTTATAGCAAAGAGTGCTCAGATCTTGGTGGACTGAGCTCCTGCTTAATAGCAGCATCCAAACAAAAATCCTAGCCAGTGGTTCTGCTCATCTGCAGAGCTAAGCTGGTGATTCCATCTGGCCAGGGAGCTCAGTTGGCTATTCTGACTGTTTAGGTTCCCAGCCAATTGCCTATACTGTCCATGAAGCTCATTCTATGTCCCCACTGGACAGGGAAGCACTTTAAAAGCTCAACCTAACTACTAAATGCATTCTATAGCAAGGGTAGGAAAACAAATCTGCAGCCCCACCCAATTGCTAAGCATGGCCTCTAGTCCCACTCCACCAGGAAGCCTGGTCATAGAATCCATCCTACAGACCTGTGGTCACTAACCCCTCACTCACCGCCCCCCCCCCCCCCCCCCCCCCCCCCACTGGCTAGGAACCAAGGCAGCAGCCTTCCTGGATGTTGAGCATAACTCCTGGTTCTGCATAGCCAGGAAGGCTGAACAGTAAAGTTGGGCAGCCTGGGAGCCCATCCTCCAGTACTGCTTAGCCTACAACCCCACCCAGAAGCAGAGGCCACCTATTGTTGAACAGAGCCTATGGCCTTGTCCAAGCAGGCCTTGCCCAGATAGTGAGTCTGCTAAATCACAGAACATAGAATGCAGTCCCACCCAACCAATAACCTGGACAAGATCCTGCTCAAACGTGGAGGCAGTCTGCAGCCCCACCCAACTGTAGGTTACAGCTTAAGGCCCTGCCCAACCAGAAAGCCTAAACAGGAACATTGCACAACAGCAGAGCATAGCTAAGGGCCTATCCATTTGTGAAGCCCACGCTGTGGCCCTGGGGCATACATAGCCAGTGGTACTATCTAATCAAGGAGTACAGCCTGATGTCCCACCTAACCAGGAGCAATTATGGAGTCCAGCCTGGAGCCCTGTGCACCACAGAGTCTCACTAGTAGCACTGCCCTGCCAGAGAACACAGTATGTGACCCCAACTGCCCAGAGATGATCACAGAGTCCAGCTAGTGACCCCACCTGACCACAGAGCATGTAAATCCTACACAACCAGGGAGATTATCCAGAAGCCCCACTCAAATATGAGCCTAACCAGCAGGCTAACCCAATCATAGAGCTCAGTCAGTGGCCACTACCCCCTCACTCATCTCCCCCCACAACTACAAACCTCAGAAGGTGGGCAGAGGCCTCACCCAATTAAGAAACTTGATAGTAAGCCCTGCCTGCCTGTGGGCAATACCTGCCAATCTATCTAATATCTCAAGCTAAGCAGACTGGTGAAGGCTTTCCTTCAAAAGTGAACCTGAAAAGTGTGTAAGTGGAGATCACTTACTCAAACGCAGGTGCCAACACAAGGATAAAAGGATCACAAAAAATCAGGTGAACATAATACCACCAAGGAAACTAATAAAGTTCCAATAACTTGTCCTAAAGAAATGGAGATCTGTGAACTGAAAAATAATTCAGATTAATCCTTTTAAAGGAGTTTAGTAAACTATAAGAACACATAGACAACTAAATGAAATTGGGGAAAAAATGCCTGAGTAAAATGAGAAATTCAACAAAGATATAGAAACCATCAAAAAATCAATGAAAAGGGAACATTCCCAAACTCATTTTACAAGGCCATCATTTCCTTGAGAGTGTAATGAAAGTTGAATATAAAGAATAAGAAGAAAATATTTCACAGCAATTCATTAGTTTATTAGGATATTTTGACACCCTTATTTATCTTGTGTATTATATATAGTTTTAACTGCTCAATCATCTCTCACATTGTTTTCAAGGGACCATGTATCTTCCATGTGAATAAATGACCAATAGATGGCAATATTACTCTTTTTGAACACCTCCAATAGGCATTTACCAAAGTTTGGCGCTCATTATATGCATCATGCCCAAAGTTTTATAAATGAGTTTTTTTGCAACCTTTTCTTACTTATTAATTTTCAAAATAGCAATAACGTTCAGTGTAACACATCAAGAACATGGAAAACCATCTGATAATCTTTAGGTAAGAAATGTAAAAATGTGGTGTTGACCCAACTATATACTATTCTCTGATCTTACAAAGGAATTTACACATATAAATATGCATGTGCTAATTTTTTGGTTTTAATTTTGACTATACTGTAGTCATATTTCACCCTTATTTTTACACACATATCTCAAATTGCTTTATGCATTGAACACTAGCATTATCTAAGATGCTCTACATTTGATTATATTTTTCCTACCTCTACGGATTTACAGGATATATTTTATATCATATGTTTTATATGATTTTTTACATGATGAATATAAAGTGATATTTTTTGTCATTCTATTGATGAACAAGCATGGAGCATGGCTGTTCCTTAATGTCTAGTGTTTTTATTTCTGAAAGATATGTTCTCAGAATTTGTGTTCCTGAATTAAAAGCCTTTTATATTCTTTTATACCATTAGATATTGTCCCATTGCTCTCTCCACACCCCCATACTACAGCAAATTACGTTCCTACTAGCAATGAAATATTTCCTAATTATCTCTAACCCTATATATTATAACAACATAAATTTAAGCCATTTACTTAATGGAAATGTATCATGACATAATTTCTGTTTTAGTTACGTTTGCTATTTAAGAGAAATTAACCTTTTCCATCATAAAGCTTTCATCATTATTTTAAGGAATCCTACATTTGTAATTTCAAGTGTGTCATCCTTTCTTCCAATTTTTAACTACCATAGATTTTCTCTGTCTGAAGAAAGCAAAGTCAAAAACAATTGCCAATTTACTTTTATATCTCCAGTTAAATTTACTACAAATTTAAATAAAATATAATACTTTTTATTTTATTTATTTTTAATATAATACTTTTTAAAAGGAAAGTTATACTTAACCTCATAATATAATTGTGATCAATAAGAAATAAGAAGGAAGTTTCCCGAGATCGTGGCAATCACTGATTTTTCAGAATTGAATATGCTATTTTGATGTCCATGTATATCGTGATGATATTGCATTGGCTCACATTGGTATGCTTATCGTTGACTAGCTCCTGGACCAATGCAATTCTTCAACCTAGTGTACAACTGGATAAAGCTGAATGAAATATAAAGCTATTCATAAATTCTTTTTTTCTAAAAAATTAATGTAGGAATCAACTTTGTTAATATGTAAAACCCAACATGAGAGATTACAGGCATGTGTGTGAATATGGAAAAACTATTTTGAAGTAGAGCTAAGGATACATACTTTTAAGTTCCCTGAGGCTCAGGCTTTTGACACTAACTTCTTGCTTCCAATAGCCTTCCTTTCAAGTATAACAGTATGTTGGCTATTTTAGAAGTATTGTATTGTTTGGGGAAGTTACTTATCACCTCAAATTAGTAAATTTAAAGAGCATTTTAGAAAGTATTTTGTGAGCTTTGTAATTTCATATTACCATTTATAAAGTTTATTTGGTGAAACTCATTGAAGATGTAGCTGTTTAAGCTGTAAGTGATTTTCCATTTCTTGGCTTTCCAAAATGCATCTTATCCCTAGCATTGTGTAAAAGAGGTCGCTTTACAGATTATTTCAACTTTTTATATTCTTTTTTTTTAAAGATTAATTTATTTTAGAGAGGGAAAGAAAGCACAAGCAGGAGGGGCAAAGGGAGAGGGAAAGAGATTTCCAAGCAGTTAAGTGCAGAGCTAGACAAGGGCTTGATCTCCAGTTCCTGAGATCACCATCTGACCTGAAACCCAGAGTCATTCGCTTACTAACTACACCACCCAGGCACTCCCAACATTTTATATTCTGTGGTCACATACCAATTCAAGGCCAGCTTCATGTATGTGGACCTGCATAATCATACAGAGATGTATGTTCAGAAAGGCCCTTAGTTTTATGCTTTATCATCTTGGTCTTTAAAGTCCTAGTAATTTTTTAACAACAATTGATAATTGTTTAATTATTAATAATTAATGTTTTCATTTTGCTTTGGGCCCCACAGATGACACAATCTGTCCTGGGACTGTTCATAATGACAGCACCCAACCCCACTCTCTTACCCATGAAAAAAATCTCTCAAATGCTTGATGAGACAGATAACCTGTCATAACTTCTCTCAAAATACCTGAAGAATAGACCCACATCCACCAACTTTTCATCATGGGTATATATGGAACAATATCCATTTAATCTCACTAATGCTCCTAACCCTTACCATCCTTGACCATTGCATCCTTGACCTAACCCTTACTCATTCTGTTCTTTCGTAGCCTTATACACATAAAGATGTGAATTTTGCCTCAGCTGATATTTTGAGATTTTCAGTCTGAAACTTGCACTACTCCTTTCAAAAGTGCTTTTATACATCGCTTTATGTCCCTTGCAACCCTCTCATTTGTAGGCTATTCATATTCCTCACATTTATGGCACCTGGAGGTAGAGTCTGGAAATGTGTAGCATTGCATTTGTGCACCCACGGGCCTTTCGTCCTCAAGCAACAAAGTCCTTCCTCTTTTGAAGACTCAAGTGACTTGTTTGTATTAATATACCTCATATTTCTGGTTTTGTGCCTTCTAATCACTGAAAACATTGAAATCGCTCAAATCCAACTATATTCCTGAGTATATCCAGTCATCTGTAGACTTCTTAGCCCCTTCTGCCAGGTCCTTGAATTCCACATCTTTAACTCAAGTGGCTAACTCATTCTCACAGCCACATATTCAAATAGCTGTCACTATCCAGGTCTATTCTTCATGTGAAATCTTAAGTCTCTACCTATTCCCTAACTACATTTTCCTAAATTTTAATTTCTCCATATTGTTTTTTACCCCAATACAACTACTGCACAAGGACTGAAGCAAAAATCAAAGTATATACGTCAACACCTTAACTGGACTCAGATTCTTCTCTTCCCTCCAGACTCCTACATGGTCCTCTTTGTGGCACAACAAGAAAGTCCATTCATTTTCCAGTCCAGAATTGTAGATATTCTTCTCTCTCTCTCTCACTCTCACACACACACACAATGAAACCTCAACGAATTGGCAATTGCGGCATTTTATTTTCTAAATGCTTTCTTTCCTTTTGTCCCCTTTCTTAGTAGTGATTCCTCACCAGGACTGTTGTTTGATCCTTTGAACGTGCCTCTCCATTCCATCTTTCCCCATCTTTTCTCTAGTCCATTTCACATACTGTAACAGGGAAATTTTCTGAAGTTTGAATCTCATCAGCTGGATTCATCCACAGTCACCATACACAAAATCCAAAGTTTTTTTTTTTTTAAAGATTTTATTTATTTATTTATTTGAGAGAGAGACAGTGAGAGAGAGCATGAGTGAGAAGGTCAGAGGGAGAAGCAGACTCCCCATGGAGCTGGGAGCCCGATGCGGGACTCGATCCCGGAACTCCGGGATCATGACCTGAGCCGAAGGCAGTCGTCCAACCAACTGAGCCACCCAGGCGTCCCAAAATCCAAAGTTTTTAATATGATGTTGAAAGCCCCTTGTTGTCTGACTATGATCTGTTGCCCCAGTCAGATCCCTTGACGTTTTACTGGGGCATAGCCATGCTTATTCACTTGCTAGTTGTCCTTCTAATTAGCAACTGCACATGTTGATGCTGGTCTGAATTTTATAAAGAGCTTTTTAAAACCCTCCTTTTATGTACTTTTAAAAAGTCCTTTTAATATATATTTAGTATAGCACAAGTTAAATCTCTAAATTACTCATCTGTTAATATTTATTACTAGTTTTTTTTTTAACTCTGAAAAAAAGAGAGTTTTCTATGCCTCTTCATATCTCAGGAAGCTGGCATATTGACTGGAAATGAATAACTGATTTAAAATGTTTTTTGTTAAGTGAAGGAACATTTAGTGTTTTCCTTGGGGTACATCTGGCTTAGAATATACCTTGAGTGTTCAAAATAGAGCTTACTTCATATCTTAAGTCGTTAAAGTGCAGCCTAATTCATGCTGCTGTACTAGGAGTCAAGCTGAATCAACTATAGGTAAAGATCCACTATTTTCTTTTATGGTGGCAAGGCTAGAAGACTTTAGATATGATGTATTTCTTGCCCTTTCCTGTCATATTCTAATGGCAAAATAAGATAAAAGCAATTTAAGTGGCAATGGTGACATTTTCCTAAACAGGCAGAGTTTACTCTAAAACTAAGGTTTTCTAATGCCAAATCCAGTCTTCTTTCTATTGTAGCATGCAACTGTGAAGGCTGATATATTTGAAGGCAAACAATATTAACTTATAGTAACACATGTATGCAAAATTATCAATATTTATAGACTATGCATATTTTCAGTTGCGATATTATAAAAACAAAAGATTTTTCTGGAGTTTATTGAAGAAGAAAAATTAAAATATTGACCATACTTAGAAAAAATTTTGTATGAGGCAAAGACAGAACTTAAGAGTGAGAACAGATACAAAGGCATCTTTAACTAGTCAAGATTTCAAACAGGTGTATCAATCTGGGGAAAGAAAAAAAATTCCATTCAGAAAATATTTTTAAATTGTGTCTTTGAAGGGCTCTGTACTAATACAAATTTAATTTTACAATTGAAAAAGTATTTGGTAAGAAATCTATTTAAAAGTCACAGTCTATTCTTAGGGAGAATAATTACATGTAAACATTTTATATCTCTTAGGACAACAAAAGGAGTGAAAAATAAGCCCCTTTTTTCTCTGTGGAAAAATAGGTTTATGGTACTTTCAAGTCATCCGGTTAAATACAAAGAGGATTCAGAAAAGAGGACATAGCTTGTTCTTTTCTGTATCAAGGTAAAGCTCATGGGCGGTATTACGGCTCCTCAAGTTCTGTCAAAGTAGAATGTTCTGTTGCCTCAAGAAAAAGTCCCTTGGTGGTCATATGGCAAGGCCTTCTGAACTTTCTTTGCAGAAATACTTACTCTAAAACTATTTAGCCTTCTTTTCTTTCTCATCTGCTGCCAAGAGGAAGGCAGCAAAAGATTCAGTGTGAATATTTCATTATTAATTTCTGCAAGATGTTAGTGGATAACTTCTTAGGCCATATATCAAACTCAAGAGGTATTTGACTCCAATAAATGATTCAAAGCAAGTTTGAATCAAATTTCTATTCAAAGTATGAATTACCAATAAATGAATAAGTTTATCTTGCTTATAATAGATAAATTTAAGGACAAAATACACAACACAGTGAGCTTTTTGGCTCACAATAACATTTTCTCATTTAACCATGGTGTTTGAGGATTGGTTGTTTATTTTTTTAATAGCATAATGTATTTCATAATATGACTATTACCAGAATTATTTATCCATTCCCCATTAATCTACTTATGTGTTGTTATCTTGATACCACATTGTCTTAATTATTGTAGTTTCATAACAAGTCTGGAAACCAGGAAGTGTTAGTCCTCAAATTTGTTCATTCTTTTCAAAGTTGTTTTGTTTATTCTATAGCCTTTAAATTTTTCAATGGATTTTAGAATAAGTCCATCACTTTGAACCAAAAAAATGCAGAGATTTTCTCAGAGGGTGTGTATAATCTATAGATGAACGAGGAAAGAACTGATATCTAAATAATAGTAACTTTTTCAAGTCCATGAAGAGAGTGTATCTGTCCATTATTTAGGTCTTTGATTTCTATCAGAGTAGCTTTATTGCTTCCAGTGTATGAGTGTTTCATAGCTCTTGGTCATATTTATTATTAAGTATTTCAGACTTTATTGATATTAATATGAAATTTATTATTTTTATATTTTGTTTCCATTCTTCTTTGATAGTGTATAGAAATATAATTGATTTCTGTATGCTCATCCTATATCCTGCTTCCTTAAAAAAAAAGCCATTATCTGCTTTGTAGATTCCATAAATTTTTTTTTTTTAAAGATTTTACTTATTTATTTGATAGAGCGAGATCACAAGCAGGCAGAGAGGCAGGCAGAGAGAGAGAGGAGGAAGCAGGCTCCCTGCCAAGCAGAGAGCCCGATGCGGGACTCGATCCCTGGACCCTGAGATCATGACCTGAGCCAAAGGCAGAGGCTTAACCCGCTGAGCCACCCACACGCCCTCCATAAATTTTTTTCTAATAAACAATTATGTCTGCAAATAAAGAACATGTTACTTCATTTTTATACAGATGATCAATTCTTGTGCAAATTAAAACTATTTTATTTCTAACTTTTCAATATAAATGCCCTTTATTTCTTTTTGTTTCTTTGTTGAACTGACTAGTATCTCCAGTACTATGCTTAATAAAAGTGGTGAGAGAACACATTCTCATTTTGCTCCAGCTTTTAGAGGAAACACATTAGTCTTTCAATATTATGATGTTACTTGTGGGTTTTTCAAGATTGTCAGCAGATTGATATTTTTAAAAAAGATTTTATTTATTTACTTGACAGAGAGAGAGATATCACAAGTAGGCAGAGAGGCAGGCAGAGAGAGAGGGGGGGGAAGCTGGCTCCCTGCTGAGCAGAGAGCCCAATGTGGGACTCGATCCTAGGACCCTGAGACCATGACCTGAGCCAAAGGCAGCGGGTTAACCCACTGAGCCACACAAGTGCCCCATTTCTTTCTTATATTCTTTGTTCCAAGTTGTATTTTATCTATTATTAATATATTCATGTCAGCTTCCTTTTGATTAGTTTTAGCATGCTATATCTTTTCTACTCTTTTCCTTTTAACCAATATCTGTGTTTATTTTTAAAGTGTATTTCTTGCTAGCAGAATAAACTTAGATCTGGCTTTTTATACAACCTGATAATCTCTACCTTTTAAGTAGGGATGCATAGAGCAGTTCCTTTTAATGTAATTACTGATACAGTTAGGTTGAACACTATAATCATGCTGTATAATTGTGCTGTGTGTTTTCTATTGGTCCCATCTTTGTTCTCATTTCCTCTTTTTATTGGATTAAGTAAATAATTTTTATGAGAACATTTTATTTTCTTTGTTGGATTACTAGTTGCTTATCACTGTTTTTTTATTTTGGTTGTTGCTTTGGGATTTATAATATACTTCTGAGACTACCTTCAAATGATATACCATTTCACACCAGTATAATAACCTTGTAGTACTGTACTTTCATTTCTCCCTTCCCAGTCTTAATGCAATTATTGTCATATATTTACCTTACGCACATGGTAAACAAACCCTCATATTATAGTAGTTTTATTTGTTTCACCATCACATATCTTTCAAATGTTCCAGATTTAAATAATTAAAAAAAAATCTTAGTTTTTTACCCATGTAGTTATAATTTCCGGTGGTTTCCATTCCTTGCACCAGCTGGTGCCCTGTCTTTCTTCAATCTGTGCTCTGTCATTAATTTCAACATATATATATATATATATATATATATATATATATATATATATATGTATTTTATCTCAGGCATTATACTTTGTTTTGGTCTAGCAGTTTGACACTGATCTTTTTTTTTTTTTTAAAGATTTTATTTATTTATTTGACAGAAAGAGATCACAAGTAGACGGAGAGGCAGGCAGAGAGAGAGAGAGAGAGGGAAGCAGGCTCCCTGCTGAGCAGAGAGCCCGCGCGGGACTGGATCCCAGGACCCTGAGACCATGACCCGAGCCGAAGGCAGCGGCCTAACCCACTGAGCCACCCAGGCGCCCAACACTGATCTTTTCCTGTCTATCATGACCCTATTTAACTACATGAATATACAGAATATAGTTTAACTGCATTAAATACCTTTTCTGCTACAGTTTTGAGTCAGTTTTGATTGCTTTTGCTCCTCATTATGGTCCATGGTTTCCTACTTTTTTGTTGACTAGTTATCTTCAGTTGGATGTCAGACACTGCAAAATTTACCTTGTTTTGTGTGAAATGCTTCTGAATACTTGAATTATTCTTCAACTTTGTTCCAAGGTTCAGTTAACATTATTTGGAAACAGTTTGATAATTTTGGATCTTGCTGTTAAGATTTGTTAAGTGAAACCATGGCGCTGTTTATTCTAGGGCTAGTCATTTCCTATTACTAGTATAATAACCTTCCAAATACTTTATCTAATTCCATGAATCATGCCATTCTGATTGTTAGGAACAGGTGTTATTCCCTCTAATTCTGGTATAGTTCTTTCCCAAGACTTGGGTTGTTTCATAAATACATATCTGTCATTATTCTACTGAATACTGATCTGCTGAATACTCACTGGGCGCCTCCACAGATTTCTGGAGTTTTCTTGTCTTGTGAGATCTCCCTGCCTTGGACTATTTGGACACAGCTCCATCTCTTCAACTCAGAGTAGTTATCACATTTTTCTTGGCTTCCCCTGGCCTGTATCAGTAACTGTAATCTCTCTCAGGGCAGTAAGCTGGAACAATTACAGGGTCATTTCATTTGCTTTTCACATCCGAAGAAGCACTCTCTTTCAGAACCTGATGTCCAGCATCTTGAAAAATGTTTTGTATATCCTCTTCCTTTCTTCCCCCCTTTTTTACCCGTTCTTTCTTCATTTGTCTTCTTTCTTTTCCTTCCTTCTTTCATTCTTTGTTGCTGTTTCAGGTAAGAGGGTAGGTCCAGTCAGTGTTATTCTGTCTCAGCCAGAGGCAAGAGTTCCAGCTCTTTCATGATAACTTTAATAAAATGATTAGAATATTTCTTGGTCTAGGATTTTTTTTGTCTTAATTGCTTTTCCACAATCTGTAAATTATATACAGATGATAGGGGCATATTCCCCAGCTAATAACAGTTTACTGATCTATCCAAAACCAGAATCATAAACTAATTATAATACAAAAATGTCATGCCTTTTAAGAAAAAAAAAATACACAAATAAGTGTTTAAAATCATCAGGGGATCACCAAATGCCAAATATCTAGGTATTAATTTGTACAAACTTCTCTACTAAAATTGCATATATCAAATGTAAGATAACTGAAAAAGTGGGAATTGTTTTGAAATTTCATTACAAATGACATAAACAACTCCAAATTTATTTTCAAAATAGTAGAGTTGATGGTTGAATCTCAGAGTTAGAAAGTCAGGATGTTTGGTATTCATAAATTTAATAATAACAGATTTTAAAAATATTTTTCCTTCCAAAAGCTATTTTTCCATTTTCTTTGGAGCTCTGATACCTTCGAATATTGACCTAAAGACACATCTTAGATATTTTAGTAATATTAGAATCTACTAAAGAAACAAAACAAATTATATACTTTATTGTTGATACGAAGCGGTTTTTGGCATTCATCTCTTGAAAAACTATGAAATTGTTGAATTCTTCCTTTCCCAATTCTCTGATATCATAATTTAAGTTGTTCCACCAAGATTCAGTCAAGAAGAAAGTGTTGATTTACATGAGCAAATACCAATGAATATCACTAAGGAAAAAGGTGCCTGGATAACCTACCAGGACACAGTGTCACAAACAATTATGATAAGTTCTCAAACTGAAAGATTTCCTATGAGAATCAGTTATCTGAATTAGACTAAGGCCACCAAACGAATGGGAAAGGCCAGATTTAGAATTAACATCAACTGATTCTACTCTATTATTATTAGAGACTTTCAGATCATTTTCAAAAAGCAACATTTCTGTGACATGATCTTCAGTCAAAATGATCTACCTCATAGGCTTTGCATCCGAAACAGATTTTTCTTGGGATCCTAAATTATAGCACACATGCTCTCTGGTCAGGAAAAACTATGTTAAGCTTTCATAAGCATCAATCTGTTTTCAAAGTCTGGCCAGAAAAGTCAGCAAAGTAGTCAGCCTCAAACTCATATACAGCAATAGCTTTTTGTAGTTATTTTGCCTATTCTTGACTTACAAATCTTTCAGATCTTTAATTCTGCTCAGATTTCCTGTGTCTGTATCAGAAATTTTCTTCAAAGTTTTAGGTAACATTAGTTTAAATGTAGAAAGGTAATTAATTATTATTTGGTCCAAACAAGTATGTAAATTCTAGAGCATTTGTTTTACAACTACTACAAAAATATCTGCAGTTATTTTAGGTGGTAAAATAAAATCAGTAGAGTCTTGTTACTTAGAGACTCTGTTTAAAATGCTGCACATTTTCATGTCCAGAAGCTTGAAACTCTAAAATACACTGCAGATCTCAGTTTTTGGTAAATTTTGTAAGAGTTCCTGGTCAAAAACAACAAAATTTGACTTAGAAATACCATCATCTAAGTAGTCATCAGAAGCGTGTTATCCCCCAAATACACAAATTACCTTTGAAGCCTTAGAAAAAAAATAAACCCACATAACAAATATCTGATCAATATTATATTCCATATAAACCACATGCTCATTTTGACTGGACAGGGATTATTTTTAGATTTTTAAAAATCTTGTTATTTTTAGATTATTTAAACTTGTACTTTAAAGAGGTTAATAATGTAGTTTACAAAGCAGTCAGTAGAAATTCACTAATGAAAAGAAGGAAATGGTTCTTCAATTAGCATGGATTTTTTGTTTGTTATTATTAAAAGTTGCATTTGTCTCATTCTGCACTTATATTCACATCTTTCTCTTAGATGGCTCTGGACTTTGGGGTACGTATAAATTCAAGCAAGTGGTCTCATTTCTTTCTCCTTTATGATCTCCTTAGTTTTCTGAAGCAAATTTGCTTAGAGGGGAGGGCACCTGGAAATTGTGGGCTTCTTTAGAAAATAGTTCATAATATTAATAAATCCATCCTAAAATAAATAAAAGAAGCTCTCCCCAATAAGGTATCATCTGTTGCTAGTTCCGGTTTAAAAAGTAGTAGACTCTATAATATTCAGCCTGGGATGAATAAGCCAAGAAGACATAAAATTGAGTAAAATCATTCCATACTCTTATCTACTAAAAACTGGGTTTATAGGGAAAATATGAACATGATTTCATTTTAGTGTTCCACAGAAGCATAGAGATAGTCTCTAACCATTTTTAAATTTTCTTTTCCTTTTTGACTGAGGCAAGGCTGATTCCTTTAAATTCCCAACAAATACATGGCTCAGTTTCTCACCAGTGTCCATGACATTTTAACGGTGTATGTATGCCTTCTTCTGGTGACAATTTTCTGTATCAGTTTTTTGATTTTCAGAAGCAGATTTTCTTTTTTCTTTCTTTCTTTTTTGTTTTTTTAAGATTTATTTATTTATTTGAGAGAGAGAGAGAGCACACACATACATGAGTAAGGAGGGAGGCAGAGAGAACCTTAAAGCAGACTCCCCACTGGGCATGGAGTCTCACATGGGCCTCAATCACAGGAAGCATGAGATCATGGCCTAAGCCAAAACCAAGAGTTAGACGCTTTACTGACTGAGCCACCCGGGTACCCCAGAAGCAGATTTTCTGTCATAAAGTTCTATTTCGGATTCCAAAATTAAATTAGTTTTCCCTAAGTTATTTCCTCATAGTATTTAATTGTAAAGTAAAACACACAGAATGATCCATACTTCAGGAAAAAATTCAGTGTCTTCTAACAGGCTAAGAAGTCCACTTTCAGTCTTATCAGACATTGTCCTTCACTATTATTTTAAGAAGTCTATTTAAAGATTCAAACACAGCCTCATTACAACAAGGAGAATAAGAAAACTGCTTCAGCATAACCTTAGCTATAGCCTCTTTTCTTCTGCTCTGTTTGTTTGTTTAAGCAGAGGGAAAGAAGAATTGGCAAAGTGGCCTCGAACATGATGTCTGGATTTAGATAGGAAGGATTAAAAGTACAGCTCTACTGCTTAGAAGCCTGTGATTCTGGGGGCACCTGGATGGCTTAGGGGGTTAAAGCCTCTGCCTTCGGCTCAGGTCATGATCTCAGGGTCCTGGGATCAAGCCCCGCATCAAGATCTCTGCTCAGTGGGGAGCCTGCTTCCTGCTGCCTGCTTCTCTGCCTATTTGTGATCTCTGTCTGTCAAATAAATAAATAAAATCTTTAAAAAAAAAACCTATGATTATGGGCAAATTAATTACCTGTCTATATCTCAGTCTTCTCATCTATGCAATCATTATACCTAAGGGATACATAATTGTGCCAGAATCAAAGGACTGTTCTGAATACTAAGTTGTACAATATAAGTATTCAACATGCTATCTGGCAAATAGGAAGTTCTTACTCAATGTCACTCATTATGATTTTGACAAATATTTACTTACTTAACAGTATTTATTGAGTAACTCCTTGCTCTGTTATAGGGACAAAATGATGAGGAAAATAGATATACTCTGTCCCCTGGGCAATTTTTGTTAGAGACAAACAATAAAAACAACATAGATATTAATATATGGTTATAGGTTACAAGGAGAAATTGAAGAAAAAGTAGAGAGCAGTTACTCTAAGAACTTAAAATAAACAGATGTAATAAATTTAAAAAATTTTAAATTAATTTGCCTAGGGGATCAATGAATGCCTCTTTGAGAAAGGTACAAAGCTCTTACTCAAGACATCTCAATGATAAGTAAGAATGAACTCAGAAAAGGGTAGGTTGAGGGAAGGAGACTATACAAGGGTACAAAATAAGTTTGTGAGGCCCAAAGGTAGAGGAAAATGTTAAGGGAGGACACTGAGTCTGGAAGACAGAGGGTGTTGGGGAGGTTGGTGAGTGAAAGACCTAGATAATAGACAAAAGACAAATCAACCAGGACCTACCTGTGCACAATATGGATTGTGGTCAGACGGGGATGGAAATGCTTTTTTTTTTTTTTTTTTTTTAAAGGAAAAAAAGAAAAGGAGAGCCAGGGATGTAGTAAAGTATTTCAGATTTTTATTTTATAATTTTCATTCACTCCACTATGGAGACTGGATTAGAGGTGGCAAAATTAATGAGGGAAAATGATGCGGATAGCAGTGATAGAAGTTGAGTTGAAAGGGGACATATCATAGAATTATGTACAGACAATGGAGAGATGGAGGGATACTGGACAGATAGAGGAGGGAATTTTTTTTTAAGATTTATTTTATTTATTTAAGAGACTGACAGAGTGGGGGAGGGGCAGACAGAGATGGAGAGAGAAAAATTCCCCACTGACTCCCTGCTGATCCTGGAGCCCAACACGGGGCTCAATCCCAGGATCCTGAGATCATGACCTGGGTGAAAATCAAGCATTAGATGCTTAACCCACTGGACCAACCAGGCACTCCAAGGAGGGAAATTTTTTAAATGGAAGTATCAGGGTTTGACGGAATATTGAAAACGATGGGGAAAAGGATGTTGACAAATATGATCCTGGATTTTTGGCTTGTACAACCTAATGCTTGGAGAGCTATTCTCTGAGATAAAGAAGGAAACTGAGCATGAGAGAGGGGGAGATTATGAGCTCAGTTTTGTACATGTTGTATTTATATTGTGTCTGCAATATCCACACAATATAGTGTGTCAAGCAGAGAGGTGGGTGTGTGAGACCAGAGGTTGAGGGAGGGGAGGGCAGGAGGGGCGGTCCAGATTTTGAGATGCAAATTTAGAAATACAGTTTATGGACAGCAACTGAAACCATGGAATTTGATGACTGCATTGTGTGAAAACTAAGAAAACTAACCAAAAAAATGAACAGTTGACCATGGCATCTCCTCTTCCATTCACCTTACTACAAACTGCAAGAATATATAAATATTTCTCTCTGGTTCTTAGTTCATTACCTATAGAATTTTGGATAAAAATATCCACACCACAAATGCATGATAATCTGAATAGCTAGGAAATTACACACTTTCCAACAAAAGTTCAGAACTAAGTAGAGAAAATAAATGACTTAATAACATAGGTCAGGAGCCTATTACCATACGTTAGAATTCCTAACAGTATAATGGTCAAGGTATTAGAATACTGAGATCTGTTTACATATGCCTAGTAGGGTGGGATAAGAAAAAGACTGGGTTTAGGCAATCAATTAGTTTACCAGTGTCTTCTTGCTACCTTTATGCTTAAACTCCATTAGAGTTTGACCTTTCCAGAATTTCTAAGATTATGGGTAATTCTCCCCTGAGCATCCTCCAGCAGCTTTTGAACAATAAGTAAAACCAACCAAGCTACTTATACTTGTTTAAAACAATGTTCCTAACTAGCATGGGACTAGATGAATAAAAAGAAGATCAGAAAATGAAGAGGAAAAAAAAGGGGCCAACTCTTATTTTAGACAAGAAGATTAATTTTGCATATAAGTCAGAACTGATAAAACAAAATGCTAAATATCAAATGTGACATCACAGTATGGTGATATAATAATGACCCATGTAATTAAAATAATCATGCAGGGTTTATATAATTTATGCACACATTGATCATTATAAACACTATGTAGATTCCCTGCATGTGATGTGATAGACACAAAAGTAAATCCACACTACTGACTGTTATACATGATATTCTTCATTTAGTACTTAACTTTGGAAATGCTGTCTCTTCTGAAAGGTCAACCCTATTCTTATCACATATTAAAATTTATACATATATAATCATAATATATATGTAATATCTATATATAGTGACTATCAAGTTTAGTAGCATGGTTTTGATCCATCATGAGCATAGAACCAATGCTCTATGAAGGCTTAGGAACTCATAACATCCACATTATCAGTGCTGATTTGTCCATTGAGAACTTTAAATTTATCTAAAGGATTTAAGTCTTAATAAGAATTTTTAAAATTAAATGAGACCTGATTTTCAGTATTTTATACATGTAAGAACTCATAGGACACCCTCATTCCAATAGCAAAGATGGTTTTGGTGGTACTTTCTTATTTTCAGAATTCTTTTCACTTATGACTCTTTGTAAATTAAATCACTGGTGTATATTCAAAAGTGAGGGATCAGAAGTTACATTTGATGGGTGTTTTGTCCCTAATTGAGCTATCATTAGTTATTAGTTTTACTTTTTTATTTATTGTAATTTAGCAAAGCAATATTCCATTAGTATTTTCAAATTCTTCAACTCACATGAAAATCTTCATGACAAATATGCCTCATTTACTTAAATGTATTTGCTATAAAACAAATTTTTAAAAATTATCAAACATTAATATTTCAGATCACATATTTTAAGCTGATTTGAAGACTTCACAAAATTGAAAAAAAATGATTTTTATGAACTCTTTGAGTCACAAAAATTTTAGGTTCAATATAGTAATTAGTAAATATTTAACTTAAACTTATTTCTTTTAAATATATAAGCTGAATTGCTAAGTGCTTATGATTTCTGAAAACTGGAAAAAAAGAGGTTTTATATTTTCTACATTAAAGGAGGTAAAGGTCAACATATTTTATTGAAATAAGGTCTAAAACTATAATATGTAAAGAATAGATAAATAAAATTTCTTTATGGTATTAATGATACCTAAAGTTATAACCATTTTGGTAAAATATCTTACTTAATTGAATAATAGATAAACTTTTATTTAGGTCTGCTGTACATGGAAAAAAACTTCATCATACTTAAAAATTTTAAGCTAAACTTCTCCTTCTTTAATAGTATTACATTATATGAAATGTCTTCATATATTAGATTATGTTCAAGACTCCTGAAATTCAAATTCAAATCCATATAATCCACATAATTGAATATTTTAGGGACAATTTTTTATGTCTTTCAACATAATTAAAGAGCACCTATAGTATTATTTTGCTCTATGCATTCCTTTTGTGACTTAATGAACTTTATAAGAAGCTGATTCAACCAACCAGAAGTTTAAAAAGTTGTTTCTGCTTGTAATTTGTTATGGCGAGGTAACCGAATTCTATTAACGTATTCATTATCATTTTCCTCTGGTTCCTATGTTTCTTCAGTAATGTATTCTGATATCATACAAATTTAAATGCAAATCTTTTCATATCCTCACTATCTGCCAAAAGTAGTAATGATCTAGTGCAGAATAATGAGTCAATTCTCTAAAAATGTAAAACTCAGAAGTTTTATGTATCTGAAGGTTTTCTGTAAGTCTTGAAAGTAGAACTCTACTCAAAGAATGTAACAGTAGAAATACACAAAACACAAATGTCCACCTGGTTCCTAAAGATACACAATCCCATATTCAGCCAACAAATCAGGAGAGCTGAATGCAGAGGGACTCAGCAACAGTTTAATTCTAAGACTTCAAACAAGGCAAAAGTGAACATGAAATAGGATAAAAAAGGGAAGTTAGGATAGAGAATAACGACACTCTATATCAGGGAAGAAAAAAAGAGAGAAAATATTGCTGTCCAGTGGCCTCATTTGCCCAGTTCATCAGTCCTGGAATATAGATTCAAGACACAGGGATTCTGAATAACACCCTAAGTCAGTTTCTAGGCCCATAAAGGAGATCCTTCTGGATGGTGTTGAAAGCAAGTTTCACCTTGCATCAGATAACTGGAAGACCGATGTGATACAATGACAAAAGATGACAGAAGAATACCATCATCTCAGACATATGAGAACCTCTCCACTTAGATATTTACCCAAATGCATATATATTCAATTTGTGATTACAACTCTGAAAATTTGAAAAAAGAAAAAAAAACATATGAATAAGCCAGTAAAAATGAATTAGCAAACTTCTAGTGAGATTACAACTTGGGTAATAAAAACCAAGCTGTCCTCTCTCAATCAGAATTTTCAACCTGAAACGTTTTAAGCTTAGTAACTACCAAAGCACACCGCGGGGGGCGGGGGAGGGCGCGAGTGGAAATTGGGATATGCTAGATGCCCCATTGGGACTGACTGTACCTGTGTCCACATCCTTCACCTGTTGCCTGGCTTGAGCTGGCCGGCTCCACTTTGAGCTCTTGCAGGACCAGCCCTTTATCGTGTGGTCCAGGAAAGTCCATGCCTGGCACCTCCTCCTCCTCTAGAGACTCCACGTAGAAGAGAGTCCTGGCTGGCTGTTGGGTGCCCTGCCCGGGCGCCCCTTGCTGCAGCCTTGTGGCCACTGGCAGCAAGGTGCCATTCAGTGGGTTAAAGGAAGAGGAGGAAGAGGACGGGGAGGACGACGAAGAAGAGGAGGAAGAGGAAGGCTTCTTCCAGAAAGTGCTTACGCTGCCCTTCTCTTGGCTTTTGAGCAGGCGGCTCTGGCTGGGTCCCCAGTGCTCGAAGCTGCCGCTGCCGTCCTGTTGCAGGCAGCCGCCCCCCGCCGGGCCGCCGGGGGCCGGCGACGGGTGGCTGAAGAGTTTCCAGCGGAGTCGCAGGATGTGCTTCACATCGAAGTCTTTCCGCCCAGAGCCTGACATGCTTGACGCAAGAAGGCAGAGAGACCTCACCGGGCGCGGTAGTAGACGGGCCAGCTGGTGGGGGAGGCCAGCAGAGCCGGGGGTCGGGAAGGAGGAGGAGGAGGAGGACTGCTCCCTCTGCAGCCCCGGAGCACAGGGTGCAAGGCGGGATGCGCGCCCTGCTAGGCAACCACCAGAGCGCGGAGCGCACAGCCGCGCGGCTCAGCGGCGGTCAGGTCCGGAAGGACCAGCGCGTAGGGAGCCCACCGGCCGTGATCAGAGGCAGGAGCCGAACGCAGAGGGCAGAGATTCCTCGATCCGCGCGCGGGTGCCCCGTGGTTACGGCAGGGAGGGACGACCGGGGTGATGGAGATGCGCGAAGATAGGAGGTCTGCGCGCTCCGAGCCCGGGAGGCGGCGGCAGCTGGATACACCTCCCTGGGATGCACCCGTGACAGAACCTCTGTCGGGAAGGGCCGGCTCTCCTGTCCTTGCAACTCAGAGTTCAGTGCCTGGAGAGCGCAGAGAGAGAAAGAGCCCCAAGTCGCGAAGAAGCGCACCCCTTAGTCTTCTCGGTGCACCTGCGCCCCTGTCCCTGGCCTCTCCGAGGATGCTCTGAGAGCTTGTCTGGTATCTTTGAGAAAGTCAGATGCCTTCTGCAAGGCGAGAAGGGGTGGTTTTATATAGTCAGTTTGTAAAAGAGAAGAACGGATATTCCAGAAAATATAGGGAGGCAGAAGGAAAAGCCCGCCCGTGAAGCTGTCAAGGTCCTCACAGTACAATTTTCTCTGCCTCAGCGCCTCCTCCTCCCCTGCAAGTGACGCAGATGTGCACTGGGGCCTATACGGAGAGATGGAGGGAGGGAGGGAAGGCTTCAATCTTCTTTATGCAAGTGAGTCTGCTGCTCTTATTGTCCCCTTGCTAGGTCCTGTCACCTTTTTTCATCCCCCTTCCTCACTACATTACTGTATAGCAATAAAAGTAAAGCAAACAGGCATTATGTTTTAGCATTAATAAACACCAAACATGAATCATGGCAGCGTAAACTTAATAGGCTACCATCGGTTTGCAGGTTGCAGGTTAATGGCTTGAATTATTTAATAAACCGCATCCTTTAACCTTTAGCTTTAGTTTCCCTGTAGTGAGACACAGAAGAAACAGTGATGCTGGCGTCAAAGTGTGATAATGCCACCATTCTGACACTTACATTGTGATTCTGCCATTAATACACTCGGGCAGCGCTTCACCCTGGGGGCCAGAGGCACACAGTAGAAATTGGAAGATGGGCATCTGAGCACAGGGGACGACTTTTGCAAAATCAGTGCATTTGGTGTGTAGCCTTAGAATGAAAGCTGTTGTCGGTGTAAACCAAGCAGTGGAATAAAATGATAAAAGAGAATTTTAAGGTATAACCTGCCGGTGCATAAATCATGATACTGAATGCATAGAAGAGTTTAGGCAATGAACAAATGTATCCAAAGGCTACTACTGTCCTGCAAAAATCTCCTGTTTGAAGAAAGGAAGATGTGTTTTGCTTTATACCTATATTTAGAATGATCAGGATTATGATGCCTTTCTAGCTATGACTACTCAGAAATTTTCATCTTTTCCATTAATGAGCCACTAAAATAGAACCCAGTCACCTTTGCTGAAAGCAAAAGGGGGTCAGAGAAGCAGCAAGGTCCCCAAGTCCACCAGGAATGTGGTTGTTGTCCATTCATGAAATTCACAGTTTCAGCAACCCCCAGCAGGGCTCAGGAATCAAATATTAAAGGGCAGTTCTATTACTGTTCTGTTACCCTGTTGTTGAGCAGTAAACTTAAATAGAAACCAAAGCTAAATATGAGATTCTTCTTAGACAAAGTTGGACATTTTAATAAAACAAGAAATTAAGCACACATTTTTTTTTCCCACTTTCAGGGGAAGAAAAATCACTGTTGCGCATTTTAAATATTGATTTATGCCACAACAGCTGGGCTGCAATCCCCAGTGCCTTGATTTTTCTTTCAGTATTCAGTGTTTAAAAAAAAAAAAGAAAGAAGGAAGGAAGGAAAGAAAAAGAAAAAAGCCCTTTAAAGCAAACAATGGTGACAGATCATTTTTATCCAAGAACTGAGTCAAGTATTTCCCTCAGGGAAGGAAACAGTGTATGAAATTACACATCACAAACAGGACAGAGAAAACTTTCTGTGAGGGGTAATGTGGGAATTTCAGATGCACATAATTAAATGATTTCTATAGAAATTGGTGCTTCACAGATTTTCTAACTTGATACAATTTTTAATTTAATTAATATAACAAAATAACAAAAATAATGTACATTTGTTATATGTGCATATTCTTTTTTTTTAAGATTTTATTTATTTATTTGACAGAGATCACAAGTAGGCAGAGAGGCAGGCAGAGAGAGTGGGGGAAGCAGGCTCCCTGCTGAGAAGAGAGCCTGATGCGGGGCTTGATTGCAGGACCCTAAAATCATGACCGAGCCCCTGAGATCATGACCTGAGCCGAAGGCAGAGGCTTAACCCACTGAGCCACTCAGGCACCCCAGTATATATTCTTCATTAATTAATATTTGTAACCATTCAAAAACTGTAATATAAAATTCATTTTTGTTGGTATCTGAAATTCCATTTTGTATTCCCCTTTTACTCTGCAATGCTGATATTACTATAGAGCTTAAAAGTTATCTATTTAAAGGTCAGTAATTTATATGATCCAAAAGAGATCATAATATCATAATTTTGAGTTTTGTTATAAAGGAAACTGAATTAAAATATTAAAGCATATTTAACAAATGATGACTAATATAGTTAGTCAGGTAGTGATATTTAGTACTTTTTCTTAGTCTTTGGTAGTCTTATAGTACTGTTTTGTTATCTGAAAACACCGTTGCAAGCTATTATTTAAAATATCACTTTTCTATATTTATCAATCTGTATACAATAATCACTCTTGCTGAGGAACATATTTAAACATAATTCATTTAATTTTCCAAGTAAAATATACAAGACTTAAAAAATGGAGTATGCCTGAAATAATATGAAATGACTGAAGAAAATGCTTGATTATATTCTTAAAATTTAGTATTTATTTGTTATTTTTTATTATTATACTATTGGTAAGAAAGAAGGAGGGAAGGAGGAAGAAAAAAATGAAGTAACACAGGAAGGAGAAAGGAAAGGAAAAGATAGAGGAAGAAAGAAAAAAGAAGGAAGGAAGGAAGGAAAGAAAGAAGGAAAGGAAAAGAAAGGAAAGAAAGACAAAGAAAGAGAAAGAAAACAAAGAAGAAAGGGAGAGGAAGAAAAAAAGAAAGCAGGAAGAAAAGAAGAGAGAGAATGAAAGAAAAGAATCAATTTACTAAGACATCATGACTTGGCTTTACATATTAGAAAAAAATCCTTGAAAAATTATGGTTTTTGAAATACAGCAGTCATTAATTTATTTATCCACTATTCAAAAATTTTTAAAAATTAACTAAACACTTACTACATACTGGGTCCAATGACAAGTATTAGCATATATGTAAGAATCAGGTTCCTTGCAACTGGCTGGAAGAGCTAACAAACAAGATTTGTTTAGCCAGTCATAATAAATAATTGACTTGTAAGTCAATTAAATTAAGGGTTAAGATAACCAAGTTTATGAGGAAGAGGACACTGACATAATAAAGATCACTTTTTAAAAGAATCTTAATAATCACATTACATTTTTTTAAAGACAAAA
The DNA here is from genome assembly GCF_902655055.1 of Lutra lutra. Taxonomy (NCBI): domain Eukaryota; kingdom Metazoa; phylum Chordata; class Mammalia; order Carnivora; family Mustelidae; genus Lutra; species Lutra lutra. The sequence goes on from NC_062280.1 coordinate 164,069,887, forward strand.
TCAATTAAATTATTCTCATCCTATTTAATTAACCTGAACTGTAATTTTAGTCAATCAGGATCTTTCAAATGAGTGTTCATATTATGGCCATAATTCCCTGACACAACCTTAGCAAAAAACATCAATCAGCATACTAAAAATCTGGAGGGTGCTCAAGCATTTATAACTATACACATGTACAAAACTCTTTACATAATTATTAAATCCAACATCGATATTAAATATGCCACAGTGAAAGTTCCTATAACTCAAACATTTAAAAATTGGATTTAGACACAAGCATTTTCTGAGTGGAGGACTTTTCCCTTTTAGTAATTGTTTTCTAAACAGAATTAGAGGTGTGCTTATCCAGGAAAAGTAAATTCTGATTCTCTTCCTTTTGACAGCCCCTCTAGAATGTCAAATAAGTCGCCTCTACATTGTAGCACTCAATAAAAGCATTTAAATGATTAATTATGATCCAATTGAATGATAATGCCTTATGATGGTGCCTGTGTTTTTATTTTGTTTATCTTTGTTTTATTTTAATGACATATTATGCACATTACTAGAAAATATCACTTAAAACAAGTGTATATCATTCAAAATGAGTGTACAGCATTGTGGATGTGGAAATTAAATGAAGATCTTTTTCTAATGACATTTTCTTTCCAAAAATGAATGAAACACAATAACATATACATTAATATTTAGTAATCTTATGTACAATAGCAAGGACTCCCACTGTTCCTTAAAACAAACATAACCTGTTCAAAGTCTATTAATCTTCATTACAGTGTAAGTATAGTTTGGTTAAGTAGCAATTGAGTGACTGCTTAATAAACATCCTTTGTAGGTGTTAATTGAGCCTCAGGGGCCATTTTAATCCACTCTACCTCTTTGGTTTATTTGACCTTTTGATTTGAATGAAGCAATAAATGTATATACTTGAGAAATTCTCATATGTAAATCACTGAGTTAATTGCATGAATGTAGGAATACAAAATGGCACTAAAATAATGCATTCATATTTATGATGACTCAGGTTTTTGTTAAGTATCTTTTCATTTCCCGAAATCATTTGCAGAATGTCCAAAGTGGTTTGGGAAAATTCATTATTTTCACTTTTGTACTAGGTCCTGTTTGGTTAATCACACTGCTCAGGGCAATATGATACAATTAAGGGAACCCTTATGTTTTTAATGAAAATATTTCCACAAGTATATAAATATAGATTTTTATATGAGCATATTTAATATAGATATTGATATATTTAATATATAATTATTTTTCAAGGGTAATTATTTTATTTTATTTTATTTATTTGAGAGAGAGCGAGCACATGAGTTGTGGGGAGGGGTAGAGAGCTAGGGAGAAGCAGACCTCTTGCTGAGCATGGAGCCAGAACCAGGGCTCAATCCCAATTCCAGGACCTTGAGATCCTAACCTGAGTCAAAGCATATGCTTAACTGACTGAGCCACCCAGGTGCCCCCTGAAGAATACTTTCTACTGTAGAAAACATTTGGGGGAATTATATTACTTATTTTGTACAATATAGCAATCTTTTAAAGAGAAAACTGCTTACTTTATATTTTCCCAAGTGTTATGATTTCCATGGTATAAAGTAATTTCATTACTTTACATATTTTATTTAAATTTTCCAGGATCATTTTGAGATAATGTGTGCCTCTTGAAATTTTAACCATTACTATCAAAATAAAATAGTAAGACTGTAATGTATAAAATACAGATTTGGAAGTTTTAAGAAAATGTATATGATGTCTATATAAACATGGATAAAAATAACTGAAATTTAAAATATTAGTCTCAATATGTTTCTTTTTTTCCTGCTTAGGAGATCTAAAAATACCCTCTTCTTTTAAACCTACCTAAATTGAACTTAGTGGATGATATTTTATGGTCGCTTGTCTCATTTGGACACATGCCAGTTTTATACACTTTCATCTTTCTTTCCATCTCGAGATGCATCTGCCAAACTTTAGACCTGGTTTCATTTCATCTGCATTATTATCAGATCTTTTAAAAATCTACGGGGGGTGGGGGGGAAAGCTGGCTTAGGAAGCTAGGACCCCATTTTCCCAAATATATATAAATATAAATATATATATATATATATAATATAATATATAATATATAATTCTGATTAGGGATATAACATAAATTATACATAGTTTATCAATGCTATTTTTTCCAGATGTTCATGTGTAAGTAATATGTGAACTTATAACAGCTGAGAACATTTTATACACACTGCTTTAGAAACAGTACTGTGATTTTTATTTCAAGTAATTATATATTCACAGATCTTCAAGGAGTTTATTCTGAGAAATCAAATTCCTTCTGAATGTTGTTACTATAAGTAAATAAGCCTCTAATTTCTAATTTGCATATCAGAACTGAAGGTATTGAATATCTTTTCATGACTCTTACTACCAGTCAAATTATCGTTCAGTCCACAGTCCAAAAGAATATTACTTCTCTGTCTTGGGAATAGCTAACCAAGGGATCCTTTGTCCTTGACACTGTCTTCTGCACCTACAGTGACCTCTCCCTTGCTGTATTTCTCTAGTTCTCTAGGTAATCATCATGAAAGATGGAAATTGTCACTTTTTTGAGGGGGGAAAGCAGAGGAAATGTGACATGTATGGAATATAGGCACACTGGGTCTGAAAAATATTAGGATGGATAAATCTGAAGATCATAATACTACATAGAGTTCCTGTGATTATAGTCTACTTAAATTTTAATGTATAATTCTAGGACAAATTATAAAAGAAGATGAGAGTGGGAAAATAAAAGATGAATTCACAGATTATATTAGATTCTTTAAATATATTCATACTACAGACTCTCAGATTAAATATAGAATATTTTCTCCAATAGCTAGATTTGATATAGAATTTTTAATGTTATTATTTTCTTCCTTTTTTCAAAAAATCATTATTTTCTTCTTAAATAATCAACTGGGAAACTCAGATGAGGGTTATAATTTTGCAACATCACACTATATGCCAACTAGCTATTTAATTTAATCCTTCCAAAAGTCTTATTAGGTACATATTATAAAAGACACTTAATATAGGAAAAATAAATTTAAAACCACTTGTTACTAATATCTCATTTTTTGTTATCTATCTTAGATACACTTCCATAGCTATATTTTTTCTCCTCTCATGTACAAGAATAAAGTTTTTAAAAAAATACTCTCATCATGGGTTGGTGTTCTCTATATCCTTTCATGAATTATATGGTTCAAAGTTTAGAGGCTGGTAACTATTAATAAATTTGCCCTCCTCTAATAGAAGAGAAACTTTTAGTAGTCTCAAAAGTGAGCTTTCTAATATTATGGTAGTGTGTATTTGTGTGTGTGTGTGTGTGTGTGTGCCTAGACTTGAAATCAAATTAATGATTTTTTTTCTTTAGAGCAGTAATTTTTGAAAAATGGAGATTATCTTTCAAGGTTAGGATAGTGCTAGAGGGAAAAGAATAATTTCCTATTTAATGCTGAATTAACAGTGCCTAACACAGTGGCCATCATGACATGGGAAATGAATAAACACTTTTGAATTAATAATAATGACCAGTTCGGTGCAGGGGATGACACATTATAATGAAGGAGAGAGCAACAAATATGTATTTAAACAAAAGCAACATAAAAAACTGTGTCTGTTGTTATTTAGTATAAGGGCAAATGGAATTATAAAACAGTGGTTTCTAGACTATTTCAGTACTTTCATTTGTATTACTAAAGGGGACTCTAAAATACTAAAAATTAGCATATATTTTGGATACACATTTTAAGAAAAAGGCAATGACATGTGCAACATGTGCAAAAATATTTAAAAATATTTTTCATTGTATTTGTTAAATTTAGTTTTAAAGTCTTCATGTTTAAATTCATAAATTTTAGTTACCTTAAAAATAAAAGTTCCAGTAAATAAATAATATTCCATCCATCCATCATCCATCATCCCTTTATCCCTTTATATACTCAAACATATATACATACATACATACATATACATACCTGTCTCTATCTATATGTTGTTGTTGTTTTACTGAGCACCTATTATGTGCCAAGCCTTGTTCGAAGTGAGAATTATGTGTCAAAAAAAGAAAGAAAGAAAAAGGAATAAGAAAAGAAAAAGGTAAACCAAATCCATGTCTTCTTTGAGCTTACATTTTTGAAGTGAGGGATAGAAATTAACATTTAACAAGTAAATGGGTATATCAGATGATAAAAACATCTAAGGAGATACAGATCAGGAAGGCAGGGAATTTCGAAGGGAAGGGAGTTGATATTTAAGTAGTCTGCATGGCCAAGCTCCAGTGATAATGTGGCACTTCAGCCGGGTCCAGAAGGAAGTGGAAGTATACATTGTTCAAGTACATGGGACATTGCCCCAGGCAGAAGGAACAGAAAAGCAAAGGTCCCAAGTTATGATCGACTTTGGAATATTTCAGGGGCCAGACAGCCTGGAGCTGAGTCAGTAAAGGGGGCCAGAGCTGGTGAGCTCAGGGAGGCAGTAGCACCAGTTTCCCCATTAGATCTTACAGGTCAGTCCAGGAAGAGTTCATTTTCATTCAAATAAGATGGGAAGTCACTGGAGGACATGAAACACTGGTGTGATGACATCTGACATATATTTAAGAATGTTTGGGCAATGTGTTAAGAATAAACAAATAGGAGGCTGTGGCAGTAGAGTAGGTAAGAGATGATGTAAGCTTGCACCAGTAGTATGGCTAAGTGGAAAATTCCTAGGGAGAGATCACAAGTAGGCAGAGAGGCAGGCAGAGAGAGAGGGGGAAGCAGGTTCCCTGCTGAGCAGAGAGCCTGATGTGGGGCTAGATCCCAGGACCCTGAGATCATGACCTGAGCCCAAGGCAGAGGCTTAACCCACTGAGCCACCCAGGCTCCCCTCTTCTTGTCCTTCTTGTTCTTTTCCCTCTCCCTCTCTCTCTCCCTCCCGCTGGTACCCTTCCCCTTCTTCTCCTTCTTCTCCTCCTCCTTTCCTCCTTCTCCTCCTTCCTCTTCTTCCTCTTCTTTTTCTCCTCCTCCTCCTCCCTTTTCCCCACCCCTCCCTCTCCTCCTCCTCTTCCTTCTTTTTCTCCTTCTTTTCTGGGCTTATTCTCTGATAGAGGATACTCACATAATTTAAGTAATGCTCAGGTGTTAATAGGATATTCCTCCAGGATAAAATAACTGACATTTCATCAAGATTTATTAAAGAACCATGTATTTCACCAGTATTTTAAAAAATTTGGTCACAGAGCATACAAAATCCTTTATCACTCTTTAGGGACTGCCAAAAATGTTAGGGGAAGTGCTAGCAGTCACAATCTGAGGCATTTCCCCACTTCAAATAAAAACAATCCTGCCTTTATTTGTTTTATAAATTGGGCTTCTGGACAAGTCTATGTATCTGAAGAGCATCTAATGTTAAAAATTATTTTTTAATAAAACTACTAAAGTCTGAGGATAAATTTAACTTGGAAAATTTCAGGCATGTTGGCAGGATAAGATACGGGTTATTTCTAAGAGAATGGACCCTCTTTTCTAATTTTTTGAATCCCTTTCACATGTTACCTGATTTTACTATGCATATATTATTACGTGTATGATGAAGTTTAATCCTAACGGAAGAGTACCGAAAACATGCCAAATTTTCAACCTTTTGAGAGATGATTTCTAACAAGTTTATCATTTGGATTCTGAAGGAAAGAACAATTAGTTAAAATTTAAAAGTCAGCTTTGTCATCATATATTTCATTCATGAAATAAATGTTTATTGAGTACTATCAAATTGTCAAGCACAGTGGTAGGAAATGAAGATACAAATATGAATGCACATAGCCTAGTAAGTAGATAGAAATGTAGCAAACAAATTCTTAAACATTAAGTATTATAATAATAAGTAATAAAATATTAAAACTAATAATATAATAACCAGCAGTATTGATACTGTAATATAGCCATGTGTAGTATGCAATGGGAGCACAAAGCATCTTATTGAGAAAATAGAGTACCTAGCAGGATATTTATATATGTATATATGTTTATATATATATTTTACATATAAAATATTTGCAAATGTGACTTGCATAATATTTAATTATAATACTTGCAAAGGATTATGTGCAATATTCCTATTTGTATTTTGGTCTAGAGGCAATATTACAGATTGGGAACTTCATAGGCTTTGAAATCAAACCATGATGCAAATCCTTCTCTGCTACTTACTAGCTGCAATGGTTTGGGCAATGCTCTTAATTTTCTGAGTCTCTGCTTCTTCGTATGCATAATAGACATTAATGAGGGAGGTCTACTCCATTAGATTTTTGTGTGGATCAAATAAAACCTGTGAACCAAGTAGCACTTTGTTGATGCTTAATAAGTGTTCATGTTCATACTTATTTTGAAATTATTTGTATATTTAATTAACCTCAGATTGATGTAGACAGAGTTTTGGAAATAAAGCTTTTAGTTGTTGGTCTTGCAACTTTCGCAAACATTTTTATAAAAAGTACAAGTTACTATACATTTGAGTATTCAAAATATATGATTTCTGATTAATCACAGCCCTGCTCTTCTGGTGACCTAGCAGCTTTGCAAGCGAATGACAAAAACTGACAATTGGGGGCGCCTGGGTGGCTCAGGTCATGATCCCAGGGTCCAGGTTCTCTGCTCAGAGGAGAGCCAGCTTCTTCCTCTCTCTCTGCCTGCCTCTCTGCCTACTTGTGATCTCTGTCTGTCAAATAAATAAATAAAATCTTTAAAAAAAAATTGACAATTGATCTTTTATATAGTTTTATTGCAGGAATGGCCAGGGTTCTTAAATGCCCTTATATAAGATATATTCTAAAATCATTTCAAGTTGGAGAAATATATTAAAAATCTTTGTTTTTAGTTGATAAAACACTTAAGTTAATTTTACTTTCTCATGTGAGTGGGAAGGGTAATGAGAAGTTAATAAATAAATTAAATAATTTAGAGATTAAAAAAACTATTATTGGCATTGAACTGTGAGGAATTAAGAAAAACCCTGGTGCACTAAATAAATTTCTGATAATGTAGGTGAAATTATAATTTTACTAAGGAAATTAGAAGCTATTTTGCTAGTTATGAAACTTGTCCTTTAATATTTATTGAATTGTGTACATGGGATTTACATATATTAGCCAGATTTGATGCATTATGAGACATCATTTTGTTTTTATTTGTAGAAAAATTCTAGTCAAATGAAGAATGTATGTGTGCTAGTCAAACTGCTGGTTTTGCATAGAGATGTTAATCCTACTTCATGAAACAATTTTTAAAAACTTAATTTGCTATGCAGAAACAAATTTTCAATAAATGAATGTTCCTTCACTTACCAAAACTGCCTGCATGAATAGAATAGACTGCTGGAACAATTTACATTACAATTCACATTTCGTCTTTCTAGATTCTTGCCTGAGGAGTCTAAGATTGACATTTACATCCAACAGAACAAGCTTACCAGAAGACTCATTCATTATCTCTGATCTACTGCTACAAATCTATACTTCTATATAAGCACTGAAAATCCAGACTATGGATTTCTGACACTCACAAAAATGTCTAGCGATGCAGACTAATTGAAACCACAGGATATTTCAATCAATCAATCAATTAGTATTGAGAATTGGCTGTGTACTTAGCCCTGTGCAGTCAAGGGTATAAGGACTTATGAAAACATGAACAGGAAGAAAGATTTTAGGAAGGAAGATTTTAAATTATGACTATCCCACAACATAAGATGTTTTAAACATTTTTCAAATTCTTGTATGTACACACAGGTTTTGCCGCTACTTTTTCACAATTATTTCACATGTCTGTTTTCCAAACATGCGAAAAGGAAGCATAGAGAAGCCAAGTTAGCAATCACACAATTACCCAGACTCCTAGTAAGCCATGCCTGAGTCTGTTCCTTTGGTTAACAAGAGAGACTTTTATAGGTTATAGAGAGTTGTAAAATTTTAATTTTCATATGCAACATAACTCCTAAAGTTGCCCACTTCCTTCGCATTAGATTGTGCGAACCCCTTTTAAAATTTCTTTTCCTTTCCTATGGGTAGTGTTTTCTAAAAAAGCCATAGAAGAAAGCAGTTATTGCAGTGTGAATTAATCATTTCCTATTCAAACACATAGCATATGCATATATGTGTGTGTATATATACCTGCATGAAAACACAGGGGGTATGAAGGGGATTCAAAGTCGTAGAGAAAAAATATAGTCAATGACATTAAAGTGAAAATGAACAGTTGGACATTTATTTCTTTTTGACAGAGAGCGGTTAGTTTATGGGATAAACAACATTTATTAGAAGTTAAAACATAGTGTCAAAACTTTAAGTGGAGCCAACTTACAGAGGTCACTGAATTCCACACAGATGCAATTTTTTACATTGTTGTTATTTTGTTAGTGCTATTGATGGTGGGGCATTTTGGAGTGTGTCATACAACCTCTAATCTTTCAATATAGTATTCGAACAGAAGACAAAGGAGAAGGAAATTTCAATGACATAATAACTTCAACGATGTCATAATTATAATAAATAAATGAACTCATCAGTAAGAAAAGACCTACTCATGATCTTCAATAAAACAAGCAATTTAACTAATATGCCATTTAGTTAGACGTAAGACTGTCCAATATTGAAATAATTTAATTTCTAATAATAACTTAGACTGTTAGGTAGAAATGATTAGATATTTGACTTAGTGTTATTTAATTGCTGGTATCTATTCAATTATGGAACAAATGTTTATTAAGCACTTGCCATGTGCCCGTGATGTGCATTGTGAAGGGGGTTTCTCATTGCCCACACAGAGCTTATACTTTGTTTGTGGAGAAAAAGTATAAACAACTAAATGAACTAAAACCAAAACTGAACATTTTAAGTGTTATGAGGTGATCAACATGGTGAGATAGCAAATGGCATTGCACAGAAATTCTCAAACAAGTGTTCCCCACAAATATGACATTAGAACCCACCCAAAGAATAGAAGAGATATACATAGCACATGGATGAAGAGACAGAAAAGAAACAGAATGCAGAAATAAAGGAAAACCGATATAAGGGCAGGGGAAAAAGCAAACGAGAGAGAGAATGGTTGCTGGAAGTCACTTCAGCAGCAAAATGCAGTGGGTATTGGAGGAACATAAAGGCCACCATCATTGAGTATGGGTGAGGAAGAGAGGGCAAGGGATGATGAAACTCATAGTATAGAGTTTCAACTTTAATTGTACCTACAGTGGAAAGTTATTGAAGGCTTTTAAGCAGGGAGATAATGTATAATTTAAGATTTTTTTTTAAAAAATTACCTTGATTAGATTGGAAAAATGTAAAAATCAAAAAAATGGGATAGATCACTGAGGAATATTTTTTTCCCCAACAGAAAGACTCAATAATGTCCACAAGGATCATTCAGTAATAAATTTTGGAAATAAAAAAACTGGGCAGTATTAAACTTGCTTTCATGGAGTAGTCCCATCTTAATTTAATTCAGGAATTTTGTCATCTTACAAAATGATGTAATGACAGTGCTGGGTTTTGTATTGTTTAAAACACTTTCCCATGTTTTCTCACTTTATAAACCTTGCTGGTTTTCAAGAAGAAAACATGGCTCTACATTCTGATAGTAAAGCTGAGATCTGATGGACTAGGAAAAGCAAACCACAGAGAAAGCAATAAGAAAAAGAACCATTAGATGCAAACATCCTGGGTGTTGGGGTGAGGAGACTGCTTGCATCTTAACTGAATTGAAAGGATATTGTGGGAAGAAGCAGTTTTGAAACACAGGAGAGGTTGGTAGCAGTTTTTTAGATTATTAACCTAAAGGTTAAAACTATGATGTAACCTGTACAAATTTGTATTGGTCTCTTGCATTTTCAGAATTCAGATATAGATCATTTGAAAATGCCATAGCACACTAATCCCTTCCTGAAAATATTGAGGTGAAATATTCGTAACGAACAAACCCAAGTAAATCTACAGATGTTGAACGTACGTTTTCAGTGTAGAGGGTCTGTTGACATGTACTCCAGAAACTGTATCTGGGTGATCTCTATAATTCTCCTCTTTGGGGCACCTGGGTGGCTCAGTGGGTTAAAGCCTCTGCCTTCGGCTCAGGTCATGATCCCAGGATCCTGGGATGGAGCCCCACATCGGGCTCTCTGCTCAGCAGGGAGCCTGCTTCCCCCTCTCTCTCTCTGCCTGCCTCTCTGCCTATTTGTGATCTCTCTCTGTCAAATAAATAAATAAAATCTTTAAAAAAAATAAAATAAAATAAAAAAATATATAATTCTCCTCTTTCACCAGTCTTGTTCCAAGTACTTTGAAGATAAACTCACTTTTATTGTCCTCTGCTCATCTAGTATTCTGCATTTCATCTGCAGTTTGCACTCCCTGAGCACTAAGTTTGTGATTTTTCAAACATTAAGTATAATTAATCCATTTTATCCTATGACTTAACTTCAGAAAGCTACACAGTTCTGAATAAAACATGATTGTAAATACACAAGAATTCCCCAAAATTAACTTAATAAAACATTTAATGTTGTCCATTATCTACTTTCTTTTGTATGATCTACATAAATATTAGCTTGGAGCAAAAAAAAAATTAAAAAAAATTCATAAAAAGTAGAAACTCTCCATAAATCAAACATGGCATTTTAAAAAAAATGCATAGAATGAAAAACAAAATATCTGCACATTTTTGTAAAACTGTGATATATATGATTTGGGATTCTTTCAAAACTGTATATTGAAAAGAATCAATTTGGAGAAAGTCCAGAAAGTAGAAACAGATAACAAAATAACAGGAGAAGGCCTCAAGAGGAAATATACACTGATGCATCTTCAATCTTCACTATATGAGAGGAGCACGATCAAAATCTAAGTAAAGTGACACAGATAGAGCTTACTCTTGGAGCAACCAGACTTGGTTTTGAATTCAGAGACTGGCACTTATTAATTGAGTCAACCTGACATTGTTTCAAAACCTCTCAGAGACTCTGTTTCCTAATCTGGAAAATGATTTGGAGGAAAATAAATTAAATTATATCTTTTATCACAAGTCCCAGCATATAGAAGATACTCAACAAATATTAATCTCTCTCTTTCCATACCCTTTATCTCAGTTGAGGTGTTCACCATAAATGTGCTAATATTTAATATATAAGGTATGAAACTCTTAGTTAATAAGTAAATTAAGAAAATCAGATATTATAGATGGAAAATACTGCTGTTTAAATATTAAGATTATGTATTGATGTCCATAAGTTATAAGGAAAAATTGGATATTTTGAAGTTGACTTTAAAGAATAATCATGCACTTAACAATAAAGTTTTTAATAGCAGGTGATTACACTAATTAATGGTGAAGGGTGATAAGGTTTGTGTTATCAAAAATTTTGTTCATTGGGGCACCTGGGTGGCTCAGTGGGTTAAAGCCTCTGCCTTTGGCTCAGGTCATGATCTCAGGGTCCTGGGATCGAGTCCCGCATCAGGCTTTCTGCTCAGCAGGGAGCCTGCTTCCTCCTCTCTCTCTCTCTCTCTCTCTCTCTCTCTCTGACTACTTGTGATCTCTCTCTCTCAAATAAATAAATAAAATCTTTTAAAAAAATTTTGTTCATTGATCATACCTATCAGAGTGAATCTTGAGAGTGACTGTGAAGAATGTGCAAAGTTTCATTTACTATTGAAAATATTACCAAATTTTAATATTACCCATATTCATTTTATATGACCTGCACCAAGGATCACTTTGAAGTTAGTGGCCAGATGGTAAAGGCTCAAACACTGTCACTCTTCCCGACTAGAGGAGCTCTAAAGATCACACTGACAGGTAATAGCCCCATAGTCTGAGGGACCCAAATGGCAATCATCTGGGTAACAAAGATTCCAAATATATTGTGCTTAAACAATAAGAATTCATCACTAAATAATGGGGAACACATATCAAAAGGAGAAACCTCAGAAGAAAGAAGTTATTAGCACATAGAAAATCCTTCTCATAATAAATATTTAACTCAGTGCCTGAGGTTGTCACCAAGGATCCCATTTTGTTGAATTTCTGTGTTTATTTAAGATCACAATATTTAAAGAATGTATAATTTTGATTATTTGCAATTTGCAGTCAAATTGCTGAAATGTCATCTGAGTATGTTAAAGACCAGAGGTAGGCATTTTGAAAATAAGATTTTCTTTGATAAAATACAAACAGAATTGAATTTATTTCATTAATTTAGTTTGTAAGAAATATATTTAGAGACACAATGTTAAATCCAGTGAAAAGCATTCGTTGTTGAATTTCATAGGCCATTTTTGTTCCTATTCTTTCCTTAGCACTTAAAAAAGATATAAATAATGTATTTTTCCTGTATAATTTTCTGCTTTTGTACATTAGCAAGAAACCATCATTTCCCAAAGAAGCATTGGTGGGGGGTCTCAGCTCTTTCCTTTCCAAGACGTTAAATAATTTATAATGTTTTCTGTTTCATACTAGTGTCAAACACCATTCTAGATGCTTTAGTGGAGTTTACATCCTAGTGGGAAAAGACAAGCAAATAAATAAGTAAACAATATCATGGGGATTTAATTATTATGTAGAAAAATGATAAGTAGTGAACCAGAGAAAGACAGGGGAGCTGCAACAATTATTTTACATAATATGGTTAGAGAAAGTCTTTCTGATCAAATGACATTTGAGAAGAGGCCTGAATAAAGAGGTGGGAGGGAGGCTCGCAGTTACCAGGGCAATAGTCATCAGGGCAGAAAAAAGGCAAGTAAAACCCCTCCAAGGCATGTGTTTGGCATGTGAGAGCAACAATAAATGGGGTAGAAAAATAAATGAGTGGATGACTCAATAAACTGTTATCCCTAGTGATAAAAAATTTCAGCAACATTCTGTCTTCTTGGGGTTGTGTTTGTTTGTTTTGTTTTTGCTTTTGTTTGTTTTTGTTCTAATTCTCCTCCACCCTAGAATCTGCCTTTCCGCAAGCCTCACCCATCTCATTCAGTCTTTGTTTCTTTCCCTTCTACCATCCTTGGGCTGAACTGTATCACTGCCCTCTACCTTCCTACACTAATGTGGTCTAGCTGTTACACAAAGTTCTCTTAAGTTCTTGTACTCTGCCTTCAGGATGCACCGTGATTGCTAATAAAAGAAGTTTATATGTTTATAGGCGCACACATATATTTTGCTTGCAAAGCTGATAATCTATTTCATTTCACTTAAAATTGTTTTGAATTTCTTATTTATCTCCTCTGTGATGTTAAATTCTTGGACAATGTATCTAAATAGACTTTTTGGTGTTCTTTGTTTTTTGGTTTCTTTTTGCATTCATTTCATTTCAATTCAGTGGTGTGTTCAGAAGATATGAGTTTTTCTTCAGCACAATGTTGTATTTTTTTCATATATATTTTATTCCCTCCTCTTAGAATGTCAATTCGTCAGTTATAAATTGTGGGTGTTTCATTCACAGCTAAACTTCTGGAACATATACTGCCAAATTACCCTATTTTCTTTTTCAAATTAACTCATTAAATTGTTCCCTATCTTTGTATCCTCTGCTTTCCTGTCAACTGAAAGCATATGCAAAAATAGGGAGACTGGTATAATAAAGTCTCATGTACCCATCACATGAATTTCATTTTCCTATTCATGGATTTTTCATCTCTACTTACATTTTATTATTCACCTACTTTCCTGTGCATTATTTTGAAATAAATCCCAGGCATTATATTATTTCGTGTACAAATATATATAAATATATATCTAAAGAAAAAGATTTTTTTTCTTAAATATAAGAAGTGAATACACCTGAAACTATAAAACTCTTAAAAGAAAACATAATCAGTAAACTCCTTGACAGTGGTGTTGGCAATGACTTTTTTTTTAAAGGTTTATTTCTTGGGGTGGGAGGAGAAGGAAAGAGAATCCAAGCAGATTCTGTACTCAGTGCAGAGCCCTATGTGGGGCTTGAGCTCACAAGCCAGAGATTAGAACCATGAGATCGTGTCCGTGATATCACCACCTGAGCCAAAATGGCCTGACACCAAATGTAAAAACAAACAAGTGGAACTAATAAACTAAAATGTTTCTGCACAGCAAAGGAAACTATCAACAAATTTAAAGGCAACACACTGAATTGGAGAAAATGTTTGCAAATCTATGTCTGAAAAGGAGTTAATATCTAAAATATATAAAGAATTCATACAACTTAAGAGCAAAAAACCCAAACAATCCAATTTAAAAGTGGACAGATCTGAATAGACATTATTTCAAAGAAGACATACAGATGGCCAACAAGTACATGAAAAGATGCTCAACATCACTAATCATCAGGGAAATGCAAATCAAAACCATAATGAGATATCACCTCACACCTGTTAGAATGGTTATTATGAAAAAGACAAGAAATAATAAGTGTTGGTGAGAATGTGAAAATAAAGGGAACCCTTCAGGCACCTGGGTGGCTCAGTGGGTTAAGCCTCTACCTTCAGCTCAGGTCATGATATCGGTGTCCTGGAATGGAGCCCCACATGGGTCTTTCTGCTCGGCGGGGAGCCTGCTTCCCCCTCTCTCTCTCTCTGCCTGCCTTTCTGCCTACTTGTGATCTCTGTCAAAAAAATGAGTAAAATCTTTAAAAAAAAAAGGAACCATCATACGGTGTTGATAGGAATGTAAATTGCTGTAGCCTATAGAAGACAATATGGAGTTTCTTGAAAAATTAAAAATAGAACTATCATATGATCCAGTGCTTCTCAATATTTATCCAAAGAAAAAGAAAACACTAACTCAAAAAGATATATGCCCCCTGATGTTAAATGAAGCATTCTTTAACAATAACTAAGATAAGGGAAAAAACCTGTGGCCATTAATGGGTGAGTGGATAAAGAATTTGTGGTATATATTTACAATGGAATATTATTCAGCTACAAAGAAGAATGAAATCTTGCCATTTATGACAACATGGATGGAACTTGGGAACATTAGCTAAGTGAAGTAAGTGAGACAGAGAAAGACAAATACCATAAGATCTCACTCAAATGTGGATCTAAATGAAAAAAAAAAAAAAGCAAAAACAAAAAACAACACAAGCTCATAGATAAAACGGATTGGTGGTTGCCAGAGACAGGATGTTGGGGGATGGGCAAAATGAGTGAAGGGGTCAAAACGTACAAAATTCCAGTTGTAAAATAAGTAAGCCCTGGGACTGTAATGTACAGCATGGCAACTATATTAATAATATTGTATTGCATATTTTAAAGTGGCTAGGAGAATAAATCCTAAAAGTTCTCATCACAGGAAAAAGTTATAACTATATGTGGTGATGGGTATAAACTAAACCTATTATGATGATCACTTCACAACATATACAAATATCAAATCATTATGTCATACACTTGAAACTAGTATACTATTATCTGTCAATTATATTTCAGTAAAAAAATAAACCGAATACCATTATCAAGCAAAAAAATAAATAATAGTATCACATATTCAATGAGTATTCGAATCAACCAGGGTTGCCAGGTTTTTTGAGTTGAATTGGCACTTAAGTAAGATTCATACCATTTCAAGTTCTAAATATTGATGCTCATATTTTATATTCCTAAGATCCATATTTTTTAAGATTTGGATTTAATTATCTTGGTTTACTACTTTTTATGATTTGTTTCCTTAAAAATTCCTTGAGATTTTGTTTTTTAGCTGATGTTAATTTTTCTGAAATATTTGGTGGTGTCTGGTTGTATGCTCAGACACCAAATGATATTTCATTGGTGTGAGAATCCCTGTTTGTCTCCCTTGTCAACCAGTTGCAGAAACTGATTCCAGAAATACCTCCAAAGATGTGGGGTAGCATGGCATATGTTGCTTTTTATGGTGTGCAGATGACTTCTGAATTTCAGGGATCTATATTCTTCTTAGACATTACTCATTATTGGAATACTTGCCCTACCTCATTTACTCCCAAACCCCACTCTTGAGAAGGAGTGTGGGGGTGAATGGAGACAAGGTGCAAATATGGCTACTTTAACTGAGGACATGTGGTGTAAAGAGAAGAGGAAGGGGGCAAATCTTCTGGTTCCATTAGTCCAGGTTCATGATTAGTAAACCTGATAATTACATGAAGGACCTCTCTGGATTTATGCTTGAAGCATACCTAGAAGTCCTCCTCCCCACCAATAAAAACACCACAATTAAACACTTCTACCAAGTGTTAAGATCCGGTTGTCTCTGGTCATTGTAAGCTCATCCTCTTTCTGCCTTTTGAGCATTTCTCAAAGTTTATTTCCTGTTTATGATACTTTATAAGCACAGTAATACATATGCATACAAAAGTACAAAGTCACATGTTATATAGATATATTTATGTGTCTATACATCTATATCTTCATAGATAATTTTCTTATAGCATAAAAGAAATGCTGTATACATGTGTTCTTTCTGATTCATGGTAGGAGAAAATGTAGACAGAGCACTCAAATCTGATCTATCTGAATCTGATTCAATTCATTATTCATTTATTTCTAACCTTACATTAAAGTATGATAATTAATATATACAATCTATTTTCATTTATATCATTTATCTACCTACTTACCTATTGAGCAAATTTAAGATTGAAAACTGAAATTAGAAAAAAAATCCAACTCATATAATTTAATGATTTATCTTCTCCTTATGTCATCTCTTTCCATCAATTATATATGCCTCAACTTTCAAAATAGTTATGACCTAAGGAGACAAAAATTATTCAAGGTAGGAGATCTACATCCTATTAAGTATGTCATTTAAGTGATAATATTACTACCTGTTCTTTAATCAATGAGGTTAAAAGCAAACTCTTAATATGAATATTTCCAATCATGGTAAAATGTTGATAATGTCCTTTAATCCAGTCTTAATTATTAAATATCATGGACAAGACTATGGGGAATTATCCATGTAAATAGTCATAATAAATTAGCTTTGTATTCTAGAAATAAACTAATAGAGGTATATGAATGTTAAAATTTATGAGCATTATTTCTTTTTTTTTTTTTAAGATTTTATTTATTTATTTGAGAGAGAGCATATGAGCGAGGAGAAGGTCAGAGAGAGAAGCAGACTCCCCGTGGAGCTGGGAGTCCGATGCGGGACTCGATCCCAGGACTCCAGGATCATGACCTGAGCCGAAGGCAGCTGTCCAACCAACTGAGCCACCCAGGCGTCCCATGATTTCTATTATATTCATTTCACACAAGGAATTTTTAAAGGTATTGGGAATATTGGTATTAGAAAACAGATGAAAAAGAGAAATACCTATGTCACTTCCCCCAACACAGACATGTGATTAATATCTGGAGGTCTCTCATGTGAAAATAAATAGGACCTTTACTTTGCCTCACAGAGCAATTTAAAATTTTGTGGAGGAGTTTAAAGAGTACAGTCTTCAAGCCATTAATAAGAATAACTTATTAAAAAGCAATACTACCAAATAATGAAACATTTTTTATGAAGTATGAGTTTGGATTTTCAGTTATCCAACCAGAGGCTAAATTGTTACATGTTTCTACCATTGTAGATAGAATTCTTGATTTAGGAGGATGTGTGGTAGTGGGGTGAGCTAGTTGTCCCTGGCACCCTTTCCTACATTAAGATACTTTGATTGTATTTTATCAAAGTAGATATAAATTAGACTAGAGGCAAGTTAGTATTGAAGAATGTTTATAAAAGTTTAACATTAATTGAGAAATTGCCTTTTATCATATTTTTGCTTGTATCATTTTACAAATTTAGACATTTAAAGCTTGATCTACCTCGTGGCTTTTTCTTTCATTTCAGAGATCCACTAATTGCTTTGTTGTCCGTTCTAATGGTTAGTAAGTAAAAAAAAAAATGGGCATCTGAAATAACACAGTTGGCGTCCACTTTACCGAGATTCTTTTTAGCTGTTGGGTAGCTAAATGATGTTCATACCCACTGTTCTCTCTGAACATTAGTGCTCCATAACTGTCTTCTACAATTTAATTCATTTGCTTCCTTCACTTGACTTTATCGAAGAAAACAAACAAACAAACAAACAAAAAAACCCCCTAAAACTCTAAAGCTGTGTTTATACTAAGGAAGAGAGGGTAGGAGGTGGTGGTAGGGAGAATAAACACCTTACTTTAGAAGTAACATTAAGATTTATGGGCCCATTTAATCTGTATTGACTTGAATATAAACATAAAAAAAGTAAGAATCACAGTAGTAAATTTCAAAGATTTAGACCTATTGATTCAGATAGAAATTCATAACTCAAAGAGCTAACATTTATATACTATAACAAGTGTTACCAAGTGGCATAGTTTTCCTTGTTGTAAAAATTCACTCTGGTAAATATTGTTTCTATAGTTTAATATTGAAATTCTCTTTCCCAATGCCCTAAAAATCTTTTGTCCATGTATTTCTTTCAGGTATCGAGGGCATTTGTGTATGGAATACTGCCTTAAAATGATAGATATGGCCCCAAAAAAGAGTTCTTAGGCCTGTCTGGATTACTTTCTTTCCCCAACCAGTGCATTATGTTTCAGAAAGTCTAATACATTAAATATGCCAATATAATGGTCATTTATCACAGATATTAATTTAAAACATATTGGTGATTTTCAAAATAAAGTTTTACTTGAAGGATCCGTTTATTGTTTTTTTTTTTAAAGATTTTATTTATTTATTCGACAGACAGAGATCACAAGTAGACAGAGAGGCAGGCAGAGAGAGAGAGAGGGAAGCAGGCTCCCCGCTGAGCAGAGAGCCCGATGCGGGACTCGATCCCAGGACCCTGAGATCATGACCTGAGCCGAAGGCAGCGGCTTAACCCACTGAGCCACCCAGGCGCCCCAAGGATCTGTGTATTGTTAATAGTGTTAAAATGTTATCATGTTTGGATTATAAATTGTTAGAGTAAGAAAAAAAAATCAAAATCAGTGCTTGTAATTTACTCTGTGTGTGTAACTGCATGTGTGTGTAGTACACTTTCACGAATACAGGAAATGTACAAATGTTTCTCTCTTGGATACAGTCTTCTCAAGTTTTTCCTTCTAATACTATTTCCTCTGTGGATATATACACAAGATGAATATCCCTTTTAGTCATTGTATCTAACAGAAGATAATGAAATAAATTTAACTGATAGACTTAATGTTTTCAAATTCCTTTACCTGAGAAAATCTTTATTCATATGCAGTCTTTTACATGATAAGCAAATATGTTAAATGTGTCTATGTGTGTTGGATATTTAAAATACAATTAGAATTTTTTTTAATTCAAATTAGTTAACATATAGTATAGTACTGATTTCAGGAGTAAAACTCAGTGATTCATCATTTACCTGTAACACCCAGTCTCATCCCAACAAGTACCCTCCCTAATGTCCTTTAAAAACATCATAGTAAGCTTTCCCTAATGCCTGTTAAGCACAAACCTATTAAGCACATCCCTCCACACTCCTTCCCTCCAGCAACTCTCAGTTTATTCTCAAAAGTTAAGAGTCTCTTATGGTGCCTTCCTCTCTGTTTTAATTTTACTTTTCCTTCCCTTCTCCTGTGTTCATTTGTTTTGTTTCTTAAATTCCAATATGATATGAGTGATCATATGGTATTTGTCTTTCTCCAACTTACTTATTTCGTTTAGCATAATACCCTCTAGTTCCAGCAACACTGTTGCAAATGGCAAGATATCATTCTTTCTGATGGCTGAGTAACTTTCTATTGTATATATATATATCACATCTTCTTTATCCATTCATCAGTTGATGGACACTTGGGCTCTTTCCGTATTTGGCCATTTTTGATACTGCTGGTATAAACACTGGGGTGCATGTGCCCCTTCAAATCAGCATTTTTGTATTTTGGATAAATATCTAGTAGTGCAGTTGCTGGATAGTAGGGCAGTCCTATTTGTAACTTTTGAGGAACCTCTACCCTGTGTTCCTGAACAGCTGCACCAATCTGCATTCCCACCAGCATTGTGAGTGTTTCCCTTTCTCTGCATCCTTGCCAACAACTACTGTTTCCTGAGATGTTAATCTTAGCCATTCTAACATGTGTGAGTGGTATCTCATTGTGGTTTTGATTTGTAGTTCCCTATGATGAGTGATGTTGAGCATTTTTTTCACATGTCTGTCAAATATTTGTATGTCTTCTTCAGAAAAATGTCTGTCATGTCTTCTGCTCATTTCCTAACCAGATCATTTATTTGTTGGGTGTTGATCTTGATGAGTTCTTTATAGATTCCTGATACTAGTCCTTTATCTGATTTGCCATTTGCAACTATCTTCTCCCATTCTAAAGGTGACCTTTTGTTTCCTTTTATTGTTTCCTTCCCTGTGCAGAGTTGTTTGTTTTGTTTTGTTTTTTTTTCCTAGATGAGATCCCAACAGTTCATTTTTGCTTTTGTTTCCCTTACCTCCAGAAATGTGTCTAGTAAGAAGTTGCTGTGACCAAAGTCAAAGAGGTTGCTGCCTGTTTCTCCTCTAGGATTTTGACACTTTCTTATCTCACATTTAGGTCTTTCATCCCTCTTGAATTTATTTTTGTGTATGTCATAAGAAAGTGGCCCAGTTTATTCTTCTTCATGTGGCTGTCCAGTTTTCCCAATAACATTTGTTGAAGAGATTCTTTTCCACTGGATATTCTTTCCTTCCCTGTTGAAGATTACTTGACCATTTAGTTGTGGGTTCATTCCTGGGTTTTCTATTCTGTCCATTGAACTATGTGTGTGTTTTTGTGCCAGTACCATACTGTCTTGATTATTACAGTTTTGTAATAAAGCTTGAAATCTGGGATTGTGACACCTCCTGCTTTGCTGCCTTTTTTTTTTTTTTTCCAACGTTACTTTGGCTATTCAGTGTCTTTTCTGGTTCTGTACAAATTTTGGGATCGTTCTAGTTCTGTGAAAAATGCTGATGTTATTTTGATCAGGATTGCACTGAAAAGTGTAGATTACTTTGTGTAGTTTAGATATTTTAACAATATTTGTTCTTCCAATCCATGAGCATGGAATGTTTTTCCATTTCTTTGTGTCTTCTTCCATTTCTTTCATATGTGTTCTATAGTTTTCAGTGTACAGATCTTTCACCTCTTTGACTAGGTTTATCCCTAGCTATCTTATAGTTTCGGGTGCAACTGTAAATGGAATTGATTTCTTGGTTTCTCTTTCTGCTATTTCATTTTTGCTCTACAGCAATGCAACAGATTTATGTACATTTATTTTACATCCAGTGACTTTGCTGAATTCATGTATCAATTCTAGCAAGATTTTAGTGGAGTCTTTCAGGTTTTCTACATAAAGTATCATGTCACCTGTGAAGTATAAATGTTTGACTTCTTCCTTGATGATTTGGATGCCTTTTATTTCTTTTTGTTGTCTGACTGCTGAGGCTAGGACTTTCAGTACTATGTTGAACAACAGTGGTGAGAGTGGACACCCTGTCATATTTCTGACCTTAGGGGAAAAGCTCTCAGAATGTCTCCATTGGGGATGATATTAGCTGTGGGTCTTTCATATATGGCCTTTGTGAGGTTGAGATATGTTCCTTCTATCCCTACTTTCTTGAGGGTTTTTATTAAGAAAGATGCTGTATTTTGTCAAATGCTTTTTCTGCATCTATTTAGAGGATCTAGAATGTTCTTAATACCAGACTTACTTGAGCAATATATTCAGACTGGCAAAATATTTTCTATGTGTCTCCTTATGTCTTTCCCTGAATTTTCTCTCTCCTTTAATCATGGTAGCTTTGTATAATGACAAAATTCTTAGCAGAGTATATATATATATATATAATTTGAAATGTTGAGAAGAGAGTGGAGCAGAATCAAGAAGGGAACAAAGTATGAACATCAAGATGTGCTCACAAATAATGGCAATGTGCATGGTTAGTGCCTACTGGACACACACACACACACACACAAGACAACGAGAAGAAGATGATGACAAAGACTACTACACTGGATCATTTACATATTAGTTGACTCATGTTCACAATGGTGTTGGAGCAAAGAACGTTAAACTAGCCAGCACTTAATTGCAACATATGAACCATGGATTTTCTCCCCCATCTACTTGAAAATATCTAAACGTTACTAAGTACTCAGATGCCATCTTGTGAAGAGAATGATATTCTTAGAGAGGAAAAGATGTAACCAGACACAGATGCCAAGATACTAAACATATTTCATTTTTTTATTACATGTAGATATAATTCCATTATGAACTCCCACATTTTCTAGCTTTGGATCTTTGCATACTGTGTAGAGCAGATATAGTCAAGAATAAATAGTTCTCTGCTTAACTTTGACTTTCATATTAGAATTTATTTTGTGTGTGTGGTAAAATGTTAATCTTGAAATCCAGGCATTATAGATAGCAGCAAAGGCCTTCTAATTCCAAAAGTTTATATTTACATTCCAGGAATAAAGCCTGGGGAGTATAAAGTATACTTGGAGGAACAAAATACAAATTTCATTGGGATAAAGCCTTTTGCAGGAAGGATGTATGATATGGCAATGCATGATATGATGTAGGCAAAATCCCTTCTTAGAAGAAATGGGATAGACTATTTAGATGCTGAGAGTTGGTGTGAATTGGGGGAGAGAGATGGGCAAGTGATGTAAAGAAACAAAAACGTAGTAGTATTGAAAAAGTGTTCTGGCTTCCTATTTACAATCCAAACTTCTGGGAGATCAGGAGGAAAGTCATCTAGATAGATCTGAGATAATCCAAGACTACTGACAAATGTTTTATTTCCCCATAGTACAGACTTCACTTCAATCTTGGGACCTCAGTGACTAGGCTAAGTGAAGGACAACTTGTTGAAGACATAGAGAAGAGAGCAAAGCACACAAATGATCCTTCCTCAACCGGAGAGTGTGTATCCAGACCTCTCATTTCAAATGCAGAGGGACTAAAGGAAGAAAATACGTACTTGACAGAGAGGAAATAGCACTTATTGGGATTTGAACATTGAATTGACTGAATATCCCAAGTATGATTTGGAAGTGACACCAAGGTACACTGAACAAATATTCATTGGCAATTTTTATCTTATCCCTAATCCATATCATTTCCCCCCCCCCAATATCTGTATAGGAGTATACATAGGCATGAAACAGGAATGGTGTTTTAAGGAAAGGCAATACACAGTATAGGAAATAGTTAAATGGTCTTTTTCACATTTATATATTAGTGTATGCATGCTACACATCTTAGATATTTGTCAAATCATTTATTTCTCTCCATTTCCAAATCTCTAGTCCAAGCTGCAAATATCTCTTACCTGAAATAATACAACACTTGTCTCCTGAATTATTTCTCTGAAGCAATTCTTCCCTTTCTAAATTGTAGGTGGGACTCTATTCTCAAACTGCAAGAATGACTATATTATTTATCTCTCTTAGTACATGGAACAGAATCCCTGACATGGTCTGCAGCTTCCTGCCTCTTCTGGCCCCTACTTTTTTTCTTTACACATTTTCTTGCAAGCTCTCTACACCCTGGAATTAATCTTGTTTTTAGTTTCTGTTTTTGTTTCTCCCAAGGGCTTTGGACTGCCTCTTTCCTCCACATAAAGCACTTTCCACCACTCACTTCTTGGCTCAGTTAATTCTTACTCAGCGTTAGAAGCTCAGTGAAAGACATCACTTTCTCATGAAAACATTTTCTGATCAACCCAGGCTAGCTCACATTCCCTTCCTATGCTTTCACATCTCCCCCTGTGTTTCATTCATAACACTTTTGCAGTGTGTAATTATATACCTATAACATCCTTTTCTATTTCCCATCTCTCCTACGATCTGTAAACTTAGTGCAAGCTTGAACTTGTCTGTTTGTTTCATTATGCTATACCTAACTCCAAGCAGAGAGTATTAAACATAACAGGCCCCCAAAATATCCATAAAATCATTGTGTAAATGCATAAGTGAACACGTGAATACAGATACGCTAGTCTAAACATGTTTTTATGACATACATATATAGGATTTTCTAACAAAAAGATGGAGAACGATAACTGACCATGCCAGAAATGATGTCTGGTAATATTTTTGCTTTTTAGATATTTAAATATCATTTATGGTAATAAACATGCAAATTAGGTCACTTTCACAATGCATTGAAACTACTTCAGGACATAATTATTAATCACAAATTTTCTTTTCAATTTTTTTTTTAGATATTTTATTTATTTATTTGAGAGAGAGAGAATGAGAGTGAGTGAGTATGAGAGGGGGGAGGTTAGAGGGAGAAGAAGACCCCCTGCTCAGCAAGGAGCCTGATGTGGGACTTGATCCCAGGACTCCAGGATCATGCCCTGAGTTGAAGGCAGTCACTCAACCAATTGAGCCACCCAGGCACCCTTCTTTTCATTCTTTAAAATGATTTTATTTATTTATTTAAGAGAGAGAGAGAGCATGAGTGGGAGGAGGGGCAGACGAAGAGGGAGAAGCAGGTTCCCCACTGAGCAAGGGCCCAATAACTTAGGGCTCCATCTCAGGACTCTGGGATCACAACCTGAGCTAAAGACAGACATTTAACCGACTAAGCCTCCAAGGTGTCCCTCTTTTCATTTTAAAAATTAATGCTAATTAGGATAAAAAATGTACACTAACTTTTGACAAAAAGTTAGCTGTATTAATATAGCAAAAACCCTAAAGTGTGGAATTGAGTTTTATGTCCTTTATTTTAGATACTATGTAAAACAATTTAATGCTGTACATTTGAGAGTAAAATCTTATAATATATGTGCATGTTAGTCAAAGTAGTCTATCTGCATCTCACTAGCTCAACAATAAGTTTATTTCTTATGTGTGCAAATTCCAACATTAAGATTCATGGAAGCTATCTCTTAAATGTGATTCAGTGACCAAAATGAATGCCATCATATGGAAATCATATATTTAAATGTGCTCTCTAAAATCTTCACAGCCAGGGGCACTTGGATGGCTCACTCGGTTAAGATCCTAACTCTTGATTCCGGCTTAGGTCATGATCTCAGGTTTGTGAGATTGAGCCCTGTATCAGGCTCTAGCTTTTTGTGGGGTATGTTTGAGATTCTCTCTCTGCCTCTCCCCCTGCCCTTCCCCTCGTACACACCGACTCTCTCCCTAAAATAAATAAATAAAATCAAAATAAAATAAAATAAAATCTCCACAGCCAGCCCTGGGGTTGGTAGTCAGTCCTTTTATCATTTCCTAAACCAGTGTTCAGTCACCTAGCTGGACCTCAGTTCAAAAGAGCAGGGAAGCCAGTTTGGGGATGTTTCAGAAATAGGAGACAAGAATATGTATTTCAGGGGTGCCTGGGTGGCTCAGTGGGTTAAAGCTTCTGCCTTCAGCTCAGGTCATGATCCCAGAGTCCTGGGATCAAGCTCTCTGCTCAGCAGGGAGCCTACTTCCCTTCCTCTCTCTCTGCCTGCCTCTCTGCCTACTTGTGATCTTGGTCTGTCAAATAAATAAATAAAATCTTAAAAAAAAAGAATATTTATTGCAAAATCGTAAGTCTTGGGTTTTGAAGGGAGGAATATATTTTGCAAAATCTTAAGTAATGAATGGGAAATTGTTATGGGTTAAATTGAGTTTCTCAGAAGGGTATGTTGATCATAAGGTTTTTATCCTTTCTCTTGTAAATGTAATGTATAGCATTGATTGATTTGCTAATATCAAACTACCTTTGCATCCTGGGATTAAATCCCCACTTAATCTTGGAGAATGATCCTTTTAATGTACTGTTGAATATGTGATGTCCCTTATATGTGGAATCTAAAAAACAAAAAAAACACAAGCCAAACACACACAAAAGAGACTCTTTTTTTTTTTTAAAGATTTTTATTTATTTATTTGAAAGACAGAGATTACAAGTAAGCAGAGGAGATAGGCAGAGAGAGAAGAGGAAGCAGGCTCCCCATCGAGCAGAGAGCCTGATGTGGGGCTCGATCCCAGGACCCTGGGACCATGACCTGAGCCGAAGGCAGAGGCTTTAACCCACTGAGCCACCCAGGCATCCCCACAAAACACTCTTAAATACACAGAATGAACTGGTGGTTGCTGGAGCAGAGATGGGTGGGGAGAATGGGGGGGATGGGCAAAATAGGTAAAGGAGATCAAAGGTACAAACTTCTAGTTACCCAATAAATAAGTCACAGAGATGAAAAGTATAGCATAGGGAATATAATCAATAATATTGCAATAATGGCATTGAGTAACATATAGAATTGTCAAAGCAGTATGTTATACTTCAGAAACTAACATAATATTGACAACTATACTTCAGTTATTATTATTATTATTACTATAGTAAGTTGAAGTCCTAACCTCCAGTACTCATCAATGTGATATTTTTGGGAATAGGGTGTTTGCAGATAAAAATCAAGTTAAGCTGGATGAGCCCTATTCCAATATGACTGGTGTCGTTATAAGAGAAACACACACACACAAACACACACACACACACACACACAGGGAAGAGAAGGCCATGTAAAGATACAAAGACACACAAGAGAGAAGAAAGATGGTCTGTGAAAATGGAGACAGAGACTGAAGTGATCCTGCTACCGGCCAAGGAATGCTTAACGCCATCAGACAGAAGCTGGAAGAGGCAAGGAAGAATCATCACCTGGAGGCTTAGGAAAAAGCATGGCTTTGCTAATGCCTATAATCTGGACTTCCAGCCTCCACAACCATGAAATAATAAATGTATCTTGTTTTATGCCCCCCAGTTTGTGGTACCCAGTTTGTAGAGAACTAAAAAAAGTAAAAATAAAAAAAAAATTGTTAAATAGAAGCATGGAACAAACATGTTCTTTCAAAGGAAAAACAAATTGGGATATTTTACCCATTGGAGTCAGGATAAATCTAGTGTTTTATTTTGTTTTTGCTGCTTTAGATATTTGCAGAATGGCAATGACAACATTTTTCTTTTGTCTGACATTAATGAAGAGAAAGAAGGAACTAAATGCCAGAATTATTGCCATCTGGGGACATAAGTTTAGTAACAAAGTCTCATGTATTAGAATGAAGCAAGAGATGAGTCATCTGTGGCTGTTGGTTACCCATATTATCTAACTATACATTCTGAAAAATGTGGGCGATGCAGTTAGACATCAAAGAAAAAATTAAGAATTCCGAGGCTCTAGAGGGTAGGAATTCCTCTACGGTCGTCTAGTTTATCCTTTTTGCTAGAACAACTTTACAGGTTATGTCACAGAAAATATAAATTAGTCTCTAGAAGCATTTCCTTCTCTCATGGGTGTTGTACTATTAAGACTTTTTTTGCTACTTATTTTTCTATCCAGATATTTAATGCAAGACAAAATTCAATCAATAGCTGAAAAGCAAAACAAAGCAAATGAAACTACTACTGGCAAACGGATGACTCACAAATACAGCATTTCAGACAAAAACAATCTTCTGAGATCTAGATAAAGAGTTTAAATTCATTACATCTGTAGCATCACCACATCATATCCAAGAATTAACCCATTATTTCTTTACTCTTTTACTTAATAATTAATATTTATTTCACCCATTTGCCTGAGATAAACTTCATAATCATTCCAGTTTTTTCTTTCCCCTAATCTCTTCATATTCAGAAAGTAATCAGGACCACTGGCAGGAGAGTTCCTTTATAGCCCTAGACCTCCCACCTGTAGATTCCTATTATCAGGGAGTGATAAAGTTTCAGTTTTCTTAAACTACACTTATTTGGGGTATTTCTTTTACTTACCAAAGACTTCAATTCTAGTCAATACTTAAAAGTATACTTAAAACAAGACATATTATTCAATTAAAGATAACAAAATAGAATTATTTAAATTTACAACAATGTAAAAATAAAAATTTCTTGTGAGAACAATGGAACTATTTAAAAAAATCAGAACCACAGGACTATTTGACTAGAAGACAAGGACCTTGTACTATATCACTCTGAGAATTCCAATGTTCATTATGATGTTAGCTAGAAGCAGAATTCTATGTGAGATCTGATCATTGTCAAAAAAGGTGTAATAGATAAGTGAGAACTGCTAATCTGCAGATCTATAATCAATCATGAAAAGTTCCTTATATCTTGAAGGTGTCATAAAGACTTGGAGTTCTTGAAAAAGAAAAAGACTATGAGTTCTTACGAATTTAAAATACTCAGAACAGGGGCACCTGGGTGTCTCAGTCAGTTAAGCATCTGACTCTTGATTTCAGCCCAGGTCATGATCTTTGGATGGTGAGCTGGAGCCCTGTGTGGGGCTTCACACTTGGCATGGAGTCTGCTTAAGATTCTCTACCTCGGCCCCTCCCCTGCTCATTCTCTCTCTCCCTCTCATTCTCTCTCGATTAATAAATAAAATTTAAAATAAAGTAAAACTTTGTAAAGTAAAACATTGCCCACATTATTAATAAATATCAGTGTAAAACTAACATTTAGTAGTCACTAGGTGATTTTAAAAAAAATCTGATTAAAAAAAATTCTGGAAATCTCTCCTAATGCATTTAAAATGTTTAGGAGCTTCACTTTAAGTACATAACACTTCTTATATGTATCTCCAAGGTTAAGCACCACAATCATCACTATATTTCCCATGCAAAGCAATGGTGTGTCTATATAAACAGCTCTAAATGGTTCAGTTTATTGCAGTATATTATTTCTATTCCATATTATTTGTTATGAAGACGTTGACATATTTTAAAAGATTTTCTTCATGCGTATGGTTCTTTTAGTTTGACAGAGCTAAATTTATCCTATAATTTATCCTGTATTTGATGGACTGGAAAGGTTAGCAGAATAGAGATAATCAGAATTTGTCTGTTTTCAACAAATTGTTCTGAATTTGTGTTATTCTGGATAATTTACATTTCCTGAACAAATCTCTAATTCCAAAATGAAGATGTAAATGATATTGCTTTTTTGGTCCCAAGATTGCTAATATTCACTATTTGTTTTGAAGCAGGTTTAATGGAGACCCTGAGAATTAGCTCAAAGCTGTGACATTTGCAATTAAATATTATAAAATAACTACCTTAAGTTTTACAATGTCTTTCCCTGTAAAACTACACATTTTTCAGGACTGTTGAAATCTTCCACCTTGCTCTAACAATTCAATTAATTTAACTAGTTTATTTGTTGTGCTTTAAATTGATGTTTCAGATTGGATGGTTCTGATCCAGAATCTGTAATCAGATCCAGGTTCACTTTCTTACCAACTCATTAAACCTAAATTTAAAATTTTTAAATTGTTTTCATTATATTAGTGAGATCCTTTTTCATCTCAAGCTTAAAAATCTATAACTTTAAAAGATAATTGTACTTTTTGGGGTTTATTTTGCTTTCTTTTTAAGCCTAGTCATATAAGCCTATCTAATAATATTTTTATGTTCAGGAAATACCTATAGAGTGTCCCAGACATAGTTCTAGGTGCTAGTTTCATCAAGAAACACAACACAAATATTTGGCATATTTTTTCACAATCAACAATAATAGTATTTAAATATTTATCTATTTAAAAATTAATCACTAATTTGATTTCAAGAGTAGGAGACAAAGGAGAGGAATATATCATATTTTGTTCTAATATCAGTTTATACTCTGTATACTTATACACCTTCTGTATTCTAAACACTTATTATCTTATAGAAGTAACATTTTAAAATTTTATTGAAAACAACCTAAGAATTTGAATTATTTTTTAAAAGATTTTACTTACTCATTTATTTTAGAGAAAAAGAGAGAGAGAGAGGGAGAACATGAGAGAGGGGAGGGACAAAGGGAGAAAATCTCAAGCCAACTTACTCTCCAGCTGATCCCAACAGAGGCCTCCATCCCATGACCCTGAGATCATGATCTGGGCCAAAACCAAGAGTCAGACACTCAACTGACAAAGCCACCCAGATGTCCCTTGAAGTCTTATTAACTGCATATAATTGGTACCAAACAGTTATAGTGGAAGATTCAGTTAGTTTTGAAAAGACTAATTGGGGGATATATACCTAATTCAGGATATGCCACAATACCTTCCTTACTCTCTCCCTAGGGAATGATATTCATGAGATCACTGATTAATTTTGCTAGCTACATTTTTTTTAAATGCAGTATGAGTTACATACCTGGTATTTTTAAAATGTCTATATTAAATTATGTCTTGAACTATGGGAAGCACCTATTATGTTTTGTAAACCATAACTAGTTCTTGGAGTAGTGATCTGTTGTGATCTGTTGTTTTATGTTGTGATTTCTGAGAGACTCCAGTGTCTCTGTTTATGATACTCTTTTCTAGTCCCCCATTTGTCCCCACATTCATATTGCTTTCTCTGACTCCCAGTTTCCAATGAGAGATTCACCCTGTCAGCTGCTACCCTACTCCCATTATCTTAGCTTGACCCTGGAACTTCATTTTAAACAATCTTGCCTCACTACTACCAGTAACTACTAGCGATATTTCTATTATTATTAATTTTATATACTTCCTTACCCCATTTGCCTTTACTTACTAATTCAGTTTAAGCACTAATTATTCAATAAATTCTTACAAAAATATCAAGTTAGGTTTTTTGTTCTCTCATGTGTATTCTCAGGCCTCATTAGCCTTCCTCAAACAGAATACCTATGAAACAAAATTGCATCCATCCACTAATGCACTCACAATTTTTTTAGTATATTAAACAGTATGAATTATACATTACTCATTTTATCCCCAATGGAAGGAGCTTAATATAACTTATTTAAAAGATTGAATGCTTTTTTTCTTCCTTTTTAAAGGTTGCTTCTTCTTGCTTTATTGAAAATGGTATACAATTGGGTGCCTGGGTGGCTCAGTCAGTTAAGCATCCAACTCTTGATTTTAACTCAGCTCATGATCTCAGGGTTGTGAGACTGAGCCCTGCATTGGGCTCCAATCAGTCATGGCATGAAGTCTTCTTAAGACTCCCTGTTTCCCTTTCCCTTTGCCCCTCTCCCTGCTAACACTTTTTCTCTCTTACAGAAAAAAAAAAAATGTATAGAATTATTGATAGTCAATGAATTCCTTACTCTATTTTTAAAATTTGGGATATTTTTATGTAGACATATTATAGATTATTGTCTCCCCATACAAGGAAAAACATACTCTCATTTTAAACTTGGCACTTAATAATTAGAACTGTAGCACTTTATGACAAATGCTCTGATTAAAAACAAACAAAAAAAAACACCAAAAACCAAACAAACAAAAAAAACAAAAAAAACACAAATGCTCTGATTGAAACAAGAGATACTTGAAATGAGTGGAATACAAAGAAATGAAGTAAAGTCAGTCTATCTTTGATTATAAGTAACAGAAATATATGTTCATTGGTATAAGGGAAAAAAATCCAATAATTTATTCAATGAATATGTGAACTGAAGGACAGGTAGAACTTCCAGGCTTGATGGACTAGAACTGGAAATCTAATTTCCATGGTAAATTTCCAACCTTCTCTCTCTCACCACATACTCCTCTTCTAGTACTGCTTCATTCATCTTTCTTTCTGCAGGTTAGCTTTCTTTGTTTTTTCTAGGCATTAGTGGAAAATGTCTCCATACCATTTTCCTAATACCACCTAATATCTAATCCTGTTTTAATAATCCTAATTTTACATTATTGGAGGTAAAGAACAACAACAAAAAAGCTCAGTGTCTTATCTCACTCTACGAACTGGTTCTCCAACCCCCCACTTCCCTGGGGCTGGGTTTCTATCTTGGATCAAATTAACTACGGACAGTAGAGGCAAGGCTATTGACTATGAACAGGATCATAGGTGGCCACCTCCTTTTTTGTGATATTACTTATTAAAGTAGATAAGCAAAGCCTCAGAACTAAAAATATGTTTGCCGAAATTCTGTCTTGTCAAAGATGAGCCACTTAATGTTGGTAAAATGTTATATAATTAAATAAATGCATTATACTGGATAGTACAAGACTATTTTTAATTAATATATTTAGTGATGAGTTCAGAGACTTAGTAAGTTTCCTTATATATGACATCTTCTTGCTCTAGATCCTCAAGGCTGCCCTAGTTTTTATGGTACCTCTGTGTGAGTGAGAAAAAACTGATTTTTCCTTAATGCTCTTTTCTCTTAACTGTTGATAGATAATCAACAGATGTAATAAACTGATTTTTATTAGTTAAGACATGATCTCCTGGAAATATGTTTTAATAAGTATAAAATCCATGTCTATGATGTAAACAGTACCACCTTGCATGCTGAACAGTGTGCAACTTGCCCAGTGATATGTGGCCACTTACAGATTCTTACCATATATTTTACACTTGAATAGTATTTGGTGTAATTCAAGTATTTATAACTGCAAAATATTTTAATATTTCAAATATGTTTTTGAAACACTATTATTTTTTAACTGTCTGGAACTTGTTTTTTGCAGAATCCAACAAGAATGTAGTGCTCCCTAACATGAAGAAAACTTGTAATGCCTGAACCAATTTTGGAAAAAAAAATATATGTAATAGGCATAATTTAAGTCTCTTGACTTTACTGTATTATCATTCCCTGATCCTTTCCTGCCCCAAACAGAAAAGTAGTTACAGTATTTTTATTCATTCACCAAAAATAACTCTTATTATGTTCTAAGGATTACTCTAGATGCTAGAAATATAGTACTAAAAATTATAGGTGAACCCTGCTTTCTCATGTAGGTTACAAAGTAAAGGAAAAGAGAAAGACAACAAATAAATTTTTAAAATTTGAAATAATTTCATGGGGTACTAAATGTAAAGATAATTACATAAGGTATTAGGACACATAATGCCAAAAGATTTAATTTGGATTGAGCAGTTCCGAAAGTTGACAATCAGGAGATAATCTTTAGGCTGAGACTAAGAGACACTGAACTTTATAACTCCTGTGGAAAGGATATTGTTTTCATGGGAATTAGTGGTTGTTAAACATTATTTATACTATAGACAAATAGCATGTTTTAGAGAGACAGCACAGTGAAAACTATCAGCATGATTGAGTCCTCTGGATGTACTTTAGCATCTATACAGTACATGTATTTGTTTGTGCCTGTCAGGTATGCATATGTGTGTGAGAGAGAAATCCAAACAAAATGTTGTGATAAATTCATTTAGAACTTGAGATTGTATGTCTATTGGGCTTTGGCCTAAAACTTTGCCTTCCACAGTTCTTTTTTTTTTTTTTTAAGATCTTATTTATTTATTCGACAGAGAAAGAGAACACAATGACTGGGAGTAGTAGACAGAGGGAGAGGGAGAAGCAGACTCCCTACTGAGCAGGGAGCTCAATGTGGAGGCTCAATCCCAAGTCCCTGGGATCATGACCTGAGCCAAAGGCGGATGATTAATCAACTGAGCCACTCAGGTGCCTCGCCTTCCACAGTTCTTAACATTTAATTTGAATTTAGTAATGTCAATCATTTCCCTTTAAGGCAGTAGAGAGGGAAATAATTTTCTATACTGTTCAATATAGTCAATTCAAAACCTGTCCCTCTGGAAGGATATGGAAGATTTTCTTTGTGAAGTTCTCATTACAGTAGTACTCTAGCCATTGAATAGTAAGGCTTTTTTTGTTTGTTTGTTTGTTTGTTCTGTTTTGTTTTGTATTTAATTACATTGTATGAGTTTACCTGCAAGGTATACCTCAAACCCTGTTTGTACTTTCATGACTTTATGTCAACATTTTGTGGTAATCACTACTAGACAACGCTCTTGATTAATTAGATAGCATAAATCTTAGAAGAGAAAATCTTTTCACACTCTGGTCAAAATTATCTAGTCAATTTACGCTTTTCATAAGGCAGCGATACTGTTTTTCAAGGGAACAGATATGAGCAGATACTAGACTATAAAATAAATTATTAAATACATCTGGCATCTTAAAGTATGTCAAGTGTTTTCATGTTAATGTATCTAATTCACTCTTAAAAGATAATTTACCAATTTGACAAGAAGCATTTATGACAAATAACATTGGAAAGATTGAATTTTTTCCTATTCACACCCTTCTTTTTGATGATCTCTGATTTATCTGAGGTTTCCAACAGGATTTCTGTCTCTTGTTCTTTCTCCCTCCCTTCCTCCCCTGCCTTCCCTCTTTCTCCAGAATATTTGTTGCTTTCAGGTATCACCCAGAGAATTTCACCTATTGCTTTGATGTACTTTCAAAAGCTTTGGCAATAAACGTGAAACAACTTAAGCAGTGAATTTAGTTCAATTAATTAATACTGTAAATTTACTTCTCTTATCTCTGTTGGTATTCTGTGGTTAAACCAAAAGAGAATTAGGATTTATTCTAAATGTGCTTACTGAATGCTTTCTGCAAACTTAAACTTAGTTCATAGATAAGATGAGACAAATTGTTTCCTCTCAGGTCCAATGTGTATATTTGCTTATTCATAGAAAATTTGGGCTGAGCTTTGAGATACCTCATATCTACCTTATATCTAAGAGGCACACGTGTTTTTGGCTGCATGGTGCAGGAAAGCGACATAGTATGTACATGCCTGGGACTCTACTAAGATTTTTTATGGCAGAAATTTCTTTTAAGTGTTTGATCTCTCTAAAAATAAGTTTATATACAAATGACCAACAAATCTATGAAAAGATGCTCAACATCACTAATCATCAGGGAAATTCAAATTGAACCAGAAGATATCACCTTACACCTGTCAGAATGGCTAAAATTAAAAAAATAATAATAAGGGCACCTGGGTGGCTCAATGAGTTAAAGCCTCTGCCTTCGGCTCGGGTCATGATCCCAAAGTCCTGGGATTGAGCCCCGTATCGGGCTCTCTGATCAGCGGAGAGCCTGCTTCCTCCTCTCTCTCTGCCTGCCTCTCTGCCTACTTGTGATCTCTGTCTGTCAAATAAATAAATAAAATCTTTAAAATAATAATAATAATAATAACAATTGCTGGAGAGGGTGTGGAGAAAAAGGAACCCTTGTGCACTGTTGGTGGGAAGGTAAATTTGTACAATGTGGAAAACAGTGGAGTTTCCTCAAAAATTAAAAATAGAAATATTATATGAACCAATAATCCCACTACTGGGTATTTACTCAAAGAAAATCAAAACACTAATTTGAAAAGATATATGCACCCCTATGCTTATTGAAGCATTATTTACAATAGCCAACACACATTAATAAAGATGTGGTATATATATAATGGATTAAAAAAGATGAAATTTTACCATTTGTGACAACATGGATGGACCTAGAGGATATTATGCTAAGTGAAATAAGTCAGACAGAGAAAGGCAAATACCATATGATTTCACTCATATATGGAATCTAAAGAAAATAAAACAAACAAAAAGCAGAATCAGACCTATAAACAGAGGACAAACTGATGCTTGACAGAAGGAAGGGTGTGGACAGTTGGACAAAATGGGTGAAGGGGAGTGGGAGATAGAGGCTTCCAGTTTGGGAATGAGTAAATCACTAGAACAAAAGGTATAACGTATGGAATATAATCAATTATATTGTGATAGTGTTGTATGGTCACGGATGGTAACTACATTTGTGGTGAGCATAGCATAATGTACTGAGTTGTTGAATCACTATATTGTACACCTGAAACTAATGTAACATTGTGCCACCTATACTCAAATCAAAAAAATTTTTAAAGTTTATATACAGGAAGATTTCTAATTAAATTTGGAATTAGTGAAATTAGCTACTTTACATAAGAGTGTGTTGATATGAACCCTTAAGCTTCATTTTAAACTTATTTAATGATACACTGAAAGGTTAAAAATAATTGTTTCCAAATTCTGTGTTTTTTAAGTAGTTGGGGTATAATTTTAAAGATTAGATCATTTGATTCTATGCCTCAACTGGTTCTTACTAGGAAATAAACTTGGATATAACTTGGCCCATAATGGTGTGTGAACAGAAATGGACTATTCAGGTAAAGCACAGAATACAGTCCCGAGAAAGTGTAAGAACTTGGTAAGTGTTTTAGTATTTATACTTTTCTTGTTATCCAGAATTATTTCCCTTTGTGGCTTGTTATCCTTTGTACTTTTGCCCATCCCATTTTCAAAGTGGCTTATCACACTGTTTTGTACGTTAGTAATACAATTTTCTCCATCTGGTTCATTCCCAGTGACTGTATTCTATTTTATGTGTATTGGTCAACTGGGAATTCATTCTCTTAGTATGCTCAACATGACCAAATAGCATTAGTCCTTTTTTTGAACTCTTATCTCATGCATATAAAAGCTAGTGTTTTGTCATAACAACCCAGCTGAGTAATAATTTTTCTTTCTTTTTTTTTTCTGAGTAGAGGATGCAATACATCTATTTTTATACTCAATTATCTGACATACAGTCTGATACGGAATGTTCTCATAATGAGCAATTATTGAAGTAAACCAGTGGTTACAGTATATATACAGTTAGGAGCTTTCCACATACTGACCAAAGTGAGTATTGACATGGAGGTAATTTAACTCATTTGATTTCTATGTGAAACTACTCTTGAGTTGTGGGCTGTTTTTCCCACAGTTCTATGTTCTAATTTAT
Organism: Lutra lutra; assembly: GCF_902655055.1. Classification (NCBI taxonomy): domain Eukaryota; kingdom Metazoa; phylum Chordata; class Mammalia; order Carnivora; family Mustelidae; genus Lutra; species Lutra lutra. The sequence goes on from NC_062280.1 coordinate 164,106,447, forward strand.
CAAATAAAAGGGTAACCAACTATTCCAGTTGCCATAACTAAGATGGTTCCAGGGTGACAAGACTTCCTGTACTAAAACAGGGAGCCCTGGGCAAGCTGGATGGCTAATGGACCAAAATATACACTTTAAATAAATGCATAAGGTTTTGATACATTTACAGAGAATCAGAGTATAATTTATATGATTTCCACCATCTTTAGCAAAAGTCAGACTATCATTTAGTAATGTTTAGACATTAGATATGGAATATTCAAGATGCTTGCTCAACCAACACAATGTTTTTTCTTTTCTCTTTTCTTTTTTTTTTTAAGATTTATTTATTTATTTGACAGAGAGACAGCGAGAGAGGGAACACAAGTGGGGGAGTGGGAGAGGGAGAAGCAGGCTTCCCACAGAGCAGGGAGCCCAATGCGGGGCTCAATCCCAGGACCCTGGGATCACGACCTGAGCCGAAGGCAGACGCTTAACAACTGAGCCACCCAGGCACCCCGACACACAACGTTTTTTCTTAACCCTCTTTTGTAATCATGTTTTCATCTGTACCTCACCAAAAAATATAACATATTGTATAAATAATGCATGAAATATTTTATACCCAATATGACAATAATATTTCTAAGCTAAGGAAATTAAAAAGAAACTTTATTCAGAAATGATAAATAACCTTTAAACATTTTATTGTTTGTCTCTGCTATGTGATTTATAACATATTCACACATTAAACAGCCAATATTCTTATTTTCAGTACTTGATTATTTTAATAATTTTATTTATTTATTTGAGAAAGAAATAGAGACAGCGAGAGAGAGCACAAACTGGGAGGAGAGGGAGAAGCAGGCTTCCTGCTGAGCAGGGAGCCCAACATGGGGCTAATCCCAGGACCCCAAGATCATGACCTGAGCCAAAGCCAGACACCTAACCAACTGAGCCTCCCAGGTTTCCCTTCCATATTTGATTACAATGAAATATTTTCTTCTAAAAATATTTCAATGAAACCTTAATTATCATTAAACTGTTTGACCATTTTTGGTGAAACTTTCAGTGAAACTTCAGGGGCCAAGACAATGGAAGAGACAACCTGGCACCACATCTCAGTGCTGGAACTTACTAAGTGACTCTCCACAGATTACCTAGTCAACCGTTCACCTGTTTTCTAATCATAAAATACAGATAATATTGAAAGGTCCCCCAATGATATGTCCGTGATCAAAGGAGTGAGACTGATACAAAGCAAAGTCAAGCAAAGCTTTATTTCGCTCCAAGCATTGAGAATCAAACCAACTGATCGGGGCCGCCTCTTACAGAGAGGGCAACGCCTTCCAGCCTCACAGACTAACTTTTATAGAGCAAAGGCCCTGTGGTTGAGCCTGGCCACAACAGGTGGCCAATGAGATTGCAACACACAGAGAAAGCTGCACAGTCATGCTAGGTCACACACGAGTGGCCAATTGAATTACAAATCACCCCATAGTAGCTATTTGAACTAGCCTATCACCTTGGTCAGAATTGGTGTCCAAAAGGCACCCAAAAGGCGGGGCCCACACTCCTTGGTAGTGAGGGAGACAGTATGCACACCCCACTGATTGGATGTCTCCACCTGGCCCGACTCATTCCCGCATCTGGGCTCTGTTATCTCTACCTCACCTGACCCACCCTTGTATTTGGGCTCTGTTATCAGGGACTGGTCGACCATATTTTACCACATAAACAACACAATGGCTGTTTAATCCAAGAGATGGAATCGCTCTGGCTAAGTAGGCCCTTATAATACTAATAATAATAATTAATAATACCTTTATTTATTATTTATTTGGTGCAAGATTGTGGTTTATTAAAGCACAAGTACAGGACCCTTGGGCAGAAAGAGCTGCTGCCCCAGGGTTGTTAGGCAAGGCTTATTATAGACTGTGGGTTTGGGTTTGGGGGAGATAAGGAAAAAGGGAGATTTCAAAAGAACTTTCATATGTTAAAGAGGGCCCACAAGATACCCAAGGCCTTACCATTGTCAAGTTAAGGTTGCTTTTCCTCTGGCAAGGCATTGACATTAAGACAGTTGGGAGACTCCTGTAAGAATGTCACACCTGTCCCACCTAGGAGTGGGAGGAGGGCAGAGGTTGCAAGTTGTCATGCTTGTCAAAAAAAAAAAAAAAGGGATAGGAGTCAAGATGGCGGAGAAGTAGCAGGCTGAGACTACTTCAGGTAGCGGGAGATCAGCTAGATAGCTTATCTAAAGATTGCAAACACCTACAAATCCAACGGGAGATCAAAGAGAAGAAGAACAGCAATTCTAGAAACAGAAAGTCAACCACTTTCTGAAAGGTAGGACCGGCAGAGAAGTGAATCCAAAGCGACGGGAAGATAGACCGTGGGGGGAGGGGCCAGCTCCCGGCAAGTGGCAGAGCAACGGAGCACAAAATCAGGACTTTTAAAAGTCTGTTCCACTGAGGGACATCGCTCCAGAGGCTTAACCGGGGTGAAGCCCACGCAGGGTCAACGTGGCCTCAGGTCCCGCAGGGTCACAGAAGGATCAGGGGTGTCTGAGTGTCACAGAGCTTACAGGTATTTGAAAGGGGAAGCTGGCTACAGAGACAGAGCCGAGGAGTGAGCTCTAATCTCGGGGTTACCTTGAACCAGTCGCAGGCTCGGTCAGCTCAGAGCGCAGCTGGAGGCCAGGGTGATGGGAGTAATTGGGCGCTGTTTTCTGAGGGCGCACTGAGGAGTGGGGCCCTGGGCTCTCGCTCCTCCGGGCCGGAGACTGGGAGGCCGCCATCTTCATTCCCGCCCTCCGGAACTCTACGGAAAGCGCTCAGGGAACAAAAGCTCCTGAAAGCAAACCCGATCCGATTACTCAGACCGCACCGGGTAAGGGCGGTGAAACTTCGCCTGGGGCAAAGACACTTGAGAATCACTACAACAGGCCCCTGCCCTGGAAGATCAACAAGAAATCCAGCCAGGACCAAGTTCACCTACCAAGGAGTGCAGTTTCAATACCAAGGAGAGCAGCGGAATTCCAGAGGAGGAGAAAGCAAAGCATGGAGCTCATGGCTTTCTCCCCATGATTCTTTAGCCTTGCAGTTAATTTAATTTTTTTTTCTTTTTCAATTTTTTTTTCTTCTTCTGCTAAATTTTTTTTAACTTTTACCCTTTTCTTTTTTAACGTTTTTTAACTAGTTTATCTAATATATATATATATAATATATATATAATATATATATATATATATTTTCCTTTTTATATTTTTTCTTTATTGATTTTCTTTTTTTAATTGTTTCTTTTTTTTTTTTCTTTCTGAACCTCTTTTTATCCCCTTTCGCCCCCCTCACAATTGGGATCTCTTCTGATTTGGCTAAAGCATATTTTCCTGGGGTTGTTGCCACCCTTTTAGTATTTTACTTGCCCCTTCATATACTCTTACCTGGACAAAATGACAAGGCGGAAAAATTCACTGCAAAAAAAAAAGAACAAGAGGTAGTACCAAAGGCTAGGGACCTAATCAATACAGACATTGGTAATATGTCAGATCTAGAGTTCAGAATGATGATTCTCAAGGTTCTAGCTGGGCTCGAAAAAGGCATGGAAGATATTAGAGAAACCCTCTCGGAAATATAAAAGCCCTTTCTGGACAAATAAAAGAACAAAAATCTAACCAAGTTGAAATAAAAAAGCTATTAAAGAGGTGCAATCAAAAATGGAGGCTCTCACTGCTAGGATAAATGAGGCAGAAGAAAGAATTAGCGATATCGAAGACCAAATGACAGAGAATAAAGAAGCTGAGCAAAAGAGGGACAAACAGCTACTTGTCCATGAAGGAAGAATTGGAGAGATAAGTGATAACATAAGACGAAACAACATTAGAATAATTGGGATTCCAGAAGAAGAAGAAAGAGAGAGGGGAGCAGAAGATATATTGGAGAGAATTATTGGAGAGAATTTCCCCAATATGGTAAAGGGAACAAGCATCAAAATCCAGGAGGTTCAGAGAACCCCCCTCAAAATCAATAGGAATAGATCCACACCCGGTCACCTAATAGTAAAATTGACAAGTCTTAGTGACAAAGAGAAATTCCTGAAAGCAGCCCGGGAAAAGAAGTCTGTAACGTACAATGGTAAAAATATTAGATTGGCAGCAGATTTATCCACAGAGACCTGGTAGGCCAGAAAGAGCTGGCATGATATATTCAGAGCACTAAAAGAGAAAAACATGCAACCAAGAATACTATATCCAGCTAGGCTATCATTGAAAACAGAAGGAGAGATTAGAAGCTTCCAGGACAAACAAAAACTGAAAGAATATGCAAATACCAAACCTGCTTACAGGAAATATTGAAAGAGGTCCTCTAAGCAAAGAGAGTCCATAACAGTAGTAGGTCAGAAAGGAACAGAGACAATATACAATAACAGTCACCTTACAGGCAATACAATGGCACTAAATTCATATCTCTCAATACTTACCCTGAATGTTAATGGGCTAAATGCCCCAATCAAAAGACACAGGGTATCAGAATGGATAAAAAAACAAAACCCATCTATATGTTGCCTACAGGAAACTCATTTTAAACCCGAAGACACCTCCAGATTTAAAGTGAGGGGGTGGAAAAGAATTTACCATGCTAATGGACATCAGAAGAAAGCAGGAGTGGCAATCCTTATATCAGATCAATTAGATTTTAAGCCCAAGACTATAATAAGAGATGAGGAAGGACACTATATCATACTCAAAGGATCTGTCCAACAGAAGACCTAACAATGTTTAATAACTATGGCCCCTAACGTGGGAGCAGCCAACTATATAAACCAATTAATAACAAAATCAAAGAAACACATCAACGATAATACAATAATAGTAGGGGACTTTAACACTCCCCTCACTGAAATGGACAGATCATCCAAGCAAAAGATCACAAGGAATAAGGCCTTAAATGACACACTGGACCAGATGGACATCACAGATATATTCAGAACATTTCATCCAAAGCAACGAATACACATTCTTCTCTAGTGCACATGGATATTCTCCAGAATAGATCACATCCTCAGTCATAATTCAGGTCTCAACCGGTATCAAAAGATTGGGATCATCCCTGCCTAATTTCAGACCACAATGCTCTGAAGCTAGAACAAAATCACAAGAGGAAATTTGGAAAGACCCAAATACATGGAGACTAAACACCATCCTTCTAAAGAATGAATGGTCAACCAGGAAATTAAAGAAGAATTGAAAAAATTCATGGAAAACCAATGATAATGAAAACACAAC